>NW_027142398.1:4400696-5011946 GCF_026170545.1 Melanerpes formicivorus
TGGCCTGGGCAAATACACCCCAGAGAATGTGGACCCCTGCCTGTGCAACCACCTGATCTATGCCTTTGCTGGGATGGCCAACAACGAGATCACCACCTACGAGTGGAACGATGAGACCCTCTACAAGGCCTTCAACGGCCTGAAGAACCAGTAGGTGCCCAGAGCCAAGGGCAGCCCCTGGCCACCCTCACAGCTGCTGCCCCTGGCCAGCCCCTGGCCACCCTCACAGCTGCTGCCCCTGGCCAGCCCCTGGCCAAGGGCAGCGGAGAAGAGGCAGCTGGGGGTGGGCAGGGAGAGGGAGAGGGAGAGGGAGAGGGAGAGGGAGAGGGAGAGGGAGAGGGAGAGGGAGAGGGAGAGGGAGAGGGAGAGGGAGAGGGAGAGGGAGAGGAGGGAGAGGGAGAGGGAGAGGGAGAGGAGGGCAGCACAGGCTGCCAGCAGGGATGCCCTGAGGATGGGGATGGTGACTGAGTGCCCTCTGGCCTTGCTCTCAGGGTCCCACCCCAAGAGCTGGGGGGCTGCAAAGGCAGCTGCAGCAGGCACTCACTTGCAGCAAAACCTTTCCCTCTGCCTCCCTTTGCAGGAACAAGAACCTGAAGACCCTCCTGGCCATCGGGGGATGGAACTTCGGGACAGAGAAGTAAGTGCAGAGCCTCTGAGCAGCAGCCCCTGGGGAAGGGAGGGAGGGAGGGGAGGAGCCCCCAGGCGAAGGCCAAGTGTGTCCTGCTCTGCCTGCCCAGGTTCTCCACCATGGTCTCCACCCCTGAGAACCGTCAGACCTTCATCAAGTCTGTGATCAGGTTCCTGAGGCAGTATGAGTTTGATGGGCTGGACCTGGACTGGGAGTACCCTGGCTCCAGGGGCAGCCCAGCCCAGGACAAGGCTCTCTTCACCGTGCTGGTGAAGGTAGGTTGTGGCCAGGCCCTCTGCTGCAGGCAGCTCTGGCTGCAGAGCCTCAGCCCAGGGGCTGCAGGCTGAGCCCTGTGCCTTGGCCCCCTCAGGAAATGGTGGCAGCCTTTGAGCAGGAAGCCAAAGAGGTCAACAAGCCCAGGCTGATGGTCACAGCTGCTGTGGCTGCAGGGCTCTCCACCATCCAGGCTGGCTACGAGATTGCTGAGCTTGGCAAGTGAGTAGCAAACCCTCAGGGCTGGCTGCTGCTGCCCTGCAGCGCTGCAGGGAGCCTCTGCCCTGCCCTGCCCTGGCAGGGACCAACCTCCTGGCCTGTGGGCTCCCTGCTCTGCTGGGTAGGGCAAGGCTGCAGCGAGAGTGCTGCTGGTGTGGGGCAGGGGAGAGCAGGGAACCCATCTCTGCTTGCCAGCACAGCCAGGTCAGTGCCACTCTGCCAGCCCCTGGGGACATGCCCAGGGCTGTGCTGGGCTGAAGGGGCAGCCCTGAAGGCCCAGCCAGGAGCAGGTGGCTGAGCAGGGCAGGGGCTGAGCAGGGGCAATGCTCTGCACAGGTACCTGGACTACATCCACGTCATGACCTACGACTTCCACGGGGCCTGGGACTCCACCACAGGGGAGAACAGTCCCCTCTACAAGGGCCCAGCTGACACTGGGGACTTGGTCTACTTCAATGTCGTAAGTCAGCTGCCCCAGACCCTGTCCCAGGCCCTCCCAGTGCCCCCTCAGTGCTCCCTGCTCCTCCTGGGCAGAGCTGAGCTCTGCTGCCTCTGCTGCAGGACTATGCCATGAACTACTGGAAGGACAACGGAGCCCCAGCCGAGAAGCTGCTGGTTGGCTTCCCCACCTATGGCCACAACTTCATCCTCCAGAACCCCTCCAACACTGCTGTTGGGGCTCCAGCCAGTGGGCCTGGGCCAGCTGGACCCTACACAAGGCAGGCTGGATTCCTGGCTTACTATGAGGTGTGTGTGACCCCAGCCTGCCTGGCCAGGCTCAGCACAGAGCCTGCCCCAGCCTGCCAGCAGGCCATGGGCACCCCATGGGCGCCTGCCCTCCTCGGGGGGGCCCTGGCTGACTTCTCCCTCTCTGCCCTCCTGGCCTAGATCTGCACCTTCCTGAGTGAAGGAGCCACCCAGGCTTGGGATGACCCCCAGGATGTGCCCTATGCCTACAAGGGCAACGAGTGGGTTGGCTATGACAACATCAAGAGCTTCAACATCAAGGTATGGGGGGCAGGGGGTGGCTGTGCTGAGGGCAAAGCAGCAGCAGCAGCTGCTGGCAATGACTGGGACTGTGCCCTGGCACTCTGCAGGTGGACTGGCTGAAGAAGAACAACTTTGGAGGTGCCATGGTCTGGGCCCTTGACATGGATGACTTCACTGGCACCTTCTGCAATGAGGGCAAATATCCTCTGATCAGCACCCTGAAGAAAGGTCTTGGTCTGGACAGTGGTGGTGAGTAGCCTGGGGCCTGGCTGTGCCTTGGAGCTGCTGGGGAAGGGCTTCAGAGAGCCAAGAGCCTTCCTCCCTGGAGCCTGGGTGGCTAAAGGCTCTCTGTGGAAGCCAGAGGTAGAGGCTGCCCTGCAAGGATCCCTTCACTGCATCCCTCAGGGGGTAGGAGAGGGGCACTTGGACCTGGGTCCAGCAGGTTCACAGCCCTGGTGTCAGGCTTTGGGGGACACTCCCTAGGAGCTGACCCCCAGCAGTGCAGGGCAGCTGGAGGGAGGGGAGGGCTGAGGGGGTGTCAGCACCGAAATGAGACCTATCCTGCTTTGCTTGCAGACTGTGTGCCTCCAGCTGAGCCCATTCCCCCCATCACTGAGGCTCCCCCTAGCCAAGGAGGGGGCTCTGGGGGCTCTGGGGGCTCTGGGGGCAGTGGATTCTGTGCTGGCAAGGCCAATGGCCTCTATGCAGACCCCGAGAACAAGCAGAACTTCTACAACTGTGTGAATGGTGTCACCTACCTGGAGAGCTGCCAGGCTGGCCTGGTCTTTGACGCCAGCTGCTCCTGCTGCAACTGGGCTTGAAGCTGCTGCAGCCAGCAGCCCCCCCCTGCCCTTGCTGTGTGCAATGAGAACCAATAAAGTGCTCTTCAGACCCAACCAGCCTCACTCTTTCCACTCTGGGGGCTCCCTGCTTCTCTCCTGACTCCCAGCTGAGCTCAAGGAAGGGTCTGAACCCACAGGCTGGATTCACTGCCTCTGATCCGGTGTGAGGGGTCCCTGCCCATGGAGCCAGATGAGCCTCGGGGTCCCTTCCAACCCTGATGCTTCTGTGATGCTCCAGGGCTCTCCCACTGCCCTGCCTGGACAGCCAGGCAGAGAGCAGGGCAGATCAGGCTGTGCCCCAGGAGAGAGCCCAGGGAAGGGTCCTGACAGCACAGCCTGCGAGCTGCCTCCCCAGGGCCTCAGGGAGCCTGAGCAGAGCAGCCCTGGCAGCAGGAGCCTTTATTAGAATAAACCAAACCAGGCTGGGAGAGACCTTCAGGATGATGGTGTCCAACCCATCAGCCAATCCAACCCACCCAAACAGCTAACCCCTGGCACCAAGCACCCCAGCAAGTCTCCTCCTGAACACCTCCAGGGATGGGGACTCCACCACCTCCCAGGCAGCACATCCCAATGGGCAATCACTCTCTGTGTGGAGAACTTCTTCCTAACCTCCAACCTGAACCTCCCCTGGCGCAGCCTGAGACTGTGGCCTCTTGTTCTGGTACTGGGTGCCTGGGAGAAGAGACCAACCTCTGCCTGGCTCCAGCCTCCCTTCAGGTAGTTGTAGAGAGCAATGAGGTCTCCCCTGAGCCTCCTCTTCTCCAGGCTAAGCAACCCCAGCTCCCTCAGCCTCTCCTCCCAGGGCTGTGCTCCAAACCCCTCACCAGCTTTGTTGCCCTTCTCTGGACACCTTCCAGCAGCTCAACCTCCTTCCTAACCTGAGGAGCCCAGAGCTGGACACAGGACTCCAGGTGTGGCCTGAGCAGTGCAGTGTCCAGGGGCAGGATGAGCTCCCTGCTCCTGCTGGCCACACTGCTCCTGCTGCAGGCCAGGATGCCCTTGGCCCTCTTGGGGAGGTGCCGCCCCCAGGGGCGTCGTTAATCCTCCTGCAGAGCCTGCTCCGTGCCCATGGCAACAGGCAGCGCCCAGAGATCGCCTCCGGGGCAGCATGGCAGCGGGGGGGGCAGCTGCGAGGTGAGTGCCAGCCGGTGCCCCCCGGGGGGCTCTGGGCATCGGGGCTCTCCTCCTCTCACGGCTCCTGGGGGCACCTCTCTTCCTCACCAGCCCTGCTGCCAGGCTGCTCCTCGGTCGTGCTGGGGTCCCAGAAGCCTCTGTGGCAGCGAGGAGGCAGCGCCCGAGGAGCACAGCCCCGGGGCGGGGGAGATGCTCAGCTGGGAGGGGAGGGGAGAGGATGGTTGGCCGCTGGCAGGGAGCGCAGGCACTCGAGAGGGAAGGGAAGCAGCAAGCGGTGGTCCCCAGGGGCAGCCTCCCCTCTGCTGCTCTCCCAGGGGCGCAGAAGAGGATCGCGCTCGGGTCCCGCCAGGGGCGCAGCACCGACAGGTTGGGCATCCAGCTGCCAGCCCTCAGCGGGCACCCCCGGCTCGGGCCGGGCTGCCACCTGAGTCAGGAGGTAAGTTGGGCACTTCCTGGTGCTCAGAGCCTTTCCTTCACGCAGCACAAAGAGCAACGGGACCACAGGAGGGGAGGCAGGCAGGGAGCCCCCAGCCCTGCGAACCCCTTGCAGGAGGTCTCCACATTGACCTTCTCCTCCCCTTCCAAAGAGTTCTCCTCCCGCTGCCCCAGCCCTCCACACTAGTGAGAGCTTGGGGGAACGGACAGGAGCCGCCCCTGCTGCTCACCTCCTGCTGCAGGGTGCTCAGAGTGCCAGCAGGAGCCTTCTGCCTTCGGCTCGCAGGGCAGCAGCCTCAGATACTCCTGGGGAGAGAAGCCCCTGAGCAGGAGAGGCTATGTGGTAGGAGCCAGGACTGCCCAGCGCTTCCCCCCCGAGCCCCAGGTAAGCAGAGCACCTCCCAGAGCAGCACAGCTGCAGCCTGGCAGCGATTTCAGGCTGCTCCTGCCACAGACTCCCCGTTCCAATCCCATTTGCTGCCCCCCACTGGGTCCAGGCAGTGCCCTCAGAGCTCCTGACAGAGCCTGGTGGGAGGTGTGGAGCCTAGAGCCTGCTGACTGATCCCAGGAGCTCTGCCAGCACAGAGTCCAGCCAGCAACCCAGCCCCAGCATGGCCACTAAACCATGGCCACACATCTCCTGAGCCTCTCCAGGCATGGGCACTCCACCACCCCCCTGGGCAGCCAAACCCTGAGAGCCCTCTCAGGCAATTCTTCCTACTGCCCAACCTAAACCTCTCCTGGTGCAGGCCTTTGGGGACAGTCCTTCTGCAGACCTCTTGTAGCCCCCTGCAGGGACTGGAAGGTTGCTCTGAGGTCTCCCTGGAGCCTGAACACCCCCAGCTCCCTCAGCCTGTCCCCAGAGCAGAGCTGCTCCAACCTCCTGATCATCTTCGTGGCCTCCTCTGGACCCTCCCTACCAGCTCCAGGTCCTTCCTGTGCTGAGGTCTCCAGAGCTGGCCCCAGCCCTGCAGGAGAGGTCTCCCCAGAGCAGAGCAGAGGGGCAGGATCCTCTCTCTCCACCCCTGGCCACACTGCTTTGGCTGCAGCCCAGGCTGCCCTTGGCCTCCTGTGCTGCCAGTGCCCACTGCTGGCTCCTGCCCAGCCCCTCCCCTCCCCCAGCCCCCCCAAATCCTTCATTCTGATCTCCCTGCTACCAGGGCAGCCAAACCTGAAGGGCAGCTCTGCAGAGCCCAGCTGGCTGCTGGGCTGCAGGACAAAACCTTCCCCCCAGAAATGCTCTTTTTGCTTGGTTGGTTGTTTGCTTTGTGCAGGTTGTGACTCCTGACCCAGCAAGGTACCAACCCCCCTGGCACAGAGGGAGGAAGTGCCAGGCTGCCTCTGCTCCATTCTCCACCAAGGCACCACGATTCCCAGGGAAGCCTTCAGGCAGAGAATTAGTCCCTGGGTAATGGAACTCAGTTTTCCTTTAGGACTTTGGGCTAACAGGCAGGGATTGCTGGCAGGGATTGCTGGCAGGGATTGCTGGCAGGGAGGAAGAGTGAGGCACAAAGGGGAGGCAGGGAACACAGCTCCCAGCTGCAGAAAAGGAGCAGGTTGGTTTTTGGGGTGCTGTTTGCTTTAGGCCTGGGACTTACAGAGTGGACAAAGAGCTGCACAAGAAAGTCAGCTGGCCTGGGAGGTTTGGCTCTCCAGACTGGGCTCTAGTGCCGGTGCCAGCAAAGAGGATGCTGAAGATGGAGGTACAGAAGGTGAGGGCAGGGATAAGGGAGGGTGAGGAGGGGGAATGGGGATGGTGAGGAGAGGGAATGGGGATGGTGAGGGCAGGGAATGGGGATGGTGAGGGCAGGGATAAGGGATGGTGAGGGCAGGGGAGTGGGGATGGTGAGGGCAGGGATAAGGGAGGGTGAGGGCAGGGGAGTGGGGATGGTGAGGGCAGGGATAAGGGATGGTGAGGAGAGGGAATAGGGATGGTGAGGAGAGGGGAATGGGGATGGTGAGGAGAGGGGAATGGGGATGGTGAGGGCAGGGATATGGAAATGTTAAAGACAGGGATATGGAGGTGTCAAAGACAGGGAAAAGGGATGCCAAGGCCAGGGGCCTGGGGGTGCCAAGGCCAGGGGTTTGGGAACGTTTCTGCTGGCTCCAAGCTTCTCCCTAAGGAAACTGTGATTACTTCAAGACATTTGCAGTGGGTTTGGTCATCCTTTCCTCTCTGCCCTGCTGGGCACACACAGGGGCACAAAGATACAAAGTGGTTGGCAAACACAACACATTGATCTGCAAAAAGTACCCCAAAACCACCCCAAACCAGTTCTGGCCCTTCCAAAAAGGACTTCCTTGGAGAGAGTTGCTCTGGAAGCTTCCATCCCCCAAGGGAGAGGAGCAGAGCTCAGCCTTCCCCCTGCAGCAAAGAAAAGCTTGTAAAGGATTTAAGAGGCAGCTGAGGGATGCCAGCAGCCTGAGCCCCTCCTTGCAGCCCTCCTGCCCCCTCCTGTAGCCCTCCTGCCCCCTCCTGCCCCCTCCTGCAGCCCTCCTGCCCCCTCCTAACAGCCTGCAGTTGCCTTTTAGCTGACCATAGACAGAGGATTCAGGAGGAGCCAGGACCGAGTTGCCTACCTGAGGCTCTACTACAGCTGAGGAGCCAGGGAGCCTCACAGCCTCCCCTCTGCCTCCCCCTCACTGCCCTCCCCAAATGAAATCATTGCAAACCCATTTCTTGCCCTGAGTTGTGCTTGTCTGGTACCACAACAGATGTCTGATGCCTCTGAGGGTGTTTGGGTGCCCTGGGTCCTGTGCACAGCTGCCCTCAGCCCTGCTTCCCTCGCCCAGGCTGGGCTGGTGGCCACTTCCTTTGGGTCCTTCACCTCACTGCCCTCCCCAGGGTGGTTTCCCTTGGCACAGGAGGCTTCCCCCAGCCCCAAACCCAGCCCTGCCATTGGTGAGGAACCAACCCAGCACAGCTGGAAGGTGGCTTGGCTGCTCATCCATCCCCTCAGCACCCTGAGCCAACACCATCACCTTCTCTTCAGCCTTGAGGCAGGAGGCAGCCACAGCCTCCCTGGGCAGCCTGTGCCAGTCTCAGCATCCTCACACTGAAGAACTTCCTCCTCAGCTCCAGTTAACCCTCAGCTTCAAAGCCTTCCCCCTTGGCCTGTCTCAGACACCCCCAGGAAAAGTCTCCTGGGCAGAGGGGCAGAGGCCAGGGGCAGGAGATTGAACACAGCCAAGTGCCAGGGGCTGCACATTGGCCACAGCAACCCCAGGCAGTGCCACAGGCTGGGGGCAGAGTGGCTGAGAGCAGCCAGGCAGACAGGGACCTGGGGGTGCTGGTGGATGGGAGGCTGAACATGAGCCTGCAGTGTGCCCAGGCAGCCAAGAGGGCCAATGGCATCCTGGAACAGGAACAGTGTGGCCAGCAGGAGCAGGGAGCTCATCCTGCCCTGTGCTCAGCACTGCTCAGGCCACACCTTGAGTCCTGTGTCCAGTTCTGGGCTCCTCAGTTTAGGAAGGAGGTTGAGCTGCTGGAAGGTGTCCAGAGAAGGGCAACAAAGCTGGGGAGGGGTCTGGGGCACAGCCCTGGGAGGAGAGGCTGAGGGAGCTGGGGTTGCTTAGCCTGGAGGAGACTCAGGGGAGACCTTCTTGCTCTCTCCAACTCCCTGCAGGGCAGTTGGAGCCAGGTGAGGGTTGGTCTCTTCTCCCAGGCACCCAGCACCAGAACAAGAGGACACAGTCTCAAGCTGTGCCAGGGCAGGTTCAGGCTGGAGGTGAGGAAGGAGTTCTACACAGAGAGTAGAACAGAGAGCCTTTGGGATGGGCTGCCTGGGGAGGTGGTGGAGTCACCATCAGTGGAGGTGCTCAGGGGGAGACTTGTTGGGGTGCTTGGTGCCATGGGTTAGTTGATTAGGTGGTGTTGGGTGATAGGTTGGATGTGATGATCTTGAAGGCCTCTTCCAACCTGGCTGATTCTATTCTATTCCATTCTATTCTATTCTATCCTATTCTATCCTAACTTGAAGCACTCAGCCAGCTGTGCCTGCAGAGGACAAAACCTTTCCATGACAACTATCAGGAGGAACACAACATTTCCAGCTCCTATTGCTTTTTAATTCTACTTTTTTTTCCCCCCCCTTACCCCAGCCCTGAAACATAAAAAAAATGCTGAGCCCACTCAACCAAAAGAGCACAAAAGGAGAGGAATTTGGCTCTGTGCAAACACAGACAACATCTCTGTACAGCTCTCACCCTGTACAAGCAAGGCACCAGCAGCAGTGGCTGTGGCAGGGGCTGGCAATGTCACTGCCAACTGTTTGGCACAGGAAGGCCTCCAGTCCTCCCCAGAATGGTTACTCCTCTCTCATCATCATCCTCCTCCTTGGGTGACAGCAGGAAAGGGAGGCCTGGGAGGATGCTTGGAGCAAGCAGAGTTGCACACAGACACACAGAGAGAACTCATCTCCACCCCCCCTGGCTGCAGCAGGCTTTATGCATCCAGCTCCTGCTCCAGGAAGCCACAAGCTGCCTGGCAGCCTGTGGCAAAGCAGCTCCTGCTGCCTCTGCCAGCAGCTTTTCATCTAGAAGAGGTCTTTGGGAGGCAGGATCCAACTGCAGGAGGCTTTTAGCAAAGGAATTTAACCTGAGGGCTTGAACCCCACCAAGGAATGTTGCCCAGGGTTGAAGGAAGAGGAAAGCAAAGCTCTCCAGCAGCAGCTCAGTCCCAAACCTCTCTCTCAGCAACCATTCCCCCTGCTGGAGGGAAGCTCTTCTCTTGCTCTGGGGAAATAAATGGGTGGGTTGGGTTAAAAATAAAGAGCCATTTCTGTTGCTGAAAAGCTGTGTTTGGGGATGGGCAAAGTGAGGAAGTGAGCTGCACAGCATGGCCTTGCAGACTGCAACCCAGAGAGCTTCGCTCCGTCTGCCCAGAGGCTCGGCGCAGCGGCTGGCCACGGGCTGAGCTCTCCAAGGGAGTTGGTGCTGTGCTGAAAGCAACAATGGAAGTGCAAAAGGTAGCCTGCAGCAGCTCCTGAGCCCTCCTGCCACGCTGCTGGAGGATGAGCTCCCAGCAGGACAAGGGGAAACACCACACAGAGCGCCTCAGAGTGCAGCTGCCCTCAGGAGGAGCAGGGCCTCAGCTCTGCAGCTGCTCTGCACACACAGCCTTGCTTTGGAGAAGAAAAACCTCTTTGCCTTTGCCTGCCAAGAACCCAAAGGAAGGTTTGAACCTCTCTCTCTCTTAATTCAAGCTCCTCAGATGCTAAGGCTGGGCAGGGTGGGTTGCAGGAGTTGCTTTTCCAGCCTGCCAGCCACAGATGAGTTCTGCCCTGGTGCTGTGCAGAGCCTGCTGGGAAGCTCTGAGCAGCAGAACCTTCCTGTGTCCTCCATCTCTTCAGAGGGCAAAGTCCTGCTGACAGTCAGAGCAAACCAAAGCAAGGCAGACAAGTCCCAGCTGGGAGCCAGGGTCCTCCCAGGCAATCAACCAGTGGCCACTCCAAGGCAGGAGGAGAGCAGAGGGGAAGAGAGGGAGCACTGCAAACCAGGAGGAGAGCGTGGGCTGCCAGGCAGGCAGAGCTCAGCCTCCTGCTGCCTGGCCCCTCAGCCAGTCTGCCTCCCCTGCCTCTCTCCATGCCTCTGCTCACACAGCAGAGGGGCTGAGCCCCCAGGGTTCTGGTGCTCTGGGCAGGCAGCTGGGTGCCCCTCACTTCTTCCTGCGGATCTTGGGCTTCTTGACGGGCCGGAGGTAGGGATTGTCGATCACATTCTCCTCCCCATTGCGGCTGCCCGGCAGGGAGCTGCTCTGCTGCAGCACGGAGGCATTCTCCTTCTCAGCTCCTGAATCATCCTGCCACAGGAAAAATCAAACCAGAACACCCCACCCCTGAGCACAACCAAGCAAGGTTTTGGCTAAACCAGGCTGAGGTGCTCCAAGACAGAAGCTGAGGGCAACAGAGACAACCAGCAGCCGAGGCAGAGAGCGGCACACGAGGAGCTGGCACCCAGCAGCTGTGCTCTGAGGGCTCACAGGAGCAGGGTGGGATCCTAGGACAATCCTCTCTCCCCTCCCACTGAAACCAAGGCTGTGCTGAAAGCTCAGGACCCAGCCTCACTTGGCTCTGCACCCTGCAGGAAGCTCCAGAGCCAAGGCACTCTTCAGTCGCTCACAGCTGGCATCATGCAACCCACGCTGCCACTTCCCCCCAGCCCTGCTGGGAGGGGGAAAGGCAAAGCTCCAAGCTTCAGAAGCTGAAGTAGGTCAGGCCCCAGAGGCCTGGAGCTGCCAGGCTGCCCCTACCGTGCCCATGTGCAGGGGCAGGTTCTCAGTGTCCGTCTGCTCGTCTTGCTCAGAGGAGTCTGTCTCTTCCATCTGCTGCATCTCCAGCTCAGAGGGGAGCAGGGCTGTCAGGTAGGGCACAGTGAAAGGCCTGGCAGCAATCACTAGGGCCAGGGAAAAGGACACAGTCAGCAAGCTGGGAGAAGCCTCCCCCAGGCCCCAGGTCTGGGTGCCTGGGAGAAGAGCCCAACCCCTTCCTGGCTCCAACCTCCCTGCAGGGAGTTGGAGAGAGCAAGAAGGTCTCCCCTGAGCCTCCTCTTCTCTAGGCTAAGCAACCCCAGCTCCCTCAGCCTCTCCTCCCAGGGCTGTGCTCCAGACCCCTCCCCAGCTCTGTTGCCCTTCTCTGGACACCTTCCAGCAGCTCAACCTCTTCCCTGAGCTGAGGCTGCGGCGCAGGGCAGCCTGGCTCGGACAGCTGCCACTTTGTGGTGGTCACACACTTGCAGCACAAGGTGCTGCCAGGTAACTCACATGGGAATGTGCTAACATCATCCTTGAAGAGGCTCTGGGTCTCCCCTGTCTTGGCCATGAAGCGTGTGAGGGCTCTCTCCACGTCGCGCCGCTGCGACGCTGCCTTCTCCCGCAGCACCTGGTAGTCAGAGACCGGCTCCCGGTAGGTCTGTGGGGCAAGGGCAGAGGATGCAGGGCAGGCAGCTGGGCTTCAGAGCACCACATCTGCTGCAGGCAAGTCTTGACTTCCAACAGGCACAGGCTGCCAGGGAGGGGCAGCTGGCAGAGGCGTGGAAGTGTCTGGGCTGGGATCAGGGAGTCCAAGCAGCAGCACCCCCATGGCCACCGAACCCTGGCCCCGAGTGCCTTGGCCACAGCTTCTTGAGCACCTCCAGGGGTGGGGACTCCACCACCTCCCTGGGCAGCCTCTGCCAGTCCCTGGCCAGGATCCTCATCTCCAACCTAAGCCTCCCCTGGCACAATTCCAGGCCATTGCCTCTCCTCCTCTCACCTGAGACCAGGGAGAAGAGCCCAATCCCCTCCCCCCCCCCCCGGCAGCCTCCTTTGAGGGAGCTGCAGAGAGCAATGAGGCCTCCCTTCAGCCTCCCTTTCCCCAGGCTGAACACCCCCAGCTCCCTCAGCTGCTCCTCATAAGATTTGCCCTCTCAGACCCTTCCCCAGCCGTGCTGCAGGTCAGTGAGGCAGAAACCCACAGCAAGGGGAACCCAGAAACAAGCCACAGACAAAGGCAGGAGAGCAAACACAGCAGCAGCCCTGCAGAACAGGCTCCTTCTGCAGCACTCCTGGTGTCACAGACCCCAAATGGCAGCACACATCTCTCTCTCTCTCTCTCTCTCACTCACTGGTGTCTTGATGTAGGTGTGAGGATCTGGAAACTCAGGGAAGTGGCCAGGAATGTGGGAGGGATGTGGCTTGTTCTGCCCAGCCGTCAGGGCTTTGGGAGTCACAGGCTGGTTTGTCACAGGAGCTGCAGGAGGAACACAGGCACACAGACAAATCAGGCAGCTGCTCTCTGCCAGGAGCTGGGCATAGAGTGCTGCTTTCATCCTGCAGAAGGGAGAGGGCCCATCCCAGGGGCAGGAATTTCAGCTGGGGTTTGCCAGGGGGTTACTTGGCCCTTCCCTCCCACACGAGGAGAACGAAACCATCCGGAGGCTCCTCCGGCGCCAGGAGGGGGCTGAGGGTCCCTTCCTTCGCCTGCCACACAGCAGCTACCAGGAGACTTAGCACAAACTGCACTGGCAGGAGCACTGGAGTGCACCCAGGAGCTCCCTGGCTGCCATCAGGGAGGAGAGCTACACCATGCCCAATGCCCTGAGCCAGAAGAGGAATTCCCACGTACGGGCGGTGATGACCATCCGCTGGGAGCGCTTGGCGTAGGCAGGAAGCAGCTCCACGTTGAACCCTGGCAACACAAAGGAGACCACCAAAGAAAAGTCACCCTCAGCTCACCCTGTCCCAAACCCTCTCTCCCAGCATCCCCCCAGGATTCCTCCAAACTCCAGGAGAAAGGAGAAGGGAAAGGGAAAAGGGAAGCAGGCACTGCGCCTTCGCCCTGCGCCCACACCAGCAACAGCTGAGCCCACAGAGGGCAGGCAGCACACCCCCCAGGCACCAGGGATGTGAGGCACTGAGGCCCACAGACAAATCTCCTGCACTCTCCAGGCTCCTGCAGCGGGACCAAGCCAGCCTCTCACCCATTTCCACCAGGGTCACCACGATGTCCGACAGCGTGGGCTGCGTCCGGGCGGTGTGCTCGCAGTAGGACTTTGCACTCCTGCCGATTTCAGAGATGTCTGGAGGGGGGAAAGCACAAACCAGCACCATGCTTCATGGCCTCCCAGCATCAGCAGGGGTGGAGAACGGCTTCAAGGTCACCCAGGCCAACCATTAAGGTTGGAAAAGAGCTTTAAGATCACCCAGGCCAACCATTAAGGTTAAAACCGAGCTTTAAGAGCATCCAGGCCAACCATTAAGGTTAAAACAGCTTCAAGAGCATCCAGGCCAACCATTAAGGTTGAAAAAGAGCTTTAAGATCACCCAGGCCAACCATTAAGGTTAAAACAGAGCTTTAAGATCACCCAGGCCAACCATTAAGGTTAAAACAGAGCTTTAAGATCACCCAGGCCAACCATTAAGGTTAAAACAGAGCTTTAAGATCACCCAGGCCAACCATTAAGGTTAAAACAGAGCTTTAAGATCACCCAGGCCAACCATTAAGCCAGCACAGCTGACTCTACCACTAAACCACGCTCCCCAGCACCACATCCACGTCTCTTAAACCCCTCTGAAACCCCTCCAGGGCTGCTGACTCCCCACCACTGCCTTGGGCAGCCTGCTCCAGAACTGAAACCACTCTTTCAGTGAAGAAATCATTCCTAGCACCCAAGCTCGACCTCTTTGAGGCCATGTCCTCTCATTTGTTACTAGGGAGAAGAGAGTGATGCCCCCCCACACACCCCCACTCATTCCAACCTCCTCTCAGGAAGCAGAGAGTGTTAGAGGTTGGAAGAGATCTCCAGAGATCACAGAGTTCATCCCCAGGCTGTAGAGAGCCAGAAGGTGTCCCCTAAGCTCCTTTATGCTCCCAGCTGCTCCTCACAGGACCTGTGTTCTGAGAGCCTTCACCAGCTACCAGTGCAAGATAATAAATAAGAGGGGGGGAAAAAGCAAAACAGAAGAAAAAGCAGCAAAATGAATGAGTGAAAGGCCAGCTTGGAAAGAGAGAAAGAAGAATGGCCTGGGCTGGCCACACACAAGCAGGAGACTCACAGCTCTGTAACATCTCTGTCAGCGTCTCCACCGCTGCCTTCTCAGCGCTCTCGAAGCCAGCTTCAGTGAGCAGGGAGCTGACCACCACCTGCAGGGTCCTCCTCCGAGCCAGGTAGTAGTTGTCTGCAGGGGTGGTTGCATGCTTGCTGCCCGACCTCTGTGGACACAGAGATGCCCCAAAAGGAGAGCTCAGAGAAGCGAAGCCACCTCCAGACCCCGGGGGAGCAGCGAGGTCCCCAGCAGCAGGTGCTGCGAAGGGCACTGCCCCTGGGACAGGCTGTGTGGCACTGGAGGGCCGAAGGCAGGGCTGCCTGTGCTCGGTGGATAGGGGCT
This sequence comes from Melanerpes formicivorus, assembly GCF_026170545.1. Taxonomy (NCBI): domain Eukaryota; kingdom Metazoa; phylum Chordata; class Aves; order Piciformes; family Picidae; genus Melanerpes; species Melanerpes formicivorus. The sequence goes on from NW_027142398.1 coordinate 4,415,086, forward strand.
GGCCCTGCCTGTCCCCCCCAGCAGGCTCGCACAAGCGCAGCCACATGCATCGCACAGACCCACACCCAGACACCCACGGCAGAGCCACGGGACCTGCCGGGTTGAAAGAGACCTTTGCGATCACAGAGCCCAAGCATTAAGCCAGCGCTGCCAGGTCACCTTAAACCCTGGCCCGCAGCTCCGTGGCTTTGAAACGCCCCCAGGGATGGGGACCCCACCGCTGCCCCGGCCGGCCGCGGCCCCTTTAAGAAAGCCGCCCCGCGGGCAGCCCCGCCTCGCTGACCCCTCGCCAGCCAATCGCAACGCTACACCTCGAGCCAATCAAACGCCGCCGCCGAGCCCCGCCTCCCTCCGTCCATTCAGCCAATCGGCGCCCCGCCGCCCTGAGCGCCCCGGGGGCAGGCCGCAGGCGCCTCGGCGCCATCAAGCGGCAGGCCGCAGCCCCCCCCGCTCCGTGCCCCGCGGGGAGATGCCCTCTCCAGCCGCCCCGCGTCCCGGCGGAGCGCCGCCGTTACCGTGCCGGAGCTACCGGACGCCGCGTCGGCCATCTTGGAGCCATAGGGAGGTGTGCGCGTGCGTCACGTGCCGGGGCGCGTGCTCGGGCGGGCGCGGGGCCTTGTGGGATTTGCAGTCGGGGTGGGAGGCGGCGCGCGCGGCCCCGGAGCCTGCCCTGAGCCTGCCCTGAGCCTGCCCCCTGCACAGCCCCGGAGCCTGTCCCGAGCCTGCCCTGAGCTGCCCCCTGCACAGCCCCTGAGCTGCCCCCTGCACAGCCCCGGAGCCTGTCCCGAGCCTGCCCTGAGCTGCCCCCTGCACAGCCCCCTGCACAGCCCCCTGCACAGCCCCTGCACAGCCCCCTGCACAGCCCCCTGCACAGCCCCTGAGCTGCCCCCTGCACAGCCCCCTGCACAGCCCCCTGCACAGCCCCTGCACAGCCCCCTGCATAGCCCCGGAGCCTGCCCTGAGCTGCCCCTGAGCTGCCCTGAGCTGCCCCCTGCACAGCCCCCTGCATAGCCCCGGAGCCTGCCCTGAGCTGCCCTGAGCTGCCCCCTGCACAGCCCCCTGCACAGCCCCCTGCACAGCCCCCTGCACAGCCCCGGAGCCTGCCCCGAGCCTCCCCTGAGCCGCCCCTGAGCTGCCCCTGAGCTGCCCCCTGCACAGCCCCCTGCATGGCCCCGGAGCCTGCCCTGAGCCTCCCCGGAGCCTGCCCTGAGCCTGCCCTGAGCTGCCCCCTGCACGGCCCCAGGCCCCGGAGCCTGCCCTGCCCTGCTCTAACCTAACCTGCATAGCCCCCTGCACGGCCCCGGGGCCCGGAGCCTGCCCTCAGCCGCCCCCTGCCTGGTCCCGGTGCCTGCCCTGCCCGGTGCCCGGTGCCCGCTGCCGGCCGTGTCCGGCTCCGGCTCCGTTCTCTGCCGTTCACCCCCGCAGCGAGAGGCTCCCTGGGCTCCCCTCTCCCGCGCCCGCAGCTGCTCCCTGCCAGCCCCAGCCAGCCGGGCCCCGGTGCCGTGAGCCGGTGGGGCAGGGCTGGAAACGCCACAGGGCTGGTGCGGTTGGAACAGGTCTCTAGGGGCACCCTGCCCAGCCAGCAGCCTGGCAGCACCGAGCCGCCGTGCCCGGGTGCCGCGGGCGCAGGGTGCTCCCTGCAGGGTGGCTCTGTCCCAATCCCTGCCTGCTCCTTCCCTAAGGGAACCTTCCCTGGTCTCCAGCCTGAGCCTGCCCCGGCACAGCTTCAGTCCCCCTCGCTTTGAGGCTGGGCTGAATGTGGCTTCCACCTCCTGAGCTGTCCTGAGGCAGAGCCCTCACCCTGCTCCCCCAGCAGAGCCCAACCTCGAGCAGCCCTCTCGTGCTTGCTCTGGGATGGATCCCTTGTTGCCCTTGGTACTAAAGGGGTGGGGGGGGAAAAAGCCTTGGAAAGCAAGCAGCAGTGTGCCAGAAGCCTGCTGGCCAGGGGGCCCTGTGCTCTTTAACATCCTCATTGATGATCTGGATGAGGGCATTGAGTCCATCTGCAGTGAATGTGCAGGTGACACCCAGCTGGGGGCAGGAGTTGAGCTGCTGGAGGGCAGAGAGGCTCTGCAGAGGGACCTGGCCAGGCTGGGCAGAGGGGCAGAGGCCAAGGGCAGGAGACTGAACACAGCCAAGTGCCAGGGGCAGCACTTTGGCCACAACAACCCCAGGCAGTGCTACAGGCTGGGGGCAGAGTGGCTGAGAGCAGCCAGGCAGAGAGGGACCTGGGGGTGCTGGTCGATGGGAGGCTGAACAGGAGCCTGTAGTGTGCCCAGGCAGCCAAGAGGGCCAATGGCATCCTGGCCTGCAGCAGGGACAGAGTGGCCAGCAGGAGCAGGGAGGTCATTCTGCCCCTGGACACTGCACTGCTCAGGCCACACCTTGAGTCCTGTGTCCAGCTCTGGGCTCCTCAGGTTAGGAAGGAGGTTGAGCTGCTGGAAGGTGTCCAGAGAAGGGCAACAGAGCTGGGGAGGGGTCTGGAACACAGCCCTGGGAGGAGAGGCTGAGGGAGCTGGGGTTGCTTAGCCTGGAGAAGAGGAGGCTCAGGGGAGACCTTCTTGCTCTCTGCAACTCCCTGAAGGGAGGTTGTAGCCAGGCAGAGGTTGGTCTCTTCTCCCAGGCAGCCAGCACCAGAACAAGAGGCCACAGTCTCAGGCTGTGCCAGGGGAGGTTCAGGTTGGATGTTAGGAAGAAGCTCTACACAGAGAGTGATTGCCCATGGGATGTGCTGCCTGGGGAGGAGGTGGAGTCCCCATCCCTGGAGGTGCTCAGGAGGAGACTTGCTGGGGTGCTGGGTGCCAGGGGTTAGCTGTTTGGGTGGGTTGGATTGGCTGATGGGTTGGACACCATCATCCTGAAGGTCTCTTTCAGCCTGGTCTGGTTTATTCTCTTGGTTTATTCACCTGAGGCTTTCCTGCTGCTCTGCTCCTGGCTGAAGCTTGCTGTGCCAGCTGCTGTGCTTGGGGCTCCTGAGCAAAGCTTTGGTGTCGCTGAAGTGCTTCAGAAAGGCAGCACAGGAAACCCCCCGGGCTGTGACTCCCAGCCCTGGCTTCCTGTGTAGGTGCTGGTGTGGGAGGGCAAGAGCAGTGTGAGAACTGCTCGCTGCCTGTGAAAGAGGAGGGAGGGCGGCTGGGGAGATGTAAACAACAGCTGCCCGGCTGGGAAGGAGAGGTCCTGGTCTCGTCTGGATGGCAGCACAGCCTCCCCAGGCTGCTGGCTCTGCTGCAGCAGCTGCACTGGTAGGGGAGGGGAGGAGGCAGAGGGAGCTGGAGGCTGGAAGCAAACATCCCTGCAGGAGCCAACTGCTTGAACTCCAAAGGTAGGAGGCAACAGAGGTCCAGGGACTGAACCAGGAGCAGGCCAGAGGGCAACCTTCCTCCTCCTGCAGAGCTGTGGGCAGAGGGCTGGTGCTGGAGGCACTAAAAGCCCTTTGAGGTGATGTGTGTGGGGGGGCAGTGCTGCTGGGCATCACTTGGGGAGCTGCCAGTGCTCTGCCAAGCCAGGAGGCAGCCCCTCTGCCATCCCCCAGCAGGGCTCTGTGCCTCTGCAGGCTCTCAGCTCCCTGACACGTTGGGAAGAGAGGCAGAGCTGTGTGCACAGAGCTGCTGAGCCCTTGGGAGCTTCCAGGTGAGGAGCTCCTGGAGGGGTGCAAGGCAAGAGGGGGCTGGAAGAGCAGTGGGGAGCAGGGGAGGGCTCCCTGTTGGCAGGAGTCTGCTGGGTGACTCTGGAGGTGTCTGACCCCAGTGGGGATGGGATGGGAACTCTGGCAGGCCTGGCATGAAGACATCCAAGCAGGACTGGGCTGAGCCAGGAACATCTGGAGGGGCACTGGGGGAGCTCCTGCTGCTCAGTGCTGTGCAGGGTCCCACCAGGAAGCCTGTGCCCCTTGCTCACCATCGAGTTGGTTCAGTTTAGGAGCTGCTCTTGTGAGTGCAGAGGAAGGGTGAGTGTGGGAGCCAGGGTGGGGAGGTGCTGTGGCTGCTGGCTGCAGCTGGGTACTGAGCAAGGCAGCAGCTGCTCCATGCAGTAAGCTCTGGCAGGCAGCGAGCTCAGCAGGGGCAAAACACAGACCTGAGAGGTGCTCAGTGGTGGGAGCCAGGTCCTGGAGTGCTTCAGGCCAAGGAGGTTGGGCAGGGGCCCAGTGTGGAGCCAGGGAGCAGCCTGCATGTGTTTGAGAGCTGTGCAGCCCAGGGCTTGGCTCTGCTCTGACCTCCTGCAGAGAGCACCCAGAGCCAGGCAGCACTGCAGGGCTCCACTCACCTGCAGGGATGGATGCAGCATCCCTGCCCCTGCTGTGGGCAGCTCAGCTCCTTCCTCTCTGATGAGGCAAACTCCCCCCCCAGGGTCCCAGCCCCCAGGGCCTCAGCTTCTGGCATGCCTCAGGCAGGAGCTGCTCTGAGCAGCCCCTGGAGGAGGAGGCAGCAGGCAGGACAGGAGCCCCTCTGCCATGCCCAGAGATGCTGCCAGGGATCCTCTTTGCCAGGGACAGGATCTGGAGGCAGAGCCCTGCTGGCCATGGGGGGAGGGCTGCCTGCTGGGGGGAGGGCCTTGCCTTTTCCCCCCCTCTTGGAGCCCATGGGGAGTGGGAAATGCCACTGCCAGGGGCAGGGCTTGCCAGCTGGAGGTGCCAGTTTCCTCTGGCAGGGCTGTGAAGTCGCTCAGCTGGCAGCAGGCTGACAAAGTGCAGGGTGGGGATGGCCTGGGAGCCTTCCTGGGCACCCTGTGTTTGCCCAGCTGCTGCAAGCTTTCCTCCTCCCCATGTCCAGCACCCAGAGAACCTTCTGGCACCTTGGGCTCAGAGTGAGGGAGGGGAGGGGGGAGGTGATGTTCTCACTCTGATTTTGCAGGCAGGTTGGTCTGGGGGCTCCGTGCTCCAAGGAGGACCTTGAGAGGCTGCAGAGGGTCCAGAGAAGGTTGGGAAGGGGCTGGGGAGGAGCAGCTGAGGGAGCTGGGGCTGCTCAGGCTGGGGAAGAGGAGGCTGAGGGAGACCTCACTGCTCTCTGCAGCTCCCTGGGAGGAGGCTGAGGGAGACCTCACTGCTCTCTGCAGCTCCCTGGGAGGAGGCTGGAGCCAGGGGGCAGAGGGGGCTTGGGCTCCTCTCCCTAGGAGCAAAGGAGAGGACAGGGGGAGAGAGCCTCAGGCTGCAGCAGGGGAGGCTCAGCTTGGGCAGGAGGAACAATTTCTCCCCCAAGGAGGTTGCTAAGGCCTGGCCCAGCCTGCCCAGGGCAGTGGTGAATCTTCATCCCTGGGCCATGGTGAGCAGGGAGGGGACTTGGTGCTGGGTTAGGGACTGCAGTCAGTGATCCTGGAAGGCTTTTCCAGCCCAAGGGAGTCCAGGACTGCCCTCAGGAGGGGCAGGCACATCCCCAGGGGCACTGAGCAGCTGCCTGAGCCCAGGGAAGGAGAGCTGGGAGCCTGCTGCATGACTGCTCTGCTGTGCCCAGCCCCAGAGCACTCCCAGGCTCAGGCTGCAGCTGGTGGCTCTGGAGCCTCTGGGGAGGGACAGCCCCCAGGGCTTTGAGGCTCCTGAGCCCTGGAGGTGCTCAGCAGGGCAGAGGAGCCTGCAGCAGCCTGGCTGTGGGCCCTGCTGGCTTCAGATCCCAGCCCTGAGAGGTGCTGAGGTCAGATGGAGGAGGCTGAGCTGGCTGGAGGAGGGAAGGTGTGGGGAGGCTTCGCCAGGAGGCTGGGACAAGGATCTCCTGGGCAGGTGATCTGCACTGAGTGTGCCTCTGGCCTGCCAGGGGGCTGTGCTGGGGGCAGGGGCAGGGCAGAGGAAGGAGCTGCAGTGTGTTGGCTTCCCTGCAGCCCCACAAGGAGGCAGCTGCCCCGGGCTGCCCCCAGCCTGCCCCCTGCCCGGGGCTGCCCCCAGCCCCAGCCTGCCCCAGCCTGCCCCCAGCCCCAGCCTGCCCCCTGCCCCGGGCTGCCCCCAGCCTGCCCCCTGCCCCGGGCTGCCCCCAGCCCCAGCCTGCCCCGGGCTGCCCCCAGCCTGCCCCCTGCCCGGGGCTGCCCCCAGCCCCAGCCTGCCCCCTGCCCGGGGCTGCCCCCAGCCTGCCCCGGGCTGCCCCCAGCCCAGCTGCCAGCAGAGGGCAGGTGCTGCTCGCTCTCTGCCTCCTGCTTCCTCCAGCAGCCAGCAGGGACCTCCCTGAGCTTCCTGCAGCCCTCGGCTCTCAGCAGGCCACCAAAAGCCTTCCCTGCACTCCTGTGACCCACAGGAGGTTTGGGCTGGGGGTGAGGAGCCAGCCCTGCACCGTGAGGGGGCTGCAGAGGCTGCCCAGGGAGGGGCTGGAGGCTCCATCCCTGGAGGGGAGGCTGGGCAGGGCTGGGGGCAACCTGCCCCGGGGCAGGAGCTCCCTGCTGGGTGCAGGAGGCTGCACTGGGTGAGCTGTGGAGCTCTCTGCTGGGTGCAGGGGGCTGCACTGGGTGAGCTGTGGAGCTCCCTGCTGGGTGCAGGGGGCTGCACTGGGTGAGCTGTGGAGCTCCCTGCTGGGTGCAGGAGGCTGCACTGGGTGAGCTGTGGAGCTCTCTGCTGGGTGCAGGAGGCTGCACTGGGTGAGCTGTGGAGCTCCCTGCTGGGTGCAGGAGGCTGCACTGGGTGAGCTGTGGAGCTCTCTGCTGGGTGCAGGAGGCTGCACTGGGTGAGCTGTGGAGCTCCCTGCCAGCCCAAACCAGCAGTCCAGGAGGCAAAATGCACCTCCAGGGCTCCAGTGCTCAGCTCAGGGTGAGGCTTGGAGCTGTTCAGCCAGGTGCAGAGCAGGCAGGAGGGGAGAAGCTGCCTGGGGGCTGCTTGGTCTCACAGAGCCATAGCAAGATCCAGGGGCTGGGAGTGCAGCTCAGCACAGCTGGAAGAGGGAGCTGGATGCATCTCTTGCCCAGGGGATGTCTCAGGGCCCCTCAGGGGTGCAGTCTGCTCCCCAGAAGCCTCCTGGCTCCAGACCCAGGCTGAGGAGGCAATGCTGTGCTGGGCTGCAGGCAGCTCCCAGGCAGCTCCCAGGCAGGCAGTGGGAGCTCAGACCTCAACCAGCCCCTGGCTCTCTTCCCCTGCCCCTAGCCCCCCTCCAGCCCCCCCAGCCCAGGGTCTTCTCCTGCCAGGGCAAGGCTGCAACAGCCAGGAGGGGCCCAGGCCTGCAGCTGGCCTGGCAGAGCCCCTGCAGCTCAGGGCAGCTCTGGGGTGCTGGCTGCTTGCTTCAGGTGCTGTGGAAGCTGCTCCCTGCCCTCCAGCAGCCCACAGCCCCTGAGTCAGTGCCATGTCTCAGGGGAGAGGCCTGAGCTGGGAGAGCTGAATCCCAGCTGGCTCCTTCCACAGGGGCCTGGCTCAGAGGCTGCCAGGGTGAGCTGCTGGCAGCCCCCAGGCTGAGGCCAGGCAGAGTGGTGGTGTCAGGACCCCCCCAGGGGTCACTGGGGTGTGTCCCCCCAGGGGTCACTGGGGTGTGTCCCCCCAGGGGTCACTGGGGTGTCCCTCCTCAGGTGTCACTGGGGTTGTCCCCTCCCCAGGGGTCACTGGGGGGTGTTCCCCCCAGGGGTCACTGGGGTCCCTCCTCAGGGGTCACTGGGGTGTCCCCCCCCTCAGGGGTCACTGGGGTCCCTCCTCAGGGGTCACTGGGGTCCCCCCCAGGCAGAGCAGTTTGCTTCTCTGGGGGCTGCAGCAGCAGCAGCAGGGAGGCCCAGGGGCAGGCAGGGCTGGGGGCAGGCAGCAGCTGCTCAGGATGTGCTGCTGGTGCTGAGGCCTCTCCCACCCTGGTTGGAAACTCAGAGCTTGGAGCAGGAGGGAGAGGAAGACAAAACAGCTGCTGATAAAGCTGCAGGGAGAGGCAGGCCTGGGCTGGGGGCTGGCAGCCCCTGCCTGCCTGTGGGGCTGCAGAGCAGCTGGCAGGCACTGATAGCTTTGGCTGCTGGCTCTGCCTGCTCCCCTCCCCTCCCCTCTGTGGCCAGGGGCATCAGCTCCCTGCCTTCCTCCTCTCTCAGCCTCTTCCTCTCCCACTCTGAAGTTGTCTGCATGGCCTCTGGGGGCTGAGTCTCTGCCCTGGCTCTGCTGTGCAGCTCCTGAGGGCTTGCAGCCCTGCTGCCCTCCCTGCCTCCCCTCAGCACACTGGGCTGGGAGCTCCCAGGCTGTCCTCTGCCCCTGGGGAATGCAGCTGTGAGGAGGGGAGAGGGTGAAGGAAGAGCTTCTGCCCAGGAGCTGTCGGCCCTGGGCCATGGTTGCTGGGCCAAGCTTTCCCCTGAGCCTCCTGGGTCTCTCTCAGGGCCTCCACAGTACCCAGGGGGTGCTGGTGACACCCCCAGGAGCTGAGCTGCCCAGGCAAGAGCAGAGGAGGATGTGCTGGGGCACAGGAGCCACCCTTGGGTGGGCTGGGAGCAGGGGAGGCTGCCCCAGGGGCAGCTGGGGAGTGAGAGGCAGATGGGAAGGGGACCTCTGAGGGCAGCAAGAACTCTGCTGGGCCAGGGAGAGAGGGAGGGAGGGATCCGTGCTGGGGAGGGATGGATCCGTGCTGGGAGGGATGGATCCGTGCCGGGAGGGATGGATCCGTGCTGGGAGGGATGGATCCGTGCTGGGAGGAGTGGATCCGTGCTGGGGAGGGATGGATCTGTGCTGGGGAGGGATGGATCTGTGCTGGGGAGGGGTGGATCTGTGCTGGGAGGGATGGATCTGTGCCGGGAGGGATGGATCTGTGCTGGGAGGGATGGATCTGTGCCGGGAGGGATGGATCCGTGCTGGGGAGGGATGGATCCGTGCTGGGAGGGATGGATCCGTGCTGGGAGGGATGGATCCGTGCTGGGAGGAGTGGATCTGTGCTGGGGAGGGATGGATCCGTGCTGGGGAGGGATGGATCCGTGCTGGGGAGGGATGGATCTGTGATGGGAGGGATGGATCTGTGATGGGAGGGATGGATCCGTGCTGGGAGGGATGGATCTGTGCTGTGGAGGGATGGATCTGTGCCGGGAGGGATGGATCCGTGCTGGGAGGGATGGATCTGTGCTGTGGAGGGATGGATCTGTGCCGGGAGGGATGGATCCGTGCTGGGAGGAGTGGATCCGTGCTGGGGAGGGGTGGATCTGTGCTGGGGAGGGATGGATCTGTGCTGGGGAGGGATGGATCTGTGCTGGGGAGGGATGGATCCGTGCTGGGGAGGGATGGATGTGTGCTGGGGAGGGATGGATCTGTGCTGGGGAGGGATGGATCCGTGCTGGGGAGGGATGGATGTGTGCTGGGAGGGATGGATCTGTGCTGGGGAGGGATGGATCTGTGCTGGGGAGGGATGGATCTGTGCTGGGGAGGGATGGATGTGTGCTGGGGAGGGATGGATCTGTGCTGGGGAGGGATGGATCTGTGCTGGGGAGGGATGGATCTGTGCTGGGGAGGGATGGATCTGTGCTGGGGAGGGATGGATCTGTGCTGGGGAGGGATGGATCCGTGCTGGGGAGGGATGGATGTGTGCTGGGGAGGGATGGATCTGTGCTGGGAGGGATGGATCCGTGCTGGGGAGGGATGGATCCGTGCTGGGGAGGGATGGATCTGTGCCGGGAGGGATGGATCTGTGCTGGGGAGGGATGGATCTGTGCTGGGGAGGGATGGATCTGTGCTGGGGAGGGATGGATCCGTGCTGGGGAGGGATGGATCCGTGCTGGGAGGGATGGATCCGTGCTGGGAGGGATGGATCCGTGCTGGGAGGGATGGATCTGTGCCGGGAGGGATGGATCTGTGCCGGGAGGGATGGATCTGTGCCGGGAGGGATGGATCTGTGCCGGGAGGGATGGATCCGTGCTGGGAGGAGTGGATCCGTGCTGGGTAGGGATGGATCCGTGCTGGGAGGGATGGATCTGTGCTGGGAGGGATGGATCTGTGCTGGGGAGGGATGGATCCGTGCTGGGAGGGATGGATCCGTGCTGGGAGGGATGGATCTGTGCTGGGAGGGATGGATCTGTGCTGGGGAGGGATGGATCCGTGCTGAGTAGGGATGGATCCGTGCTGGGAGGGATGGATCCGTGCTGGGAGGGATGGATCCGTGCTGGGAGGGATGGATCCGTGCTGGGGAGGGATGGATCCGTGCTGGGAGGGATGGATCCGTGCTGGGAGGGATGGATCCGTGCTGGGAGGGATGGATCCGTGCTGGGAGGAGTGGATCTGTGCTGGGCAGGGATGGATCTGTGCTGGGAGGGATGGATCCGTGCTGGGGAGGGGTGGATCCGTGCTGGGGAGGGATGGATCCGTGCTGGGAGGAGTGGATCCGTGCTGGGAGGGATGGATCTGTGCTGGGAGGGATGGATCCGTGCTGGGGAGGGGTGGATCCGTGCTGGGGAGGGATGGATCCGTGCTGGGAGGGATGGATCCGTGCTGGGAGGGATGGATCCGTGCTGGGAGGGATGGATCCGTGCTGGGAGGGATGGATCCGTGCTGGGGAGGGATGGATCCGTGCTGGGAGGAGTGGATCTGTGCTGGGGAGGGATGGATCCGTGCCGGGAGGGATGGATCCGTGCCGGGAGGGATGGATCCGTGCCGGGAGGAGTGGATCCGTGCTGGGGAGGGATGGATCCGTGCCGGGAGGGATGGATCCGTGCTGGGAGGAGTGGATCCGTGCTGGGGAGGGATGGATCCGTGCTGGGAGGGATGGATCCGTGCTGGGAGGAGTGGATCTGTGCTGGGCAGGGATGGATCCGTGCTGGGGAGGGATGGATCTGTGCTAGGAGGGATGGATCTGTGATGGGAGGGGTGGATCCGTGCTGGGAGGAGTGGATCCGTGCTGTGGAGGGATGGATCCGTGCCGGGAGGGATGGATCCGTGCTGGGAGGAGTGGATCTGTGCTGGGGAGGGATGGATCTGTGCCGGGAGGGATGGATCCGTGCTGGGAGGAGTGGATCCGTGCTGGGGAGGGATGGATCTGTGCTGGGAGGGATGGATCTGTGCTGGGAGGGATGGATCCGTGCTGGGAGGAGTGGATCCGTGCTGGGAGGGATGGATCCGTGCTGGGAGGGATGGATCTGTGCTGGGAGGGATGGATCTGTGCTGGGGAGGGATGGATCTGTGCTGGGAGGGATGGATCCTTGCTGGGGAGGGATGGATCCGTGCTGGGGAGGGATGGATCCGTGCTGGGGAGGGATGGATCTGTGCTGGGAGGGATGGATCCGTGCTGGGGAGGGATGGATCTGTGCTGGGAGGGATGGATCTGTGCTGGGAGGGATGGATCCGTGCTGGGAGGAGTGGATCCGTGCTGGGAGGGATGGATCTGTGCTGTGGAGGGATGGATCTGTGCTGGGAGGGATGGATCTGTGCCGGGAGGGATGGATCTGTGCTGTGGAGGGATGGATCCGTGCCGGGAGGGATGGATCCGTGCTGGGAGGAGTGGATCCGTGCTGGGAGGGATGGATCTGTGCTGGGAGGGATGGATCTGTGCCGGGAGGGATGGATCCGTGCTGGGAGGAGTGGATCCGTGCTGGGAGGGATGGATCCGTGCTGGGAGGGATGGATCTGTGCTGGGAGGGATGGATCTGTGCTGGGGAGGGATGGATCTGTGCTGGGAGGGATGGATCCTTGCTGGGGAGGGATGGATCCGTGCTGGGGAGGGATGGATCCGTGCTGGGGAGGGATGGATCTGTGCTGGGAGGGATGGATCCGTGCTGGGGAGGGATGGATCTGTGCTGGGAGGGATGGATCTGTGCTGGGAGGGATGGATCCGTGCTGGGAGGAGTGGATCCGTGCTGGGAGGGATGGATCTGTGCTGTGGAGGGATGGATCCGTGCCGGGAGGGATGGATCTGTGATGGGAGGGGTGGATCCGTGCCGGGAGGGATGGATCCGTGCTGGGAGGAGTGGATCCGTGCTGGGGAGGGATGGATCTGTGCTGGGAGGAGTGGATCCGTGCTGGGAGGGATGGATCCGTGCTGTGGAGGGATGGATCTGTGCTGGGGAGGGATGGATCCGTGCTGTGGAGGGATGGATCCGTGCTGGGAGGGATGGATCCGTGCCGGGAGGGATGGATCCGTGCTGGGGAGGGTTGGATCCGTGCTGGGAGGGATGGATCCGTGATGGGAGGGGTGGATCCGTGCTGGGAGGGGTGGATCCGTGCTGGGAGGGGTGGATCCGTGCTGGGGAGGGATGGATCCGTGCTGGGAGGGATGGATCCGTGATGGGAGGGGTGGATCCGTGCTGGGAGGAGTGGATCTGTGCTGGGGAGGGATGGATCCGTGCTGGGAGGGATGGAGGTGGTGGAGGAACCAACAAGAAATGGTGCTATGCTGGACCTTGTTCTCACCAACAGGGAAGGGCTGGTAAGCAATGTGAGGCTCATAGATGGCCTTGGCTGCAGTGACCATGAAGCAGTTGAATTTAACATCCTCAGGGCAATCAGGAGGAAGTATTCCAAGCTCATGACCCTAGACTTTAGGCATGCAGATTTTGATCGCTTCAGGGATCTGCTAGCCAAAGTGTCATGGGACAAAGCCCTGGAGGGAAGAGGGACCCAGGACAGCTGGTCAGTATTCAAGGACCACCTCCTCTGTGTCCAGGAGCTCTGTGTACCAACAAAGAGAAAAGCAGGTAAGAACGCTAGGAGGCCTGCCTGGATGGGCAGGGAGCTACTGGACACACTATGACTTAAAAGGAAACTCTACAGGAAGTGGAGGGAAGGACAGGTAGAACAGGGGGGAGATAAGGAAGCTGCCCGAGCAGCAAGAGTCCTGGTCAGGAAAGCCAAAGCAGAGTTTGAGTTGAATCTAGCCAGGGAGATTAAAGGGAACGCTAAGAACTTCTACAGGTATATTAATGGGAAGAAGAAGACTAGGGAAGGTGTGGGCCCCCTCAGAAAGGAAACTGGTGACATGGTCACCTGTGATGAGGAAAAGGCTGAGGTACTTAATAACTTCTTTACCTCAGTCTTCACTGCAAGGGCCTCCAGCCACACTCCTGATGTTATGGAAGTCAAAGCCAGGGACGGGGAGGAAGAACTGCCCATTGTAAGTGCAGATCAGGTTCGTGATCATCTGAAGAACCTGAAAGTGTTCAAGTCCATGGGACCCGACAGGATACACCCACGGGTGCTGAGAGAACTGGCAGAGGAGGTTGCTGAACCCCTCTCTATTATATTTCAAAAGTCCTGGCAGTCTGGGGCAGTCCCCACAGACTGGAAAAGGGGAAACATTGCCCCCATCTTCAAAAAGGGCAAGAGGGAGGAACCAGGGAACTCCAGGCCAGGCAGTCTCACCTCTGTGCCTGGAAAGATCATGGAGCAGATCCTCCTGGAGTCACTACTCGCTCAAAAGAATAGTGAAGAGGTGATTGGGAACAGTCAGCATGGCTTTGCCAAGGGCAAATCCTGCCTGACCAACCTGGTGGCCTTCTATGAGCAGGTGACAAAATTAATAGATGAGGGGCAAGCAACTGATGTCGTTTACCTGGACCTGAGCAAAGCCTTCGACACTGTCCCACACCACATCCTGGTCTCCAAACTGGTGACACATGGGTTTGATGGGTGACCACTAGATGGATAAGGAACTGGCTTGATGGCTGCACCCAAAGAGTGGCTGTCAATGGCTCCATGTCCCAGTGGAGGCCAGTGACAAGTGGAGTCCCTCAGGGATCAGTCCTGGGACCTGTCTTATTCAACATCTTTGTGGGTGCCATGGACAGTGGCATTGAGTGCACCCTCAGCAAGTTTGCTGATGACACCAAGCTGTGTGGTGCAGCAGACAGCTGGAGGGAAGGGAGGCCATCCAGAGGGACCTGGACAGGCTGGAGAGGTGGGCACAAGCCAACCTCATGAAGTTCAATAAGAGCAAGTGCAGGGTCCTGCATCTGGGTCGAGGCAATCCCAGGCACAAATCCAGGCTGGGCAGTGACTGGCTGGAAAGCAGCCCTGAGGAGAGAGACTTGGGGGTGCTGGTGGACAAAAAGCTCAACATGAGCTCTCAATGTGCACTTGCAGCCCGCAAGGCCAATCAGCTCCTGGGCTGCATCAGGAGAAGTGTGGCCAGCAGGTCGAGGGAGGTGATCCTCCCCCTCTACTCAGCCCTGGTGAGACCCCAGCTGGAGTACTGTGTCCAGTTCTGGAGCCCCTATTACAAGAGGGATGTGGAGGTGCTGGAAGGTGTCCAGAGAAGGGCCACGAGGATGATCAGAGGGCTGGAGCACCTCTCCTATGAGGACAGACTGAAGGAGTTGGGGCTGTTCAGTCTGCAGAAGAGAAGGCTCCGAGGTGACCTCATTGTGGCCTTCCAGTATCTGAAGGGGGCTACAGGAAGGCTGGGGAGGGACTGCTCAGGATCTCAGGTAGTGATAGGACTAGGGGGAATGGAATGAAGCTGGAGGTGGGGAGATTCAGGCTGGATGTGAGGAGGAGGTTCTTCACCATGAGAGTGGTGAAGCCCTGGAATGGGTTGTCCAGGGAGGTGGTCGAGGCCCCGTCCCTGGGGGTGTTTAAGCCCAGGCTGGATGAGGCTGTGGCCAGGCTGATCTAGTGTGGGGTGTCCCTGCCCATGGCAGGGGGGTTGGAACTAGATGATCCCTGTGGTCCCTTCCAACCCTGAATGAAACTATGAAACTATGAAACTATCTGTGATGGGAGGGGTGGATCCGTGCTGGGAGGGGTGGATCCGTGCTGGGAGGGGTGGATCCGTGCTGGGAGGGGTGGATCCGTGCTGGGAGGGGTGGATCTGTGCTCCTGGGGCCAGCAGGGCTGGAACCTGCAGCACTCCAGGGGGCTGCAGCAGGTCCCTGGGGGCTGCAGCAGGTCCCTGGGGGCTGCAGCAGGCCAGGGCAGGGCAGCAAAGTGCTGAAGGGTCTGGAGAAGAGGGCTGGGGAGGGGGAGCTGGGGGTGATCCAGGGGAGACCTTGTGGCTCTCTGCAGCTCCCTGAGAGGAGGCTGGGGCCAGGGGGGGGCTGGGCTCTGCTCCCCAGGCTCAGCTGGTAGAGGAAGTGGCCTGGGAGTGTGCCAGGCTGGGATGGAGGTCAGGAGAAACTTCTGCAGTGGCAGAGAGTGGCAGAGGCTGCCCGGGGAGGTGGTGGAGTCCCCAGCCCTGGAGGGGTGCAGGGAGCTGTGGCCAAGGCTGCTGGGGCCAGGGTTTGGGGCTGGCCTTAGGCTGAGAGTGGGGCTGGGAGCTTGGAGGTCTCCAACCACAGCAATGCTCTGACCCCAGGCTCTGCTCTGGGGCTCTGAGGGTTTGCTGTGACCCCAGGCTCTGCTTTGGGGGGCTCTGAGGGTTTGCTGTGACCCCAGGCTCTGCTCTGGGGGGCTCTGAGGGTTTGCTCTGACCCCAGGCTGTGCTTTGGGGCTCTCTGAGGGTTTGCTGTGACCCCAGACTCTGCTTTGGGGCTCTGAGGGTTTGCTGTGACCCCAGGCTCTGCTTTGGGGCTCTGAGGGTTTGCTGTGACCCCAGGCTCTGCTTTGGGGCTCTCTGAGGGTTTGCTGTGGCTCCAGGCTCTGCTTTGGGGCTCTGAGGGTTTGCTCTGACCCCAGGCTCTGCTTTGGGGCTCTCTGGGGGTTTGCTGTGACCCCAGGCTCTGCTTTGGGGGGCTCTGAGTGTTTGCTGTGGCTCCAGGCTCTGCTTTGGGGCTCTCTGGGGGTTTGCTGTGGCTCCAGGCTCTGCTTTGGGGCTCTCTGAGGGTTTGCTGTGACCCCAGGCTGTGCTTTGGGGCTCTCTGGGGGTTTGCTGTGGCTCCAGGCTCTGCTTTGGGGCTCTCTGGGGGTTTGCTGTGGCTCCAGCAGATTTGTCTCCCTCCCCCCCAGCCTGCTCACCAGTGAGGGCAGCTCTGGCCTGTGCCAGGCCCCAGGATAAAGCAACCTGACAGAAGAAGCTGAGCCACAGCTTGGGGGCAGGGGGGTGGGCAGGAGAGCCCCCAGAGGCCTGGAGAAGGCAGCAGCAGGGAGCTGGTCTCAGCCCCTGGCTGCTGCAGCTGGCAGGAGCTCTGCCCCCTGCAGAGGGCTGAGGCCAGGGCTGCTGCTGGGAGCCCTCCTGGCAGTGGTGGTGAGATCAGATTTGGGGTGCTTGGGGTTTGGGGTTGGGGTTGGGTTGGCTTGGTTGGGGTTTGCTGTTGGTAACCAAGTGAGGTTTTGATCAGCTTCCTACTGAGAGCAGGAGGCAGAGCTGGGGCAGGGGGCTGGGGCAGGGGGCTGGGCTGGGGCAGGGGGGCTGAGCTGGGGCAGGGGGCTGGGGCAGGGGGGCTGAGCCCAGGGGGCCTGAGCTGGGGCAGGAGGCTGGGGCAGGGGGGCTGGGGCAGGGAGGCTGAGCTGGGGCAGGGGGGCTGGGGCAGGGGGGCTGGGGCAGGGGGGCTGAGCTGGGGCAGGGGGGCTGAGCTGGGGCAGGAGGCTGGGGCAGGAGGGCTGAGCCCAGGGGGGCTGAGCTGGGGCAGGAGGGCTGGGGCAGGGGGGCTGAGCTGGGGCAGGGGGGCTGAGCTGGGGCAGGGGGGCTGAGCTGGGGCAGGGGGGCTGGGGCAGGGGGGCTGAGCTGGGGCAGGGGGGCTGGGGCAGGGGGGCTGAGCTGGGGCAGGGGGGGCTGGGGCAGGGGGGCTGAGCTGGGGCAGGGGGGCTGAGCTGGGGCAGGGGGCTGGGGCAGGGGGGCTGAGCCCAGGGGGCCTGAGCTGGGGCAGGGGGCTGGGGCAGGGGGGCTGAGCTGGGGCAGGGGGGCTGGGGCAGGAGGGCTGAGCCCAGGGGGCCTGAGCTGGGGCAGGAGGCTGGGGCAGGGGGGCTGAGCTGGGGCAGGGGGGCTGAGCTGGGGCAGGGGGGCTGGGGCAGGGGGGCTGAGCTGGGGCAGGGGGGCTGGGGCAGGGGGGCTGAGCTGGGGCAGGGGGGCAGGGCTGGGGCAGGGGGGCTGAGCTGGGGCAGGGGGGCTGAGCTGGGGCAGGGGGCTGGGCTGGGGCAGGGGCAGGGGGGCTGGGGCAGGAGGGCTGAGCTGGGGCAGGAGGGCTGGGCTGGGGCAGGGGGGCAGGGCTGGGGCAGGGGGGCAGGGCTGGGGCAGGGGGGCTGAGCTGGGGCAGGGGGCTGGGGCAGGGGGGCTGAGCTGGGGCAGGGGGCTGGGGCAGGGGGGCTGAGCTGGGGCAGGGGGGCTGAGCTGGGGCAGGGGGGCTGGGCTGGGGCAGGGGGGCTGGGGCAGGAGGGCTGAGCTGGGGCAGGGGGGCTGGGGCAGGGGGGCTGAGCTGGGGCAGGAGGGCTGAGCCCGGGGGGGCTGCTGAGGGCCCGGGGGGGGCACTGTCCCTGAGCTGCTGCAGGGAGGAAGTCATCCTGGCAGTGCCTGCCCCAAGTGGCAGCAGAGGCAGCAGGCAGGGGGAGGACTCCCAGGCTGCTGGCACCCAAAGAGCTGCTGGAGAGCTCCTGGGAGCAGTGCTGGAGGAATCTGAGGGGGGGAGGGCAGTGCCGGGGGGGGAGGGCAGTGCCGGGGGGAGGGAGGGCAGTGCTGCCTGGGGGGGGCTGGGCAGTGCTGCCTGGGGGGGGCTGGGCAGTGCTGCCTGGGGGGGGCTGGGCAGTGGTCCTGCTGCTGGCAGCCCCCAGGGGCCCTGTGCCACGCTGGCCTTCTGCCTGCCTTGCAGCTGCCCTGCAGCTCTGCTGCAGCTCTCGGAGCTCCCTGCAGCTGCAGCTTGCAGGGCTGAGGGCAGGCTGCAGAGAGGGCCCAGGAGCAGCAGGCTCTGGTGGCTGAGGGCTGCCAGCATCCTCCCTGCTCCCCAGCAGCGCTCTGCAGGCTCTGCTCAGAGCATCACCCAGCTGTGCAGCCCAGCCCCCGGCCCCCCAGGCCCCCCAGGCCCCCCAGGCCCCCCAGGCCCTGGGCTGAGCCTTCAAGGGCACAGCTGAGCCAGGGCTGCAGGTGCAAGGAGCAGCAGGAGGTGGGGAGCAGGAACTGCCCTGGGCCTGGGGCTCCACTGTAGCTCTCAGCTGCTCCTGCAGGTGAGCAGAGATCGTTGCTGGCCTTCCCTTCCCCCTCAGCTGCTGCTGTGCAGGAAGTAAGCAGCCAGCTGGTGCCTGTGCTCAGCTTGCAGGGCAGGGAGCACTGAGTTTGCCTCCTGTGGGGCTGCAGGGGCTGAGAGCTGCACTGTGCTGCCCCTGGGAGCCTGCTGAGCTCCCTGAGGCCTCAGGGGTGTAGCTGATGGCCAGCACCAGCTCTCCCTCCCAGCCTTTTGTACCTCCCTGGCACACAGGGATGCTGCCCTGCAGCCCCAGGCTGCCCTCCCTGCCCTGGGCAGGGGCTGAGCTCCCTCTTGTGCACAGCAGGGCAGGAATCACTCTGGGGTTGGGGTGGCTCTGCCTGGGCTCTGCTCTGCCTGGGCTCTGCTCTGCCTGGGCTCTGCTCTGCCTGTCCTGCAGCACCCAGCAGGGAAGCCCTGCCAGGGGCAGGAGAGAGGCACAGCCTCTGGCCCAGAGCTCCTGACTGAGGAGGGTGGAGTGGAGCCTCAGGCAGTGTGTGCCTGGGCACAGAAGCAAAGGTGGAGGACTCCTGTTTGCATGGACAGCAAAGTGCTGGCCCAGGGCTGAGCAAGCTGCTGGCTCAGGCTGCAGGGCAGGCAGGGAGCTGCTGCTGGCCCAGGCTGCAGGGCAGGCAGGGAGCTGCTGCAGGGCAGGCAGGGAGCTGCTGCTGGCTCAGGCTGCAGGGCAGGCAGGGAGCTGCTGCAGGGCAGGCAGGGAGCTGCTGCTGGCTCAGGCTGCAGGGCAGGCAGGGAGCTGCTGCAGGGCAGGCAGGGAGCTGCTGCTGGCTCAGGCTGCAGGGCAGGCAGGGAGCTGCTGCAGGGCAGGCAGGGAGCTGCTGCTGGCTCAGGCTGCAGGGCAGGCAGGGAGCTGCTGCAGGGCAGGCAGGGAGCTGCTGCAGGCCCAGGCTGCAGGGCAGGCAGGGAGCTGCTGCTGGCCCTGCTTGATGTGCTCACAGCAGCAGCTGGCACTGGGCTGAGGGAGCTCTTCCCCCCCTCTCTTGCAGGCAGATCACAATCTCTGCCCTGAAACCATTGGGGCTGACACTTGGCATCACTTCACAGCCACCCCAGGAGCAGGGGTGGTGATACAGAGGGGAGCAGGGCAGGAGGAGGGAGCTGCCCTGGCAGGAGGCTGTGAAACCACCACCACCAGAAGTGCAAAGCTTAATGCTGGAGGGGAGTGCAAATGCCTTGGAGCTGTGAGGGCCCCAGCAGAGCACAGGCAGGGAGGCAGAAAGGCTTCACTGGGGCAGTGGAGGGGCAGAAGGCAAAAGATTAGGGCAGGGACTTGCTGATTTCCACCAGCAGCTCCCAGTCCCCTCCCAACCTTCCTCCTGGGCTGCAGCAGCAGCAGCAGGGGTGCCCCAGGCTGGGCAGCAGCAGCAGCAGCAGAGGTGCCCCAGGCTGGGCAGCAGCAGCAGCAGCAGCAGGGGTGCCCCAGGCTGGGCAGCAGCAGCAGCAGCAGCAGCAGGGGTGCCCCAGGCTGGGCAGCAGCAGCAGGGGTGCCCCAGGCTGGGCAGCAGCAGCAGCAGCAGCAGGGGTGCCCCAGGCTGGGCAGCAGCAGCAGCAGGGGTGCCTCAGGCTGGGCAGCAGCAGGGGTGCCCCAGGCTGGGCAGCAGCAGCAGCAGGGGTGCCCCAGGCTGGGCAGCAGCAGCAGCAGCAGGGGTGCCCCAGGCTGGGCAGCAGCAGCAGCAGCAGCAGGGGTGCCCCAGGCTGGGCAGCAGCAGCAGCAGGGGTGCCCCAGGCTGGGCAGCAGCAGCAGCAGCAGCAGGGGTGCCCCAGGCTGGGCAGCAGCAGCAGCAGGGGTGCCCCAGGCTGGGCAGCAGCAGCAGCAGGGGTGCCCCAGGCTGGGCAGCAGCAGCAGCAGCAGCAGCAGGGGTGCCCCAGGCTGGGCAGCAGCAGCAGCAGCAGGGGTGCCCCAGGCTGGGCAGCAGCAGCAGCAGCAGGGGTGCCCAGGCTGGGCAGCAGCAGCAGCAGCAGGGGGTGCCCAGGCTGGGCAGCAGCAGCAGCAGCAGCAGGGGTGCCCCAGGCTGGGCAGCAGCAGCAGCAGCAGGGGTGCCCCAGGCTGGGCAGCAGCAGCAGCAGGGGTGCCCCAGGCTGGGCAGCAGCAGCAGCAGGGGTGCCCCAGGCTGGGCAGCAGCAGCAGCAGCAGAGGTGCCCCAGGCTGGGCAGCAGGGGTGCTCCAGCCTGGGCAGCTGCAGGGGTGCCCCAGGCTGGGCAGCAGCAGCAGCAGCAGGGGTGCCCAGGCTGGGCAGCAGCAGCAGCAGCAGGGGTGCCCAGGCTGGGCAGCAGCAGCAGCAGCAGGGGTGCTCCAGCCTGGGCAGCTGCAGGGGTGCCCCAGGCTGGGCAGCAGCAGCAGGGGTGCCCCAGGCTGGGCAGCAGCAGCAGCAGGGGTGCCTCAGGCTGGGCAGCAGCAGGGGTGCCCCAGGCTGGGCAGCAGCAGCAGCAGGGGTGCCTCAGGCTGGGCAGCAGCAGGGGTGCCCCAGGCTGGGCAGCAGCAGCAGGGGTGCCCTAGGCTGGGCAGCAGCAGCAGCAGCAGCAGGGGTGCCCCAGGCTGGGCAGCAGCAGGGGTGCCCCAGGCTGGGCAGCAGCAGCAGCAGCAGGGGTGCCCCAGGCTGGGCAGCAGCAGCAGGGGTGCCCCAGGCTGGGCAGCAGCAGCAGCAGCAGAGGTGCCCCAGGCTGGGCAGCAGCAGCAGCAGCAGCAGGGGTGCCCCAGGCTGGGCAGCAGCAGCAGCAGCAGCAGGGGTGCCCTAGGCTGGGCAGCAGCAGCAGCAGCAGCAGGGGTGCCCCAGGCTGGGCAGCAGCAGGGGTGCCCCAGGCTGGGCAGCAGCAGCAGCAGCAGGGGTGCCCCAGGCTGGGCAGCAGCAGCAGGGGTGCCCCAGGCTGGGCAGCAGCAGGGGTGCCCCAGGCTGGGCAGCAGCAGGGGTGCCCCAGGCTGAGCTGAGGCCCCAGGCTGGGCTGTGCAGCTGGCTGCAGTGCTGGGGATGCTCTGCAGGTAGGATGTTTGCCACCACCCTGCTCAGCTGCTGGCTTCCTGCCCTGCCCTGGGCACTCCTGAGCCTGGTGCCAGCTCCCCAGGCAAGCTCAGGCTGCCATTCACCTGGCACCTTTGTTTCCTCCCCCAGGCTCAGCCCAGCTCAGGCCCAGCAAGGGCAGGAGGAGGCTGCTTGTCTCCCAGCTCCCAGCCCTGCAGGAGACATTGCTTTGGGGTAGGAAGTGAAGAGCAACTTTTCCCATGGGAACTGCAGGGGGAGGCAAACTGAACTGAATGGAGGCCTCATAAATCACTGAGAGGAGGCTTTGACTTTCTGCTCCCTAGCCTTGGGCAGTTGGTGTTGGTGTGCCCAGGCAGCAGTGGGGAAAAGGGGGGAAGGGGGAAAAAGAAAGGCCCCAGGAATGCAGGAGGTGTCCAGAGAAGTGCTGAGCCCTGGGAGGGTCTCCAAAGAAGTGCTGAGCTCTGGGAGGGTCTCCAGAGAAGTGCTGAGCCCTGGGAGGGTCTCCAGAGAAGTGCTGAGCTCTGGGAGGGTCTCCAGAGAAGTGCTGAGCCCTGGGAGGGTCTCCAGAGAAGTGCTGAGCTCTGGGAGGGTCTCCAGAGAAGTGCTGAGCTCTGGGAGGGTCTCCAAAGGAGTGCTGAGCCCTGGGAGGGTCTCCCAAGTGCTGAGCTCTGGGAGGGTCTCCAGAGAAGTGCTGAGCCCTGGGAGGGTCTCCAGAGAAGTGCTGAGCCCTGGGAGGGTCTCCAAAGTGCTGAGCCCTGGGAGGGTCTCCAGAGAAGTGCTGAGCTCTGGGAGGGTCTCCAGAGAAGTGCTGAGCTCTGGGAGGGTCTCCAGAGAAGTGCTGAGCCCTGGGAGGGTCTCCAGAGAAGTGCTGAGCTCTGGGAGGGTCTCCAGAGAAGTGCTGAGCTCTGGGAGGGTCTCCAGAGAAGTGCTGAGCCCTGGGAGGGTCTCCCAAGTGCTGAGCCCTGGGAGGGTCTCCCAAGTGCTGAGCTCTGGGAGGGTCTCCCTCCATCAGCCTCCAGGTGTTAGAGGAGGGGAACCTGAGGCCTGGGGCATGCAGGGCACTGCCTGCCAGGGCCATGCAGAACCTCAGCCCTAGAAGGCTCAGCACAGGGTGGTGCAGCACTGCCCTGGGTCCCATCCCCAACCTCCTCTTGGGCTGTGGAGGTGAAGCTGAGGCTCTGAGCTGCCTCTCAGCCCCAGCATCAACCTCTCCCCCTTTAAAGGCCTCCCCTTGGCTTTCCTGCCAGCCTGCAGCTTGCAGCAGAGCAATGCATCCCAGCTCTGCCAGGCCATGAGTGGATGCCCTGTGCCTGTGCCAGCTGCCTGCCTGCCTGGCAGCACTTGCCATGGCACAGCCACCTCTGGCAGTGCCTTCAGCTCCTCTCTCCCCTTGGCCTCCTCTGGGTGTGGGGCTAGGAGCCTGCCAGTGCCTTGGGGCAGCCTCTCCCTCTGCCTGGGCATCAGGAGGGGGTGCCAGGGGCTCCCTATCAGTGCTGGCCCTGTGCAGTTGTTTGGCAGCTGGGTTCCAGGAAGCCAGGCAAGGGGACAGGAGCACAAAAGGAGCTCTGGCTTATCTCTGACCTCTCTGGCCTGGATGTGTGCTGCAGATAGGGCAGAGGCTGGGAGGGAGGATCAGGCATGGAGAGCCTCCTGCAGAGATAGGTGAAGACCTGGCAGGGGAGAGAGAGAGAGCAAAGGAGGTTCCCTCTGCAGAGGGTGAGGGCAGTGGGGTGCAGGGGCAGGAGGGGACAGTGGCCTGGCCCAGGGAGCAGGAGGAGCTTGGACTGAGAGCCACTTCCAGGGGTGAGGCAGCCACAGCCCCTCTGGGCAGCCCCTTCAGTGTCAAACCACCCCCAGGGGGAAGAGCTCCAAACCACCCCCAGGGGGAAGAGCTCCAAACCACCCCCAGGGGGAAGAGCTCCAAACCACCCCAGGGGGAAGAGCTTCAAACCACCCCCAGGGGGAAGAGCTCCAAACCACCCCAGGGGGAAGAGCTCCAAACCACCCCAGGGGGAAGAGCTTCAAACCACCCCAGGGGGAAGAGCTTCAAACCACCCCCAGGGGGAAGAGCTCCAAACCACCCCCAGGGGGAAGAGCTCCAAACCACCCCAGGGGGAAGAGCTTCAAACCACCCCAGGGGGAAGAGCTCCTTCCTGATGTCCAATCCAAACCTCCCCTGCTCCAGCTTCAGACCATTGCCTCCTGTCCTCTCCCCACAGCCCCCTGCCCCTCTCCTGGAGCCCCCTCTGGGACCTTCCCTGCTCCAGGCAGCCACACCTGGCTGCAGGTGGCCAAGGGAGGAAGGCTTGCTGGGCAGGGCAGCAGGCAGCAGGGCTGCTCAGGGCTCTGTGCCTGCAGCAAGCAGGGCCAGGGGCACGCAGGGGGCTTGGGCTCAGCCTGCTGCAGAGCAGGAAGAGTTTTGTGGCCTGGGAAAAATGTTCCCTGCCCAGCTGCAGTCTGTGGCACAGTGCAGGGAGAGCTTGGTGGTGAGGCTGGGAGGCAGAGCTGGGGCCTGGACAGACAGACAGACAGAGCCACAGGCTGTGGGTGTCCAGCAGCCTGCTCACACGTTTCCCCTGGTGGTGTCCCAGCCAAATCCTGCCTCCTCCTCCCCCCAGAGGCAGAGCAGCAGAGCCTTGAGGCAGGCAAGAGGAGGGAGAGGAGGGGGCAGAGCCTGTGCCCCCTGTGCCCCTGTGTGTGCAGGTGGCAAAGCTGAGCACCCCCCCAGCCCCCCTGGAGCAAATCCTGCTCCAAGGCCTCTGTGAGGCTCCTGGAGCTGCTGCCCTCTCCCTGGCACCTTCAGCAGCCCTGTGCCAGGGGGGCTTGGGGTCAGCTGGGCTGCAGCCTCTGCTGGGTGCCTTTGGGAGGCCTCCAGAGCATTGCTGCTGTTCCTGTTGCTCAGCTGTGTGGTGGGCTGCCAGCCCCCTCCCCTCAAAGGCCCTCCTGGGAGCAGCCACCACAAGAGCCAGCACTTGGCTGCTCAGGTTTAAATCCTGCCTGGAGCTGATTCCTTCACACCAAGCTCACTGCCAGGACCCCTTCTGAGGGTCTGACCCAGGATGTCCTGGGCAGGAGAAGCAAATCCTTGGCCTCCATGCTGGGGGAGCTCTGCTGAGGCCAGCAGCTTGCAGCCCCTCTCCCCTGGGGGATTTGTGTGCTCTCCCAGCTGGAAGGCCTTGAGCCCCTCTCATAAGGGACCAGCCTGAGTGCTCAGTCACCTGAGTGGGGATGGAGGAGGCTGAGTGCCAGGGAAGAGCAGAAGCAGTGCTGGGGCTGCCCTGGCAAGCTCATAGTGACAATCACAGAGAGCAATCCCAGCTTGGAAGGGACCCCAGGGATCAGCCTTGGGGTCATAGTGAAGTGAGCTGGCCCAGCCCCTGCCCAGCTGAGGCTCCCAGCTGGCCCCTGCAGGTGAAGCCATCCCCTGGGAGATGGTTCCAATGCCCAGCTCTTCTCAGGGGCAATCCCCACTGGAATCTCCCCAGCAGTGGCTTGTCCCTGCCAGCCCTGCCCTGCTCCATGGGAGCCCTGGGAAGAAGGCAGCAGCCCTGCTGGGCTCACTGGGCACCTCCTGGGCTCCCTTTGGCTGGAGGGAAACTGAGGCAGGCAGGTAGGAGCTCAAGGACCTGCCCAGGCCCCTGAGCAGGGCAGAGGGGAGCTGGGAGCCCACCCCAAGCCCTGGCACTGCTGCTTTGCAGTGTTCCTTGTTCCTCTCACTGCAAACTCTGCTTCAGGCTCTGTCTGGGCAGGGGGAGGTCAGGCTCCTCAGCCCCTCCGGGCAGCCTGCTGTGTGCTGAGCCCAGAGGAGGCTCCTGGAGCAGTGCCCTCTCTCCAAGAGGCCCCTGGAGCTGAGCAGAGGAAGGCAGAGCCCTGCACAAGCAGCCTGCAGGGAGCCTCTCCTGCTCCTGCCCCTGGAGCAGGTGGCTCAGCATCTCCTTGTGCAGTGCAGGATGCCAGAGAGAGCCTGGAGCCCCAGGGAGCAGCTCAGCAGCTCCTGGCTCAGGAATCCTAAGGAGCTGGCATGGAAGGCTCAGGAGGAAGTGGCAGGAGCCAGGACTGGTTGTGAGCTGTCAAACCCCCAGGGGTCATGCTTAGGTTGGTGCCCTGGGGAGGAGGAGGAGGAGGAGGAGGAGGCAGAGTGGTGCAGCAAAAGGGAAACATTTCCATGCCCTGCGCTGCTGTCTCCAGGGAACCTTTCAAGCGCTCCCAGGCCCAGCAGTTGGCTGAGAAGCCTCAGCTCCCCTTCCTTCCGCTGCCCCTGGCCACAGAGAGGACTTGGTTGGGTGCTGGTGGTTTGCTGGTGGGGTTTGTGTCCCAGTGGAGTCTGCTGCTGGCTGCGCCGAGGCTGCTCCCAGCCCTTCGGTCAAGCCCCGAAGCCCTTCCGCAGGCAGCGGCACCAGGGGCAGTAGCACAGGGCCTGATCCTTGCCTGGGCACCAGGGAGCCCCTGCTGGCCCCTGTGTGCCAGGGAGGGGCCTGGCCCAAGCCCCCTGAGCCACCCAACAGCTGCAGCTGCACCCAGGCAGCCGAGTGGGAGCTGCACACTCAGCTCCCCTGCCCCGGAGGCAGCGATGCCCTGCAGCCCCTGGCACAGGCTGCCCAGGGAGCCCCTGGCACAGGCTGCCCAGGGAGCCTCTGGCACAGGCTGCCCAGGTTGGCTCTGGCACAGGCTGCCCAGGGGGGCTCTGGCACAGGCTGCCCAGGGAGCCTCTGGCACAGGCTGCCCAGGGAGCCCCTGGCACAGGCTGCCCAGGGGGGCTCTGGCACAGGCTGCCCAGGTTGGCTCTGGCACAGGCTGCCCAGGGAGGCTCTGGCACAGGCTGCCCAGGTTGGCTCTGGCACAGGCTGCCCAGGGAGCCCCTGGCACAGGCTGCCCAGGTTGGCTCTGGCACAGGCTGCCCAGGGAGGCTCTGGCACAGGCTGCCCAGGGGGGCTCTGGCACAGGCTGCCCAGGTTGGCTCTGGCACAGGCTGCCCAGGGAGCCCCTGGCACAGGCTGCCCAGGGAGGCTCTGGCACAGGCTGCCCAGGGAGCCCCTGGCACAGGCTGCCCAGGGGGGCTCTGGCACAGGCTGCCCAGGGAGCCTCTGGCACAGGCTGCCCAGGGGGGCTCTGGCACAGGCTGCCCAGGGAGCCCCTGGCACAGGCTGCCCAGGGGGGCTCTGGCACAGGCTGCCCAGGGAGCCCCTGGCACAGGCTGCCCAGGTTGGCTCTGTGGGGCAGCGTGGGGCAGTGTGGGGCAGTGTTGGGGCAGCGTGGGGCAGCGTGGGGCAGAGTGGTTCATCTTCCTGGCTCCTTCCTCCGCTTGCCCTTTGCAGCTCTCCTCCCATTCCCTTCTCCCTGCCCGCCCTGGGGCTGGCTGCTGGGGCTTTGCTTCTCCTTTTCTCCTCCCCGGGGTCACCTCCTCAGGCTCAGCCTGGCTAGGGCACCAGGCTGCCCCAAAGCACAGAAGGGGAGGGCAAAGCAGAGGCTCCTGCTCCAACGGCAGGCTGGCAGAACAAGGGCAGGGAAGGCCAAGCTGCCCCTGCCAGCCCCTGCTCCCCCTGTGCTCCCCTGCAGCATGCTCCTGATCCCTCCAGAGGCTTCCAGCAGGCAGGGTGATGGCTCCCCAGAGAGGGCCCAGCCCCTGGCACTGCTGTGCCCCCTCACATCTGCCAGCTCCAGCTGCTCCTGAGGCTGCTGGGGCAGCATCCTGCAGCTGCTTGCAGAGGGCTCTGGCTCAGGATGTGTTGGGGGCAGCTCCTGCACCGCCTGGCCCCAGCGCTGCAGCTAATCAGTGCCCCCCAGGATGGGCCTTGCTCAGCAGCCCTGCACTTGTCCTGGCCCTGAGCCTGCATGGGGGCTGGCAGGGAGGCTGTGCAGGGAGCTGAAGAAGAACCAAGAGCAGCTCCAAGGTCTCCTCCTCTGCTGGGCACTGGGAAATGGCCTAGAGGAGGGTGAGAGCCCAGCTCCTGCACGGGGGGGGTGGGGGTGGAAGGTGCTCTGCTGCTCTCCTCTCTGGAGGCATCAGTGCAGGCTGGCAGTGCAGGCTGGCTCTGCAGGCTGGCTCTGCAGGCTGGCAGTGCAGGCTGGCTCTGCAGGCTGCATCTGCAGGCTGGCAGTGCAGGCTGGCAGTGCAGGCAGGCTCTGCAGGCTGGCAGTGCAGGCTGGCTCTGCAGGCTGGCAGTGCAGGCTGGCTGTGCAGGCTGGCTCTGCAGGCTGGCTCTGCAGGCTGGCAGTGCAGGCTGGCTCTGCAGGCTGGCAGTGCAGGCTGGCAGTGCAGGCTGGCTCTGCAGGCTGGCAGTGCAGGCTGGCTCTGCAGGCTGGCAGTGCAGGCTGGCTCTGCAGGCTGGCTCTGCAGGCTGGCAGTGCAGGCTGGCAGTGCAGGCTGGCAGTGCAGGCTGGCTCTGCAGGCTGGCAGTGCAGGCTGGCTCTGCAGGCTGGCAGTGCAGGCTGGCTCTGCAGGCTGGCTCTGCAGGCTGGCAGTGCAGGCTGGCAGTGCAGGCTGGCTCTGCAGGCTGGCAGTGCAGGCTGGCTGTGCAGGCTGGCAGTGCAGGCTGGCTCTGCAGGCTGGCTCTGCAGGCTGGCTCTGCAGGCTGGCTCTGCAGGCTGGCTGTGCAGGCTGGCAGTGCAGGCTGGCTCTGCAGGCTGGCTCTGCAGGCTGGCTCTGCAGGCTGGCTCTGCAGGCTGGCAGTGCAGGCTGGCTGTGCAGGCTGGCTCTGCAGGCTGGCAGTGCAGGCTGGCAGTGCAGGCTGGCTCTGCAGGCTGGCAGTGCAGGCTGGCAGTGCAGGCTGGCTCTGCAGGCTGGCTCTGCAGGCTGGCTCTGCAGGCTGGCTCTGCAGGCTGGCAGTGCAGGCTGGCAGTGCAGGCTGGCTCTGCAGGCTGGCAGTGCAGGCTGGCTCTGCAGGCTGGCTCTGCAGGCTGGCTCTGCAGGCTGGCAGTGCAGGCTGGCTCTGCAGCCTGGCTCTGGCTGCTGGGGGCCGGCACAAGCTGTTTCCTTTCGGTTACAGCAGGGCGAGCCCAGCGCCGCCGGCGAGCTCCCGGGGAAGGCTTCTTGCCTGCGAGCTTCAAAGCCCCTGGAGCGTGCAGGCAGCAGCGAGCCAGGTGCAGCCCAGGGGGGGCGGGCAGGGGGGGAGCAACTGTTGGCTTTCTGCCCCCCCAGAACACAGAGGCACAGCACAGGGCTCCCTGCAAGCAGCCCAGCCCAGCCCAGGCTCCGCGGCTCCTGCTCGCCCGCCGCTGCCACCCCCCAGCTTGGCCCCACAGGGTTCACCCTCTGACCCCCAGCAGCAGGCTGTGCACCCCCTCTGAGCCCACCCTCCATCCCCTCTGCCCCTGCAAAGGGAAGAATCCTTCTACCCCAGGCTCCTGCAGAGACCTTCCCAGTCCCAGCCCATCCCCATCCCCCAGCTGGCCAAGCTGAGTTGCCAGCCCAGCCCTGCTGCCTGCCAGCCTGCCCCCAGGGTGCTGCCTGCTGCCAGGGTGCTGCCTGCCCCCAGCCCTGCTGCCTGCCCCCAGCCCTGCTGCCTGCCAGCCTGCTGCCAGGGTGCTGCCTGCCCCCAGCCCTGCTGCCAGGGTGCTGCCTGCCCCCAGCCCTGCTGCCTGCCCCCAGGGTGCTGCCTGCCCCCAGCCCTGCTGCCAGGGTGCTGCCTGCCCCCAGCCCTGCTGCCAGGGTGCTGCCTGCCCCCAGCCCTGCTGCCTGCCCCCAGGGTGCTGCCTGCCCCCTGCCCTGCTGCCTGCCAGCCTGCTGCCAGGGTGCTGCCTGCCTCCAGCCCCCCTGCCACCACCCTGCTGCCTGCTTGGCTCTGTTGGCAGCCTGCAGAACGTGCCTGGGTGCTGCCATGGAGTGAGCAGCTGGGCCACAGGCTTGGGGGCTGCAGACAGCCTCAGCAATCAGCTTCCTTCACTGCCAGCCAGGTCAGGCCCTGGAGGAGGTTACCCAGGGGGGTGCTGGGGGCAGCACACAAGCAGTGTGTGGCCACAGCACTTCAGGACAGGGTTTAATGGCAGTGGTGCTGCTGGCTGAGGGTTGGGCTGAGAGGTCCCTTCCAACCAAACCAATTCTTGCAGCAGGAGATCCAAGCTCAGCTTCCAAGGACTTTGTGCTTTCCCCCTGCTCTGGTACCACCTGGGCCATTCCCCTTCCTCCTCCTCCTCCTCCTCACTTCACCTTTGTCCAGCACAGCCCACAGCAAACTGCCTGCTGGGGAGCCCTGAGCTGGCTTGGAGTCTCTCTGAGGGGCAGCTGGCACTGGCAGAGAGGGGCCAGGCTCTGACCTTGCCACAGCAACTGAGCAGCACCTTGCAGGCCACAAAGCCCCAAGAGCATCAGCTCCACAGAGCAGGGAGTGCAAGGTGTGGGCAAGCAGCTGAGGGCAGGGCAGGAGGCAGGGAGGTTGGAGCAGGGAAGGGTGCAGGACGAAGCTCTCTCTGCTGGGGAGCTCTGCAAGGCAGTGCCTTTGGGGTTATTTTTTTAACCATTTGCATAATTTGGCCACCAAGGCTGATCCCCTGAAGTGACCTAAATTTATCCCCCCTGGGGGCTTTCCAGGCCCAGCTTGCTTGCTGAAGTTGATTGGTTTCAGCTTTGCTCTTTGCTGCTGCTGGGGGTTGGGGGTTTTTTGAGTTATTATTTTTCCCTCCCCTCCTCTGCTCTCTTTCTCTCTTCAGCAGCTGAAGGAATCACAGAGCTGTCAGGGCTGGAAGGGACCTCAAGGCTCAGCCAGCTCCAAGCTCCTGCCATGGGCAGGGACACCTCACACCACAGCAGGTTGCTCACAGCCACCTCCAGCCTGGCTGCAAACACCTCCAGGCAGGAGGCTTCCACCACCTCCCTGGGCAGCCTCTGCCAGGCTCTCACCACCCTCATGGGGAACAACTTCTTCCTCACAGCCAATCTCAATCTCCCCACTTCTAGTGCTGCTCCATCCCCCCAGTCCTGTCCCTCCCTGACACCCTCACAAGTCCCTCCCCAGCTTTCTTGTAGCCCCCTGCAGATGCTGGAAGGCCACCAGAAGGTCCCCCTGGAGCCTTCTCCTCTCCAGCCTGCACAACCCCAACTCCCTCAGTCTGTGCTCACAGCAGAGCAGCTCCAGCCCTCTGTCCTTCTCTGGACACCTTCCAGCACCTCCAGAGCCTTCCTGTGAGGGAGGCTGCAGAGCTGGCTGCAGTGCTGCAGGAGGGCTCTGAGCAGAGCAGAGGGGCAGGATCTCCCCCCTGGCTCTGCCTTGGTTAGGGAGCAAAGCACAGAACATTCCCCTGGGGATGGCTCACCCTGTGCCAGCCTGAGTCACACACAATGTGTCTGACCTGGAGGTGTTTGGTAGGAAAAGGGAACTCAAGGCAGCAAAGCAGCTGCAGAAATGACAGCTGGAGGCAGCCCTGGCCTGGTGCTTTTCATAGGCAGTCAGCTGAAACTCCATTCAAACCTCTGCTGCCCCCCAAGTGTGAGCTGAGGGCCCCTGGGCTGCCTGCCCTGCAGTCCAAGCTGGTCCAGCTGCTCTGCAGCCACTCCAAAGCTGTGGCCACCACAGAACTTCTCATTGATAGGCTCAGAGAATGGGTTGGGCTGGAAGGGACCTTGAAGACCATCTAGTTCCAGCCCCCTGGCAGTGGCAGGGCCACCTCCCACTAGTCCTGCCTGCTGCTGGCCTTGCCCAGCCTGGCCTTGAGCACCTCCAGGGAGGGGACATCTCCTGAAGGAGTCACCACAAGGGCATGTTTACAAACCTCTCTCTTTTTCACCCATTTGTGCCTCTTCCCAGCCACTTCTTCCTCCTGTTCCCAACTGAAGGCCTTCCCTACAGCCAGCTGCTCCTCTCCTTTCATCCCTGCTTCAGGGATTCATTGCTCACTTGAGCTGCATCCCAGGATCAGGCAGGCCCAGGTGCCAGGGCTGAAGGATGCAGCCTAGATCCCAGTGGCCTCCACAGCCACACTTCTCTCTCTCTCTGTGTTTGAAACAGACTCCTGGGCCAGGCTGCCCCAAAGAGCTGCTCTGAGAGGGAGCTTTGGGCAGTGAAAAAGCTGCAGTTTGGCCTCTGAGGCAGCTTTCTGCTGCAGAATCCTCCTCTGCATCACTGCTGGGGCTGGCTGAGCCTTGCTGAGGTGCAGTGTTCAGATGATATCACTCCAGACTAATTAGTTGTACTCCCAAGCCTGCCCAAGTCAGAGGAAAGGGAATGCAGTGGTTGCCAGTAATGGGAAAGCTATTAGGAAACACCTCCCCTGGGTCAGATCTTCAGCTTGACCTCAACCCAACTTCCCTGCAGCTCAGTGGAAGCATTTTTCCTATGTTAAGAATGAATCAGATATGAGAAAGGAGAGAGAGAGGCAGGGAGGGGACAGCAGCCTTGTGTTTGGGTGTGGGACCGAGACCAGGACTCCCTCAGCTCTCAGCCTGCTGGAGCAGGGAAGGAGCTGAAGGAGCAGGGAAGGAGCTGAAGGAGCAGGGAAGGTGCTGAAGGAATAGGGAAGGAGCTGAAGGAGCAGGGAAGGTGCTGAAGGAGCAGGGAAAGAGCTGAAGGAGCAGGGAAGGTGCTGAAGGAGCAGGGAAGGAGCTGAAGGAGCAGGGAAGGAGCTGAAGGAGCAGGGAAGGTGCTGAAGGAGCAGGGAAGGAGCTGAAGGAGCAGGGAAGGTGCTGAAGGAGCAGGGAAGGAGCTGAAGGAGCAGGGAAGGAGCTGAAGGAGCAGGGAAAGAGCTGAAGGAGCAGGGAAGGTGCTGAAGGAGCAGGGAAGGTGCTGAAGGAGCAGGGAAGGAGCTGAAGGAGCAGGGAAGGTGCTGAAGGAGTAGGGAAGGAGCTGAAGGAGCAGGGAAGGAGCTGAAGGAGCAGGGAAGGTGCTGAAGGAGCAGGGAAGGAGCTGAAGGAGCAGGGAAGGTGCTGAAGGAGTAGGGAAGGAGCTGAAGGAGCAGGGAAGGAGCTGAAGGAGCAGGGAAGGTGCTGAAGGAGCAGGGAAGGTGCTGAAGGAGCAGGGAAGGAGCTGAAGGAGCAGGGAAGGTGCTGAAGGAGTAGGGAAGGAGCTGAAGGAGCAGGGAAGGAGCTGAAGGAGCAGGGGAGGAAGGAAGGAAGGAAGGTGCCTCAGCTCCCCATGCTTGCAGGCTGTGGTTGATGGGCACTGGAGCAAACATCTGCACTGGGGCCAAGGCTCTGTGTCGTGCAGGGATCTGCCCTGCAGCTGGAGCTGTGCCCCCCACACCTCACCTGCCAGTGCTGCTCCATCTTCAGCAGCAGTTCCAGTGCCTCTCATGGAAGCAGAAGGGGTTTGGGTTGGAAGGGACTTTAAAGCTCATCCAGCCTGGGCTGCTGGGACGTGGCCCTGCCCCTGGCTGCCTCATCCAACCTGGCCTTGATGTGAGCCCTGACCTGACAGCAGCTGCCCATCACAGCCAGCCCTGCATCCACTCTGCCCCTTCCCAAGCTCCAGCTCCTCCTCACTCTTCCTTCATCACCACCCTCCCCCCCCAAAGCCCCAGGCAGGAGCCCCTTGTATGATTCAGCAAGGAGCAGCACTGCTGGGTGGAGGTCTGGAGGCCATCAGGCTTTGTAGTTTTTACCCTGAAGGAATTTCCTCTCTTCCCCCCTCCTCCTCCCCTGTCATGTTGCTGTGTTCTCCCTGCCAGCCCCAGGAAGCTGACTATCTATGGGCAGCACTCAGCACCACTTGGTTTTCCTGGAATTTTCTCTCTTCCCCCCCCACTGAGGGCTCTTTAGGTCGCCTGCAGTCTGTAATTTGCCTCTCCAGCCTGATACTGTGGCTTGCAGAGGCAGCACTTCTGCCAAGTCATCATCTGGAAGGAAGAATTTCTTATGCAAGAGGCTTCATGTGTCCCCCACACACATACACACACTCAGTGTCCTGGGGGGCCATGCTTGCCACCCAGCCCAGCTCCAGAGCAGCATCAGAGCCGCTGCAGCCAGGCTGGGATGCAGGAGGGGGAATGCAGGCGGCCTGGGAAAGGGCCTGAAACTTTCAATTTCAAGAGGCACAGCCCCAGAAACCAGAAGGCCCAAGAAGCCAGTGCTGTGGTTTCCCTTTGCCTGACTCAAGAAAATAGCTGCTGTCTATTTATACTGAAAATGTGGGCCAGGAGGCCCTCTGCTTCCCCTGCACCACTGCTGGGGATGCTGCTCACAATGAGGGAGGGAGGGGTGGTGGGGGGGAGGTCACCCTGGATTAAAACCATCTGAACTGGTCCACAGAAACCTCTCCCAGAGATTCTTCAAATACTTCTTGCCCACAGTGCTGGAAGATTGATTGGGAAGGTGGAAAGACACAAAAAAAGGGGGGAAGAAAAGCAAAGGAAGTTGGGAAAGAGGTTTGGGAATCTCATCCTGAGCTACAGGAATCCCCCAGTTCCAGAGGGACAGGGAGCTGCTGGAGAGGCTCCAGTGGAGGGCTGGAGGATGCTGAGGGGACTGCAGCACTGCCCTGGGAGGAGAGGCTGAGGCACCTGGGGCTCTTCAGCCTGGGATTGGATCAAGGCTTATCTGAGGGCTGGGGGTCAGGAGGGAGGGGCCAGGGCCAGGCTCTGCTCTCTTGCTGCCTGGGACAGGACAAGAAGCGATGGATGGAAGCTGCAGCACAGGAGGCTCCACCTCAACACAAGGGAGAACTGTGCTGTGAGGCTCCCAGAGCCCTGGAGCAGGCTGCCCAGAGGGGTTGTGGAGTCTCCTCTGGAGCCTCCCCAGCCCTGTCTGGATGTGTTCTGTGTGCCCTGTGCTGGATTCTGTGCTCCTGCTCTGGCAGGGGGCTTGGACTGGATGATCTCTTTGGGTCCCTCCCAAGCCCTGACATCCTCTGATGCTGTGATTCTAAGGCCAGGATGGGCTGGGTGGAATTCTCTTCCCACCCTCTGCTTTCTGCAGCTCCACATCACCGCTGCTGGGTGGTGTTCCCTGGGGCACATTCAGCACAGCAAACCCAGGCTGAGGGCATGGCTGCAAGCTGGGAGTGTGCCACGGACCTGGGGGCCAAGGAGAGGCTTCTGCACAAGTGGGGGAAGGGGGATGGCAGGCTGTGAAGTGTGGCAGCTTCATCCCCAGGTGGTATTTGGAACCTCCAGCACCTCTGCTGAAAGGAAAAAGATGGTTTGCATTTTCCACCAGAACCAAAACCTGCTGAGCAGGGAGGACAAAGCCCTCAGCCTCGTTGTGCTTGCACTTACTAACTTGGTGAGGTTGCTCTTCATTAAAAGGCTGGAAATACCCCCAAAGGGAAAGAAAGGCCTGAATGTGTCAGCACAGCACAGGGAGGAGGGACTTCGGGAGGGGGGAAGTAGCTACTGTGGGAAATGACTCCACTGCTCTGCCCTAAAAGCACAGCCAGGTGCCTCAGCTGAGAGCACTGCAGCAGGGGTGGGCAGAGGAGATCCAGCTGAGGTTTGCTGCATCCCTAAAGTCCTGGCTGGCCACAAATTCCATTGCTCCACTCCCTGCTGGGCAGGAGCAGCCTTCCCCCGGGACTGCAGAGAGGGATTCTTGCTGGGAGCTGTGTTTGGGGCTGTCTCTGCCCAGTTCCCTGCATGGAGCCCTGAAGCCCAGCAGCATTGCCCTGTACTGGAGCACCCTGCCCGGTGCCAGGAGGGGTGCCAGGGTGTGCCTCATGCCAATAGGTAGAGCAGTTGGGATTGGCAGGGAGCAGCAGCCCAGCAGAGCAAGAGCTGTGAGCTGCAGGGCTGAGATGTGTTTCCCCACCTCTCCCCTTTGGGCTTTGGTTCCTGCTGCTGCAGAGGCCACCCTGTGCCACCAGCCCCGGGCTGGGGAAGAGACTGGCACAGGCAAGGCATCCCCTCAGGGCACATCTTTGCAGCCTGTATTGGGCGCTTGGCTTTAAAATGAACCTCCTGAGCTAATCCTCTCCTCGGCGAGGAGCATCTAACCTGCGAGGCTGAGGGCAACCCACAGCCCCTTCCATTGCAGCCCCTGCTGTCCATTTTATACTCTGCTGGCCCTTCCCATTGGCGCTAGCAAAGCCCCAGCGCAGGTTGTGCAGCCAATGGCAAACAGCAGAGAGCAACGTGGGCAGAATTGCAGCCCCTTGCCTCCTGCTTCCCACAGCGGGAAGCGCTCGCTGCTGGCTCAGCGAGGAGCAGGCTCAGGTAGCAGCAGCGCAGAGCAAACGCTGTGCTGGGGAGGGCAGAATGCAAACGATTTGGAAAGGCTTTAAGGTCCCCAGAGGAAGCAGCCGTTCAGAGGACACTTTGCAAAGGTATTTCCAAACAATTGGTAATTATTCTGAAGTGGCAGCCCAGCCCCACAGCCTCTTATCGCGGCAGCCACCGAGCTTGCTATCTCCCATGGAGCTGCACCAGTAGCGACGTGAAGGTAACTTCTGGAAGCCAGCAGGCTGAGCGCGGACCGGCTCCAAGTATGTGCACAGCTGATTATTTCCATAGCTCTGGAGGAGGTACACGCAGAAAGTGCAGGGCTAAATGCTGACCCAATGACTCTTAGCACCGCGCAGGCTGGGGGGAGCCTCCCTGCAAACCCCGGGGCCGGCTCTCCGCAGCCTGCCCGGCCTGCAGCGAGCTCGCACCGCCCGGCCCCCGGCCCCTGCGAGCCACGGGGGTGCGGGGCGCAATGCACGGCCGCCGGTACTGCAGCGGAGGGTGCGGACGAGCCTCGGGACCCTCCACTGCAGACTGCCCTCCCCCCAGCCCCGTCCCCAACATGGCAGCGGCGATCCACCGCCGCCCCACGTGCTGCCTGCCCGCCGGCGCGCCCCTGGCCCCGCCCCCCGGGGCGTGCCCAGCCGCCGCGGTGCGCGCCCGGCGGCGGTTCTGCCCGTGGATTGGCTGGGGGCGGGGGAGGCTCCGCCCCCTCGGCGCGCCGGGCGCTCGGGGTGGGCGCCGGCTCCGCCCCTGCGCGCGCGGCCAGTTCCCGGCGTCCCGCGGCGGCTGCAGCGGAGCCGGCGCTGGGTGGCTGCTGCTGCCCGCACGCTGCCTGCGCCCATGGAGCTGCTGTGCGTGGAGACCGCGCCCCGTGTGCCCCGCGCCGGGCACGACCCGCAGCTGCTGGGGAACCGCCGGGTGCTGCAGAACCTGCTGAGCCAGGAGGAGCGCTATAGCCCCAGCGTCTCCTACTTCCAGTGCGTGCAGCGGGAGATCAAGCCCTACATGCGGAAGATGTTGGCTTTCTGGATGCTGGAGGTACGGCAGCCGTGGACTGCCTCCTCTCCCGCCGCAGCTCCGGTTCCCTGCTCGGTCACCGGAGCTTTAACGCCTTTGCAAACGTGCGCGCTCCTGCTCTGGCGGGGGAGCGCTGGCCGCGGGGGGAAGCACAGGGCGGGCGCCCCGGAGCCGTGCTGGCTGCGGGGTTCGGGGGTGCAAAGGGCAATCATAGGGGACAGGAAAACCTTAAAGTCCCAGGGCGTGGAGGTCAGGTCTGCGGCGTGGGGGGGCTATGAAGGGGGCTGGCAGCACGTGGAGGGTTCAGAGGTGAGCGAAAAGGGCAGAGGAGCAGCGGCTGTGAGCGCTGGCGGTGCTACAGGTTTACCATTGCCCCATGCCGGAGGAGCAGACCCCCCCGGGAGGCCGCAAGCTCTGCTCACACACACGCCCCAAGCTGCTGCCGGACCTCCTGTTCGCCCCCTGCTCCCCGGGAGCCCTGAGCAGGGAGCTGGGCTGCACACGACCGGCTGCGGGGCGCTGAAAATGCTGCGGGAAGGGGGAAAGCAGCAGCGCTGCCCTTTGCTTCCCTAAACGAAGCGCGAATGCAGCTCTCTGGGGGGTGCAGCTCGGGGGGGGCAACCTCCTGGGCCTCTTAGGAGCGTTGAGGCTGAGTGGAGAACGGAGAGAGAGAGATTCTGCAGAGGGCAAACTGCTGCGCCCCAGCCTGGGCTGCCGCTGCAGGAAGCTGCATCTGGCGGTAAGGTGAAGAAACGAGCTGCTCTCTATCGCGGCTTTGCTTTGGTTCCCTTGCTCTTATTCCCCTGGTTCTGCAATTCCCTGGCTGAGGCTGGGCGCTTAGGTGAACGGAGCCCTGGAGGCTGCTGCTGCTGCTGCGAAGCCCTGAAGCCGCCCCAGCGGCGGATGACACTCGGCGGTTGTCACCACCCTGCGTGGCGGAGCCCCGGGCGCCGCAGCAGGCTGGGCAAGGGGGGAGGTGGTTGCCGCTGGCAGGAGCGCGGTGCCGCTTTGCTGCTGCAGGAGGAGCAGCCTCAGATGTTGTTATGGTTGCAGCGAAAGAAGGAAGTTAAACAGGAGAGGTGTTGCGATCCTGCTGGAGAGATAAGAGCAGGGCGCTGACATTCAGAGCTGCTGGATTCTGCTGGTGGCTGTGGTAGAAGTGTGGCTGAGGGAGGAGGAGGAGGACTTTAGGACTCAACCTCTGCTTTGGGCACTGCCATTGATTCTTTTTTGTGCTTCTGGACCGCTTAAGGTGGAACTGCCGGCCGCGGGTCCTGCCCCGTTGGGTCTCCAGCTGGGGGTGGGCAGGAGCTGCTCCTTCCCTCCAGCAGCCCTCAGTGCCCCCCGGGGCGGAGTGGCAGCGCTGCCGCCCGGGAGGGGACACCGAGCAAGGAGACGATCGAGGCAGTTTCGCTCTTAACTTCTCTGTGCCTCCAAGGAGCACACAAATGAGTTCTGCAGGGAGATGAGGGCTGAAGTTACTGCTCCAAGTGGTTGCTGCTGTAGTCCCCCTGAGGTCAGAGCCCTAATGCCTGCAGCCAGTTTAGTCCTTAGCACCAAGAGCTCTGCAGATAAGTGTGGAACACAACCATGGAGTCACAGCATGGGTTGGGGTTGGAAGGCACCTTAAGGATCACCCAGTTCCAACCCCCTGCCGTGGGCAGGGACACCTCCCACTGCAGCAGCTCGCTCAAAGCCTCCTCCAGCCTGGCTTTGAGCACTTCCAGCTTTGGAGGCTCCACAACTGCTCTGGGCAAGCTGAGCAGCGGCTGTGGGGCTGCAGTGTGGGCAGGAGCTGGGGGGAGCTCCTCTGCTGATTATAACTTCCCTTTTTTTCTGAAGTTTTAAAGTTTTCCTCCTCTCTCTGTGTCTGGGCTCTGCCAGGTGTGTGAGGAGCAGAAGTGTGAGGAAGAGGTCTTCCCCCTGGCCATGAACTATGTGGATCGCTACCTGTCGACGGTGCCCGTGAGGAAGAACCACCTGCAGCTGCTGGGGGCAGTCTGCATGCTGCTGGCTTCCAAGCTGAGGGAGGCCATGCCCCTGACCGTGGAGAAGCTCTGCATTTACACAGACAACTCCATCACGCCTCAGCAGCTCCTAGTAACCAGCCCTCTACCTCCCCCCAGCTCTCTTATCTCCTGCATGCTGCTGCTTGGCCCCACACCTGCCTCCCTGCCTCCTCCTCTGCTCTTGCTTCCATTGCTTCACCTTCCTCTGCCTTGCCCCAGCCAAGTTTCTCTCCTTGTCAGTCAGTGGAGACCTTTCCACCCTGGGCAGCCTGCTGTGGGAAGCAGCTTTGTCACCTCCAGGTTACAGAGGAAGTTCCTTGGGCCCCAAGCTGTCACTGCCAGCCTGGGGCTGCCACACCGAGCTGGCTCCTGGGTGCTGCTTTGCTCTCCAGTGGCAGCTCTGGAGAGCAAAAGCTTCTCTCTGCAAGCCCAGGTGGGGGCTGCCACGGGGCCCCCATGGCTCTGACCTGCCCCAGCTGTGGCATGGGAGATGCATTCCCACTCCAGCTGGGAAAGGGAAGCTTTATGTGGAGAGTGATGGAGTCATTTGGGTTGGGAAAAGACCTTCAGGCTCACCCAGCCCAAGCATTCTCTGACTCTGCCAAGGCTG
This sequence comes from Melanerpes formicivorus, assembly GCF_026170545.1. Lineage (NCBI taxonomy): Eukaryota > Metazoa > Chordata > Aves > Piciformes > Picidae > Melanerpes > Melanerpes formicivorus. The sequence goes on from NW_027142398.1 coordinate 4,453,683, forward strand.
GGGCTGAGTCGTGGCTCTCAGCACCACATCTCTGTGGCTTTCAAACACCCCAGGGGATTCCACCACCTGCCTGGGCAGCCTGGGCCAGTCTCTGAGATCCCTTTCAGGGAAGAAGTTTCTTCCAGTGTGCAACCTAAGCCTCTCCTGCTGTAGCTTGAGGCCATTTCCTCCTGTCCTGTCACTTGGTAGCAGGGAGAGGAGACCAACCCCCAGCTGGCTCCGGCCTCCCTTCAGGGAGTGGCAGAGAGTGAGGAGATCTCTCCTCAGGCTCCTTACCCAGCACAGTGGGTGGGAGCCCTTCTGCCCTGGGCTGCAGCTGGCTGGGTTGTGCCCTTGAGGCTGGTGGTGCTGCCAGGGTCAGGGAAGTGAGCAGGACCTGGTTGCTGGTGAGGTCCTGCCCCACACCCTCCAGCTACAGCAGGGCTGCTTTGCTTCTGCACTCAGGCAGGAGCTGTGCAGGCTCTGAAAGGCAAAACATTTCCAGCCTGGTGAGCAGCTCAGAGCTGAAATCCAAACCTCTGGAGCTCAGCTTCCCCGGGGGGGGCAGGAGAGTGGAGAACCCCTTTTGCTTTGGGGGCCCTTTGGTGCCTGCAGAGCTGAGCCCTGGGGAGGAAATGGCCACCTCACTTCGAGTAACAAACATCCCTGGAGACAGTCTGCAGAGAGAGCCTCTCAGGGTTAGTCATCAGCTGGCTAAAAGCCTCCTTTTCTGGTGGGGTTTTTGGGGGGGAGTGGGGGAGGTGATCTGAGTGTGGTTTGTCCCCTGGGTGGGGAGGCAGTGAGCCCACAGCACTTTCAGGTGTGAGTGGAAAGGCACTGCTGGGCACCTCTGGTATGCCCCTGGCTTGTCCAAGTGCCCCTGGAGGCTGGGGGGGGAAATCCCCTCCCCTCCTTCCCCCTCCCCTGTAGTGCCCTGTGGGTGGTTGTTGGCCCTGGAGAGCACTGCAGGGACCATCAGTGTGGATGGAGGTGGTGAGGGCTGGGAGTGCCCAGGTGAGACCAATGCTCCTGGCTGGGATGTGGCTGTGCTGCAGCACCCACAGCACCCTGGGCTGCTCTGAGGGCACAGCTGAGTGGGGGCCATGGAGCTTTCAGTGCTGAGCTCCAGGCTCAGTGTGCAGCTGGGATGGACAAGAATGGCTTCATCTGGGGGGGGTGGTGGGGGGTGGGGAGTCCTTTGGGAAGGGTCAGAAATGGCTTTTCTTGTCTTGGCAGCTAGGATCCTTTTTGCCTTTCCCAGGGGCATGGCCAGCAGCAGTCAGCAGCCCAGGGCTTTATCCCTGAGGAGCAGAAGGGCTGAGCAGAGGCATCCCAGAGCAGCCACAGCCCTGAAGGAGAGATGCTGAGGTGTCAGGGGGAGCTCTGCAGCTCAAGGTTCTGGTGGTCCTCTTCCCCTGCCCACCACAGGGCTTGGGGTCTGGTCAGTGTTTAACCCAGTGTGGAGCAGACCCTGCTGCAGTCTCCCCACAGCTTCCCACTGTAGAGAGGGCCTGGAGGTGAAGCCTGAGGCGAGGTGAAGGCTCTGGGACCTGCCAAGAGTTAATGCCCTGATTACAAAAGCAGAGCAAGCTGCTGCTTCCCTCTCTGTGCTAATCGTGGCAGGGCTGCTCCTCTTTCACAACCCTGCCATGGAGGAGGCTGGGGAGGGGCAGGGGAGGGAGGGAGGGAGGGAGGGAGAGCTTCTTCCCCCAGGTTTGGACACTGCTGCATCCTGGCCTCTGCTCGTGGATCAGAGCCATCCCAGCTCCCTGCCTGGCCTCCTGGAGGAAGCTGCTTTGCTCTCCCAGGGGCTTTGCTTCCTCCTCTTGCTGGGATGCTTGGCACCAGCTCAGTGGCCTCAGAAGGGACAAGTTGGAAGCAAAATCTTGCTGAGGTTATTCTAGGGAGAAGGAAATGATGCAAGGAGAGCCTTGGCCATGTGGAGGAAGTTGGATTTCCGTCCAGGGCCTGCTCTGCCCTACCTTGCTGCTGCTCTCCTTGGGGTTCTGTGCTGAAGCAAAGCTCCTCTGGCCTGGGCCAGCAGCTGCTGGGAGGCTGGGGGAAAGCAGCTGCAGGTCACCTTCCCCTGCCTGCTGTGGCCCTGCTGATGCTGCTTGACTGAAGGCTTTGAGCTGAGTCTCTTCTGCAGGCTGCCAGCCACTGCCTGGCAAAGACCAGAAGCAGCATCCAGCCACCAGGTAGGGGAGGGAGGGGGCAGCGGTGCCAGCAGGCCATGAGGAGTGGAAGCAAGAGGAGGAGGTCAGAGCTGAGCTGAGGGCTGCTGGGGGAGGAGGGAGAGTGAGGTCCTAGGTGGGGGTTGAGGGGGTTGGCCTGGATGACCTTGGGAGGTCCCTTCCAACCTGGACCATCCTATGGTCTGTGGTAGAGCTTTGACCTTCCAGGAGGCTTGCTGGTGTTGTGCTGCCCTCAGGCCTGCCTGCTGCACAGGGGAGGGGAGATGTGGCTGCTCCTGCCCCTGAGGCTGCACCTCCACCCTCAACAGCCAGCCCTGAGCTGTGCTGGGGGATGGGACCAAACGTTTGCCCCAGGTTTCCTCTCTGCTGCTGTGGCTGCTCATTTCTGTAGCTGTGCCTCAGCTGCTGCCTCAGGTGGGTGGCCAACAGCAGCAGCAGCTCTTCCCAGCCCTCCTTTTGAGTCAGCTCACAGCACAGCAGAGAGCAGCCAGCTCCTGCCTCCCTGGTGGCTCCTGGGGGCTGTGGCAGTGCAGGCTGAAACCTTAGCGACCGGAGTGGCAGAGCTGAGCACAGCAGCCAGGGCTGCTGCAGAGGGGAGCTGGGCTCCCTGCAGCCTCCCCCCAGGGGGTTGCACAGGCTCCCTGTAGGCACAGGGGGTGTGGGTGTCGCTGAGGGCAGGGCTTGCTGGGCAGAGCCACTGCCCCTGGGTGGGAAGGAGAGGAGCTGGGGTGGCTGACACAGCCCAGGCTGAGGCTGCAGAGCTCCCCCTTGGGTAGGGACATCTCTGCTGGTGACTCAGGGCTGGCCTGGTGAGAGGGCAGAGGGGCAGCAGCCAGGGGCCTGGGGCTCTGCACCTGCACTGAGGTCACCCTCAGAGCACTGCTCCCTGCCTGCTTTGTCTTTCTTGTGAGCTGCAGCCAGGAGCTGAAGGCTGTGAGCCTGCCCTGCTCAGCTGCTTTGCACTTCCCAGCTCCAGAGGGGCTGCTGCAGTCTGGGGGAGCTCTGCCCTGGGGCACCTTGCAGGAGGGGTCCCCAGTGCTCCCTGAGGGCTGGGCTGGGCAGAGCTGGCAGCTCACAGCCCTGCCATGAGCAGGGGAGAGACAAAGGAACATTTTCCACTTTCTTCCTCCCTTTCATTAGGCAGCCAGGGGCTGATTGGAGGAGGAAGAGGATGTTTGCTGCTGCTGTCCCAGACCTGCTCTCTCCTGCAGCCTTTTGTTCTGCTCCTTCCACAGATAAAGTGATTCAGAGATTCTGAAGTCCCCAGGGCTGGTGAGGAGCAGCAGGGTGGTTTGGCAGGAGAGAGGCTTCCCTCAGCTAAATCCTGTGAGCTGGTGACAGCCCTTGGCACCTCCAGCTGGCATCTGAGTGCTGGCTGGGTCCTGGGACCAGGCCTCCTGCAACCAGGAGGGGGTTAGGGAGGTGCCAAAGCCAGGCACTGGCTGGCAAAGAGCTGCTCTTGTGCACTGCCAGTGGAGAGGCTCTGCTCCTGGGGCAGTCCTGCAGTGGCAGGAGCCAGCCCAGCCCAGGGGAGCTGCTCTGCACCCTGGCTCCCTGCCTCAGAGTGTGCCCCAGTGGGAGATGCTCTCTGCCTCACCACTGTGCATCTCAGCTGGCTCCCAGTGGCTACCTTGCAGCCCTGGGAGGAAAGGCAAGGAGCAGGAGCTGGGCTGGGGCTGGGCTGGTGCCCACTCTGTGCTCAGGGTGTCCTCACAGCTGCAGTCAGCCCTTTGGGGTTGGCTCTGTGGGCAGCCACCTCCAGGTCCTCTCTGGACCTCCTGCCTGGGGCTGCAGCAGGGTTGTGCTCCCAGCTGGGTGGAGAGGTCAGGCTGGAGCTGCCTTGGCCTCTCACCCTCGGGGCAGTGCCTGCTGAAGGCATCAGCATGCTCCTGGGTCCTTCCCAGGAAGCCAGGCTGGCACTGCCAGCCCCCTGCCCTTGGTGGGTGCCAGCAGGCTGGCACAGCACCCAGAGCTGCAGCTCCAGTGGCTGCAGGGTACCCAGGGGCCAGCACTGCCTGGCTTTCACTCTGCCCTGCCCTGGTCTCTCCCCTCTGTGCCAAGCATCCCTGGGGAGCTGTGCTGTGATCCCCAGGCTCTGGAGCTCATTGCTGGGTCCCTTCCTGCTGTTATCCTGGGGCTTTGGCTTGGCAGCCCAGAAGGCCTGGCAGGCTGGCATCCATATGGGAGGGCAGGGAGTGTGCTGCAGGGAGCTCTGCTCTGGGCTTGGAAAAGGGCAGGCTGTGAAGTGGCCTCCTGGGGGGGTTGGAGCAGGTTGGGCAATGCTCTCCATTTAAGCAACTCCAAACTGGTGATGTTGTGTAAGGGGGAAGGGGGAGGGGGGGTTCCAGGGGGGAAAATGCAGAGAGAGAGCAAAGGAAGAGCTGAACAAGTCTCACTTCTTCAAATCCATCTGCTGGGGCAGCCCTCTGGCACCTCTGTGGGCAGCACTGACCCTGTAGTCCTACCCTGCTTGGCAGAGAGCAGATCCTCTGCTGGGCAGGACTGGGTCCTGAAGTGCAGATGCCTGAGGCAGGTCCCAGGTGAGCCTGAGGCAGGTCCCAGGTGAGCCTGAGGCAGGTCCCAGGTGAGCCTGAGGCAGGTCCCAGGTGAGCCTGAGGCAGGTCCCAGGTGAGCCTGAGGCAGGTCCCAGGTGAGCCTGAGGCAGGTCCCAGGTGAGCCTGAGGCAGGTCCCAGGTCAGCCTGGTCCTTCCAGACCTGCAGCCTCAGCTCTTGCAGAGTCTCCTTTCCTGTCACCTCCTGCTCGTGGGGAGGAAGGCCTTGGGGAGGTCTCTGGCTCTCCTGCAGCCTGCTGCCAGTCCCAGCCTTGCTGCTGCTGCTGACTGAGCCTGGGAGAAACTGGGGGCTGGAGCTGGGCTTTGGGGGGAGCAGGACCAGCAGAGGGGCTCAGGAAGCTGAGAGTGCTGCCTGTGGTGTTCCTGCTGGGCTGGGCAGGGAGGGCCCTGGGAAGCCTCTGCTCTCACCTCTCCTGAGACTGCTGTTGGTAGCATGGCCATGGCCAGGCAGGACACCCAGCCACCCATCCCAGTGAGGCCAGGGGGTGTGTGGCCAAGCCAGGCAGAGCTGAGCACTGGGGGCAGAGCAGGAGCCACATGCAGGCTGCCCAGGATCTGCTGAGGCTCTAACCCTGGAGCTCTCCATGCTTAGACCTTGTGGATTCCACTGCTCTCCTGGCCCTGCCCCAGCCCTTACTTGCCCTTGAACCTGGGCAGTGTTTCTGCCTGGCCCTGTTGAATAACTTGCTGCCTGTCTGTCTGTCTGTCTGCAGGCTTGGGAGGTCCTGGTGCTGGAGAAGCTAAAGTGGGACCTGGTGTCAGTGATAGCAAATGATTTCTTGGCTCACATCCTCCATCACCTCCCCCTGCCCAAGGACAAGATGGAGCTGGTGAAGAAGCATGCCCAGACCTTCATCGCCCTGTGTGCCACAGGTGGGTGCCAGCTGCCTGGGCAGAGCCCCTGGGCTGCAGCCAGGCTTGCTGGCTCAGCTGGGGCTGCTCACCAGCACCCTGCCTCTCTGGGGGGCTCAGGGCCTGCCTCCATTCCAGCTGAAGCATTTTGCTGCTCACTGATGTGGCTTCTGTCCCTGACAAAGAGGGAGGATGGTCCTGGGGGCTTTCAGCAACCCTCCTGAGGGCTGTTGGTGAGGCAGGCCCAGAGGAGCAGCTGCATCCTAGAACCTTCTCCTTGTCCTGGTGGGAGGAGAAGACCTTTCAGGTCATCCACTCCAAGCATTCTCACTCTGCTGGGGCTGGAGCTACACCCTGGCCCTCAGCACCACATCTCTGTGTGGCTAAACCCCTCCAGGGCTGGGGACTCCACCAGCTCCCTGGGCAGCCTGGGACAGTCTCTGAGAACCCTTTCAGGGAAGAACTTTCTTCCATAGTCCAACCTAAACCTCCCCTGGTGGAGCTTGAGGTCATTTCCTCTCCTTCCATCACCTGGTTCTAGGGAGCAGAGCCCAACCCCCCCTGGCTCCAGGCTCCTCTCGGGGAGCTGCAGAGAGCAGTGAGGTCTCCCTCAGCCTCCTCTGCTCCAGGCTGAGCTCCCTCAGCTGCTCCTCCCCAGCCCTGCTCTGCATTCCCTGCCCTTCCCTGGCCCTGCTCCAGCCCCTCAGTGTCCTGCCTGGCGTGAGGGCTGCTGGAGCTCCTCTGCTGCTCAGCCTCTTCCCCGCAGCTTCCCTCCCAGCCGCAGAGCCCTCTCTGCCCACCCCTCCCCTTCTCCAGGGGGAGGCTCAGCCTGGAGAGCTTCCCATGCACCTCCTTGCTAACAGCTTCCTCCCTGTGTCCCTGCCCTGCCTGCAGACTACACCTTTGCCCTGTACCCCCCCTCCATGATCGCCACGGGCAGCATCGGGGCCGCGATCCACGGCCTGACGGCGCCGGCCGGCGGCTGCGGCGCGGAGGCCACCACCGAGCTGCTGGCCAGCATCACTGGCACCGAGGTGGTGAGTGCCCAGGGGGGGCCCAGCGTGCTGGGGCTGGGGAGGGGCCTCTGGGGATCAGCCACTCCAGCCCCACTGCCAGGGGAGCCCCTCCAGGCGGGTGAGGAAGTCTGCAGAGCAGGAGACTCCAAAGCCCCTCTGGGCAGCCTGCCCCAGGGCTCTGCCACCCTCACAGGACAGAAGTTCCTTCTCCTGCTCAGGTGGAACCTCCTGTGGTCCAGTTCATCCCAGGACCTCTTGTCCTGTCACTGGGGACCACTGAGAAGAGCCTGGCCCCAGCCTCCTGACCCCTGGATGTTTGTAAGCATTGGCCTCCTGCAGGCTGCCCACCCCCAGCTCTCTCAGCCTGTGCCCATGAGAGCTGTGCCAGTGCCCTCAGCAGCTCAGTGCCCCTGTGCTGGGCTCTCTCCAGCAGTTCTTTGTCCTCCTTGAGCTGGGCAGCCCAGAACTGGCCTCCAGGTGAGCAGAGCAGAGTCTGCTGTGGAAACTCTTCCAGCTGCTGGCTCCTCTCAACGGGAGAGGAGAGAGAACGGTGCCAGCCGTGGCTTGAGGGGTGTCTGGAGGTGAGGGAACATCTCCAGAGGCAGCAGCTCTGGCCAGGCCCACGGCCACAGCCGGCTCAGGGCCCCCCAGTGCTGCCTGTGCGCAGGGGCTGAGCTCGGGAGCCTCGGAACGGCAGCACAAAGGGCAGCGTCTGTCGCCTGCCTGCCTGGGCAGGTGCTGGCAGGATCAGGTTGTCAGGGTGGGATGGGGCAGAGGGAGAAGCTGGGCTCAGCATCTGCTAATCTCCACTGGTGTCTGGTTGCAGGTGGCCAGGCTCAGGTGGGAAGGGGCCAGGGGGCACAGAGCATCGGGGGGACGCTGGCACAGCGGCTTGGCTGGGGGCAGCAGGACGGTGGGGGGCATCTTGCTGCTCTTGGAGCAGGGAGCAGGGACCCTCTGGGGCTCTGTCTCCAGGTGGCTCTGGCTGCAGGGAGGTCAGCAGGAGGCTCTCCCCTGCCAGGGGCTCCCTTTGATCCTTTCTTCTGCCCGGGGTTGGTTTCAGTCCCCTGACAGCAGCGCTGGGAGTTGGCAGCAGGGGGGAGGCTGTGGCCAGGCTTTGTCCTGGCAGGCAGGGCTGGGGCAGGAGGCTGTCCTGATCTGTTTGTCTGGCTTCAGTTGGGGTTTTTTTGTCTGCTGGAGCCTTGTTGTGAAAGAGAGAATCAGTGCAGCCAGCTGCTCCCAAGCTGCTGCTGCCCTGAATGGGGCAGGGGCTGAAACCTGCTCTGGCTGGGGGCTGGAGGCACCAGGTGGGAAGCAGGGAGGGCACCACGGAGGGAGGGGAGCAGAAATGGAGCCCAGCACAGCTCTGCTGCCTGCCTCCCAGTCTGCTGCTCACCCTCCCCAGCCCACAGAGGACAACTCTCCTGCCCCACAGCCTGCCCAGGTGTGAGGTGCTGCACAAACTGCCCCTGCCCAGGCAGGACCATGGCAGCTCCTGGGGCAGAGGGAAGCCCTGGAGATGTGTCCAGTGTTGGGGGGCTCCTGGGAGAGCACCCAGCCTCAGCTCCCCAAGTGGATGCTTCTCCCTGAACCTGGCTCTGCAGTGTCCCCAGGCTGTGACTCAGTTTCCCCTTTGGCTCTGCAGTCCCATTCCCACAGCTGGGCAGTGCCAGCAGTGCAGGGAGTCCATGGGGGCAGAAGGGGACAACGGTGCAAGGCAGTACCAGCCCCATGGCTGGCAGGAGCTCTGCCATCCTGCTGGAGCTGGCTTGTTGCTGGCACTTCAGGTGCAGCTTGAAGCCCCTCTGGACCAATCTAAAACCCTGATGGAGCAGAGCCAGACTCACTGTGGCTGAGCAGGAGCCCCACACCAGAGCTGCCCTGCAGAGCAGGGGGCACACAGGCTGGGGCAAGCCAAGCTGCCTCCTGGGCAGTCCCTGCAGCCCCCCAGGGCTTCAGCAGGCAGTGGCAGGGGCAGGCTGTGTGTGGCCAGGCTGGCATTCAGCAGGCATGCAGAGCCTGGCTGTGGGGAGCTGGGGTGGAGGCCCTGCAGCGAGCTGGCCCTGAGCTGCTGCGGGCGGCTGGAGGCTGCGGCTGGAGGCTGCGGTGCCAGGAAGCTGGGGAGGGGGCGGTGGGTGTTGCTCTTTGGGCTCCCCACATCCTCTGACAGTTTCTAAGAACTGGTGGTGGATTCCTGGTAAGAGATTCTGGGCTGTGACAACAGCAGCAGCTCCTGCCCCTGCCTGGGAGCTGAGCTGCAGGGCTGTGCCCCTGGCTCGGGCAGGAGCAGGGCCGGGAGGGGGTAGGGCAGGGCTCAGCTGCTCTGGCAGGGCTCAGCTGCTCTGCAGAGATGGGGCAGCACCCCAGGCTCCAGGAGAGCTGGGAGGCAGGGCCTGGGGGAGGCAGGTGGGGGCTGTGTGGTCCCCATGTGCTGCTGCAGGCTGGCCATTGCTCAGGGGTCTGGAAGGGGCTGGGGGTGAAGGCTGACAGCAGCCTGTGCAGAGCTGCTCTGCTCTGCTGCTTGCTGGCAGCAGGTGGCTGCCCTGCTGTGGAATCACAACCTGCATCCAGGCACCATGGGAAGCTCTGATGGGCACAGCATCGAGTGGGGAGTGGGGGCAAAGTCAGCCAGAGTGTGGGGCTGCTCCTGAGGAGGGCTCTGGAGCAGGGACCTGCTGGAGGTGCTGCTGAGGAGGGCTCTGGAGCAGGCACCTGCTGGAGGTGCTGCTGAGGAGGGCTCTGGAGCAGGGACCTGCTGGAGGTGCTGCTGAGGAGGGCTCTGGAGCAGGGCCCTGCTGGGGCTGCTCCTGAGGAGGGCTCTGGAGCAGGGACCTGCTGGAGGTGCTGCTGAGGAGGGCTCTGGAGCAGGCACCTGCTGGAGGTGCTGCTGAGGAGGGCTCTGGAGCAGGGCCCTGCTGGAGGTGCTGCTGAGGAGGGCTCTGGAGCAGGGCCCTGCTGGGGGTGCTGCTGAGGAGGGCTCTGGAGCAGGGCCCTGCTGGAGGTGCTGCTGAGGAGGGCTCTGGAGCAGGGCCCTGCTGGAGGTGCTGCTGAGGAGGGCTCTGGAGCAGGGACCTGCTGGGGGTGCTGAGGAGGGCTCTGGAGCAGGGCCCTGCTGGGGCTGCTGCTGAGGAGGGCTCTGGAGCAGGGACCTGCTGGGGGTGCTGCTGAGGAGGGCTCTGGAGCAGGCACCTGCTGGAGGTGCTGCTGAGGAGGGCTCTGGAGCAGGCACCTGCTGGAGGTGCTGCTGAGGAGGGCTCTGGAGCAGGGCCCTGCTGGAGGTGCTGCTGAGGAGGGCTCTGGAGCAGGGCCCTGCTGGAGGTGCTGCTGAGGAGGGCTCTGGAGCAGGGACCTGCTGGGGGTGCTGAGGAGGGCTGCTGAGCAGGGACCTGCTGGAGGTGCTGCTGAGGAGGGCTCTGGAGCAGGGACCTGCTGGAGGTGCTGCTGAGGAGGGCTCTGGAGCAGGGCTCTGCTGGGGCTGCTGCTGAGGGGGGCTCTGGAGCAGGGCCCTGCTGGGGGTGCTGCTGAGGAGGGCTCTGGAGCAGGGCCCTGCTGGGGGTGCTGCTGAGGAGGGCTCTGGAGCAGGGCCCTGCTGGAGGTGCTGCTGAGGAGGGCTCTGGAGCAGGGCCCTGCTGGAGGTGCTGCTGAGGAGGGCTCTGGAGCAGGGCCCTGCTGGGGCTGCTGCTGGTTCTGTGCATTGTTTGTGTGGGGCTGCTCCCGGGGCCGGGGATGCAGCCCAGCAGCTGCTCAGTGCTGTCTGTGAGCAGCAGGGAGCTGAGGCCTCCTCTCCCTCTGCTGCAGGACTGCCTGAAGGCTTGTCAGGAGCAGATCGAGGCAGCCTTGGCCGAGAGCCTGAAGCAGGCATCCCACAGCCCGCAGGAGTTCGGCACCAAGCCTGCTGCTCACCCGGGCAGCCAGCCCACCTGCACGCCCACAGACGTCACTGATGTCAACCTGTGACCAGCCTCCCCCGCAGCCCCCGGCCCCACAGCAGCAGGACCTCGCCCTGGACGCCCAGAGGTCGCTGCCCTTGCCCCTGCCTGCCCCCAGCAGCCCCCTCCAGCCCCCTCCAGCCGAGGGCTGCCTGCGCGGGGCAGCAGCGGGGCTGGGGGAGCTGGGTGCTGCCCAGCAGCTCCTGCAGGGGGCTGGGGTGCAGTGACCCTGCTGAGGGTGCCAGGGCTCCAGCGTGGCTGGGGAGGGGGAGCAGGCCCCGGGCTGGAGGCTCAGCTGTTTCCCAGTTGCTGTTCCTGGTGGCCAGGGCTGGCTGCTGGCTGCTGCCTCCCCGGGGCGCTCACCGTGGCCACTTCCAGCCCCACGGGGGCCATCAGTCATGAGCTGTGAGCCTCCCCCCTGCCCTGTGGGACCAAAACCCTGCTGCCCACCCCCCCCCCTCCCTGGGCTGGGCTGCTCTGGGCCTGCATGGCTCAGGAGAGAAAGGAGCAGGTGCTTGGGGGGGGCTCAGTCCCCATTGCTTCGTGCTGGCTTTTGCTGGGGCTCCTGGGGGGGTGGCCTGGCTGCTTGGGGCTGGGGGGCACAGGTGCCCTGGGCTTGGGGGCACAGGTGCCCTGGGCTTGGAGCTGGGGGGTACAGGTGCCTTGGGCTTGGGGGGCACAGGTGCCTTGGGCTAGGGGGGTACAGGTACCCTGGGCTTGGGGCTGGGGGGCACAGGTGCCTTGGGCTTGGGGGGCACAGGTGCCCTGTGCTTGGAGCTGGGGGGCACAGGTGCCTTGGGCTTGGAGCTGGGGGGCACAGGTGCCTTGGGCTTGGGGGGCACAGGTGCCTTGTTTCTTGTTGCTGTTAGGTTTGGGATTTGGGGGGGTTTGGGCTTGCTTTGGAGGGGAACCTGATCCCCATCTGCCTGGGGAGCAGAGCCCCCCCCTGGGGAGCAGCCTCCCAGGCAGGGGCTGGCTGCAATCCCCTCTGCTTTCTGCTGCCCTACTGAGGCTGCTTAATTTATTGTTAACTGCTGGGAACGGGGAGGGAGGAAGGCTGCAGCCCCTGGCTGTCTGGGGCCTGGATGCTGCCTCCTCTGCTCCCCAAAGAGTGCCTTCACCCTTCTGCCCCTCCCCTGGCTCCCTGGGCGGGGGGAGGCTCTGCCTGGGGGGGGCTGGTTGGGTTTTTAGGTAGCTTAGCCATCAGAGTAGGTTTTCAGGACTCCATTGGATCGTGCTGCTATGGCCTGGAAGCTTCCCCCCCCCCAGGCAGGGGGCTCTGCTGGTGCCCTGGAGGGGGGCTGGGTTGCATCCAGCTCCAGGTGGAGCTGAGCTGTGTCCATAGAGGGTGGGGGCGAATCTGCTGCGTACTTGAGAGGTGGTGATTGCATCCTTGGTGTTTGGTGTTGTATGGCTGCTGTTGAGCCTGTCTGTTCAGTTTTTATACATGAGAACAAAAAGTGTTGAAGACAAAAACCATGCTGCTGCTGCTGCTGGGAGAGAGGAATCCAGGCAAGAGTGGAGCTGGATGAGCCAGGAGGACCCTGGAGAGGGCTGGGAGGGGGCAGGTTGGGGCTGCTTGGTGAGCCCTGGGCCGGTGGAGCTGTGGCTCCTGCCCTCCCCTTGTGGTGGGGGGGGAGGGAGGAGAGGGAAGTGTGGAAAAGGAGAGAGAAATCTGCCCCTGCTGGGTGCCCTCAGCACCAAACTCATTCAGCAGGGGGGGAAAAGATGGGGCTGCTGCTCCCCCACCAGCCTGGGCTGCCAAGAAGCAGCCATCTGCCACTGGGCTCCTGCTAGCAGGAGGGCTGGGGGCACACAGGCCCTGGCTGCACAGGGGGGAGGAGGAGAGCCTTGGTTGGTTCATTTTGCCCTTTTTTAAGAGATATATATATATATATGAAAAGAAGTTTTAATTTAAGAGTCAAGTGGTTTGGTGTTCAGCTGCAAGAGCCCTGCTGCTGGGAGAGGCAGAGAGAGCTGTCTGGGGTTGCAATAAAGGATTCTGAACCATTCCAAACATCTCCAGGCTCTGATTCCCTGCAGGATCTGCTCTGTGCTGTGCCTTGGGCAGAGCTCCTGCCTGTGGGCTGCCCCTGCCCAGCCCAGCTCCTGCCTCTGGGCTCCCCTTGCCCAGCCCAGCTCCTGCCTCTGGGCTGCCCTCCCCCAGCCCAGCTCCTGCCTCTGGGCTCCCCTTGCCCAGCCCAGCTCCTGCCTCTGGGCTGCCCTCCCCCAGCCCAGCTCCTGCCTCTGGGCTGCCCTCCCCCAGCCCAGCTCCTGCCTCTGGGCTGCCCTCCCCCAGCCCAGCTCCTGCCTCTGGGCTGCCCTCCCCCAGCCCAGCTCCTGCCTCTGGGCTGCCCTCCCCCAGCCCAGCTCCTGCCTCTGGGCTGCCCTCCCCCAGCCCAGCTCCTGCCTCTGGGCTGCCCTTGCCCAGCCCAGCTCCTGCCTCTGGGCTGCCCCTGCCCAGCCCAGCTCCTGCCTCTGGGCTGCCCCTGCCCAGCTCCTGCCTCTGGGCTGCCCCTGCCCAGCCCAGCTCCTGCCTCTGGGCTCCCCTTGCCCAGCCCAGCTCCTGCCTCTGGGCTGCCCCTGCCCAGCTCCTGCCTCTGGGCTGCCCCTGCCCAGCCCAGCTCCTGCCTCTGGGCTCCCCTTGCCCAGCCCAGCTCCTGAGCCTCTGCCCCATCCACTGGGGCTGCAAGAGCAGGGTGAAAGGGGGAGCCCTGGCCTGGGGCACCCCCTCAGGCTGGTTCTTGGGGCTGCCTGAGCAAGAGGAAGCAGGGAGGGGGCAGGCAGGACACCACCAGCCAGCTCCAACCTTGTAGAGATGCTGCTGTGGCTGAAGGGCATCTTGGGCTTCCCAAGGGCAGGTGGATGAAGGTGGAGCCCAGCAGCTTCCTGCAGGGCAGAGCTGCCCAGTGCCTGCCTGCAGAGGGGCTGCCAGGGAGCAGCTTCAGGCCACCAGCAGCAGCTCAGGTGGTGGTGCAGGGTGGCAAGAGCGTGCTGCAGGAGCTGTGCCAGCCTGGGCTATCTGCTGCTCTCATCAGCTTCTGGCTCTTTGAAAGGAAGGAGATACAAATCAGGAAGCCAGGGAGCAGCCCCGTGGTGTGCAGGCAGCTGGGCTCTGCAGGAGGCTTCTGCTCCTGCTGCTGCCACAGGAGAAGGTGCCAGCTCCAGGAGGTGCCAGCTCCAGAGCAGCAGAGGCAGGAGCTGGCCCTTCTCAGCACCACCTGCTGCCAGAGGAGGCTGCTGGAGCTCCTCCCTGGGGGCTGCACAGCGACTCTGCTGCTACAAACCTCCCAGCACCACCAGCAGCAGGTCCCCAGGGTAAGCACAGTGCCTGTGGCAGAGGGGGAAGCCCCCACTGGGTTTCCCATGGAGGTGCCAGGCCTGCAGGCTGGCAGGAGCAGGCCAGGCTGTGGCCTTGAGGGGCAGCTGAGGCCAGTGGCCCAGATACAGCCAGGGGGCAGCTGGGGAAATGAGTGGTCCAGCAGTGTCCCTAGGGAGGGGGTGGCTGGCTGCCATGCTGGGGATGGGGAGAGCACTGCTGGGCACAGAGATGCCCCAAGGAGCCCCTGGGCAACAGCAGCAGGAGCTGCTCTGTCCCCTGCCAAGAGCTGTCTGGCGCTCTGGGAACAGCCCCAGCCCTCTGCCCCCAGCCAAGCTCCCTTTGCCCAGCTGCAGAGGTAGGGCTCAGAGGTCCCTTCTCCCTTGGCCGTCTGGGGACAGCGGCGGCAGCAGACTGCAGCTCTGCCAGGGGCTGGCGGCTCCGCTCTGCCCCCTGCTGGGCACAGGCCGAGGCGAGGAGGGGACAGGGCAGGACCGACGTGACTGCAGAGCGACAGCGGCAGGGCAGAGCCACCCCGGACCCAGGGAGGTGGCTCAGCTTTTATTTTCCACCACAGGAAGAGGCCAAAGCCTCCTGCCCCAGGTGCCAGGGGGCACAAGGGCTGTCCTGGCCCCAGGATCCCAGGGGGCACAAGGGCTGTCCTGGCCCAGGTGCCAGGGGGACAAGGGCTGTCCTGACCCCAGGATCCCAGGGGGCACAAGGGCTGTCCTGGGGCAGGTTGCCAGGAGGCACAAGGGCTGTCCTGGCCCAGGTTGCCAGGGGGGACAAGGGCTGTCCTGGCCCCAGGTTGCCAGGGGGCACAAGGGCTGTCCTGGCCCAGGACAAGCAGCACAGGGAGCAGGCTCCAGCTCTGTGGTGTGGGAGCAGCAGGAGCCCAGGCTGCAGGCTCCCAGCCCAGTCCCCAGGGCTCAGCTCCTCCGGCAGCAGCCCAGGGGCGGGCAGGCCGCAGGCGCTCAGCGCAGCGCCGCCGGCTCCGGCCCCTCCAGGTCTCGCGTCTTGGAGCCCAGCAGCTCCCTGCGGATCTGGGGGGAGATCTGGGGGTGGCTGTGGAACTTGAGCAGCTCCAGCAGCGCCTCCTTCTGCTCCGAGGAGAGGTCCTCCTTGTAGCGCTGGGCCAGGGCCAGGAGGCTCTGGTGCCAGAGCACGGGCAGCCGGCGGGGGTCGGCGCGGAAGGCCAGGAAGTGGAAGGCGACGGCGTCGAGCACGCGGAAGGGCAGGGCGTAGCTCTTCTCCAGCAGCAGCCGCAGGAAGATGCTGTTGGCGCCGCTGTACTGCATCTCCGCCAGCTTCAGCAGGGCGGCGCTGCAGGGAGCGGCCCGGTCAGCAGGCAGAGCCCACCAGGCCCCCGGCCTCGGACCTGGGGGCGGAAGGGACCCCCCGGTGTCTGCTCCACCCTCCCCCCCCGCGGCCTGGGACAGCTCTCAGCTACACTCAGCTGCTCAAGGCCTCGTCCAGCCTGGCCTTGAACACCCTCCCTGGGCAGCCTGTTCCAGTCCCACCCCCCTCAGGCTGAAGAACTTCCTCAGCTCCACTCTAACCCTGCTCTGCCTCAGCTCCAAACCCTTCCCCCTTGGCCTGCCTCTGCACACCCTCATGGGAAGTCCCTCTGCAGCCCTCCTGCAGGATCCCTCCAGGTAACTGGCAGGCAGCTCTGAGGTCCCCCTGCAGCCTTCTCCTCTGCAGGCTGCACAGCCCCAGCTCCCTCAGCCTGTGCTCACAGCAGAGCTGCTCCAGCCCTGGGAGCATCTTTGTGGCCTCCTCTGGACTACAATTTCAACCCCGAGCCTCCCACCTCTACCCCAGAGGGAGCTAAAGTGAGCTCACTGCCACGTCCAAGATGTCAGAGAGGCCAAGGGCCAGCCTGAGGTGCAGCACTGGTGTCCCCAGAGGAGCAGCTCTGCCCCCAGCAGCCTCCCAGCCCTGGTACCTGGAGTGCAGGACGGGGATGGAGCACTTGGTGAGGATGCTGCCGATGATGATGGCCTCCCGCAGCGTGCAGGTCCCCGACTCGCACAGGGGGATGAGGATCCCTGCAGAGGAAGAGTCAGACCCCACCTGTCTAACCCACAGCAGGAAGCCCCCTGGGATGAAACCCCCTGGGATGAAGCCCCTCCTCCCATCTCAGGACACATCTGACCCCAGGAACCAGCAGCTCCTCCTGCAGCTGCTGTTACAGGGGCTGCAGCATCCCCCTGCCGTGAGCCTCAAACTCCCTCAGGCTGCCAGACAAGACCAAGGTCAGCCCCAGGATGGCTCACACCCAGCACCAGCCTCCAGAACCCCAACACCTGCCAGCTCCACTGGCAGCACCCAGAGCACATCATCCTTCCTCCCTGAACACTTCAAGCAGGCTCCTGGAGGGAGGTTCTGATGCCACCTTCTCCGCCAAGGGGAACCTTCTGCATCTCTCCTCCTCCCCACAGAGCCCCCAGGGCCCCAGGGGACAGGGTCCTGTCAGAGCACAACAGGCACCCTGCTGAGCTTCCCCACCTTTGAACCAGGCTGCTGGCTTGAACAGAGCCTTCTTCAAGGCCATGTAGAGGTGGAAGTTGAGGCGCTTGTACTCGGCGATGTCGTCCCGGACCCGCGGCAGCAGCACCAGGTTGTAGAACCTCTGAGCCATCCTCTCCTTCAGGTTGGAGGAAAATATCCTGAAGCACAGAAGCGGAGAGAGGAGGCCAGGGTGGTGGTTTGGAAGTCCTGGTTCCAGTTATGGAAAGCAAAAACAGCTTTAAAACCCCAGGCCAGCAGCTCCCAGCCTGCTCCCACCTGGTGGCTTGGTACATGGCAGCTGCTGTCCAGGCCTCTGGCTCGGTGATGTAGAGGATCTGCTCCCAGTTGGACAAGGCAGGGATAATTTTAAATGCCTTGGGGAGTTTCCCACTCCTGTACTTGGACAGCACCTTAAATGACACAGAGAGAGGCCAGGCTGTGACACAGGGGCCGAGGGCAGGGCTGCAGGGCTTGTAACATCACCAGGAAAAGAGCTGTGCCCTCCTCCAGCATCTCTGGTAAGAAAGGAGCATCCCAGCTCCCCCTGAGCACGGTGCTCAGGAGATTGCCCCTCTCCAGGTCCTCCAGGCCCTGGTACTACACAGAGCACAGGTGCCACACAGAAGTGCCTGCACAGTGAGGATGAGGACAGCCTCTCTGGGAGGGCACAGGGGCAGAGGGGGCAGCTGTGGGGCTCAGAAGCTTTGGGCTTACCTCCTTGACCCCCTTGTAGACGTCCAGGACACGGGGGTCAAGCTGGGGCATGGGGCAGCCTGATAGCTCCGACAGCGCTGTCTCCACCTCCGTCTGCTTCTCGGTGATCTTCTCCATGATGATGTCTGCCAGCGTGCGCCTGGGGCCGGCGCGGGGGGCACAGAGGTTAGGCGCCGCGCTGGGCGGCAGCAGCCGCAGCCCCGGGCCCCTCTCTCCCGCCGCCTCCTCACCTCAGCGGAGGGTTCTTGTTCATGAACATCTCGATGGCCTTCTCGTCCTCGGGGTCCACCGCCACCTCCCCGCCATAGTCCCCGCTCCGCCCCGCCACCAGCGCTGCCTTCTCCAGCGAGGGCCACTCCTCATCGTCCTCCGAGTCCGAGCCGGGGCCGCGCACCGCCGGGCCTGCGGGGGAGCGGCGCGGGTTGAGTCCGGAGCCTCGCACCCGGGACAGCCCGGGGGCGGCCGGGGAAGAACCGGGGGCTCACCCAGCGCCGTGCTGCGCTGCTTAGCCGCGGCAGGCACGCCGGGGCCGTGCTCGGCCTCCAGCTCCTCCTGCTGCCGCCGCGCCTGCTCCAGGATGCGCCGGGACAGCCGCGCGTCCACATAACCCTCGCCGCCGTCCTCCTCCTCGCCGGCCTGCCTGCCGCGCCGCTTCTCCCGCACCGCGGCCCGCGGGGCCCCTTCCCGCAGGATCTGCTCGGCCAGCGGCAGCATGGGGCCGGGATCGGGGCCGGAGCCCCGCGGCCGCCGGGCCTTGGGCATCGCGGCGGGGGCTGAGCGTCAGCGCCGGCCTAGGGAGAGGGAGAAGGACCAGGGCCGGGCCCGGGGCTGCCGCGCTGGGGGCTGCGCTCCGCCACCGGCAGCGTGCGCGCCTTGGCTCCGCCCCTTCCGGCGCACGTCGCGGGCCCTGCCCCGCCCCTTCCGGCGTCACGCTGCTGGCGGCGCTGCAGCATGGGGGTCACCTGGTACGGGCGGAGGGAGGGATGGGGGCTTGGGCAGGGCCTCCCCGCCGCGGGGGGCCGGGGGGAGCCGCCGGCCCGCCCCTGACTCTCCCCCGTTCCCCGGTGGCAGCGTGTCGCAGGTGCCGGTGGCGGAGGGGAAGAGCGTGCAGCAGACGGTGGAGCTCCTGACGCGGAAGCTGGAGCTGCTGGGGGCCGAGAAGCAGGGAACGTTCTGCGTGGACTGTGAGACCTACCACACCGCCGCCTCCACCATCAGCAGCCAAGGTCAGCGCCGGGACGGGCGGGGCGGGGCGGGGGCGGCTCTCCGCCGGCCGGGTCGCTCTCCTCCTGCTGCCGCTCTCAGCTCCTCAGCCAGGCTCCGGCTGGGCAGCCCCGGCTACGGTAACAGTGCGGCCTCCCGTGGAACGAGTGGCTGCTGTGGGTGAGGCCACGGCTGCAGCCGGAGCCGGGAGGACCGAGGCTCTTCCCGCGGGGCATAGCTGCTTTATTTGGGTTCGTTTGTTACGGTGGGGAAGGAGCAGGCATCTCGCTGCCTTCCCCACCACCAGAGGTGCCAGCTGCGGTTCCTGTCTCTCCTTAGGGAGGGGGAGTATCCCTGTACCTGGTGCTGAGGGCTGTGAAACTTCTTGCAGGCTCAGGGGAGACCTTCTCGCTCTCTACAAATCCTTTCAAGAGGCTGGAGCCAGGTGGGGGTTGGTCTCCTCTGGAGGAACAAGGGGCAGAACAGGACAAAAAGGCCTCATGGTGCTGGGGGGGGTTAGGCTGGACGTTAGGAGCAATCTGGAATGATTGCTGGGTGCTGTGCAGCTGAAGCAGCACTGCTCTCCTTCCAGGGCAGACAGGCAAGCTGATGTACGTGATGCACAACTCCGAGTACCCCCTCAGCTGCTTCGCTCTCTTTGAGAGCGGCCCCTGCCTCGTGGCAGATGCCAACTTTGACATCCTGATGGTGAAGCTGAAAGGCTTCTTCCAGAACGCCAAGGCCAACAAGATAGAGAGCCGGGGCACCCGCTACCAGTACTGCGACTTCCTGGTGAAGGTGGGCACGGTCACCATGGGGCCCAGCGCCCGGGGCATCTCTGTGGAGGTGAGGAGCACCCTGGAAGGCTGTGAGGCACGCCTGCAGGCAGGGAAATCCCCCCCTGGAGGAGCAATCCCACGTCCTCTCTGTGTCTGTCTGGCTTGTTGCTGGTGCTGTGCCCTAGGTGCGGGGCTGCATGCAGCAGGCAGGGCGCTCGTCGTCGGGGCGAGGCTGAGCCCTGGCAGGTGGTGTGGGGCTCAGCTGCAGCTCCAGGAAAGCCTGTGAAAACCCCAAAGAGATGCCACTGAACTAAAAAGCTGCTTCAGGTCCTGCTGCCCAGCATGGGGAGCACGCTTCAGGGTAATAAGCACACGGAGGGGGGCAAACCAACCTCCTCGGCTGCTGATTTGGGCCCTGCTTGCTTCCCCCACCTGGAGCAGACACAGCCCCGGGAGAGCAGGGTGCTCTTGCCCCGGGAGAGCAGGGTCCTCTTGCCCCAGGAGAGCTGGGTCCTCTTGCCCCAGGTCCTGCTCCTGAGGTGTAGAAATGGTCTTCTCCTCAGCAGAAGGCTATTGGCACGTGCCAGTCCTGCTCCATGGCGTGCTGAGCTGGACTGCTGTGCTGGGGGGGGCTCAAAGCCTGCAGCAGACCTCTCTGTGCTCTCTGCTCGGTGCTGTGACTGCTGCTGAGGCTCAGAGCAGCAGCTGGCAGCCTCTGAGGGATGTTTCACAGGGCAGAGGCTAGGCTGAGGCAAACTCTAAAGGAAGATCCTTCAGCAGGAGGGTATGGGAGGATCTAGGAGGGCATTTGAGGACATGGTTGAGTGTGAGTCAAAGGTTCACAAGCTGTGGACAAGCCTCAGCAGGGCTCTAAAGCCTCTTAGGAAAAGGCAAGGAGCTGGGCTGTGCCAGAGTGGGGAGGGCAGAGCAGGGCAGGTCAGGCTGCAGACATCTAGATGTATTGGTGCCTGTCTTCGAGACAGCTGAGAATTAGATGATTAAAGGTCTTTAAAAATCAGAGCTGATGCTTTTCCTAAGCACAGCAATCCCCTTAGCTGGCAGGAGTTAATCAGGCAGGTGTTCCCAGCCAGCAGGGGGGAGGATTGAGGAGTGGCTCAGTTCTTCTCTGCAGTAAACACAGATGTTGTGGTGTCAGCGCTGCTGCCGAGCTGGGCTTCAAGGCCAGGCTGGATGAGGCCTTGAGCAACCCCAGTCTAGTGGAGAGAGAGGTGTCCCTGCCCGTGGTGAGGAGGTTGGAGGAGATGATCTCCCTCCAACCTGAGCCACTCTGGGATGCAGGGAGAGGAGAGCACATCGGCTGCGTGGGCATCGCTCCAGGGCTGTGCTTTCTGTTGCCAGGTGGAGTACTGCCCCTGCGTGATAGCCAACGACTGCTGGAACCTGCTGATGGAGTTCATGCAGAGCTTCATGGGCAGCCACACTCCTGGCATCCCTTCTGTGTTCAGCACCAAGCATGACAGCATCTACAGCCCAGCAGACACCATGGTGCAGTACATGGAGCTGTTCAACAAGATCCGCAAGCAGCAGCAGGTTCCTGTGGCGGGGATCAGGTGAAAGGCCTCCCTGGAGCTCGGTTTGCAGCCTCCTTCCTGCCTGCCCCTCTGCATCAGGAGTCCCTCCAACATGTGGCACTGGAGGCAGCCCAGGTCTGGGGCTTGGGGGTTGTTCTTTTGGTCTTCTCAATCTTCTTCCCCTGTTCCAGAGGCAAAGTCCTGAATGTTTGGCAGCTTTCTTCCTGTGGTGGGTTTGAGTCTGGGCCCAGGCCCTTGGTGCTGTTGGTTCTTTGTGCAGTGCTTCATCTGCAGGAGGGAAAAGGAGACATCCCAGCCCAGGCTGTGCAGAAGGGCAGGATTTCCTGGACTGCAAGGAGCTGTGTGAGAGGTTTCCATCTCTGTGTGAAAGTGTCCTGGCCCTGCTTTTTCCACCCAAATAAAAAGCTGTGTCCTTGGTGAGCAGCTGGGAGTCTTTCCCCGCACCAAGAGTGCTGCAGGTTTGTGTTTGTGTCTTTGCAGCTCCTGAGCTTTGCTGCTGTGTGGAGACAGAGAATCAGCAGAGCTTTATCTTTGCTTTGGTTCAAGAGCTTTATGCCCCTGAAGCAAACTGCTCTCCCCGGGGCAGAAGCTCCAGGAGTTCTTGCAGTCCTGCTCTTGGGGATGTTCTTAGCTTGCCTTCAGCTTTCCTCTCTGATGGGAGTGTGAAAATCTTCTGCCTCTTGGATGCTGCTGCTGAAACCTGGTGATAAATCAGTAAATGAGCCTGGCAGGGGCCCTCTTGTGCAGAGAAAGCAAACACCAACTGCTTTGGCTCAGTGCTTGGGAGGCAGGTGGTAAATATCCCACCCCTGCACACCAGCTCTCATCTGAGAGACCCTGGTGTCTTCAGCAGCTGGAAGGGAGCAAGGAAAGACTTGGGGGATAAGAGTCAAAAGCAGGAGATTTAACCATCTGATATCACTTGGATATTTCTTCTTTTTTTCCCCTTTTTAGGGGTGATTTATTCTTACAGCAGGAGAAGCAGGGGAATGAGATCCCCCTTGAGCCAGCTGTCCCCTTGGTGTTGTACTTGTTCAGTATCTGCCTGGCTTGTAGCTGCCATTTTTAACTCTTTCTCCTCCTCCTTGGTCTCAGAATCCAGACCTCCCCCACCCTGATTCAGTCACAGCCTTTGCACTCTCCTTCCCCTGTGGCTCCTGTGTAGAGCAGGGTCCCAGCTCTGCAGCCTGTGTCCCAGGCTTAAAGGATCCAGGTGGGGAAGGTCTGAGGCTGGGTTTAGGAAGGGAGCTTGGCAGGGAGGGAGGGGGGTGGGATCCTTGTGAAGCAGCAGCCTGCAGCCTGCCTGCAGCAGGTCTTGGTGGTTCCTCATCAATCTGGGGGTCTTGGAAGAGTCTGAAGAGCCAGAAAGCACAAATGGCTTTCTCCTGAGTAGCTTCCTTTCCCTCTGGAGCAGCAGGGGGGGGGCAAAGGAGCTGCTTTGTCACTTGATGTGCTGCCTGGTGGAGCAGCAGTGGTTTAGGAAGGACTTCTTTTGTGAGTACCATTTGTACCTGTAAAGCTAATTCACTGTTAGAGGACCCAGAGCCTCTTGGTGTGGGCATTTCATAAACCTAATCAGCACTGGGTGCAGAAAGAGCTGGTTAATGAGCCATGATAACTGGCATGATGCACCAGGAGAGTGGTAGAAATTGCAGTGTGCTGAGGACACTGAGTTTTTGCCACTCTGAGCTCCACTCCATGCCATGTGCACTGAAAACCCAGCGAGAATCCGACCTGCTGCCATCCCTGTGGCTGGGGGAAGCTTACAAAACCCAACTGCAGCCTTCACAGGGGTGGTTATTTCCAGCCTGTTGCCTATTTTAAGCCTCAAACAAACCCCAAAATACCTTTTAATGATCTGATTAGTCATGCTAATGCTTTATTAATTCCTGAGAGCTGCATTCTGTAAGCAGAGATGTCAAAACTCTGGTCACATGGCTTAACAGAAAATGCATGCTGGGATCCCTGGGGACTTCTGTGCTCTTCTTAATACACTGTGCTGTTCTTAGAGGAATAAAATGAGCCCCCTTGAGCTACGTTCTGCCTTCCATTACACCATGCCAGCCATTGACGTCAGGAGGTTTCCACATGTGTGAGGATGGGGTCAGGATTTAGCCCTTCATGGCTGAGCAGAAATGCTTGGTGCTGTGCAGGAGGGGATCAGCTGCCCCTCCTGAGGGGCTGCTCTTACTCTGGGGCTTTTTTTTGCATTCTTGATGGATAGAATGATTGCTTTTTAATCTGATTAGACTGAGGGACCTGGGGCTGTGTTCATCTTGAGAAGGCTGAGAGGGGATCTGATCAATGTCTGTAAATAGCTGAGGGGTGGGTGTCAGGGTGAAGGTGCCAGGCTCTCCTCAGTGGTGCCCAGTGACAGGACAAGGGGTGCAAGCTGGAAGCCAGGAGGTTCCACCTCAACACGAGGAGAAACTTCTGTGAGGGGTGGGAGCCCTGGAGCAGGCTGCCCAGAGAGGGAGGTCAGGAGGTCTCAACCCTCACCTGGCTGTGTTGCTGTGTGACCTGCCCTGCTTGCTGTGGCAGGGGGCTTGGACTCCAGGACCTCTAGAGGTCCCTCCCAACCCCTCCCATCCTGTGACTGATTAGCTGTAGTTAATACTCCTCATTCTGCTCTGCCGGGGCAGGTTCGGGTGGCTTGGGACGTGCCAGCCTGCGCCTTAGCGAGCCTGCAGAGGGCTTTCGGTGGTGTTACAGCATGGCCTCAGCCAGCGCCACTGAAACCCACCCCGTCTGCTGCCACGGCAGGGCCTGGCAGTGGCTTCGCAGGGCCTGGCAGTGGCTTCGCAGGGCGCAGAGGCAGAGGCGGCCAAGCTGCAGGCCTGCCCCCGGGGATGCTCTGCTCCTCCTCCTCCTCCCCCCCAGGTCCCTGCCGGCCCTCTCGCTTCCTGGGAGCTGAGCCCTGGCCGAGGCAGTGCCTCCCACCCCTCGCAGCCACCCCAGGGGCCCTGGGGGGTGCTCACCCTCACCGCCTCGGGGTCCCCCTCGCCTCCGGGCCCCTGGGGGGCATCTCCCACCCCACGCAACCACCTCCGGGGCCCCGCAGGAGGGCGCCACCTCCCGCGCTGCCCCTTTAAGAGTCTCTTTGTCTCCGAAACATCCTTATTTACCCTCCTGTGACTCAACCAAACTTCAGCCTGGGATTCACAAAGCCCGGTACGTCACCGTGCGGGGCCGGGCCGGCCGCTGCCCGCCCCTCGGCGCTGCCCTCCCGCTCCTCCAGCCTCAGCCATTGAAGAGCTCTCCCTAGCGGCCACGCGGAACTCGTAAGCTCCGCCAGACCTCGCTCTCCCGCTGCCGTAGACTACGCAAGCGACGCCCGCCGGTGCGCTCGCCTCGCCGTTAACACCAAGCATCGCTCCACGGATTTGGCGTAAGCGGCGGCGCTGAATCCGGAGCGCGGAGGGAGAGCGAGCGAGGCGAGTGGGAAGGCGGGAGCGTTGTGTGGCGTGCTCGGCAGCCAATGGCGGGGCGGGGCGGGGAGCGGCGGGTGGCCAATGGGCGGGGAGAGGGGCGTGGCCGGTGGCCGTTGGGGTGTCTCGCGCTGGGTGACAGCTCGCGCGTGCTGATGATGGCGGTAAATAAAGGGGCCCGGGGCGGGGGGGGGGAGGCCGCGACCCCCGTGAGGGCTGAGGGTGGGGAGAGGGGCGAGGAGCTGGGGGGGCACCCCGCGGTGAGGAGGGGGCTGGACCGTGATGTCCCCCACCTCCCTTTTAAGAGTCGTGTGTCCCCCCCCCCCCCCAGTGTGGTTGTTCCGGAGGGGTGCTGAGGCGGACCCCGTCCCCCCCTTCCCCTCGGCCCCGGCCGCCGCCGCCGCCGCCTTTGTCTGCGGGCGGGAGCCCAGCGCCGGAGCGGCGGCTCCGCAACTTTCCCTTTGTTGAGGCGAGGGTGCCGCGGGAGCGACCCCCCGCCCCCCTTCCCCTCACACCCCCTTCACACCCACCCCGGGACCGGCCCCTCCCGCTGGGGCCTGCGCGGGGGCTCGGCCTGCGGGCCGGCCGTGCCGCGGGTCGTGGCCTGGCTGCTGGCGGGGAGGGGGGAAAGCGCCTTAAACTCTGCCCGGCCCCCTCCTCAGGCCGTGCTGGGCGAGGGGAGGCAGCGGGCAGGAGCCGGCGCCGGTTCGGATCTCCCTTACCGACCCCCCCCCGGGCGTTGCGAGTGTCCCTGCGCAGGGGCGAGCGGCAGAAGTTAATGAGGGGCAGGGCTGGGGGGGGCTGAGGGCACCTCGGGTTTAGGGACCTCGATGGCGAGCGCCCGCCTCCGTGCTTTGAACTCCCCTTTCAAACACCATTGGAAGCGGAGAGGGTTGCGGCGGTTTGGGAGCCCTCCTGCGAAGGCTCAGCTAAGCCCAGAGCAGAGCTGCTTCTGCCTGTGAGCCTCCCCCCCCCCGAGGAAGAGGAGGAGGAGGAGGTAAGTTTGGAAGCGCTGCTCGTTTTAGGAGAGGCTCCCCGGGCTCCGAGCGGCTGCGGGGAGGAAAGAGAGAGGCGTGATCCGTGTGCCAAAACATCTCCTGCTCGCCAGGTACAGCCGGCAGGAGGACAGCGACAGGCGTGCAGGAAGCCCCCAGTGGAGTCAGCAGTAGGTAAGGGGGAGGCTAGGGGAAGTGCCTTCACTCAGAGCAAAGATGCTGCCAGCTCTCGAAGCGGCTGCGTTCCCCTTGTGCGAAATGTTGTAAGGTTCGCTGCTGTGTATGGTTTTTGCTTCGTGCTGCTGCTGCTGCTTCGGAGGAGGTGCTGGCTGGAAGCCGAGGGAGCGTGCAGTGAAAGATGGGATAAGTGCTGCCGGTTCCTCAAGCCAGGGGAGAACTCTAATTGACTTGGGCGGGAGCCGCTCCCGAAGTAGTGCGGAGTCGCTCCCGTGCGGAGGCAGGGCAAGAAATAGGGACCGGATTGAGAGGGGCGATAGGGAGGTGGGACTGGAAGCCAAAACAGGGGTTCGGGCAGGGGGGGGAAAGGGGGAGTCTTGGTGCAGACGAGAGCTGAGCTGCTGCTGGAGGAAGGGAGATGCACGGCTGGGATGTGAGGATGGGGGAAAAGGGCTGCGGGAGCTGGATGAGAGGGGGGGCGGAAATCGATGGAACTGTGGATATAAGAACTTTGTGTGGGTGTGAACGCTGAGGATTAAACTTGCCCTTGGATTATCGAGTGGTGCTCTTAGCAGAAATGTCTGGAGTTGGGTCCTGTCCACAGCCAGCAGCAGTGTGTGCATCGGTTTGCTGCTGCTCCCCTTTTGGTAGCCACCCTTGGGGGCTGCTGTTGGTTAGCAATTGCCAGATGTTTAACAAAAAGGGGGAGGAGGAGGAGGAGAGGGCAACAAAAAACCCATTTGGTGTTGGTTTTAATTGCTTTGCAAACAGGCTAGGTGCAAATATTTGACAACGATGTGCCAAACGTGAGCAGCATTTGATGTGTGTGTGTGTCCCCCCCCCAGCCAGGCAGGCTGTCAAATGAAGGGTAAACCCCTTGTTTATTTACCCCCCTAATCGTTCTTCCTATTAACATGAGCTGCCTCCAAGTGTGTTTTGAAGTTGGCAGCTTTTCAGGCCTGGAATAATTCTTGGTCTTGTGCAAGTTCTGTTTGTTACAAAGAATTTCGCCTGCTTCGGGGGCAGGGGCTCCACAATAGCCACACATGCAACCGCTTAGAGGCTGGTACGGCCAGGGAGGCGAAAGTGGGGGCGGGGAGGGGGTTGTTTGGCCCTGGTGTGTCCAGAGATTGTCGGTAAAGAAGCTGTTGCTGCAATTCCTGTGGAGATCCCGATGGCAGTGTGGTACAAAGGCAGGCTGGAGGCCTGTGAGAACGGAGGGGAAAGCTGCGAATCAACCTCGTGTGCCGCAGCTTGCATAGGGAGAGGGTGCTTGGGCTTGGTCAGCTGGAGAGGGGCAAGGCAAAGGATGTGTCTGCTGTGTGCTGCACCGTTAATCACGGCGGGGGAGGGGGGAAAGGGCACCTTTAGCTCGCTGTGTCCCTGCCTGCTGCCGAGTGTGAGAGCCTGGAGTGCTCTTTGCTGCTGCTGCTGCTGCAGTGGATTTCTTGCGGCTAATGGGAATCCTTCACTCGCTGCTTGCAGCTCGCTGCCCGCAGCAGGCTCTGCAGGTTGTGTTCTCCGGGGCTAAAATGCACTTGGCTTGTTAAGTAGTCACTGCTTTGTCTCAGCACCTCAGAATGAGTGACAGGAAACCCCTTCTCCGGTGGCACAGGCAGTGTAAAACACTGAATATGTCCTTTAAGGTCCTATTTTTATTGGCCTCCCTCCTCGCCCCCCTCCCTCCCTTAACTGTTTTCATACTGAAATTTCTTGGGACATCTCCTGCAACTCACAAAGTGCAAGTGAGTGTTTCCTCAGCCCTTGCAAGAGGTTGGTAGGTGGATTTGGAATGCCTAACAAAAGGGAACGCTGTGAAACCAGCTTCTGTCTCCTGAGGTAGTAGGGAATTCTTTCACGTGTGCTTTGCTTTGGGGAGGTGTGAAAGGGTTTCTGACGCTGAGCTCAGCTCCATGTCAAAATACAGCTGAAATATTTTGGGTTAAAATCGTTGGTTGGAAACGAAGGGAGAGATCCTAAGCTAAGCTGTTGGAAAAGTTTGCCTATAACTAGGTGCAGAGTTTCAGATCAAGGGGATGGGGGGGGGGGCGGGAAAGGAAGGTGGAGGGGGAAGAGAATGATTGGAGTGGGGAAGGAGGAGGAGGAAGATGGGAAGGGGGGGTAGGGAAATGGGGGGAAAGATGGGAGGGGAAGGAAGATGAGAACAATTAAAAGAGAGGGGTGGAGGAAAATGTGGGGACGGGGAAGAGGAGATCTCTCTAGCTCCAGCTTCCTCCGAGCTGTGTCGTGGGACATGCTCTAAAAGATCCCCCTTGATCCCTGACTTTCTGCAGGGTGAGAGACGCTGGAAGTTTCTGGCTTTGTCTAACCACCTCTGTGGTTCTCATCCCGAACGCTTCGTCGAGGGCTGGTTTGGTTGTTGGGGTTTGTTTTGGCTTAGTTGGTTTTTCCTTTTCCTTTGGGGGATGAAGCCTTTGGGGATGTTCTGCTCTCGGCAGCCTATTGTTGATGGCTCGGTGTATAAACACTTCACCTTCCCTCCACACTTAGGCACAATGGAAGGGGCTGTTGAGTTGATGTGGGTGGGTTGTGCAGAGAAAAGCTCCCCCTCTCCCTTCAGTGGCAGTGAATGGAAGGACCGTCCTCGTTAGCAGGAAGCCCTTAACTCAGCATCGCTCTGGAGTGCGCTGAGCGGATTCAACAAATTGTTTAACGGGGAGCACTCCCAGCTTAAAACCCCAGAGCTCCACATCAGAGGGGGCTCCGTGCTGGCTCACATCTCCCTGCATCCCGACGCTGACGCTCTCCACTTTGGGTTTTTATGAGACTTTAGATCAAAGATGGCTCATGCGAGGCTGTTAAGTCGGATCTGGCTTGCGAGCCGCTGAATTACAGCCCCGGCATGCAGGCTGCACCGGCAGCAGAGCTCCAGAGCAGCTGTAACACGCCACTGAAACAAAAAAGATTAAAGTGGGAGCGAGGGGGAGAGAAGGTAACAACAAAAATATGGAGGTGGAGGTTCTGTACTTTCCCAGCGTCGCAGGGAAAATCATTTCTGCGGGGTCTGAAGCCAAATGTTTGTGGATTTGCAGGAATTCACATCCTGAGCACGCTGGGGGAAATGCAAATTCAAACGCACCCTCATTAGGCTGCATTCTGCCGGCTGGGGAAGGGGAGGGGGGGAATCCCTTTCTGCAGCAGCGCTAAGGAGAGTCTTTAGTAGATAGCAGATAGGTGAAGGGGGAAAAAATGAACTTGGCTGCTTTGTGCTAAGTGTTGTTAATGAGCGTTTTGCTTGCGAGGTGGCAAGGAGCACACATTAACCATTGCTGCTCCAGCACCTGGCAGAGAGCAGCCTGAAAGCCCTCGGCAAATGCCGGAGCTGTTGGGTCAAAACCTGGAGGTTTTTAAAAGGAGGCTCCCAGGGTGAGTCCCTTTAATTAGGTGATTGTGCTGCGAGTCTCTCGGAGCCTTCTAAGAACTTCGGGCAGGCGGCAGAAGGCAGATGCGGGCAGCTTGCCTTCCCCCTTGTTCCTCCCCTGGCTGCCGGGGCTGCGCCTTTCGGCTGCGTTTTCAAATGAAGACGGAAAAGTGGAATCCACAGAGCTGACAGCTCCAAGTTCGGACGAGTGCATGTGAGCTGGAGCTTGTGTGACATGCCAGCGCTGACAAATGTACTCTGTTAAAAAAATCCTCTGACTAAGGAGCTGCTTTTGCACTCCTCTGGAACTTTGCTGACCGGGAATGCCGAAGAAAGGCTGCTGGAGCCCCAGCAAAACCCACGGGGCCCGGCCGAGGGAAGCCCGCGCAAGGCTGGGGTTGCTAAACGACGTGCTCCGTCTTGGGCTTTACAAGAAAAAGCATCGTTGGGGCTATTATGGGATACTTCAGTGTGTTGTGTATATATCATGAGAACTTTTCACACTCAACCTCGCGGCCAGCTTGCTGAAAAGGAAACATTTCCCTCCCCCCTCCTCCGCTCTGGCCGAAGCCGATGGCAGGTTTGAAAGCCCCAATTTAATGGCCAGAAGCTTTAGTGCATTTCTGTTCTTTTCAGGCAAACCATGGAAGATCAAGTCAAGAGTTATGGGCCACAGCTGTGCTCCTCCATTGAGGGCTTCTATAGGCCGTCAGCTGAGCTGATTAAGAAATGGTGCCCGCAGCTCCCTTCCCTTGCTCCCTCTGAGAGGCAAATCCAAGCCCTGCAGTGGGAGGCTTTGCCTTGCAACCCTGCTTTCCCCGCTCGCCTGCAGTGGGTGGCTTCGATTCGATTCAGAAACGCTGTCCCATAATTACCTTCAGGCCTTCTCTCCCTCAGCCCACGGAAAGCCTCCGAGGGGCGATTCGAGGTTTTGAACTCTAAACGGCAGGGAAGGGAGGGCCCTGGCGGCCCGGGTGGGGGTGCCGATGGAGCGAGGAGTAGCCTGTAGCTGGGAGTGCTGAGAGAGTGCCCTGCGAAGGGCAGTCAGCGCCGGCTGCCTTGTGTGCCTGTGCTGCTGTGGCTTTGTTCCTCGCTTCCCAGGAAGGGATCAGCGTCTCTAAGCCTGACTCCAGTGCCACAAGTTTGTGACAAACGTGCTTTCCTTTCCCTTCCACCCCTGAGCCCTTGCTTTCTATTAAATCCTTCCTTTCTTCTGGCACGATGGGACCCCATTTGTCTCCTGCCTGGTGCTGAAGCTGAGCTGCACCCACCAATTTGAGCTGCTTGAGAATTTCACAGGCTGGTGTATATTAAATGTGTTCCAGCTGAATAACAAGTACCTTGTGTATTGAGCAAATGATAGAGATTTGTGGCTGGCTCCTAGCTGGAACATTATCTGCATCAATATTGAGCTGTAGTCTATCTGAGCAAATAATTTTGTTCATAGACTAAACTTTGGCAAATGCAGCTGGACATGGATCCCTTCCCCCCACCACCCTGACCACCTCTGCAGGGCTGTGTAGCTCCCTGAAAGGGGCTGAAGGCTTCCCTTCCCTGCACTGGGCACTGGTGAGGCCATTCCTCGACTACTGGGTTTGGTTTGGGGCTCTTCACTCCAAGAAGGACATTGAGAGGCTGGAGCATGCCCAGGGAAAGGCAACAAAGCTGGGGAAGGGTCTGGAGAACAGGGCTGGTGGAGGAGCAGCTGAGGGAGCTGAAGTTTAGTCTGGAGAAGAGGAAGCTGGGGGCAGACCTCCTTGCTCTCTACAGCTCCCTGAGAGAAGGTTGGAGTGAGGTGGGAGTTGGTCTCCTCTCCTTAGTAACAAGTGAGAGGGGTTTAGGTGCTTAAAAGCCACCAAACATGGCAAGCACGTTTTAATTTGAAGGGCAAACATTAAGATATGGCTTTAAAAAGCTCCATGCAAACCTCAGCTGTTCCTCACCAAGAGAAGAAAGTTCAGTCAGCTGTTTGCTGACTGGAGTTGTGAGCAGGAGCTTGGATTTGGTGGTGTTTAATCATTCTTTCCAAAACACAAAGGAGCTACCCAAAGCTGTTCAGCTGAGCTTTAGGGAACTAATAGCTATAACTCAGATTCAAAAGTGATTTAGTTCCAGAGGTAAGTCCATAATCCCACCAGCCATGAGTTAATCTGTCATCAGACTAAGGCTGGAAGCAAATCTATTTAACTAAGAATAGTTAATTCACCTGAATGAGAGGGAGGATGAAGATCCCTCTCACAAGAGTTAGTTTAAGGAGAGGAAGTGGAATATTTGGGAGGGAGAGTGGGGAAAAAACAGTGGGCTGGGGTTTTGTTTTTCAGAAGTAGCCTGAAAAATGCAGCTTGGAGATTGGTGCTGCTCTTCCTCTGAGCTCTTCAGGCTGGGGCAGTTGTGTGGGTGCCCAGCCTGGTTGGTTTAGACACTGGAAATGAGTGAGTGACAGACCAGGGAAAATGATAGCCTGTGTGTTGCACAGCTGGCACCACAGAATGGCTCAGGTTGGAAGGGACCTCAGAGCTCAGCTGCTCCAACCTGCCCACCATGGGCAGGGACTCTTCTCAGCTAGCCTCAGCTGCTCAGGGCCTCACCCAGCCTGGCCTTCAACCCCCCCAGGCAGGAGGCAGCCACAGCCTCCCTGAGCAGCCTGTGCCAGAGGCTCAGCAGCCTCCTGCTGAACAACTTCTTCCTCAGCTCCACTCTGACCCTGCTCTGCCTCAGCTCCAAACCCTTCCCCTTGTCCTGGCTCAGACACCCTCAGCAAAAGTCTCTCTGCAGCCTTCCTGCAGGATCCCTTCAGCTATTGGAAGGCAGCTCTGAGGTCCCCCTGGGATCTGCTGCACAACCCCAGCTCCCTCAGCCTGTCCTCATAGCAGAGGTGATCCAGCACTTGGATCATATTTGTGGCCTCCTCTGGACTCCCTCCACCAGCTCTGTGTCCTCCTCCTGCTGGGGACACCAGAACTGGAGGCAGTGTTTGGGGTGGGGTCCCACAAGGGCGGTGTAAAAGGGAAGAATCCTCTCTCCTGACCTGCAAGGTTTAAGGAGCAGGTTTTGGATGCACTGAGCAGTGAGACCAAAACCAAATGCACCTCTTCCTCCTTCCTTTCCTCATCCAGTTGTGGTTTCATCCCAAGATAAAATGCTGTGATGAAGTCAAATCTCTCAGTCAGATAATTCATGACAATGCCAGCTGCTCCAGCATCAGGCCTGAGTTGAGCTTCAGTTCTTAAAGAAGATTAACAACCTGATACTCTGCCCACCGGGCTCCCCTTGCCTACCTCTCTGCTCTGTCATTGTGCTGAGGACAAAGGCACCACTTCCCTGGTAACACCTGTGATTTATAGGGGAGGCTTGCAGCCAGGACAGGACTCCTGTATGCAAACTGGGAACCATTCCATCAGGAAACAGGGCAAAAGATAACGAAGGTGCATCTGAGGAAGTGGAATTGGTCCTTCTGCAGCAGCAGAGAGAGGCTCAGAGCTTGCATGGCAGCTGGCAGGCTGGAGGTAGGGAAGGTTGGGATTGAAACACACTTTGTTTTATTAATGCCACTCCAGGTCTCCTTTTGCACACCCAGAAAGAGCAGGCTTTGCTGTATAGATTTATTTCCCTCCAAGTGCAAAGCAGGCAGATCAGCTGAGCAGAGGGAAAGGGAAATATAAATCTCTCGAAGTCTTTGTTGAGAGGAAAACAGAGCAGACCTTGGTCCAGCCCAGGGGGGTCCAAGTGAAGGCTGGGCCAGATTTGTGCTGCTTGCAGAGCTGGGGACACAGCAGCAGCCTCCTGTGCAGGGCTGTACAAAGGATTCTGGACAGCTAACATTTGTTATTGTGCTGCTGGGCACCTTGGGCTCAGGCCTGGGGTTTGCTGGTTAGGTGAATAAGACAACCCAGGAGGCCTCCCTGGGTTTGGATGAATTGCTGGCTGTGATTTACTCCCTGTGCCAGTTAGCAGCCTTGATTAAAACCCAGGGGTGGTTTCCTAGCTGCTGCTCTGTTTCACTCACCGAGGGTTTTCAGAGCCCTGGGAGGGGTTGATTGGCAAGCGAAGGGAAAGCAAACCACCGCGAGGTGTGGCGCAGCCCTTCGCTGTTTTCACCCCCTTGCAATCCCTGCTCCTCAAACATCTCCCAGGCACCTTCCCTGCTTCAAAGCCCACCACCACCCAGCCAAATGTGCCAGTGGAATACCCTGCTTATGTTTCCTACTCTTTGCCTATTCATTATGGCTGTGAAGATAATAAGCCCCAGCCTTCTGGGCTTGTCTGAGTCTTTGCTGCCTCAGTAGATGGCACTGACATGTTCGTTTGACTGATGGCTTGATGTGTTGTATCAGCTGTGATGTTGTTTCAGATTAGTTAATAGTCTGTCTAAGATTTTGCCAAGATGAATATGAATTAAAATGGGGGGGGGGGGGGGGGGGGGGAGGAGAACAGCAGAGGACTACCCATAACTTAAACCAAGTGTTCACTCTCTGCTCTAATCCCTCTTTGTGTCTATCACAAAGAGATCCTCCAAGAGGCTGTTAGTCTGCTGCTGAATGCCAGGGCTGCAATTGATCTGCTGCAGCCTCTCCTTCTCTGTGCCTCAGCGGCAGCCAGAGGGATTCTCTGGCACGCCAGAGCTGGAAAACTTCACCTCCTTACCTGTGCAGTGAGGGTTTCATCAGCTTGATTAAAATTACCTGCCTTCTGATGGAAAAGCCATCAGGTTTGGCAGATGCTGGAGCAAGGTGCTGTAGGTCAAAGGGAAAAGGGAAGTGGTCGAGGCCCTGTCCCTGGAGGTGTTTAAGACCAGGCTGGACAAGGCTCTGGCCAGCCTGACCTAGTGTGGGGTGTCCCTGCCTATGGCAGGGGGGTTGGAACTAGATGATCCTTGTGGTCCCTTCCAACCCTGACTGATTCTGTGATACTATGAAATGGGTTCTGAGCTCTTTGCCAGCAGGGGAAAGTTCTGATTCATTTGCATAGGTTCATAGAATGGTTTGGGATGGAAGGAGCCTTAAAGATCATCCACTTCCAGCCCCCTAACAGGGACACCTTCCACTAGAACAGGTTCCTTAAGGCCCTATCTAACCTGGCCATGAACACCTCCAGAGTTCTGAAACACAGGAACAGGCTCCCCAGGGATTGAATCCTTGCCTCTGGGGCAGTGTTTCAAAGAGGCAGAGATGTGGTGCTGAGGGACATGGTTTAGCCCTGGACTTGGTGGAGTTAGAGAATGGTTGGAGTGGGTGAGCTTAAAGGGCTTTGCCAACCCCAATGATTCCATGGGGTGCACTGAATGGTGGAAAATAGAACCTAGAGAGCAGGAATGCTGTCTGCAAAGCCACAGCTTTGGGGGGCTGTTTCTAGCAGGCTATGACTAAAAGGTCTGGCAGGTGGGGACACAAGAAGATAGCTGTCTTCTCTCCTCCTTCATTCCCTCTTTGCTGGGCCCTGCTGAAGCAGAGCATGGCTTCTGTTGTTCAACTGCTGCCTTGCTAATCATTCCCGAAGTGCCTTGTTCACTTGCACACAGGTCCTGACCCCTGGATACCTTAGCAGGTACTCTGCCAGTCTCACTGAACCTGAATGCTTGCTGGATAAACAATTGAGTGCCTGCTGAGCTAGGAAGGTGTGAAAGGAAGCAGAGAGAGATCAGTTTGGGTGTGAGAATCCCAACTGAGAACTGGTGGAGCTCTCTTGCACTTGGTGTCAGTGCCTCTAATGTTGCCACCCTTAAAGCTCTGCTGTTTGCCCTGGCAGAGTTTCAGGAGTGATGTTTGAGGGCAAACAGGTAGAAAACTGTAAAATCCCTTGGCCTGTCACTCCCTGGTGGTGTCACAGTTGTGGGATTAGAACCCAGGGATTCCCTCCTCATTCCAAAGCTGCTTGCTTGAGTCATAAAGTGAACTTATTTACATCAGGCACTTAGAACCTACTTGCAGGCTGCTCTAATGCAAACCACTTTGCCATTCCTGCTCCTGAGCACTCAAACTGGCTGTCTTGGCTGTCACTGTCTGAAGTTCCTCCAGCTGTAGGTAGCAGTGGAGTTGCTGTGTGGACTCTGTCCCTTCTGGGCTGGCAATGCTGTGAATTGTTTTAATGTCCTGGGAGTGCCTCTTTTCCAGTGTGCATCCAGATTGTCTTCCCCAGCTTATTAACACTTCAAGAAGCCAAAGCAGAAATAAAGCCTCAGCAGCCTATGAAAAGGAGAGTGAGGAGGGGGAGATTTTATGGGTTACAATAAAGGCAGAGACATTAACTTGTGGAAAGCCAGGAGCTGAGGGGCATATACCATTTTAATAATGCTTTTTAACACCCAGGGCTGTTAGGCAGTAACTTCCCTCATTTTCAGGGAACTGCAGGACATGTATCTTCTGTGTTTGAATTGGTTTGCAGTGACCCTAAAGAACAGAAATGGTGGTTGTGGAGCACACTGAAAAGCTCTTCCTCAAGCTGAAGTCCAAAGGTTCAACAGGCCAAAGGCAGCCTCATGAAGTTCCCCATCCCAAGCACAAATCCAGGCTGGGCAGAGAATGGCTAGAGCAGTGCTGAGGAGAAGGGCTTGGAGCTGCTGCTTCCTGGGAAGCTCAGCATGAGCT
This sequence comes from Melanerpes formicivorus, assembly GCF_026170545.1. NCBI lineage: Eukaryota > Metazoa > Chordata > Aves > Piciformes > Picidae > Melanerpes > Melanerpes formicivorus. The sequence continues at coordinate 4,488,875 of NW_027142398.1, forward strand.
GAAAATGTGCATTTGCAGCCCAGGAAACCAACCCTGCCCTGGGCTGCATCCCCAGCAGCAGGGGGAGGGAGAGGATTCTGCCCCTCTGCACCGCTCTGCTCAGCCCCCACCTGCAGTGCTGGGTCTGGCTCTGAAGCCCCCAGCACAAGAAGGACCTGGAACTGTTTCTACCAAGGCATGGAGTGATGGTGATGGCTTCAGACTGGAAGAAACTGAACCCCAGCTCCCTGGAGTCTTCTCCAGACTGAAGAACCCCAGCTCCCTCAGCCTGCCCTCACAGGGGAGGTGCTCCAGCCCCCTCTTTGTGACCCTCCTCAGGACCCACTCAGTCAGGTCCACGTCCTTCCTATGTTGAGGGCTTCAGAACTGGATGCAGCGCTGCAGGTGAGGTCTCCCCAGAGCTTGTGTGGCTGGAGAGGCTGAGCAGCAGCGTCAGTGCCAGCCTTGGGGGCTGCACTGAAGTGCTTTGTGAGCTGAAGAGCTTCACCACCTCTTTGCCTTCTTGTGATCAGTTTCAAAGCATGAGCTGCTGGATCCATTCCTGGGGAACGCTGAGCTGTCTCTTGTTTGAGAGGACCTTCATGGGGAAGGAATGTGGATGGGAGACACATGCACATTTGCAGCTATTTGTTGGCCTGGGTGAGGGATGAGTTATTGCCCTTTGAGGCCGGCAGGCAGCGTGGAGGCTTTTGTTTGAGTCATAAATTCATCCTGAGCAAACAAAAGCAGTTTGCTTGGGGTTTGGTTTTTTGGGTCTCTTTTCTGACTTCTTAAGAGTTTGCCAGCAAGCCTCTCTGGGGAAGAGAGTGTCTGACTGCAGAGAGCTTGGTTTGGGTGGCAGAGCTGAGCCAGCACACTGAGCACAATAAGTTGTAGCAGCAAAAAAAAAGGCAGGGTGAGGTTGTTTCATCTGTCCCAGGCATTGGATAGCTTTAGGAATAGGGATGGGAACACTTCATGTTGCTTTCAGCCTCGAGGAGTCTAAACAGGGTAGCAGCACACTGGGAGTTGCCTGCAGCCCTAAGGTGATGCTGGGGGACAAATCTGGTCTCCCTGAGACCTCTTCTTTCTGCTGTGGAGGATGAAATGCTGGAAGCTCTTTGTGCTCAGTACATGGTGGTGCCTGCACTCCATTGTGCTCCAGCATCAGGTATGGACCAAAATCCACCAGTTTCAGCTTCCCAGGATGAATCAGAGAAGAGAGTCCTGCAGAAACCACTCTAGTCACCCCCAGTGAGGATGCCAGGGCAGGAAGTAGGATTTTCCTCATCCTTGGGTGTTTGAGGGCTTTTGGAGGGCTCTTGGCTGTGGTTAGGGTTGGGATTTGGGGGGTGGGGTTTGGGGGTGGGTTTTTTTGCAACAATTGAAGAGTTCTTTGCAAACCAATTCCTGCAATTCTGGGCTGGAGCCTAGAGCAGATTTTTCCAGCACAGTGTGAGAAACAGTTTAACATTGACATAGTTATAATTAACTTAAAGGAGTTAATAAAACAGAGCTGGCTGTGGAAGCTGGCAGGAGAGTCACATTTTCCTCCAGCTCCCTTGTGATTACAGCTTCAGAGTTGAACAGCCTGGTGGGCTGGGGGGGAGCTCCCAGTGCCTGCAGTGGATCCAGCTGCAGGCCTTGGATCTTGCCATGACTCCTGCAGGACACCAGCCAGCTTCCAGGCACCCATGGCTGGGGGTGTTTCAGAATTGGGATTCAGGTGAAGGATTTAGGGCAGTGAAGCTGGTGAGGGGTTTGGAGAGCAGATCTTAGGAGGGGAGGCTGAGGGTTTGTTTAGCCTGGAGAAGAGGAGGCTGAGAGGAGACCTCATTGCTCTCTACAGCTACCTGAAGGGAGGCTGGAGTGAGGCAAGTGTTGGTCTCATCTCCCAAGTAACTACTGAGAGGACAAGAGGAAGTGGCCTCAAGTTGCACCAGAGGAGGTTTAAGCTGGATATTAGGAAGAATTTCTTTGCTGCAGGAGAGGTCAGGGACTGGCAGAGGGTGCCCAGGGAGGTGGTGGAGTCCCCAGCCCTGGAGGTGTTCAGGAAACCTGTGGCCATGGCACTTGGGGACATGGTCTGGTGGTCATGGTGGTGTTGGGCAGAAGGTTGGAGCTGATGATCTTAGAGGTCTTTTCCAACCTTAATGACTCTGATTTCTGTGCTCTCAGTGACCACTTCTGCTGTCACAGCTCAAGTCTGCTGTTTCTCCCTGGGTGTAAGTGGTGGTGTGTGCACTGTAGCTGTTTAATTCATGGCTTCACTGTTCAAAGAAGCACTGAATCCTGAACCATCTGAACCTCTGCCTCCTGTGTTTTCCTCTCCCCCCTCTGTCAGCTGTGTGAATTTGCCTGGAACTGGCTGGTGTGTCAGCCTGGCTAGGGAGAACCCAGCAACTGCAGGGTATGAAGCTGGCAGTTTTCAAGCAAATCTGCTTTCAGAAGAGCTGACAAAATCTCCAGGGCTGTTGCTGCTCTTTGGAGATGCAGTTTGAAAGTCTAAAAGCCGGCAGGGTTTGAACTGGAGGAGTCAAGGGAGAAACCCATTCCTGCCTGGGCAAGCCAATGGCCCTTTGGAGCAAGAGAAGCCAAAACTGCTCCTTGAACCTTCTCCTGAGTGTTCTCCCTGCTCTGGTTGCTGAGTGAGTAGCTCTGCCCTGCACAGTGACTTGGTGAGGACAGAGGTGACCTGCTGAGGTGGCAGGGTTTAGGTCACCTCTGCTGGAGTGTGGAGGGGAAATGTAGACTGCATGTTGGGGAGAAATTCTTTGCAGTGAGGATAGGGAGACACTGGCACAGGCTGCCGTGGGAGGCTGTGGATGCCTCTCCCCTGGAGGTGTTCAGGGCCAGGCTGGATGAAGCCTTGAGCAACCTGGGCTGGTGGGAGGTGTCCCTGCCCATGGTGGGGAGGTTGGAGCAGATCGTCTCTGAGGTCCCTGCCAACCTGAGCCGTTCTAGGAGTCTGTCTCTTGTGCAAGCCCCCTGCCAGAGCTGTTCTATTTCCCAGACCTTAAACTGTAAGGTGCTCATTCTCCATCATTAAGCTCTGGTGTTGCTCAGGCTTCATCACCTCAAGCACATCTTTTGTGTCCAGTTGCTGCAGCAGCTCCAAGCAGCTCCAGCCCTGTAGCCTCGGCCAGGTTTGTTGCCCTCTTCCCGAAGCTGTTTACAGCTTCTGACTCAGCTTTGTGTTTGCCTTTAATCGTAGCTTTGTGATTCCTCCTCGCAGCCTGTTCCTTTTGTTCTGGCTTGTGGCAGAGCTCTTTGTTTACCTGTGTCAAATTTTGTGCTCGGTCATGTGCCTGTCTGTCAGTGCCTGCTCTCGTCTGGGTGCCTGTGGGATGGCAGGGCTGAGCCCGCAGACGCTCCGGCTGCCTGCGGTACACGTGTTGCACCGGCGAGCCGAGGGAAATGACTCGGTTTAGTTTGGGGCTCGTCCTTGTGGGTGTTGTTAGCTTTTTGGTTTTGTTTATTCATGGAAATGGTCAAAAATGTTTGGAGGAAGGAATCCTGCAGCCTGCTGAAGCTCTGCTGGTGCAGCAGCCAGGTGCGAGCTGGCTGCGCCCTGCGGTGAGCGATGGCGATGCTCCAGCAGCCGGCTCGGCTCCGACACGGGATCCACCCCGCTGAAAAGCAGGAGATGGTATCGGAGGAAGTTGCAAAGACATCTCGCCGAGGGGCGCTGGGGTGAATCGACACCGCTCCTTTCTGACTTGCCAGCGCAGGGGATGGGGCTTGGGGCTTAGATTTGAAAGGGCAGGCTCCGTAGGCACCTGAAGGGAAACAGGTGGGCATTGCCACACGCGGTATCAAAGATGCTTTTGTGCCGGCAATCGCTGAATCAAGGTGTAACAAAGCTGCTTTGTTAACTGACCAAGGCTGTCAAATTCTCCCTCTCGAACAGGAAATCTTGCTGGCCCACACAGGAAAAGCAAAAAGCAGTTGACAAAAGGCTTGTAATTTATATACTGACAGCCTCCTTCATTGTTAAACATGATTCTTTAATGCACTCTATCTGCCGTGTGATTGATTCCCTTCTAGCCTGCTCCCCAGCTGAAACTAGCAGCGTGGCAGCATTGTTCCTTCTGCCTTGGAAACTGGAGATGAATTCCCTGCTCTTTGCAGCCCTGGTGTCCTGAGCCCCTGGCAGAGCTGGGCCCCGGCCCTGCTCCGCAGCTCTGGCAGCAGCCTGCCCCAAATGGGCCTTTTTGCCAGGCCCTTTATTGTTCCCCAGCACAAATCTCTGATCTGCTGGTGGGACTCAAGGGTTAAATTCCCAACGCTGTCGCATATGGCAGTGAGCAGAATCACAGATGTTGATGATACAACATAATTAGTATTCTTTTATGTAAATGAAGGCTGTCAATGTTACCACAGTGTCTATGCTCTCTCAAGCTGGAATCTGTGCCACTTGGTCTCACCAAGGCTAGACAGGATTATTCCACTGTTTTCCATCAAGACCTGAGCAGAAGAATAAAGAAGAAAGAGAGGTAAAGAGGTCAGGGAGGAAGGGGAGAGGAAGGTGGGAATGGATATTTCCAACTTGGAGAAAGGAGAGCAGATCAGCCCTTTGTTCAGTGTAGCAGTTCAGGGAATTGTTTGGGTTGGCAAAGCCCTTGCAGCTCACCCACTCCAACCCTTCTCTAACTCTACCAAGGCTGGAGCTAAACCATGGCCCCCAGCACCACATCGCTGCAGCTTTTAAACACCACCAGGGATGGGGATTCAACTGCTCCCAGGGGAGCCTGTGCCACTCTGAGAATCCTTTCAGGGAAGAAGTTTCTTCTAATGTCCAACCTAAACCTCCCCTGGTGCAGCCTGAGGCTGTTTCCTCTCATCCTCTGCTTGTTGCTTGGGAGAAGAGACCAACCCCCAGCTTGCTCCAGCCTCCTTTCAGGGAGTTGCAGAGGGCAACGAGGTCTCCCCTCAGCCTCCTCTTCTCCAGGCTACACAGCCCCAGTTCCCTCAGCTGCCCCTCACCAGCCCTGTTCCCCAGACCCTTTTCCTAACAGCCACTTTCCCTCCAGGTCCTGGCGTTTGTGGGTGAAGGAGCAGAGCCCGGAGGAGGAGAGGTGTCAGTGGGGGGTTTAAACTGCTTTAAAGAGCTCCAGTGGTTGTGCAGCCACTGCAGAGTCCCTCCCTGGAGCTGCATTCTGAAGTGGCCACTTGTGCTGTAATCAAAAGTCAGAGGAGTTGAAGAACAGAAGGGCTTTGGTTTTTTTTCCTTTAACGGATTCCATCTTCAGCAGCAACCTCCCTGGCAAAGGAGGTGGCAATTAGAGGCAATTTGCATAATCTGGGGGGGCCACACAAAAAGCTGTGCTCTTAGCCTGGGCAGATAGGTTTTTCTGCACATCACTCAGAGCAACTGTTCAGCACCAGGCTGAAAGCTGGGGAGGTGGGGGGTGGAGGGAGGAAGGAGCTGTGGTCTTCCTTGTGTTAAACTTTGCCTGTCACCAAACCATTTCTTCAGACACTCTGCCTGCCAGATCTGACACTGCCTGTGACATCTGTAGCCACTCTGTGCAGCTCACTGCTGTCCCTCCTATCACTGCTTTGTGTTGTCTTGAAGTGCTGGACTTGTGGATGTGTAAGGAAGTTAGTTTAGTCTCTCTTGGATTACTACCCCAGAGAGGTTTGCACAACCTTGGCAGCCTGGGGCAAAATGCAGGTTCTTTTCCCCTCTATTTTCCTTCCCTCTGCAGTTCTTCTTCTGGTGCAGCTCACACTTGACAACTATTCATTCCTTCATTTTTATTGTCTGAAAGATCAGATGGGAATGGCAGGCTGGGAGAGCTGGGGTTGTTCAGGCTGGAGGAGGGAAGGCTTCAGGGAGACCTTAGGGCAGCCTTCCAGTACCTGAAAGGGCCCCAGGAGAGCTGGGGAGGGACTTTGGACAAGGATTTGTAGTGATAGGACAAGGGGGAATGGATTGAAGCTTGAGGAGGGCAGATTGAGACTGGAGATGAGGAAGAAGTTCTTGACAGTGAGGGTGGGGAGACTCTGGACCAGGTTGCTCAGGAAGGCTGTGGCTGCCTCCTCCCTGGAGGTGTTCCAGGCCAGGCTGGATGAGGCCTTGAGCAACCTGGGCTGGTGGGAGCTGTCCCTGCCCGTGGCAGGGGCTTGGAACTGGCTGAGCATTAAGGTCCCTTCCAACCCAACCCCTCTATGAATGGAATTTAATTCAGGACAGATTCTTTTTGTTTCCTTTTCCTCCTCATTTCCCCCCTCCTCCTTTCACCAAGTTACCAAAGCAGCTCCAAGGGAAGTCATCCCAGGCGCTGCACATTTCCATCCCCTTTCTCCTTTTACCTCAGAGGTTTGGGTGGGTTTTTTTTCCCCTCTGCCATATGTTGGGTTGTCCACTACAAAAGACTCATGAGGAAGAGGCTACATGTGAGCAGCAGACTCACAGGGTAGCAGAAAGATGAGATTCCAGAGTGCCTCTTCCATGTGATGTTTGCTGCCCTCAGTGCAGGGCTCCTTGGTGCCTTCGCGCTTTGACTTCCAGACGATTCTGTCCCCGTCACAGCCCTGCTCTCTGCGGTAGCCCTTTGCACCGAGAGGATTCATTGTGTTCAGAAGCAGCCCTGCCAGCGCTCCCCAGTTTGTTTCTGTGCATCACAAGAATGTTCTCTCTCCAGGGCTTTGAAGCTGTGCTGCCTCACAACGAAGACTTCAGGAGGAATTGAATTCTCCCCGCGCCGCCAAGGCTCCTGTGGCTGAAATGGGGCTGTGCCGGGCCCCGGGGGCTGCGTGGAGGAGGAGAGGATGTTCAGAGATGACTCTGTGAGTAGCACGTGTGAGCACGGGGGTGGGCCTGAGCTCCTTCCAGGGGATCGGAGCGCTGGGGGGAGCTGTGGGAGGGCCGGCGCAGCGCTCCGGGTTTCGCTGCTGCTCTTTGTATCTGCCGCAGAGCGGCTGGGCACGCCGAGAGCTCTCCCTGCCTGCCCGCCCGAGGAGCCCTGCTTTGGTTTCTCCTCACTCACACTGCAGTCATTTTGGAAATCAGTTGCTTGTGCTGTTGATGTCTGCTCGTGCAAATATAGAATTAGAGAATCACAGCATTGTTTAGGCTGGGAAAGACCTTCCAGATCATCAGGTCCCAACCGTTCTCCAGCTCTCCCGAGGCTGGTGCTGAACCAACAGAGGGCCAGGTACAGGTGCAGATGTTCCTCCACATGTACTGCAACCTGCTCTTGCACATTTCAGCTTTGTCACCTGCTGACTTGTTTAAACATTGAAATGTGTCCCACAATCCCAGCATGGAGGGGTGGGAAGGGACCTCTGGAGCTCACCCAGATCAAGCCCCCTGCTCCAGCAGGGCAGCCACAGCAGCTTGCCCAGGAGCACAATGGCCAGGGGGGGTTGGAAGCTCCCCAAGGAAGGAGACTCCACAACCTCTCTGGGCAGCCTGCTCCAGGCCTCCAGCAGCCTCACTGCAGATAACTTTCTCCTCCTCTTCAGATGGAACCTCCTGGGTTCCAAATTGTGCCCATTGCCTCTTGTCCTGTTGCTGGGCACCACTTAGGAGAATCCTTCCCCTCTCAGTCTGGGAGACTGTGAGAAGCCAGTGAGTTGGAGGGTAGGACATGAAGGGCACAGGCTTGCAAACACTCTGCTTATGGCAATTATCTGCTGGGTTTGTGGCTTCTGTGAGAAGCTGCTAACCTCAGAGCAGGTCCTTGTGACACGCATTCCAATTCCAAATCCATTCTGCATGTATCAGTTTCAGGAAGGCAGCTAAAGATCAAATGTCTGTGTGGACTGAATTCATCTTTTTCTCCTTGGAAGTGAGCCAGTCAGGTTGAGCAAGGCCATGCTGGCAGCTGCCTGGGCTGTCTGTAGCAGACAGATAGACAGTTGGATTCTGCAGACCTTGTCAATCCAAAATCTTCTGCTAGTGCTAAAAACTGCTTGGGAAAAAAACCTGCTGCAGAAATAATGTTCTTGGTCGAGGGAAAACTGCAGTTGGGGTTGACAAGAGGCAGCACTGATCTCTTCTCCTGAGGAAGCAGCCACAGGATGAGAGGAAGTGGCTTTGAGTTGTGCCAGGGGAGGTTTAGATTGGACATTAGGGAACAAAATCTCTGCTGAGAGAGTGGTGAGGGGTTGGAACAGGCTGCCAAGAGAGGTGGTGGAATCACCATCCCTGGGAGCGTTCCAGAAGCTGTAGATGTGGTGCTTCAGGACAGGGTTTAGTGGTGATGGTGGCTGGGTTATGGTTGGACTCTTGCAGGTCTTTTCCAGCCTTAGTGATTCAGTGAGTCCAGGGAATTTTACATGTCAGCAAAAGAGAATGCAAAAAGGATGGCTCTGGATCTGTTTGGCTGGGGATGGCTTTAGGTCCATACAGCAGGGGATGGCTTTAGGTCCATACAGCAGGGGATGGCTCTGGATCCATCTGACAGGGGATGGCTCTAGGTCCATACAGCAGGGGATGGCTCTGGATCTGTTTGGCAGGGGATGGCTCTGGGTCCATCCAGCCAGGGATGGCTCTGGGTCCGTCCAGCAGGGGATGGCTCTGGGTCCACCCGGCAGGGGATGGCTCTGGGTCCGTCGGCAGGGGATGGCTTTAGGTCTGTCCAGCAGGGATGGCTCTGGATCCATCTGGCCAGGGATGGCTCTGGGTCCGTCCAGCAGGGGATGGCTCTAGGTCCGTCCAGCAGGGGATGGCTCTGGGTCCGTCCAGCAGGGGATGGCTTTAGGTCCGTCCAGCAGGGGATGGCTCTGGGTCCGTCCAGCAGGGGATGGCTCTGGGTCCGTCCAGCAGGGGATGGCTCTGGGTCCGTCCAGCAGGGGATGGCTCTGGGTCCACCCGGCAGGGGATGGCTCTGGGTCCACCCAGCAGGGATGGCTCTAGATCCACCCAGCAGCTGTGAGATCCTTCTCTTTCTGATTGTTGTTGTGTTTCTTTTTTACCTTCCCAAGGTCAAAGCAGCGAAGACTTCTGTGAGACATGGATAGATGCAAACATGTTGGGCGGCTACGACTCGCCCAGGACCACTCTATCCTGAACCCCCAGAAGTGGCACTGCGTGGACTGCCAGACAACCGAATCCATCTGGGCCTGTCTGAAGTGCTCCCACGTGGCCTGCGGGAGGTACATCGAGGAGCATGCACTGAAACACTTTGAGGAGACCAGGCACCCCTTGGCCATGGAAGTCAACGACCTCTACGTCTTCTGCTACCTGTGTGAGGATTACGTCCTGAACGACAACCCGGAGGGGGATCTGAAGCTGCTGAGGACCTCTCTGTCCGCGATCAAAAGTCAAAGGCATCACCCGGCGACGAGGAGCGGCAGGACCTTGCGATCCATGGCTCTGGGAGAGGAGGTCTGCAGCCATCAAAGGAGCCCTCAGGGACAGTCTCAGATGCTCACGGCTCTCTGGCACCGGCGCCAGTCCTTGCTCGCCAGGGCGCTGCGGACCTGGTTTGATAAGAGCTCCAGGGGCCAGCTCAAGTTGAAAGAGAAGAGGCAAATGGAGGAGCTGGAGAAAAAGAAGGAGGCAGCCAGGCAGCGGCGGCAGGAGATGAAGAGACAGCTCCTGGAGGAGCTGGCAAACACTCCCCCGAGGAAGAGCGCCAGGCTGCTGTCTCACATGCACAGAGAGAGCTTGATTCCAAGGAAGTTCAGGGAGGTGGCCTCCGCTTCCCCTACCTCAAGGCAGATGCAGAGCAGCAGGTTCAGGCAGTTCTATTCCATCCGGCGCAAGCCGCTGATGACCCCCGGGGTGACGGGGCTGAGGAACCTGGGCAACACCTGTTACATGAATTCCATCCTGCAAGTGCTCAGCCACCTCCAGAAGTTTAGAGAATGTTTTTTGACACTTGATCTCTGTGAAACAGAAGAACTCTTAGCCAAAACTGTGAATGGGAGGTCCAGGATGCCCAGCAAGTTGGCAAATGGGTCTGCTGCTAACGAGTCAGGGAAGGCTGACAGAGTGGGATCCCACGGCCCGCAGGGCTTGCCAGCTGGCTTGAACGGGGGCTCCTCCATCAGCAGGAGCTTGGAACTGATACAACCCAAGGAACCGAGTTCAAAGCACATCTCCCTCTGTCACGAACTGCACACCCTCTTCAGAGTGATGTGGTCTGGCAAGTGGGCCCTGGTGTCCCCCTTTGCCATGCTGCACTCTGTGTGGAGCCTGATCCCGGCGTTCCGCGGCTACGACCAGCAGGACGCTCAGGAGTTCCTCTGCGAGCTGCTGGATAAGGTACAGCAGGAGCTGGAGTCGGAGGGAACCAAGCGCAGGATCCTCATCCCTTTCTCCCAGAGGAAGCTCACCAAGCAGGTCCTGAAGGTGGTGAACACCATTTTTCACGGGCAGTTGCTGAGTCAGGTATGCACTGGCCCAGGTTGCCCAGAGAGGTGGGAGATGCCCCGGCCCTGGAACCATTCCAGGTCAGGTTGTCTGGGGCTGTGAGCAGCCTGCTCTAGCAGGGCTTGCTGCGTGGATGTGGCTGCAAAGGCCACCCTGCAGCTGTGCCTGGCCATAACTTGATTTGTGGATACACATTTCCTTCCCAGGTCACCTGCATAACATGCAACTACAAATCCAACACCGTTGAACCCTTCTGGGATCTTTCCCTGGAATTCCCTGAGCGCTACCACTCCATGGAGAAAGGACTCGTCCCAGTGAACCAGACAGAGTGCATGCTGACAGAGATGTTGGCCAAGTTCACCGAGACTGAAGCTCTGGAGGGGAGGATCTATGCCTGTGACCAGTGCAACAGTAAGTCAGCTGCTGCTGCTGCTGGCTCTGCTCCTAGCAGCACTGCTTGGTTTAGTGCCTGAGAGCCTTCTGCTGCATGTTCTGTGGGGCTGAAAGCACCTCCTGTGGCTGTGTCTCTCTGGTCTTCCTCCCTGCTCATGCTGGTTGCTTCCTCCTCTTGGTAGTTTCTGCTTCTTTGGGCACCAGTTGGAATCCTGGAATCACAGAATGTGTTGGGCTGGAAGGGACCTTTAAAGCTCACCTCAGAGCAGAATGTCAGCATGAGCAGCTCCCAGGTGCCATCTGATGGTGTGATTCTGTTCACAGAGAGGAAGGGTGTTTGTTTCTAAAGGGCTGAGTTTGGATCCTAGGGAAGTTCCTGCTCTGGGAAGGACTTCGTAAGGGAGGTTTGCCTGAGCCTCCATCCTGACTGCACAGCAGCTGGGGGCAAGGAGTGCAGAATGTGCCCTTGAACCCTGCCAGCTCTGCCTTATGCTTTCCTTAACTGTGTTTTCTGGCAGGCAAACGGCGAAAGTCTTCTCCTAAGCCTCTGGTTCTGAGTGAAGCTAAGAAGCAGTTAATGATCTACAGACTACCTCAGGTCCTCCGGCTGCACCTTAAACGATTCAGGTGAGTGAGGCACGCTTGGTGGCAGCAGGGAAGTGACCTGCCTCTGGCTTGGGGAAGGAAGTGTGGACCTGCAGCTTCTCTCAGGGTAATGCATTCTCCTCAGCATCAGGGGACCGAAGGAAGAAATGTTTTCTACTGAGCATGGCAAGAGCCTGGCCCAGGTTGTCCAGGGAGGTGGGAGGTGCCCCATCCCTGGAACCATTCCAGGTCAGGTTGCTGGGGGCTGTGAGCAACCTGCTCTAGCAGGGGAGATTTAGGTTGGACATCAGGAGGAAGTTCTGCACAATGAGGGTGGTGAGAGACTGGCACAGGCTGCTCAGGGAGGTGGTTGAGGCTCTATCCCTGGAGACATTTGAGATCAGACTGGATGTGGCCCTGGGCAGCCTGCTCTAGTTGGGGGTGTCCCTGCTGAGTGCAGGGGGGGTTGGACAAGCTGAGCTTTGAGGGTCCCTTCAAACCCAATGCAATCTGTGTGGAAAAACTTCTGTGAGGCCAACTTGACCCCAAAGCTCCTCAGGGCCACCGAGCAGGGGCTGCTCCTGTGCGCAGCTCCCCACAGCCCTGCGCCGCCGGCGGCAAGCAGGAGCCTGAGGCTTTGATTCCTGCCTTGTGTTTGCAGGTGGTCTGAACGCAATCACCGTGAGAAGATTGGGGTCCATGTCCTCTTTGACCAGGTATTAAACATGGAACCTTACTGCTGCAGGGACTCTCTCTCCTCTCTTGACAAAGAGACCTTTGTCTATGACCTCTCCGCTGTGGTGATGCATCACGGGAAAGGGTTTGGCTCAGGACACTACACAGCATATTGCTACAACACAGAGGGAGGTGCGTGTGCCTTGTTCTGGGGGAAGCAGAATGCAAGCTACTCGTGTTTTGTGCCATAGCCAGAGTGGGTTGGTAAAGCTTTGGTGCCCAGAGGTGTTGGAAAGCCCATCTGCTGGCCTTTGGGTGGTTTGTCCCCCAGGAGGTGTGGCCAGGAGCAGCTCTGCCTTGCTTTGGTTGCAGGGATGTTTTTTTTCCTGCCTCTGTGCTTCGTGGCCCTCTGGGATGCCTTTTGATTGCTGCTGTTAGCAGGCATGAATGCTTCATTTTCTCCTGAGCTGGAGCTGTGTGGAGCTGCTCCAGCTGGGTGGCTGTGCTCAGTATCCTTGGGATGATGAGATAAACAGAAAGTGTTTTGAAGCTGGACAGGAACCATTCATGAGTAACATCCGCAGGGGTTTTGTGAGGCTCCAGCAGCCTCTTTTCTGTGGCTGAATTAGCATTGCCTCTGCCTTCTGACTTGTGGAGAAAGAGGGACAAATTGGCTGTCCCCAGGGAACAGTTTTTTGTCTTGCTTTTAGTTCCCTAACTGAGCTTTTGGGCTCTCCAATACAATTGGTTAATTTATCAGTTGTTTGGGGTTGGGTTTTTTGTGTTCTAAAGGGCACAGAAACCACCAAAAGGGTTTTAGAGGAGAAAAATCCATCCCAGAGCATCTGTAGGGGAAGAGGTAAGAGCTGCTGCCTGCTCTCCTCTGTGGATGTTTGCTGTGAACAGTTCCAACCTGCAGCCAGGAGGAATTCTCTCTCCCATCCTAATGCCCTCTTTCTCCCTCTGCTCCCCCTAGGGTTCTGGGTCCACTGCAACGACTCCAAACTGAATGTATGTAGCGTGGAGGAGGTGTGCAAAACCCAGGCCTACATTCTTTTTTACACTCAAAGAACAGTGCAGGACAAAGCAAGAATCTCAGAAAAACAACTCCAAGCTCAGGTGCCCTCCAGACCCAGTGAGAAGGACAGGAGGCTGACGCCGCCGTGACGGAGCAGCTCTGTGACCTGGCTCTCAAACCCTTTGGCATTTCCATCTTTCCTCCTTGTAGGAAGACACCAACGAAGGCTGGCTGCAGGAAGGGGATCAGAGCATCGTGGGTGCCAGCCAGGGTGTGGAAAGCATCTGGAGCTGGGTGGTTCAGAGATGTGAGACTGGAGGCAGAGTCGTGCTCTGAAAGCCTCTTGCTGCGGAGTTCTGCTGACAAAATGCAAGGAGGAAGTTTGATGCTCTGTATGCCCTCATCTGGTAGCAAAAAGGAGTGTAACAGAGGAGCACAAGCAGGAGACAGAAGCTTCAAAAGTCCTTCTGTACCTAGTAGTGCTGATAAAAATCCAGAAGGAACAGGTACAGTCCCCTCCCCTTTAATTGCCACTCAGGTTTCCAGGCTTTGAGTCCCACAGCCACCCAGGTGTTCATCTGAAGGGTTGTTGGATAGGAGCTGACTGCCCTGAGAGCTGGAGAAATGTTTCACATTCTTCCACCAGAGAAAAATACTCCCCCAGGCCTCAGCCATCTCCATGACACCAATTTCTTTGCCATCAGTTGAGGGCCAGCCCACAGCTGGCAAGCTCTGTCTGCAGCTCTTTCTGTCAGTGTTACTGGGGCTGTGTGTGTGCTGGAAGGGTTATTCTCTGGGCTGAACTGAATTGGCAGCTAAACTCACTGGGAGTGTGATTTTCAGCCAGTTCTGCCCTGAAGGAAGTGTGTTCAAAAACAAACCCCCTGTGATAAAGCAAGAATGTTCCTGTGTCTTGTGTCTGTTTGCAGTGGCAGCAAAAACAAAGCTGATAGCACAGGCTCCTGCTGGCATCACTTGGCCAGCAGGGTCAGGAAGAAGTCTGAGGCCTGTCTTGTGCAGCTGGGTCAGAAGTGGGTGGTGTGGGAGCCACTTGGTGCCAAGTGTGGCTTGCTCTGCTCAGAGGAGCAGGGTGGTGGGGGCTGGAGCTGGCTTCTGTCACTGGTTCTGTAGTGGAAATCTTCATTCAAGGCTCAGCCTCACTGAAGGCAGCCTGGGAAGTCTTTACTTCTGCTGGGACAGAAAGGGAGGGAATGTATCTCAGTCTCCAGGTCCAGGCTGAGTTTGAAAGGCTGCCACAGGGTCTGCACTCACCTTGAGTTTAGAGCTCTGGGACAAACACAGGGCCTTAGCTGGCTGTGCCTAGCCCCTGCTCAGCCTGCAGTTGCTTCTCAGGTGTTTCTGGGGGGGGTTGGCTGTTCACATTCCATGTTCTGAGCAAATCTGAGTCTGTAACTGCAGAGAGCCAGGATGGCTTTTGGTCTTGGTTTGGGGTTTGTTACAAAGTGGTTAAAGGTGAAGTGCTCTGAACCAGGAGGTTCTTCAGGCACGTTGCAGGCAGAGAGGTGCTCACAGCTCCTTGCTCTGCCTCCCTCTCCTGTCCTTGGCAACCTTTGCCCATCACACACAGGCAGGGTGTGAGGAAGTGAGTTTCCCAAATCCCTTTCCTCTCTTCCCACTGCCTCTGGGACAACTTTTAGTCTCCTGCCTTATGGGCAAGTTTGTGTCCCTTACTTTGGCTGCTCTCAATCACCTCCTCACCCCAGAGATGAGCACAGCAAGCAGGAAACAGCCACTTTGGGTCACCTGGGTCTGCTCTGCCCTTAGAGTTTCCCCTTCCTGGTCTGCCTGAGCAGCTTTCTGAGCCCCCAGAAGCTGTCTTTTGGACAGAGATCACAATGCCTCTTGTTTTGTGGGAGGAGAAGAGGCAGTTTGAAACAGCCCTGTGGGAAGTGCTTGGCTGGGTCTGGAAGGATGTCCTGTGGAGGTTTCTCTGTGGAATTCCTGAGGGAGGGCATTTGTGTGTGTGTGCTGCTGCCAGTCACTGCAAACTAGTCACACAGCAATAGGAGATCAAGTGGAAGTACCTCTGGCTGCTGGCTGCAGGGGCACTGAGCACTGCCAGGGGTTGGGAGCCCTGGAGGGGAGGCCCAGGGCTGGCGTTTCTCGGCTGCACACTGCATCCTGTGCCAGAGCAAAACACTCTCTGTCTGGAAAAGGAAAGGGAAGATCATGCTTCACCCTGCCTTTTTCATCTGGCTGGAAGGGGAAAGTGTTGCTTTTCCCCTGCATCTCTCCTTCCAGGCCTGTCCACCCTTTCAGAGGGTGAGAGGCAGCCGTGGTTAGCTCTGGCTGAGTCCCTGAGCCGCGCTGGCTCTAAGCCACAGATCAAAGCCTGCTGCAGCCTGAGCTGTTCCTGCAGTCAGCCAAGGCTCTTCACCACCAGTGCTCATCTTTTGACTGAGTGGTTTTGTTGGTTTGTTTGGGGTTTTCTTACATTAATGTTTGAATTCAGGTAGTCCTCCAGCTGAGGGGAGCTGGGAGAGCTCCTGCAGCCACTGCCACCTGCCCCTGCCCAGGCAGACCTTGCCTGCTGCACTCAGCAGCTTCCCCCCCTCAGGTCAGCCTGGCTGTGCTGAGAGAGGAGGAGGCTCTGCAGGCAGAGAAGTGATTGCCCTGATAGGGGAGGAAGGGATTTCTACTTCCAAGTAAATAAACCTGGCTTTTCTGCAGCACTGTGAGAGGTTCCTGTCAGACTCAGCTCTGGTTTGGAAGCCACAGTGTGTAGCACTTTTTATGCCTGCTGGTTGCTATTTGTCTGCTGCCCCAGGGCTCCTTTTCTCTAAGCACAAGCCCAATGCTCCCTTCCTGCTGGGCACTGTTATATAGTGTCCTGGCTGCCAGAAATTCTGACTGGATGTTGCCTCTCTCCATCAGGAAGATGAACATTCCACTCACAATGCCAGTGGAGCCTGCTTGAGTGTGTGCCTGGCAAGTGGCAGCCTCTAGAGCAATTTCTGTCCCTCCTTTCCCTGGCACAGCTTCAAATCCTGCACTACATTGATGGGAGAATAATTCCAGGGTTAGGCTCTGCTGCTGCCAGCACACAGCCAGCTTGGGCAGTGTGTGTACCCCCAGGGTTCTTCCTGAGCTGCTGTACCTCTGCTTTTCTGCAGGCTGGGGGCAGGGAAGGAGCTGGGCTGAACGAAAGGGGCAGCAAAACCAAAGCCAAGCAGAGCAGGGAGCTGGGATCTAAGTTCAGAAGGGACAGGAAGCATCTGCTCAGGGGGGCCACAGGACTGCCTGCTTTGCAGGCCAGGGCTAGGAACCAAATCCAAACCCAGGCTCACTGTCAGCCACCTCCTCTTGCTGCTATGGCAAAATCTTTCTCTGCTCAATAGCTTCAGCCTGGCAAAACTGAGTCTACAGTTCCTAAGGACCAGGACCCCAGCTTCTCAACTCCTAAAGAGGAGCTGCCCCCTTCAAGCCCACAGTGGCACTGTCAGCACTCTGGCTGCCTGGAAGTGAGAAAGGAGATGCCACATGTGCTGACTTGACCTAATTTGGTGATTTCCAGTCTCAAGAACACCTTCCCAGCAGTGGTGGCAGGTGCTGGGCTTGCTCTTTGTCCATGCTGAAGGGCTGTGCCCTGACGTGTCAGAGCAGGGCCCGGTGGGACCTGCCGTGGGAAAGGCCTCCTGGTGGTCCTGCTCCTGCTCCACAGCGCCCTGCTGTGGCAGCTGTCTGGGTGTGAGGCTGCTGAGTGTTGCTCCTGCTGAAGAACCACTGCCACTCCCTCCCCTCAGTGGATGTGTCCTGGGATAACCACATCCATCCCCTGAGGACCCCCTGGACTGCTTGCAGCTGTGGTAGGGCAACCAGTGCCACTTGGGTGGCCAGACAAGGCTAAGGGCTGTGTGACAGCACAGGCAGGCTGGGGCTGTGCACCAGGAAGGGCACCACAGGCCCCTGGTGCAGCACAGGGAGATGAGGATGACCACCTCTGGGTCTCCTTCTCCTCCACACAGTTAGGGCTGCACAAGCCCCCAGCTCTCACCCAGCAGTGGCACTTTCACAGCCAGAGGCACCTTCATTCCCTTGACCTTACCAGGCCTGCCCCTTAAGGCTGTTTGCTACTCCCATGTGAAAGCCAAGCTTGCCC
Source organism: Melanerpes formicivorus (assembly GCF_026170545.1). NCBI lineage: Eukaryota > Metazoa > Chordata > Aves > Piciformes > Picidae > Melanerpes > Melanerpes formicivorus. The sequence continues at coordinate 4,505,975 of NW_027142398.1, forward strand.
CTGCTTTAGCAGCTGTGGAGATGACAGTAACCTAACCACTGGCACCCCAGAGCCCCTCTGGAAGAGAATTAGGGCCCAGTTACTCCCTGCTTAGGTTCAGCTTTGGTGAAGCAGTCACAAACTGTACAGCCACTGCTCAGCTGGCAGGAAGGGAGCAAGCAGAGGAGTTTGCTTTCAGAACCTTTTTACAGCTCTGCCTTTCCATAACAAATGAATCAATGGATCACTAAAGACAGCTTAGAAACATCAGATGGCTTCTCAGAGGGGAGTGCTGCCAGGGGGAGCTCCTTCAGGGAGTGCTGGACTGGGGCAGGATGCTGCTGGGGACACCCTGCTGCTGCTCATGCCCTGCAAGCTTCACTCTTGCCTTGGGTAAGGGCAGAACTAAAGCTGATCTTTAGCACTTCCCAATAATCCTGCCCCAAGCTCAGGCTGCTGGAGGGGTGCTGTTGGCAGAGGCTGCAGAGCAGTTTTCCCCTCAGTGTGAAGTCCTTGTGTGGAAACAGGAGGGGAATGCTGCCCTGAGGAGCCAGGCTGGAGCTGGGGTGGGGTTGGTGCTGGGTCAGTGGCTCCTGGGGGGAGCTGAAGCCAGCCCAGCCTCACTGCTGCTGGTGCCTGCGTCACTAATGGCTTAAGCTGCTGTTCCCCAGGCCCTGCTCCTGCATGGGGCTGCCTTTGCTCCAAGGACACTCCCAGGCAGCAGCCAGTGAGGAGGGAATCCAATTAATGAGTGCCTGTCTCTGGCAGGCTGCTGGGGTGAGCAGGCTGCTGGGGTGAGCAGGCTGCCCCTAATCGTGGGCTCAGCAGCTTTGCCTGGAGTTGAGGTTTGCTCAGACAGCATCCAGCAAGTCACCTGTGGCAGCCTCAGGGACTTAACTGCACTGCCCTCTGCCTGACCCCAGGCCCCAGGAGGAGATTAGTGTTGATCTTAATCAAAACAAAGCTTAACTATGAAATGACTTCATGTTCTAATTAATCCTCTTTTCCTGCAGAAGCCCTTTCTGCATAACCTGCAGCATGCAGACTTCAAAAGCACTTCCTCCCTTCCCAGGATGTTCAAAGGCCTGCAGGTTTGAAGGGTCTGTAGCAGGTGGGGAGCTGAGTTCCTCTCTGGGGCAGGTAACAGAGGGCAGTTTTGGGTCACAAGCATGGAGGCAGCACCACTTAAGAATGTCTTAAACTAAAAGCCTGTGTGGAACCATCCAAAGAATCTGAAGCCCTGGTGCAGTCCTGCTGCCACATCCCTCAGGGCTGGGGAATTCTTCTGCTCTGCTTCAAGAAGCTGTTGAATAAATCAGCCACAGCTCCTGCCTGGCATGGGACACTGAGCCTCCCAGGCAGCCTCTCCTGGGGCTTTGTCTCCCCCAAACAGCCTCATGTGGGACTCTGTCCCTCCCAAAGAGCCTCACCTGGGGCTTTGTCCCCCCTGAACAGCCTCACCTGGGGCTTTGTGCCCCCCTGAACAGCCTCACCTGGGGCTTTGTGCCCCCTGAACAGCCTCACCTGGGGCTTTGTCCCCCCTGAACAGCCTCACCTGGGGCTTTGTGCCCCCTGAACAGCCTCACCTGGGGCTTTGTGCCCCCTGAACAGCCTCACCTGGGGCTTTGTGCCCCCTGAACAGCCTCACCTGGGGCTTTGTGCCCCCTGAACAGCCTCACCTGGGGCTTTGTCCCCCCTGAACAGCCTCACCACCCACAGCCAGGCTTTAGAGTTTAGTCCTCCAGGGCAAGCTGCAGTCCCAGTCCAGGGCACTAAGTGCTATGCAACACCAAATGGCTTCTCCTTCCCACACCCAGTCAGCATTCCTTGCCAGCTCCCAGCTTTCTCCCATCCAGCCATTTCCCCCAGCACACCCTCTGGGGGTTAGAGAAGTTTACCTTAGGGCTCAGCAGAGTTTTGTTCTTTCCTTTGAGCGAGTAGCAGAAGGGTCCTGGGCCTGCAGAGCCAGGCCCTGGGCTCCTTCCTTTTGTCTTTGGGGGGGGGAGAATACAAATCATGTTTTGATGATTTTTTGGGGGTAAATCTTTACTCTTTTTACACCTTGGTTTTTGTAAGCTGAACTTTTCTTATTAAAAAACAAAACACACAAGCCCTGAGCTGCCAGTGGGTTGTGCCATTCTTTAATACACAGCCAGGGGGGGAGTGGGGCTGGGAGAGCTCCAGAGGAAAACAAACTGCAGGCACAAGGGCCTCACCCCCTCCAGAAGAGTCATCCTCACTGTGCCCTGCAGAATGGAAAAGAAATTCTCCTCCTCACACTGAAAAGCTTCTCCCCACCACCCCCCTCAGTGTCACTGCTTCAAGCAGGGCAGCTTTAAAGTGCGAGTAGCAGCTCCCGGAGCACAGGAGGGGCTCCTGCTGGCGGCGGCGGAACGCGATCCCTCCCGGCCCTCGTGTGGCAGGGGCGAGCGCTTCTCCCTCGCAGCTCTTCTCCTTCCTAGGGGCAGCAATGGAGCAGAGTGAGACAAGGCTGTTTCCAGCGGAGTCTGCTGCTGTGTGGCTCTAGAGCTCCAGGTTTTAGTTCTCCTGGTTCCAGGGGGGGCTCGGGATTTAGTCCCTCTTGTAGGCTCATCAGCACAGCAGCCCCAGACTGGCTTGGGTGTGAAGGGATCTTTAAAGCTCATCCAGCCCAAGCCCCCTGCCGTCAGCAGGGACATCTGCAACTAGAGCAGGTTGCTCAGAGCCCCAAACGACCTGCAATAGTTTCAGGGATGGAGCATCTTCCATCTCGGGGCCAGCGTCTCACCACCCTCGGCGTCAAACATTCCTTCCACCTCCCCACTCTGAATCTCCCTCTCTTGGTTTCAAACCCTGCCCCCTTGTCCTGCCACAACTGACCCTGCGGAAACTTCTGCCTCTGTTATTTGCCAACCTTACCCTCCCCTGCCGGGAACCCTCCCCTGCCGTGCTTCGCGGGGGTTCTGCCAGCGCCTGGCCACCGCTGCCGGGCGCCGGTTTCTACCGCAGCCGCTCCCGGTCCTTGTCCCCGCGGCCTCTTAACGCGCCCCGAGCACTCACCGCAGCTACGGGACGGGTTGCGGGGCCATCAGGTCGATATCCGTCAGGTTCCGAGCGACCCAGACTCCAGCGGCGAAGAGCCCCAGGTTCACCAGGAGGTTCCTGCAAGAGCAAGCGGCCCCGCTGGCGTTTGCCCGCTCTCCCTCCCGCGGCCCTGCCCGGCGCTGCCCCGCTCCAGCCGGCTGCCCGACCCCGCTCCCACGCACCTTCGGAAGTCATTGCGGTCGGTGGCGAAGCGGTAGGCGCTCCGCAGCCACCCCCGCAAGCCCTGCGGCGCGGTCCCGGGCCCCGCCGGCGTTGCCGCCGCTGCTGCTGCCGCCGCCGCCGCCATGCTGCCCTCTGTCCCGCTCCGGGGCGCCGCGCGATGACGTCACTTCCGGCGCGCCACGCCGCGAGCGCTCCGCTCCATGTGCGACCCTCGGGCGCTGCTCGTAGACAGCCATGGGGGGACGCGACGAGAGCGCTGGGCTTGCACACTGGGGGGTGGGCACCCCCTCCCTGCCTGGCACGGGGGCAGACAGCGCTGGGCTTGCACACTTGGGGGTGGGCACCCCCTCCCTGCCTGGCATGGGGACGGGCAGCGCTGGGCTTGCACACTTGGGGGTGGGCACCCCCTCCCTGCCTGGCACGGGGGCAGACAGCGCTGGGCTTGCACACTGGGGGGTGGGCACCCTCTCCCTGCCTGGCACGGGAATGGTCTGCAGAAAATCTCCACAGCTCAGAAGTTGTGCGGTAGGTGCTGAGGCGCATGGGGACCTGGGATCCTTCCTCCGCAGCATGCGCAGCTTCAGCAGCGCTGATTGCCCTCTTGCTTCCCTGCACTGGTACCCACGCAGCGAGTTCCACAATCCGCCTGAGCCCCTGCCTGGACCTGCCTCATGTTGTAACGAGCTTGAGGTCCTCTTGCGCTTGCGCAGCGTTCTCTGGTGGTCGTGTGGTGGTCGTGCGGTGGTCGTGCAGGATGAAGCAAGTAGTCTTCCTCAGAGATGAACTTTTCACCTTTCTTTCTCGCACACGCTCCCCGGGCTCCTTCGCTGGTTTTGCAAGCAGTTTCTGCCTTATCACGATAGCCTTGCACCTTGCAAGCAGTTTCTGCCTTATCACGACAGCCTGGCATCTTCTCATCCTCTTTTTGCAAGCAGTCCAGCAATGAAGCCTTACCTCTCACATGCTCTCATCCTGTTTTCTCAAGCAATAAACGTCAAGGATATTTATATTGCCCACTCAGCTGCCCCTAATCAATCAATCAATCCTTCTTTAACTCCTAATTCTCTTGCATCAGGAGCACCACTGCTCTTGCATACTCGTGGGGTGGACACCCCCTCCTCGTGTGACCTCAGTCAGCGCTGTAGTGCAGCACACATCTGGTCTGAGATAAAGGAAACGTCACCGACTGTGCCACGAGGAGGGGAACCTTATCGGAATGAAGGTCGCAAAACCTCCCTGTTGGGCACCAGCCTTGGGGACGAGGGTTAGGCAAAAGGTCTTCACGCAAAGGGTCATCAAGCACCGGCGCAGGGCTGCTGTGCGGGGGGGGTGTGTGGAATCACCGCCCCTTGGAGGTGTTCCAGCCGCGGGGATGCGGCTCCGTGGCTCCGTGGCAGCGGCTCGGCGGCTCAGCGGCGGCGCTGGAATTGTTCGCTCCGGGCGAGAGATTGGGCTTGGAAGATCTCAAAATTCTCTTCCAACCTTCTCTGACAAACCCCCAGAGCAAGATGAAAGAGTTCAACCGGAGGACAATCTCCAAACAACCACCAGAGGCCACCAGAGGAGCCCTGAAAGACCCTCCGGGGGCGGGGGGGGGGGCCGGGGGGAGGCAGAGAGGGGACAAGCGCGGGGACCTGTGATGAATATGCAAATCAGCAGCGCAATTAAACCCAGCGCTGCTGGAAGCCTGTCGGGTGCGCGCTCGCTGGAGCGATCCGCCGCGCAGCGGTGCCTGCTTCTGAACGCTGCCTCGGTGTTGAGAGGTTGATTTATTCCTGATTTGGGGAAGAGGATTTGGTTGGCATCCCCAGCCGGGACGCCGCTCTGGGACCTCGACCGCTCCGCGGGATCGCAGGAGCTCCAAGCCCGCACCGAGGGATTCTCGGGGAGAGCCTCCGATCCCCGGAGCGAAGAGCTCTGAGTAAGACCCCTGGGAAAGGCAAAGACATTTCTGGCCCGGAGGGAGCCCGTGAGGCACAGCAGAAGTGGCACAGGGCTGGCAAGGAGGCGATCCTAGCGGCACCATCCGGGTTTGGAGCCGGGCTGTGGAGAGTTCCACGCGGGGTCGAAAGCCTCACTTGGGAAAGGGCTTTGAGTCCCTTCTGGGGTTCTCGGGGCTGTGAATTTTGTTCTCCAAGCCGTGTGCCCCCACCCCCAATCTCGTTCGATTTCCGTCGTGGTTTGGCTGTGTGCTTTTTGGCTGTGGGGATCACTTTGGCTGTGGGGATCACTTTGGCTGTGGGGGTCACTTTGGCTCTGCCAATCCGTTCTGCTCTGCGAGTTTCCCTTTGTGGATCCATTTTTTGCTCTGTGAATTTCCTTTGCTGAACTTCTGCTTTCGGAACTTCGCTTCCTGGGTTTGGTTTGGGTGAACTTCTGCTCGGTGAATTTCCTTTGCTGTATTTTTTCACCTGGTGATTGGCATTTCCCCCCCACCCCCACCCCCCACCCCCCCCGGTGAATTTTTGCTTTGTGTCTTTGGGGTTTGTTTTTTTTCTTACTATTTTTATTATTTGGGGTTTGGTTGGTTTTGTTTTTTTTTTCTGGTTATTATTTCTGCTTTGGGTGAATTTTGCTTTGGGAGTTTTTCCTCCTACCAGCACCTGGTGGTTTCATTCAGCGCATCTGGGTTGTGGGGGTTGGGGTTGTGTGACTGCTTGGGTCGTTAGAGGGCTTCAGCTATGGGCTCTGGGCAGTCCTGGGAGAAGGGGGTGGCGAAATGCAGCCCTCTGGGTTGGATATTAGACCACTGGGACGACCTGGGGGCGGGGGGGGGGGCACCTACTGAGTAAAAAAGAGTTGATTAACTACTGCAATGTTTTGTGGCCAGGCTACATTCTGGACAGTCAGAACCAGTGGCCAAAGAATGGGACTCTTAACAAGGAAACCATTCAGCAGCTCACCAAGCTCTGTGAAAGGCAAAACAAATGGCTGGAGGTAATCTATGTGACTTTGTTTTCCACTCTGAGGAACCATCCTGAGTGGCAGACCGGGACAAGCCCAAGAGATTCACAGAGAGTGGTGTTGGAAGAGAGGAAACGTGAGGAAGAGGATGGCAGATCCTCCCGCCCCGGGGCTGTGGATCTGTCGGTCAGTCACAGGGCTCCGGGTCAGGGGAAGGCAGTGGTGCCAGGGAATGCAGCACTGAAACAGGGAAGTGGGGGCTTGGCTGGGGCTGGGGAAGCAGCAGCAAGTCCTGAGGGCACAGGAACAGGAAAAGAAGGGAAGAGTGTAGCCGGCAGTAGAAGTTCAGCAGAGGGCCCAGCCGCTCGCACAGGCAGGAAGAGGGCTGAGCCGCCCACCCCATCCGGGGAAGCTCTTGGACCTGACGGCTCAGAGGTAAGGCTCAGAGCCCCTCTCTCTGGGACTGAACTTTCTGCCTGGCAGGAAATACTAAGGAATTGCAGCAGGGATCCTGAGAAGGTGGCAAAGAGGTTTCAGCTTCTAGTAAAGAATCATGACCCAGAGTGGCTGGACATAGATGTGCTGTTGGATGCCTTAGGGAGTGCGACTAAAGCCATGGTGATCTCTGCTGCCAGGGAAGAGGTGCAGGCACTGCTGCGAAGAAAGCAGCCAGGAGTAACAGTGGATGAGGTTTTCCCTCTGACAGAGCCTTCCTGGGACCCAAAGAATCCAGATGATAGGGCAGCTCTGAAGAGATACCAGGCCTGGGTTGTCTATGGGCTGAAACGTGGCATACCTAAGAGGAACGACTTGCCAAGGCTCTATGAGATTTACCAAGAGCCCAGAGAGTCTCCCTCAGCCTTCTGGAGCAGGCTCAAGGCTGCTGCAGAGCAATGTGCTGATCTTGACCCAGAGAACCCACGAGATGAAATACTGCTGGCCACACTTTTTGTGAGGCAATTAAAACCCAGCATCAGCCAAGAGTTAGACAAATTAAGCCACAGAGGCATCTCCAGCTTGCTGCATGAGGCAGAGAGGGTTTACCGTGACAGGGAGGAAGATTTCCAGCAGACAGTGAAAGAGCTCTTGGATGCAGTCAAGGAGGTCCAGTGGGAAATAAGAGCTGCAAGGGAAAGGGGCAGAGGGAGGAACGAATTGCCAGGGAGAGCTTGGCCAGGGCTGCCAGCTCCAGCCCGGCGCTTGGCGAGGGACCAGTGTGCCATCTGCAGGGAGAGGGGACACTGGCAGAGGGAGTGCCCACAGAGGCTGGTGGCTCCTGCTTTGAGAGCAATTGAGTGGTGAAGCAGTGTCCTGCCTCTGGGCTGGCTGCAGAGGGGCTGCAAGAGTTTAACTATGGTCTCCCAGGTTCACTTTCACACAGCCTCAAAGCTCAGCTTCTCCACCCCACCCCTGCACTCAGCAGGGACACCTCCAGCTGGAGCAGGCTGCCCAGGGCCACAGCAGCTTTGACCCTGAATATCTCCAGGGATGGAGCCTCAACCACCTCCCTGGGCAGCCTGCTGCAGTGCTCCAGCAGCCTCCTGGTGCAGAGCTTAGGTTCCTCACATCCAGCCTAAATCTGCTCTGCTCTAATTCCCAACCATTGCCCCTGGGGCTGTCCCTGCAGGCCTGGTTATTGTCACTGTCCTGGGGCAGTTTCCCCAGCCTTGGATGTTAAATGGATGATCAAATGGTTCCTGTGCCCCATATGGGCAGTGGTGACCCAGAGTGAGCACCAAACCCCCCTGAGACTGCAACTCCCTTTCCACTTGGGAGGCAAGAGGTGACTGCACCAGCACTCCAGGGAGGCCTGTTGGGCTGTGGCTGCGGTCAGGGGGTGGCACTGTGGCAGTGCAACCACCCCCAGCAAACACAAAAGGTACCAGCAGGGCTTGCTAGGCTGATGGAGGTCAGCTTGAGGGCCCTGAGTCCTTTGTGTTGCAAAGCTGACCACAGCAGGACAGCTGGCAGGCCATAAATGGAGTCCTGCCCTGGAGAGGGTTCTCTCCACACTGGGGCAGCCTGGCAGTCAGATCTTCTCCTCCCAGAACAGGACCTCATCTAAGGAGTCCTCACCCTGCCTTGGTGTGAGTGTGCCTGGATGTGTCCTGGGTACCTGTGGGGAGATGTCCTGGGTGAGTGCACACTGGGCTTCATCTCTCCCCAGATGGTTTCACTGCTTGTGCAGCAGGACACTCCCAGCTGATATCCAAACCTGGATTTATTGTGTTGGAAGGATACAGGAAGGCTGCAGAGGGACTTTCCATGAGAGTGCCTGGAGCCAGGCCAAGGGGGAATGGTTTGGAGCTGAGGCAGAGCAGGGTCAGACTGGAGCTGAGGAAGAAGTTCTTCAGTAAGAGGGATGCTGAGACTCTGGAATGGGCTGTGGCTGCCTCCTCCCTGGGGGTGTTCAAGGCCAGGCTGGATGAGGCCCTGAGCAGCTGAGTCCAGCTGGGAGGTGTCCCTGCCTGTGGTGGGGAGCTTGGAGCAGATGATCTCTGAGGTCCCTTCCAACCTGAGCCACTCCAGGATCCTGTGAGGGCAAAGGAGAGCCCAGCAGGGCAGTGGGAGGCTACTGCAGAGGAACCCTTGAGGGAAGAACTGAATGGACTTTGTGATTTGTGGCTGGAACTCTGTTGCTTCACCCTGGGATGTCCTCTGTGCCCAGGGCTGGGTGACAAATCAGGCCTGAGCAGTGGAACCTCCACAGACACCACTGCAATATGGGAGCAGACCAAGTCTCTCCATCAAGTGCCAAAGGATGACACCACCTGTGGACTTCCAGAAGTCTGGAGGTGGCTGATTTCGTGCACCTGACCTGGGCCTTTGGCTCAGGAAGCTGCTTGGGCTGCTAACCATGGGCTGATTAACCTTTGTGTCTATGTTCCAGTGCAACCTGTGTGTTAAATGCTCTGCCTGAGGGGCTACAACTGAGCATGAGCAGTTTAGGTGATGAGGCTGGGAGCTGAGAGCTCCTCCTGGAAGGAAGAAATCTCAAAAGGGGGGGGTGGGAGTGGGGGGGAGGGGGAGAGGGAACCACTGCTAATGTGATTCAGAGAACTGTATCCCACCATGCATCCTCTCTCAAGTGAGAAAGGGAAGCATCACCAACTGTCACACAGCAGAGTGAAAGTCAGGAGCCCATAAAAATGTCTCCAGAACAAGATCCTGACAGAGGAGGGAAGAAAGGAGAGCTCAGCCAGGGGACAAGCTGCAGCTGACCACCAGAGGATTGACCACCAGAGGACTGACCACCAGGGGACAAGCTGCAGCTGACCACCAGAGGATTGACCACCAGAGGATTGACCACCAGGGGACAAGCTGCAGCTGACCACCAGAGGATTGACCACCAGGGGATTGACCACCAGGGCACAAGCTGCAGCTGACCACCAGAGGATTGACCACCAGAGGATTGACCACCAGGGGACAAGCTGCAGCTGACCACCAGAGGATTGACCACCAGAGGATTGACCACCAGGGGACAAGCTGCAGCTGACCACCAGGGGATTGACCACCAGGGGACAAGCTGCAGCTGACCACCAGAGGATTGACCACCAGACACCACCAGAGGACCCTTGGGGATGACAAAAGCACAGCAGAGAGGTGGAGCAGTCCTGCAGATAAGAGCTGTGGGGATGTGGGAGGATTCTGGGGCCTGCCATGGAGGTGTAAGATGGCAACAGAACGAAAGCTTTGCTGCTGGAGCAATAAACCACTGCCTGCTTCTTCATATTTAGCACTTGCTGCTCAATCCATTGCTGTTCAGAGGTTTAGTCCCAATTGCAGGAGCACCCAAGAGAGGTCACCCCCTTCTTCTGTGCTTGCAGGGGTGGGGGACACCCCCTTGTTGCACCCCTTGGCTGTTTTTAGTGCTTGGAAGCCACCCCCCTGCCCTGCACCTCTGCCACCCAGGCAGGTGCAACCCCCCCAGCACTCCCCAGCTGAGCCCACAGGAGGGGGTTGGGGTCCTTGGGAGCTGAGGGCAGCTGCTGCCAGGGAGTAGCTGCTGCTGTGTGTGGAGAGAGAAGACAAGAGGAGGGCTGAGTGGGCAGGGAGGGAATGCTCCAGGGGGAAAAGATTAACCTTCTCATTTTGTGTGGCACAAAAAGAAGGAACTTAAACTGTCTGCAGGGTTTCACAGCTTGCAAACTGTGTGAGCCTAGCTGGGATGCCACAGAGACCACGGCAGGGAGCTGAGAGCCTCTGGGGAGGAAGCAGAAAGGGGGGGGGGGGGGGGGGGGCAGGAAGGAAGTTTGTGCCTGCAGCAGCAAGAAAGTGCAGAACACAGGAGGAGAGCTTGAGCCAGCCCCGTGGTGCCAGAGGGCAAAAGGGAGGAAGACTCAGAGCCTGCCTCCCAGCGACTTAAAATGACTTTGGGGAGCTCACAGAACATGCAGCAGCTGCCTGAGCACTCCTTCGACTCCCAGCTCCTCCTCTGGTGACAACCAGCTGAGCTTGCAGGACTCTGCTGGGGGTGCAGGGGCTTCAGGCAAGCTCCAAGAGCACTTTGACTCCAGAGCTCATTGGAGCCCTGGCGTTTGGCTTTCTCCACAGCTCAGTGTGGGCTGCAGCCCAGCAGCTGCTCTCTCTCCTCCTGCTCCCTGTGGGTTTGCCAGCTGCTGGATCCAGAGCCAGGAGGGTTGGAACGCCAAGGGGCGGTGGGCAGGATGGCATCGCAGTGGTGGTGGCTGGAAAACAGAATCCAGCAGGGTGGGGGTGGGGGAAGGGACTTCTGGAGCTCCCCCAGCCCAGCCCCACTGCCAAAGCAGGGCAGCCACAGCAGCTTGCCCAGGAGCACAATGCCCAGGGCGGGTTGGAGGCTCTGCAGAGGAGGAGAATCCACAACCTCTCTGGGCAGCCTGCTGCAGGGCTCCAGCACCTCCTGTCAAACGAGGCTGCCCTGTCCCCCACACAGCATCCCCCACCCTGTTTGCCCCCTCTGAGGGCTTGCAGTCCACCCCGGATTTTGGCTTTTTCCCTGCTGTTTTTCGCCTCCTCTGCTAGCGCTCAGCTGACCTCCAGCCTCTCTGCTCTCTCATCTCCTCCCACGACCCTTCAAGGCTGCAGACTGCTCTTCATGCTCCCTCATTTGTGCTGTTGGGCAGACCAGTTGGACCCAGCCTGTTATCAGAGCGTTCCCGGCACCCAGCCAAGTCTCCCACTGGTACCTGATAGGAAGCAGACGTTTGTCAGGATGATCCATCCCAGGGAGATATCTCTGCCCTGTCCTGACACATCTGCTCACGCTAATGAACTCCCCGGGGTGCCAGTCCCGGTGGGAACGTAGGGAAACAGGGGGGAGGAGACTCCGTAGGTGCCTGGCAGAGGTGCCCGGTGCCTGGCTCCTCCAGGAGCTGATGCAGAGGACTGGCAGTGGCCTTGGGAAACCCTCCGAGCCTCGGCCAGCTCTGTCCCCAGGGCTGCTGGAGGAGTGACAGAGCTCTGAGGGTGACACAGGCGGCTCCGGCAGCAGGGCAGCCTCGGGCACGGCGGCGCCGAGCAGCTCCCGGGGAGCCCCCAGCGCTGGACCGCAGTGCCCCCGGGGCTGGAAGGACTCACAGCCGGGGAGCAGGGCACTGGGCACGCCGCCCCCCGCCCCCCCAGCATCGGCCAAGGTGGGTGTGATGGCAGGGTCCAGCCCTGCTGGGCCCTATCCTGCTTGGGCCCCCATCCCCTCCTGATCCCTACAGCCTGTGCTGCAGCTTCAGGGGGTCCTGCTCCCCAGAGTCCCCCCGGCACAGGGCTGGGAACGCCCTGGGGGCTGTGCTGCCGATCCAGGTGATGCTGCAGCTTGGATAGCCTCAAACAACTGCTCCACACCCTGGGGGTGCAGGACCCCTCTGGTGTGGGTGCTCCATGCCTTGGGGGTGCACTTGCACGGTGGAGCCACAGAGCTGGGGGTGAGGCAGGACGTGGGCTGCCCCCCGAGGCTGCTGTGGTGCAGAGTGTGCTGGCCCCACATCAAACTCAGCTTTAACCCAGCTTTGCTGAGGGGGCTTGGATGAGCAGAGGCCTTTGGCTGTCCTTGGACCTCAGAGACCTGGCTGAGAAGAGGAAGAGCCCAGGGTCTGCGCAGCTCTCAGGAAGTGGGGGGGCAGGGGGTGTGGGGTTGGCTCTCAGCCCCATCCGAGCTTCCTGTTTGTTCCACTTTGCTTGCAGCAGTTGAAATCGGCGTGAGGAGGCCTCTGGGAAGGGAAGGAGCAGCTCCTGGTGTAAGTAGCTCTCCACGCCAAGGGCACAGGACAGTGCCCAGGGGCTTTGTGCTGGCCCCAGGGGAGCGGTGCCCAAAGCACTGCTTTTGAGCAGCGTTTGTACCGGTTTGGACACAACTCCTTGTAACAAAGCTTCTCCCTCTCAGCAGTAACCCTTTAAGATCGTTGGATAGGTGTCTGCAAACCCCCATTCCCTGGGGCTCCATGGAATTGCTCAGATTCTCGTCTCTGAGCGCCGCTCCTGCTCCGGCACTGCAGGTTGCCCTGTCTTCGGCTGTTGCTACAGGGAGGTTGCAGCCCGCCCCAAGCACTTCAAAGCTCAGTGAGGGTGGTTCTAAAGCAGCCCTAAAGAGCTGAGCGTTCTGGTTTCACGGCCTTGATCGAGTGTTTAGGTTACAAAAGGTTTCTAATGGCTTAGAGAAAGAGAGGAGGCTGGGGCGAGCCTCTTGTGCTGTGCTGCTGCCTGAGCGCTGGACGCAGGCAGAATCCCTTCAGAGGAGCTGTGTGTGCCTGCAGGGAGTTCGGTGCAGGCTCAGGCACCAGCAGCTGTGCATCCATGGCAGGTGGAGAGAGAAGCCCTGGCATCCTCTTTCTAGACAGAAGGTCATCTACCTATCGCCAACAGAGGTACACACAACCCCCAGATGTCCTCTACCCATCCAAAACTAACAGCAGTGAACTACTAAAAGGAATCCTGTTGCTCCTTAGCCACACAGCTGCTGTCTGTCTGTCTGCCCCTCTCCCCCCTCCTGCACTCCAGCCTTCCAGCCGGCAATGGGAGCTCCTTATCGACTCCCTCACCCCGTTAAACATCAGACTTTTCCGTTCATCATAACGTTAACCTTTCTCAGCGCCGGAGAGCACGGCTCGGCTTTCCAGGAAGGGAAATGAAGTCCTGAGGAGGGCTCCAAACGAGCTCCCGGGGGAAGGGGGTGGGGGGAAGGGGGAGATGAGCACCTGGCTGCTATCAGCAACCTCTCGCCATTGGTTTGCGTTCAGCAGGAGGGGTGGGAGGAGATCCAGCGGCCCCCGGGTGTGAAAGGCTGCTGGGAGCAGGGCTGGGGAGCGCAGGGGTCTCCATTCGCCCCTCCTCGGTGCTGCATCGCTGCGGGCGAGAGGGAGAGGGAAGTCGTTTCCCTGGGCCCCCTGGGACGGCTCTGCCAGGTAAAGCCTCAGTTTGGGGACAAAAGTGCCTCCCCCCCTCCCCTTTTGCTCCTGGCACTGCCCTGGAACGGTCCCTGCTGACCTGTGAGACAGAGTGGTGCCTGAGCTGCCCGGGAGAGGCTGCCAGGGCCCTGGGAGCTCCACAGGGGCTGGGGTCAGTTGGCTTTAGGTCCCTGCTCGTTGGCACCACATCCCAGCCTTGTGCTGAGCTCAGCTGCACCCCTGGGCACCTGCCCCCTCGCCCCTGTGGGCACCCCGAGCCGTGCCCGTGCCAGGCTGTCCCGTGGGGAGCGGCACAGAGGCAGGGGCAGCCTGGAGCGGGGCTGTCACCCTGCTGGGGCGCAGGGCTGGCCGCGGGCACCCAGCGGGTGGCTTGGCCAAGCCCTGTGCCTGGTGCCAAGGGAGGGAGAGTGTCTTGGCCAGGCTGCCAGGCATCAGCAGCAGGGAGGTGCCAGCGGCGGCTGGGGGTTGTGTGGGGTGGCTGAGCTGCGGCTGCGAGCGGAAGAGGCAGGCAAGAGGAACCACTCTGGGCTGGGCTGTGCTGGGGGGCGCCAGGGCAGCAGCCAGCACCCGTGGCCCCTCCTGGGACGAGGGGCAGGTCCCTGTGGCCCTGACCTCCATTGCCTCCTGCAGGTCCTCCGCGGCAGGCAGGCTGTGTGCCCCAGGAGCTGCCCCCAGGGCCGGGGCTGGGCAGAGCTGGGGGCACGTGGGCACAGCTGGCCCCAGGCTGGCAGCCGCTGCTCGCCCACAGCCCCCCTGCTTCCCCCTTTGCGGCTGGGTGTTGAATTCCCCGGGGGCCTTCTCCTCGCTGGGGCCGGGGCCAAGGCAAGGCTCTGGGCAGATGCTCTCCTCGCCGGGCTGCAGGAGGGGCTTCCCCAGGGAGGTAAGAGAGGCTCTGGGACCTTCCTGCTGCCGCTCAGCCGGGGCTGTCAGCCTGCTTAGGGGCGGAGGAGCTCGGTGGGGCAAGGATGAGTGCCTGCTGCGCACCATCCCTCGGGGTGCTGAGGAGCTCGGTGGGGCAAGGATGAGTGCCTGCTGCGCACCATCCCTCGGGGTGCTGAGGAGCTCGGTGGGGCAAGGATGAGTGCCTGCTGCGCACCATCCCTCGGGGTGCTGAGGAGCTCGGTGGGGCAAGGATGAGTGCCTGCTGCGCACCATCCCTCGGGGTGCTGAGGAGCCGGCACGGCATCGCTGTGGTGTGGAGGAGAGGTTGGAACCGCCTCTGCCGGGAGGGGAGGGTGGAAGGGCTCCTGGCTGCCCAGCCCTGCCCGGCCTCCAGCAGGGAGGGAGCCTCTCATCCTGATTTAATTCTCTTTCTCTGTGCCCTCTCTGCAGCCCAGGGCATGGTGGGCTGGACCCCCCCCACACCCCCCACACCCTTATGGCCCCCAGGAAGTCTGGGACGAGCCACCCTGGAAGCTGAAGTACAGAGGAAGCAGAGGCAGAGGGTGCCTGGTAAGGGGGTGGGGGGGTGGGGGGTGGCCACGTTGGGGTTCCCCTACACAGCTTGGGTGACCACAGCCAGAGGCTTCCTCAGGAGCAGCAGAGGCAGGAGGAGCTGAGTGCTGTGCTGGGCAGGAGGCACCGTGGCAAACCCAAAGCACTCCATCTGCCACTCTCTCCACTGGTGATGATTTGCCCTTGCAGCTTCGTCCCCAGGACCCCAGACCCTTCCCTGGTCCTTGGAATGAGAAAAATGAGAGATGGGGACCCCCCGCCGGCCCCCCACCATGCTTCTGGGATAACTCTGGAGGCAGCCCAGGATCTGAGGACTTTGCAGGGGACTGCTACCCAGTGAGGGGCTGGGGGGCTGGGGGAGGTGGCAGTGGCTGCAGGACCGAGGGCAGGGGCTGGGTGAGCTGTGGCAGGGGCCACTCACTGCCCCGGTGGCAGTGCCCAGGGACAGCTCCTCCCAGCTCTGCAGGGGCAGCAGCCCTGTCCTGCTCCGTGTTTAAACCCAGCCCATGCCCTGCAGGAGCCTGGCCCTGACTGCTTCTCCTGGTCTGAAATGCCCAATACAGAGCAGCACCCTCCCTGGCCCCCACCCCTCCTGGCAAGGTAGGTGCCCGTGCCGAGGGTGGGGGCACTGTGCAGCCCTGGGGTGCTGGGGCCAGGCTCTGCCCTGGTGCACAGCCCAGCGGTGGTGCAGTGCTGGAGCTGGCTCTCTTCAGGGCTGGGGGGGAGGTGGGGGAAGGGTTGCAGCAGAGACCCCTCCCAGCCTAACCCCCCAGCCCTGGGGCTGCCTTTGCTCCTGCAGGGAGCGAGGAGGCTGCTCCGGTGCCTACCCACAGCCGCGGGGCGGATGGTGGTGGCGTCCTCACCGCGGCCCCCAAGGGCTGCCCAGAGGCTACCTCCCACGTCCCAGACCCTCCAGAGGTTTGTGCTGAGCCCCCGTGGGCTGTCAGGGCCCCCACACCATCCTCATCAGCAGCTCCTTGGTAGTCACCAGCATCAGTGACCACCAGCAGCTCGTGGGCAGAGCAAGGAGTTGCTCCTGCTGTGTTTCTCGCTCCGCAGGGCAGCAGCCATCCTCCCAGCCAGTGCTCCCTGAGAAGAGCCAAGTGGGGGTCAAGGAGGACCCACAGTGCCCTGGGCCTCCCCAGGCACTTACTCCCAGCAAGGATGGTGCACAGAGCAGGGAGCAGGCAGCTCAGGTTGTGGCATTTTGCCCATCCCAGCCCCCGTCAGTGATCTGAGTTTGCATGGCCTGAGCCCTGCGTGCCGCTGCCATAGCCCTAACCAGCAATGGTTTCCCCCAGAGCCCACCAGAGGGGGGTGGGAAGGCCTCAGAGCCCCCCCTGGCAGCCAGCACCCCCCAGAAGAGCTCAGCCACTGATCCCCAGGCTGTGACAGAGGCTGCAGAGCCGGAGCAGGCAGAAGGAGTGATGCTGGTAGGAGACCTCCCCCTCCCCTGGGGGCAGGCAGGGATCTTGCACCCCTGGAAGTGCCTGGCTTGGGAGGGGGTCCCCTTGGCCAGGGTAATGTCCTCCCTCCCTTCCTCCCCCTCTCTCTCTCTCATCCAGCACTTTTCCTTCCACTTGCTGCCCCTTTGCCAGGCACAGGAACTTTCCTGACTCTTGGGCTGCAAGGCCTGATGTTTCCCTTGGGTTTTAGCACCCTGTCTGTCCTGCCCCCCAGGACAGACCTGTCCCAGCTCACACCACTGCATGTCCCCAGGTCCAGCCAGGAGCCAGGCAGAAACCTGCAGGCAGCTGCAGCCAGGACCTCTCTGCTTTGGAAACAGAGCCAGCAGCACCAGAGAGCAGCTCTGCTGGGCCAGGGCAGCCTCTGCAGGTAGGAGCTTTTCCTCTTCCCACCCAGAAGCAGTGCCCAGGGGAGGCAGCAGCTTGCAGCCCCCCCTGCAAACCCATTTTGCTCCTTGCCAGGCACTGGCAACTCATTGGGAATGCTTTGCACAGGTGGAGCCGTGCAGCCAGAGTGTCCCTAAGGCAGCTGCAGGTGCTGGGTCCCAGCCCCATGGTGCAGCAGCCCCTCCAGAGCCTGCCAGGAGGGTCTGCAGGGCAGCTGGCTGCACTGGAGAGGTGGGTGCTGGGCTCTGCCCCTGCCCCCAGGGACAGCAGTGTGTGCCCCCACCCTGGGTGAGAACCCCTTGAGGGCACTGCTGCTGGCAGCCCTGCCCCCCCTGCTGCTCCTGCACAGCTCTTGCCTTGCCCCAGCCTGGTGCTTGGCCCCTCCTGGTGCCTGTTCCTCACAGCCACTCTGAGCCTGCTCTGTGCTGATCTTTAAGTCTTTGCCTCTCCTCTCACTGCAGGCCCTTGGGAGCAGTCCCTGCCCAGCCTGCCTGCAGGTCCCCTTCCAACCCCCCTGAGAAACTTCCTCTGCTGAACCCATTCTCCTCCTCTGGACTTCTGCCTGCAGTTCAGGGAGCTCTGGGAGTTCAGAGGGAGCCTCCTGTTCCTTATCTCAAGGCCATGCAGGCTCCCTGCCTCCCTCCTCTGCAGTTATGTGGGGCAGGGATTCTTGTACCTGGCTGCCAGACCCTGAGATGTTGACATTCTCCTTCCCTTCATCAAGCTCCTCAGTGGCCTTCAGCTGCCTGACAACCTGCAGGTCCCTCCAGGAGCCACCTTGGAGCCTGATGCAGAGCCCAGCCAGGCTTGCTCCAGGGTCTGCACCACACCAGGGACCTCACCACACACTCAGCACCCTCCTGGCTCCAGTGAGGCGAAGCCAGCACAGGCTCAGGGTGCTCCCCAGTGCTCCCCTCAAGGCATCCCCAGGTGCCAGCACAGGGTAGGTGCCCTGGGCTCAGGGACACTTCTGTGGCCCAGGAGCAGCAGGATCCCTCTGGGCTCTCTGCAGGGCCCTGGGCTGGGGCTGCAGTGCTGCTTGGGCTGGAGGCAGAGGCTGTGGCAGCCTCTGGCTGTAACTGGGAGGGAGGCCAAAAAAGTACTGAGAGCTGAGAGGGTGCTGGAGTGTGACCGACCCAGGGGCTGGAGCTGCAAGGAGAGCAGTGCAGGGCAGCTTCATCACAGCTACCAGGGAGGAGAAATCTGCCAGGGCAGCTCTTGGCAGTGCTGCTGCTGGGGCAGGGGGCAGCAGGGGGGCAGCTCTTGCAGCTGAGGGCTGGTTAGTGGTACTGGCAGCCCCAGTCTGGCCCTACCCTTGACCACTTGCTCTGCTCTTCAAAGCATCTGACTCTTCTTCTCCTTTTCCACCCCCCAGGCTGCAGGCAGCCAGCTCCAGCTGGGCTCCAAGCCCCCAGCAGCCTCCAAGCCCCCAGCAGCCTCCAAGCCCCCAGCAGCCTCCAAGCCCCCAGCAGCCTCCAAGCCCCCAGCAGCCTCCAAGCCCCCAGCAGCCTCCCCAGCCAGCACTGACCTGCGTTCTGCTGCTGTCCTGGCCAGGAAGCAGGAGCTGGAGCTGGTGAGTCCTGCTGAGCCCTGCCTGAGGCACCCAGGGGCTGCCTGCAGGGCTGGGGGCTCACTGTGTACCACAGGGGGAGAGGCAGTGATGGGGGTGGTGAATTGGGCATTTTTGGGGCCACCCTCCTGGCTGTGGGCAGGGTGGCTGTGGGCAGGGTGGCTGTGGGCAGGTTGTGGCTCTGATGCTGCCAGGAGCTTCATGGATCAGCCTCGGGGGGGGGAATATCGCAGGGGGCTGCAGCTGGCTGCTGGGTTGGAGGTTTTGGGGTGCCCCTTGCTGAGCCCACGCTGCCCCCCTGCAGTCATACCAGCAGTTCAGCCTGACCATCGCAGTGGTGGCCACGATGCTGCTGCAGAAGGAGCCCTCCATGGAGGCACCCCTGGGGCTGGCACTGAGAGCCAACCTGCGCCAGGGCAGGATCCATCACCTCCGGGAGCTGGAGAACTTCATCAGCAGCTACGACTCGGCCGCCCTTGGCCACCAGAGTGAGGGCAGCAACGCCCCCAGCCCCCCAGCCACTGCCTGGGGGATGGCAGGGGACCATGCTGGCAGGGCAGGGGGCCTGTGATGGGGCTGAGCCCTCCTAACGAGGTGGTATGGACATGGTGGCACAGCCCCACCCCCTCTCTTGGAGCTGGAGGAGGAGGTTGCTTTGGTTCAACCCTGCCCAGACCTCTGTGTGCAGCAAAGGGGGAGTTGGTTTTACTGGAGGAGGGGGGGAAGGAGAGCAGCTGCAGGGAGCTCCCCTCTGCCCCAGCTCCTGGCTCCTTTCCTGGTTCCCAGGGCTGTGCCCTGAATCCCTGCAGGTTGTTGGAAGCTTTCCACTTAAAAATAAAGCAGTTGTGCCCTGGCTCTGCTCTCACTCCCCTGGGGCTGGTGAAGGAGGGGGGAGCCCCCCAAAGGGGACCCCCAGCTGGGGAAAAAGGATGGCTCCTGGGTGGGGAGGGAGGGGGCAGACATGTGGCATCTCCTCTGTGTTCAGATTTCAGCCAGGCTTTATTGGAGCATCGTCAGCAGCAGAGCTGCCCCCCCCGTGCCCTCCCCGTGCTGGCAGCAGGATGGAAAGCAGCTGGCAGTGGTGCTCACCCTTCAAGGAGCTGTCCCAGGGGAGGATGTGAGCCTGGGGGGCAGCTTGCCCCCTGTCCCCGTGGGTCCCCAGCAGCAGCCCCCCGGGCAGCAGGACGATGTGGTGAGGAGGACAATGCAGGCAGCTGCCCTTGTCTTAAGCCCCCAGCCCCCTCCCCTGCCTCTGGGATGGGATCCCTGATGCCAGGCTGCCAGCTCTCTGCTCCCTACCTGCTTTACCTGTTCCTAACAGGCAGGAGTTGCAGGCTGTGCTTTGCCAGCAGCTGCCAGGGGGGAAGGATCCCAGTGGCTTCTCCCCCCCAGCCTGGGGCTGCATCCAAAATGCACTGGGAATGCGTTGGGACCATGGCAGGGGCTGGCAGTGCCAGTTGAGGACCCCCCCAGTCCCTTCTGCTAGGACACACTGCAGTGCTTGCTGCTGCCCCGTGGCTTCACTGTCCTGCCCCCAGCCCTCCCCAGGGGCTCCCTTCCCAGGGAATTCATCCCAGGTTTGGGAATGGGCTTCCCGAAGAAGAATCCCTCTTCGTCCGAGTCCGAAGATGAGGAGCAGGTAGGGCACCAGGAGTCATCCTCCTCGCTGACGTCTTGCAGGTCGATGTCGCCCAGCAGAGGGCCGTGCCGGGGGGGGGCTGTGCCCCCTCGGACAGGAGCCGTTCCATCGCCTGGGGGCGCTGGGGGAGCAGGGCCCCCCGAAACCGAGCGGCCCAAGGCTCCAGGCTCATTGGGACCCTCTGCATTGGGCTGGGAGGTGGAAGGGTGGCCGGGCGGTGGTCCCTGCCCCCCTGTGTGCACAGCATCCCTGCTCTGCTCCTTAGCAGCTGCTCCGCGGTCCTCCAGGCTCCGGAATGCTGGATGCACAGGGGCCTGACCCACAAAAGCCTCTGGAAGAAGGAAAGCAAGGATGGGGGAGGAAGGGATGCAGCAGAAGGTTCTTCCAACCAGACCCCGGCTGCCAGCGTTCACCATCCAGCAGGAGAGGGGCTGGGGGATTGCCAGGGCTGCTCCCGCCCTGGGGTGGGCTGCTCCCGCCCTGGGGTGGGCTGCTCCCGCCCTGGGGTGGGCTGCTCCCGCCCTGGGGTGGGCTGCTCCCGCCCTGGGGTGGGCTGCTCCCCTGCAAAGCACCTCGCAAGGTACCCAGGGGTCCGAGCAGAACCTGGTTGTGCTCCCGCCCCCCTCCCAGCACGCCGCGAAGGGAGCAGGAGGGTCCCTACCGTCCCCTTCCCCCCGCTGCCTGCAGCCCCCTGCCGCCGAGGCGCTGCCCGTCCCTGCCGCGGTCCTGCCGGTGGGGCCAGCCCGGGAGAGCGGAGTCGAGTCGGGGGATGGAGCCGAAGCGAAAGCGGAGTCGGAGGAATCGGAGGTGGTGCTGGAGGCGGCGGAGGACACATCCCGGCCCAGGCTGCAGGTCTCGGAGCAGAAGAGCCGCCCGCGGCGGGACGTGAGGGGCTGCCCCCGCAGCGGCTTGCGGCAGAGGCTGCAGCAGAAGCAGGAGGCTCGGGCGTGCCAGTGGAGCCCTTGGTGGGTGGCCTCCTCGCTGTCAGCACCTGAGGGGCAACCACGAGTTGAGGAGGAGGCTTTTCCCACGGCCGTGTGCCAAAACCCAGCCCCCGCGCCCCGCCGCGGGGCTCCGGCTCCGCAGCCCTCCCAGCGCCGGTCCCGCCTGCCCCAGGGGTCTGGGGGACGGGGAGGGTCGTACCGATGAGGTCCCCACAGGCTTGGCAGGGCTCAGCGAAGAGGCTGTCGAAGCAGGCGCGGCAGCAGGGGCGGCCGCTCCGCATCACGTAGCGCTGCCCGCCCAGGGGCACTTCGCACTCCAGGCAGCAGAAGTGCTCCGGGTGCCAGCGCCGCCCCTCCGCCTCGATGCACTCCTCCATGAAGATCAGCTGGAAGGACACAGCACAGCCTCTAAGCACCCGGCGGGAAAACCCAGAGCCCGGAGGATGCTTTGCTGTGCCGAGGAGCCAGGAGAGGCTCCTTGCAGCGTGAGTTCTCTGCCAGGCTCGGGAGGGACCTCTTCCTCCTGCCCACCTCGGTGTCTTGTTGGGGTCAGTTTTGGGCCACTCGCTCCAAGATGGACAATGAGGAGCTGGGGAAGGATCTGGAGAATAGGGCTGGTGAGGAGCAGCTGAGGGAACTGAGGGGGTTTAGGCTGGAGGAGAGGAGGCTGAGGGAAACCTCATTGCTCTCTGCAGCTCCCTGAGAGGAGGCTGGAGCCAGGTGGGGTTGGGCTCTTCTCCCCAGGAACAAGTGATGGGACAAGAGAAAATGACCTCAAGGTGCCCCAGGGGAGGTTTAGGTTGGACTATGGAAGAAAGTTCTTCCCTGAAAGGGTTCTCAAAGCCTGGCCCAGGCTGCCCAGGGAGGTGGTGGAATCCCCACCCCCGGAGGTGTTTCTGAGGCAGAGCTGTGGTGCTGAGGGCCAGGGTTTAGAGAATGTTTGGACTGGCTGCTCTTAAAGGGCTTTGCCAACCACCATTTGATGATTCTATGCTTTGCAGCCCCCAGCCAAGCAGAGGAGCTTTGAACAACAGCCCAAGGGAGGTGGAAGCCTCCCCCCTGCCTGGCACCCACCTGGTCACAGGAGGCACAGCGCGGGCGGAAGAGCTCAGCGTGGTGCCGGCCGCAGTAGATCCTCCCATCCTGCTGGAAGTAGATGAGGTCCACCAGGGGCTGGTGACAGAAGTGGCAGGAGAAGCAGGCTGGGTGCCAGAACTGGTCCCCCAGCCGAGATGCCAGAATCCCTGGGTCCCCTTTGTTCAGCCTCCTGCCACACTGCAAACAGAGGGAGGAGGAGGAGGGGTTCAGGGTCAGGCTGCATCTCGGGGATGGGTCCCCAGCGTGGGGGTGCAGCCTGGTGTTAGGAGGGGGATACCTCTCTCACCTTCTTGCAGGGACAGCCATGGCAGGGACCTGGCACAGGACATGCCAGCCCCTGGCCCAGGGCCTCCCTTCTCCGTCGGGCGCTGAAGGCTCGCAGCTGCCTCCTCTCCTCCTCGGCGAGGCCGGGGCAGTACCGCTCCTGCGGGGGGGGGGAGGTTGGGGGGTGCAGGGTGGGCAGCACTCAACAGCTCTTGTCAACAAACAATGGGTGTGGGGGTCAAGAACACCCTGATGAAGTTTGCAGATGACACCAAGGGGGGAGGTTGACACTCCAGAAGGGAAAGCCACCCTGGCAGGAGGCCCTGGGCAGGCTGCAGCACGGGGGGGGCTAGCAAGAACTCTGTGAAGTTCAACAGGTCCAGCAGCTGGGAATGCACAACCCAGGAGTGCAGCTCAGCCTGGGATCCAGCTGGCTGGAGAGCAGCTCCGTGGAAAGGGACCTGGGGGGCTCAGTGGACAGGCAGCTGGGCAGGGGTGAGCAGGCTGCTGCTGTGCCAGCTCCCTGCAACTCCACCAGCAGCCAGAGAGGTTGGATCAGGCGATCCTCGGGGTGCCCCCTTCCACCCTGGCATCCTGAGATGCCACAGTCGTGTCTCTTACATCACAGTCCTGGGGAGGCAGCTGCTGCAGGAGGGCTCTGGCACGGAGCTGGGTCCTGGCGGCAGGCGGCAGAGGCGGCGGCGAGCAGGTGCCAGGGCACAGGGGGACCTTGGGGTGTGGCATGGCACAGAGAGAAACACAGAGCAGGGGTTGGGGGGGGGGAAGGTGCTCAAGGCTACTGAAAGGTGTTCCAACCCCAGGGAGGGGAGGATCTGCTGAGGGTACCACCCACGGGTGGCGCCCACGGGGCTGGGGGAAAGCAGAGAGCAAAGGGAGCCCTGGGAGGGGCAGGGTGCTGCCCACCTCGGGTGGCAGAGGGTCCGGGGGGGGCTCCAGGTACTCTTCCAGGGCACAGCCGGAGTCGCTGTCGGATGAGGGCGGTGGGAGGCCGGTGGCAGTGCTGCAGGCAGGGAGCTCATCTCGCTGGGGCCATGCAGGGCTCGGCAGGGACATGAGCTGGGGAGAGAGCATGAGGGCTGCTGAGACCCTTGGTGAGGCAGGGAGCAGGGGTCTGCCCCCAGCAGAGGGATCACCCCCCCTGCCCAGCAGGGACCCTTCTCTGTGTGGCAGCCGGACCAGCAGCTCCTGCTCCCGGAGAGGGACCCTGAGGGAGGTCCAGCTGGGCTGCTGCTCAGCACCACCACAACCTCACAACCCTCGGCTGAACCACTGCAGACAGTCTGAGGGGCTTTGGGGGGCTGCCCCCTTCGGCACAGGGCTCAGAAGCAAGCTGGGGGGTGGGAGCCTTTGTCTGCTGGGCCAGGAGGTGCTCGTGGGGTGCTGATGGGTTGAAGCCAGGCAGGGACAACCCTGAGTGCCTGTGCTGAGGCTGGAGCAGGTGTGGGGAAAGGGCACCAGCCCTTTGCTCACCCACAGTGGGAGGTTTCCCCCAGCTGCCACCAGCCCTTTACTGGCACTGGTCTGGTGGCCTGTCCCTGAGCAGGGCACTGGGAGGAGACCGAGGTCTGGCCCAGTTTGGTGGAAAACAATTCAATCCCTTGGGGCTGCTATTGTTCTGCCCTGAGCTGCTGTTCCTGCCCAGGCAAGCGGCCCCAGCCAGCGCCACCTCTCCTGGGTAATGGCTGTGGAATGGGAGCCGGGCCGGCCCTGTCCCCTCCTCCCCGGGCAGCGCCGCGCTCCGCAGCTTCCTTCCTGCCTCGGCTTTCCCAAACAAAGGCGAGATGCTGATGAGGTGGCTCCTGGGGCTCCCTGGACGCTGGCCCAGAGCCTGACACCCTCTGCTTCTGCTTCCTGCCCGGGTGGGATGTGGGTGGGATGGAGCTGAGCTGCTGCTCCCAGTGCTGTGCCCAAACAGCCCCGGACTGAGCCCCTGCGGCGCCCACCGCGGACTGATCAGCTGCTCTGGAAAGTTTTATCCAGCAAGTGACTTGGCACAGGTTCAGGATGAGGCTTGAGAGGTGGTCACCCCCAGGCCATGGACCTGGATCTCCTGCATTGCTGCCACCAGGAGCACCAGCTCGCTCCTGTGCTGCCTGCGTGCTCAGGGGCCGTCAGGGCCACCCTGGCCGTCACCAGGAGCATCCTCACTGCTCCCAAACAGCTGCAGCACCCCTGGCTCAGGCCCTGCTCCCAGTGTGCTCCCTCCACCACACCTGCCCCTTCCCACATACCATCTTGGGGTGCTGGGGTGTTGCACCCTGGGGTGACCAGCTCTGGGGCTGGGAGCAGGTGGGATCAGCCCTGAGCAGCTCAGGCTTTCCTGCCGTGCCCCTGGCTCAATGATTAACGCTGCAGATTGGCTAAGCAGCAGGATGAAACAAAAGGGCTGCTTGCTCCTTCCTGGAGTTTGGGGTCTGCCAGCTCAGGGATTAGCTCAGAGGCTGCAGAGCTGGCTGTGCTGTTCAGAGCTGTGCTGTTCAGAGCTGTGCTTGGCTCTGGAGAGGACAGGGGTGAAAGATTCTGACTGAACTCTGTGGTTTTGCAGCCCCAAGAGAGCCCTGGCCTTGCTGGCTTGGTGAAGGACCAAAGTATTGGTGCTGGCCCAGTAGCCAACCTTGGTGCTGCAGAAGGATGGATGTGTCCCTGGGGATGCTGAATGGAGACTTTGGTGGGCTCAGGGACCACTCCCAGCTCTGCTGCTGCCTTAATTGGGCAGCATGTCTCTGCTTTTCCCCCTGGCAGGAGGTGGATGGCAGCCTGGGGCTGTGCTTATTAAGCCTCCAAGCTGTATTTGTCTAATCTGTTGGGGCTTTGGTGTAATTAGACCCCTGTGATGTTCCCTGGACTCAGCAGAGCTGGTGGTGCCAGGGTGGCTCCAGCCCCATGGCAGGGTGCACAGGACACCTTTTCCCAGGGCTGTCAGTGGGGAGCCCAGGGGGGTGGTGCTGAGGGGGAGTGGAGGGGCCAGGGCTCCTGGCTGCTGTGAACCCATAGGGGTGTGCTGGAGAGCCCAGCCCAGCCTAGTCTGATGTGATTATGCTGGCTGGCAGCCGTCTGGGCTGTAGTCAAGTCCCTGTAATTAGCCCCAGACGGTGGCAGAGCTATGTGCTTCCCATGCTAAGGAGCCAGGCAGCCCCAACAGGTCCTTCTCCTCTGCTCCCCATCCTTGTCCCCTCTTCCTTCCTGCCCTGCCTCACTGCCTCCAGGCCGTGCTGCTCCTTCTCTTCCCTGCTGGCCTGTAGAAGAGATACAGGGGTGCTCCCTGCCCTCATGCAACAGGGACTGGAGAGCCAGGACCTGGCATCAGACAGAGGTGGCAGGAGCTGATCCCCCCCCATCAGTGCAGAGCTGTGTGCTGGAGGTGCATCCCTTGAGAAGGGACCTGCAGGTCTGGCAGGCTGAGTGCCACTGTTTGTCATTTGCTTTAGAAGCCTCTCCTGCTGCCTCTGGGAGCTCCTCAGCTCCCTTGTGCTCTCCAAAGGGTGGGCAACGTCCCCACCATGCTGCTCTGCCTGCTCACAGCCTCTTGGTGTTGGCAGGGCTGCAAATAGCCACCCAGGCTCCAGTCCTGGTGCTGGCATCACTCAGCTCCCAGGCCCTGCAGAATTCCCCCTCCTGCTCCAAGTCCATTCCCCACACTAGCCCCAGCCCTTTGTGAAGCAGTCACAGCTCCCTGGGTACCATTATAAGATTCCTGGGAATAGGAATCTGTTTTGGCTCCCCGGGAGAAGCCCTCCCCCCCCCCCCCCCCCCCCCCCCAGCTGGCTGTGGGAGCGTGTGTGGGCTCCCAGCCCTCCCCTGCCAAGGTCACACATTAACTTGCAGTGCAGCCACCCCAGCCCATTCACATGCAGCACAGGTTCCCTGCTGCCAGCACGGCCAGGGGCTGAGCTGCATCCCTGCCATGGCCTTTGGTTTTTCCTAGAGTCCCCTCTCCACCTTAGAAGGAGCTACCTGCAGACCCCTGAAGCCTGTTTTTCCTCCCCAGCACTGAGGAAAGCTGCGGGCTCTCCACCAGCCAGAGAGCAGATCCCCTTTGCAAGCACCCAGGAAGCTCTGGCAGAGCACACAGCTCTGGATCCACCACCTCAGCCCCATGGAAGCTGTTTTCCCTTGAGCTCCTGTCAACACAGCTGCGATGGAGGCACGGGGAGCCAGAGAGCAATAAAGATGTAGCTCTCCCGGGGTGAGATAAGCTGAGGTCTGGCAAGGTGAGCTGGAGCAGCTTGTCCTGCAGCACAGCCCAAGCCAGGCTGGAGCCTGTCTCACGAAGGAGCCTGTGGTGGCTCTGGGACCGGTGATGGCCCCAGGTGGAGCACCACCGGGCACGGCAGCCTGGAGGGGCAAGGTCAGCCGCAGCCCCTAAATGAGGGGGGGGGGGTCTCAGCATCCTCTTCTGCCATCTGGCAGCGGGGCACCAGAGCCTGTTTGCTCGCCAAGGGATGCGGCAGAGCTGCGGAGGGCTTTGCTCGGGGTGCTTTCCCCACTCCTGAGCACGCAGGCAGGGCCGGCTGCCGCGGCTCGGCGGGGAGCAGCAACCCTTTAACCCTCCGTGGTCGTACACCCGTGGATAGGAACCGGGACGATCTCCCCCCACACCTCTCCCCCGCGGCCACCGGGTTTCACCTTGGCACGCTGGTGTGCGACGGGGCCCCAGCAACTCCAGTAAAAAGCTCTGTTGCCAACTCCGGAGCACCTCCTCCCCACCGAATCCTGGGTGCAAGAGGGGTGGCAGAGCCAACATCCCTTGCTGGAGACCCCCTGTATCCGGGGGGGGTGCCGGGCAGCCCTGCCGTGCCCATGCACCTGCCTGCTCCGGGACATGGAGGCGCCGCACATGGGCACCCACAGCCTGGCACGGCAGAGCCTGGCACAATGGAGCAGGCAGCGGTTCCTGCTCTCGGGATGGGGCTGGGGGACGCATTTCCCCCAGAACAAAGACCGTGAGGGGCAGAGATACCATTCCCCCCCCCCCCCCCCCGATGGAAGCAAAAGCAGCCGAAAATATTTCCCTCCTCCCGCGTTCTCCTCCCAGCAGCTCCCGGACGGGAACTCCGCGGTGCCCTCCTCCGCCTCCCCAACACCTTCTTCCTCCCAGCTCCGCGCCGCATCTCGGAGGAGCGAGCCCGGGGAAACCCTTTCCTTTCCAGCCTCACCTACCTGCCCTGTCCCCGGGGGTCGGCACGGGGGCTCCGCCGCTCCGGGCTCCGCTTGCCCGCTCTGCTTGGGAAGAGCCGAGGGAATGGAGCCCGAGCAGGGAAAACTCTGCAAAGCGAAAGGAAAACATCCACGCTCAGGCAGGGAAACAATTTTTTTTCCCTCTCTCTCTCTCTCTTTTTTTTTCCCTCTTCTTTTTTTTTTTTTTCTTTCCTCTCTCTCTCTATTTTTTTTTTTTTTTTTTAAATCCTCCTGCCCAGGAACCTGGCTCCGTGTCAGCCGGGGTCCTAATTACAGGCTTTTTAGCCTAAATCTACAGAGACAGCCAATGGCAGGGAAGCCCAGAGGCAGGCAGGGAGGGGAAGAGCGAAGGATGGCGGAGGGGGGAGGTTGGACATTAACCCTAGAGGGGAAAGAGCTCTCGCTGACATCTGCCTCGCTCCCTGCCTCTCATTTTCCGAGCGTCCGCGCCCTGCCCTCCATCCGCGCCTCGGCTCACCCCAGGTTGGTGTTTGGATGATTTATTTATGTGGTGTGGTTTGGGTGCTGGTGGTTTTTTTTTTTCCCCTCTTATGATCCGGGCGGTGATTTATTTTCCTGCCCGAGATCAGAAAGAGCTAAAGCTTCATGAAAGAGGGGGAAGTGTCATTACGCCCCGATTTAGAGGTGGGGAGGGAGGGGAAAAAAAAACCCAACCCCAACACTTCGCTTGGGCTCTCACAAAGGAGTTAGCCAGAGGCAAGTGAGGGTGTCCCAGTTTTTGCAAGCCCTGAACACCTGAGGAGTCTCCCCAAAGCCATTGGAGGCAACTCGAGCTGCGGCAGCTCTGCTCAGGTGGAACTTCTCCGAGTCTCTGAAGCTAGGCAGAGTCTTTTGTTGTGAGGTGCAGCTGCTTTTTGGGGCTCCGCTGGGAGCCCTGGGAGGTGCAGCTGGCTCCTGCACTCCGTAGGTCTCCGGGATCAGGGTCAGGGCTGCAGCCGGAGTCTGTAGCGATGGTAATTTGTGAGAGGCGGTGGCCAGGCTCTGCTGGCATTGCTGGGAGGGGCTGTGCAGGGTGGTGTTTGGCGCTTGGGGCGATTCCACTGCTCATGGGTGGTTTGCATCTTGGCAAAATCCCCTGGGCAGGGAAAGAAGGAGGAGGAAAAGGTGAAGAGGCTGCTGAGCATCTGTCCTCTGTGCTTCCCCACTCAGGGTCCCACTGAGGCTGTTGAACCAACCCAGGAATGCTTCAAGGTCTCAGCTCTGCACTGGGGAAGTTAACCCAGTTTGGCTTCACTGGGAGGTTGGTCTCTACAGCTTTATCTTGACCTGTTGGCTGCTCTGGACTTGGTACCACCAGCTGGTGGTGGGCCCCCCACCTCCCCCTGCTGCCAGCTCCCAGCCCCTCTCTACAGGGTGAAAAGATGAATGGGCAAAGTCCTCCTTAGGAGACCTGCCAGGCAGAGGCACTCAGACTCCACAGCTGGGTCAAGTTTGGCTTTCTGAGGTGGGGCTGAAGCCACCACCCTGGCAACGCTGCGGGGTCCCTGTGGGTGAGGTGTGGGACCCGGTGTTGGTGGAACTGCGGTGGATGGGGCACAAGGATGCTGCGAATGGGGGCGGCTGGGTTCAGAGTGCGCTCAGCGCCCCCCCCCCGCCTCACACCCCCAAATCCCCCTGCACTGACCCCCTTAGAGCACCTCCCAGACGCCCCCAAACCCTTTCCCCCCTCCCGCCTCTCTGCACCCCCAGTCCCTCTCATGCCCCCCCGCCGCCCCCTGCGCTGGCCCCGCCCCTTGCCCTGGTCCCGCCCCCCGCCCTGGCCCCCGCCCCCCCGGCGGCTCGGCGGACCCAGCACGCCCCCCTGGCGGCCGCGGGCGCTCCCCGCCAGGTCCTGCCGGCCGAGCCGCTGCAGGCCGCGGGCGCCGCTCTCGCTGCTCCCCGCGGGCCCGGCCCGGGCTGGGGCGGACGCGGCACTGGCGGCGCCGGACCCGCACCCGGGCCCCGAGCCCGAGCCCGGACCCGGCAGGCCGCCCAGGGGACGGGCCGGGACGGGGACCGGGCGGCAGCGCGGAGGCCCAGGCCGCAGCTCCGGGACGGCGGAGCCGGGCAGCGCCTCAGGTACCGACCCCCGCCGGGGCCCCCCCTCGGGCCGGCCGTACCGGCCCCGGCCTCGCTCCCCTCCCTGACCCCATCCCCGCCGTGCGCCCTGCTGTCCCCTCGCACCCTCTCCCCACTCTCCAGTCGCCCCCCGATACCCCCACCCCGAGACTCGCCCCTGCTTCACTGCGCCCCCGGCTGCCCCCCGGCTGCCCCTGCTGCCCCTTCTGCCCCTTCTGCCCCCCCCCCCGCTGCCCCTTCTGCCCCCCCCCCGCTGCCCCTTCTGCCCCCCCCCCCGCTGCCCCTTCTGCCCCCCCCCCGCTGCCCCTTCTGCCCCCCCCCCGCTGCCCCTTCTGCCCCCCCCCCCGCTGCCCCTTCTGCCCCCCCCCCCGCTGCCCCTTCTGCCCCCCCCCCGCTGCCCCTTCTGCCCCCCCCCGGCTGCCCCTTCCGCCCCCCCCCCCCGCTGCCCCTTCTGCCCCCCCCCCCGCTGCCCCTTCTGCCCCCCCCCCGCTGCCCCTTCTGCCCCCCCCCCGCTGCCCCTTCTGCCCCCCCCCGCTGCCCCTTCTGCCCCCCCCCGGCTGCCCCTTCCGCCCCCCCCCCCCGCTGCCCCTTCTGCCCCCCCCCCGCTGCCCCTTCTGCCCCCCCCTGCTGCCCCTTCTGCCCCCCCCCGCTGCCCCTTCTGCCCCCCCCCCGCTGCCCCTTCTGCCCCCCCCCAGCTGCCCCTGCCGCCCCCTGCAGCCCTTCTCTTCACCCCCCTGCTGTGGGGGCCCTGGGCACTGCCTGTCGTGGGCTGGGGCCAGGCACATTTCCAGGTGAGCTCTCCCTGAGCCCCTGGCTCAGGGCTGCCAGAGGCTGTGGGGTGCTCTGGCTCTGGCTCTGAGCTCTGTGCTCTGGCTCTGGGCTCTGGGCTCTGGGCTCTGGCTCTGGACTCTGGGCTCTGGCTCTGGGCTCCGGCTCTGGGCTCTGGGCTCTGTGCTCTGGCTCTGGGCTCCGGCTCTGGGCTCTGGGCTCTGGGCTCTGTGCTCTGGCTCTGGGCTCCGGCTCTGGGCTCTGTGCTCTGGGCTCTGTGCTCTGGCTCTGGGCTCCGGCTCTGGGCTCTGGCTCTGGGCTCTGGCTCTGGGCTCTGGGCTCTGGCTCTGGGCTCCGGCTCTGTGCTCTGGCTCTGGGCTCTGGCTCTGGGCTCTGTGCTCTGGGCTCTGGCTCTGTGCTCTGGCTCTGGGCTCTGGCTCTGGGCTCTGGGCTCTGGCTCTGCTCTGGCTCTGGGCTCTGTGCTCCGGGCTCTGGCTCTGTGCTCTGGCTCTGGGCTCTGGGCTCTGGCTCTGGGCTCTGGCTCTGTGCTCCAGGCTCTGGCTCTGCTCTGGCTCTGGCTCTTTGGGGTCAGGCAGAGCCTCTCCTGCAGCCCCAGGGTCAGGAGCATCACTTGAAGACAGGAGGAGCAGAAGGCATGAGGGGGGTTGGGCTGGCTGGGGGTAGAGGGTCTGGGAGAAGAGTGAAGCCCCCAGAGGGGAGCTGTGGTCTGGAGGCTGGGCCAAGGAGGGCTGCAGAGGTCTAAGGAGGGTTTGGGGTTGGATCCTGGGGGGGGGGGAGGAGGCTGGAGGGAAGCCTGGGGCTGCTGGTGGTGGCAGGCACAAGCTCTTGCTCTCAGGGAAGTGTTTGGCTCTATCAGAGTTCCACTGCTTCAGGCTCTGGGCTGGCAAAGAGCCTTCAGGAAGGTGCTTGCTGGAGCCCTGGGAGTCTCCATGTCTGTGTGAAAGGGATGCTGGTAAAATATTCAACAGCAGGGAGGAGCAGGAAGCCCTGAGAGAGCAGCCAGGGATCTCACAATGGCCTTTTTCCCCCCCTAGTTTGTTCAGGTCTGACCATAGTGACAGCTGCTTAGGTGACAGCCTGGACAGACACAGATGGAGAGAGCCCCACAGGGAGAGAGGAATCAAGAAGGAAGAGGAGGAAAAGGCAACATGGTTCTGACAAGAGTTTTCTCTTCACTAAGGGCATTGCTGAGGTGGTAGTGGGAGGGCAGGGGCAGGAGAGGACAAGGCCCCTGGTGAGCAGATCAGATAAAGCAGAGAGGGATCTGGTGCTCAATCATTGCTCAAAGCCTGGGAGGTCAGCAGGGAGTAAATCCATGGTGAGTGTGGAGCAGCAGCTGGGGTGGCAGGAGCAGGATGTGCTGTTGGCAGGGAGTGTGGCAGGGGGGATGTGCAAGAGGGCAGCAGCAGCTGGTTTGAGTTGTGCCTGGGCTCCTTCAGCTCCTTCAGGAGGAAGCATTCCTCTGCTGGGGGCCTTGGCAGGGTCAGGCTGGGGTAGGAGAGGCCAGGGCAGGTGAGTGACAAGCTCTGCTGATGTGCAAAATGAAATGGGACTCCTTGGCCAGCTCTTCCCCCTCCCTCCACCCCTCTCTGTGCCTTAAGGGAGCCTGAGGGCAGCCCTGCAGTGTGGTGTTGCACAGAGGTGTTGCTCCCTGCTTCATTGCTCTGTTTGGAGCTGCTGCTGAGGCAGATCCTGGTGTGGCACAGCTCAAGCTCTCCAGCAGCCCTTGCTGCCCCAGTGCCAGGCTGGTTATCCATGTGGCTTCCCTCTCTCACACCTCAGGTGGAGCTCTTCCCACCAAGTGAAACGTGGCAGCCTCTGGTGTCAGCTGCTGCTGGGTGCTCTGCCCTGGAGTGGATGTGGAGTCCTTCAAGGCTGCATCAAAGGCAGGAGTGCTGCTCCCAGCTCCTGTGTGCAGCTCCTGTGTGCAGCTCCTGCCTGCTGGGTGCCTGCACTCCCTGACTGCTGCCTGAGAGCTCTGAGAGCTGAGTCCTGGTGTTTGCTGGCATCCAACTCTTCCTAGCCCAAAGCAGAGCAGCTGTTGTGTTGCCTTGCTTGTCCTCTGACCCTTAAGGACCTTCCACCTTCTGCAGGCCCCTTCACATTCCTGAGGAGCAGCTGCATGTGATCCCTGGCACCCTCACTGCCCCCAGCCAGGCAGGGCTCCTGCTGGGGATGGTTTGCACTGACTCCAAACACAAACTCCACTCCTGTGCAGGGTCTCAAACCCAGGAAAGAAAACCTCCCTCATCCCCAGGGTCTTTGGGGCTGTAGGTTGTGTGGTTCCTGGGGAGTGGGCTCTGCAGGATTACTTTCTGCAGCCACAAAAGTGCAGCTGGGCAAAAAAACAGCCCTGTGGCTGCCTCCCTTGGGGAGCTTGGAGACAGCCTCAGCCTCACACCCACAGAGCTTTGGGGGCTTCATTTCTTTTCCTTGTGCTCTCCTCCCCAGGTGGAAGATGGAACTGTTTCCCTTCTGCTTTAGGTGACTGACACCTGCTTGCCATGGAGTCCCAAAGGAGATAGAGGCACAGCAGTGGGAATTTCCTCTCACTCCTCCAAAACCCTCCAGCAGTTGCCTGATGGTAAGGAAGCTGCTGGGATTGATCAGCTTAGTGTCCTGTGGTGTCCACTGCCTGAGGAGCACACTGGAGAGCTGGCATCCAAACCCACTGGGGCACCTGGAGGGGGAGCAAGGAGGATGCAGGTTGTAGCTGCTGCATGCCCAGAGGGGGTGGGAGAGGAGGGGGGGGTTGGAAGTCTGACTGGCCTCTGTTCTGTGTCCTCTGGCCAGGGATTGCCTCTCCAGCTGGCGTCATGGGGAGCTGCTGCAGCTGTCTGTGCAGAGACAGCATCCCAGACAACCACCCCACCAAATTTAAGGTGAGCTTTGTGCCTTCAGCCCCACCAGGAGGCCTGGGAGGGCACAGCCCAGCATGGGGCAGGCTGCAGGCATGAGGGGAAAGCAAACCTCTGCCGGGGCTGAGGAGTCTTGCACTGAGGAATCACTTAGTAAGATTGTGAGGGGGAACAGTGCAGGTGAGGGCTGACCTGCTGGGAGGCAGCTCTGAGGAGGAGGACCTGGGAGTGCTGGGGGACAGCCACCTGCACATGAGCCAGCAATGTGCCCTCGTGGCCAAGAGGAAACTTCTCTGGTGTGAGGCTGCTGGAGGCCTGGGGCAGGCTGCCCAGGGAGGCTGTGGAGTCTCTGCAGAGCTTCCAACCCCCCCTGGCCACTGTGCTCCTGGGCAGGCTGCTGTGGCTGCCCTGCTGGAGCAGGGGGCTTGGCCTGGGTGAGCTCCAGAGCTCCCTTCCCACCCCTCCATGCTGGGTTCTGGGCCTTGCAGCTCTGTTACTGTTTGGATCTGTTGGTTCCTTTCCCCTTGCCTCTGCCGCAGCTCTGTTTGTGCTGGCCGCTGAAATCGCCTCTGTGCTGAGGCTCAGCCCGAGCAAGGCAAACGGGGAGCTGGAGAGAAACCTTCCTATTGCTGAGGGCTGCGTTGCAGAGCCTGTGCTCGGCCCCAGCAGCACAGCTCCAGGCTGCTGCTCTGCAGCCGGTTCATTTCCCTGGGCGGCCCCGGGGCGGGGCGGGGGGGAGCCCGCGGGAGCCGCTGCGCCTCCGGTGGGAGCCCTGCGACCTCTGCAGGTCACCAACGTGGACGACGAGGGCAGGGAGCTGGGAGCGGGGGTGATGGAGCTGACGCAGAGGGAGCTGCTGCTGCACACGCACAAGCGGGACGCCGTCCGGTGGCCTTACCTCTGCCTGCGCCGCTACGGCTACGACTCCAACCTCTTCTCCTTCGAGAGCGGCCGGCGCTGCCAGACGGGCCAGGGTGAGCCTGCGGCTCCCCGCGGGGAGGAGCTGCTTCTCCCCCTGCTGTCCAGCCCTGGGCTCCCCCCGGGGAACCACCGCGGGGAAACCAGCAGGGGGCTGGGAGAACGCAGAAGGGGCTGGAAGGGCTGAGGAGAGCCCTGGGGCTGTTTGGGCTGGGGAGGAGCAGCCTGGGAAGGGATCTCGTTAATGTTCACAAAGACCTGAAGGGTGGTGCCAGGAAGGCTCCAGTCCCTCCCCGGCGGTGCCCTGTGTCAGGCTGTTGTGTTGGTGCTGCTCTGCTCCCCCTGCCCTGCTCGCTGCAAGCCCTGCTGGGGGCTCTGTGCCTGGCAGAGCTCTGTGGCTCCGAGGGGAAGGGTTTGTGCATCTCCCTGCTGCTCTGCACAGGGAAGTGACTCACCCAGGACTGCATCTGCCAAGTCATCAGCAGCTCTGGGTAGAGACTCCAGCTTCACAGTGGTGCCTGTTAGCTCCTTCCCCACTCTGCCTCTCTTGCTTTTAAAGAGCTGAAGGTTTGCTTGGCATCTGCAGCCCTGAGGGGAGAGAGGGGGAAGATAAAGTTTGTTTCCTCCTCTCTTGAATGCCCTGGGGGGCATGAAGAAGACTGTGGGCAGCAGCTTGAGAGAGGGTCTCCCCCTTCTCTGCTCTGCCCTGGTCAGGCCACACCTGGAGTATTGTGTCCAGTTCTGGGCTTCCCCCATTCAGCAGAGACAGAGAACTGCTGGAGAGGGTCCAGGGGAGGCTACAAAGCTGCTGGGGGGCCTGGAGCAGCTCTGGGAGCAGCAAAGGCTGAGAGCCCTGGGGCTGAGAGCCTGGAGCAGAGCAGCCCCAGAGGGGAGCTAAAGGGTGAGGGGCAAGAGGCTGGGGCCAGACCCTTGGTGGTGGTGCCCAGGGACAGGGCAGAGGGCACAGACTGGAACCCAGGAGGCTCCATCTGAACAGGAGGAGAAACTTCTTTGGTGTGAGGCTGCTGGAGGCCTGGAGCAGGCTCCCCAGAGAGGCTGTGGAGCCTCTGGAGAGCTTCCAGCCCCAGCTGGCCACTGTGTCCCTCCCAGCCCCACCATGCTGAGGTGGTGTGTAGAGCAGGATTGGGATCTTCCCTTTCTGACCTTCCTCTCTGTTGCTCTGCAGGGATTTTTGCCTTCAAGTGTTCCAGAGCAGAGGAGATCTTCAATCTGCTTCAGGACCTGATGCAGTGCAACAGCATCAACGTAGTGGAGGAGCCTGTGGTCATCACCAGGAACAGTCACCCCACGGAGAGGGAGCTCTCCAGGACCCCCCAGGCACCCAACAGTAAGACTCCTTCAGTGTCTGGGGAGCAGAGGGGGGAACACAGAGGTGTGGGTGATGTCTCCTGCTGTGGTAGGACCCTCTGGAGCCCACAGAGCTCTCCCCAGTGCTGCCTAGCTGCTGAGCCTTACCTTCATGTCCACCTCTGCCCCATGCAGTGCTTGTTTGAGGGCCCCACGGTGATGTGGGGTTTTGTTTCCAAGCAGACAGCAGCAGAAAGGCCTTCAAGCAGCCAGCTGAGCTGCCACCCCCTGGCTGCCTGTCCTCTGGGCTGCTGCCAGCTGGCCTCTGGGGAGCAGCACCTCCAAGAAGCAGGCTGTTCCCAGAGGAAACCACATCTGGTTTGGCTTTGCTCAACTCCCATCCACACTGGAAGTGACTTCAGGAGATTTAGCCCAGGGGGCCTGGCCCTGCTGCTCCTGTGAGGGGCTCCTCTGGAGGGGCCTTCCCCAGCCAGGCTGCTCCTGGCTTGCAGGGTGCAGCTGGGAGGCCAGCTGAGGCCAGCTCTATGTTGTATCCCAAGACAGTGCTCTGATGCTTCTCTGCCTTGCTTCTCCTCCCAGCTCTGGGGTACACTGTGCAGGGGCTCCCCAATGGCTTCCACAGCTTCCCTGCAGAAGCTCTCTCCTGCCCCACCGCCCGGCGCCCCTCGGCCAGCAGCCTGAGGCACTCCTCTGTGGGGGAAGACTCCACTCATGCCCTCCTTGGGGCTGAGGAGCAGGTAAGCCTGGCTTGGCCAACTCTCAGCTCTTTGCAAGCCATAAACCTGCAGCTTGTTTCCCCAGCACAGGCCTCTGCACTCCTGGGTTTTCCCCACCCCAGCAGGGCTCAGGGGGTCCTCATTCCCTCCTCAGCCTTTTGGGCCTTTTCCCCCTCTCCTGCTTCATTTTGCTCTGGAGGACTTCTGCTCTCTGAGGCTTCAGCAGGACAGATGCTCTGCCAAGGCTGGCTGAGTTGGCTTCCTTGATCCAGGAGTATTTAGCAGTTACTTAACAGCAGCACTTCCCTTGTGGGCCCCAGTCAGGCTGCCTGACCTGTCAGCCCCTGCTGCAGCCCCCAGGCTGATGTCTGGATGCACAGCCAGGCTCAGGCTCTTTTTATTCTGCCCAGGTTCAGACTCTTTCTTCACTCTCCTGTTGGATGTTTAGCTCTTTGCTCTCAGCTTTTGGATTTCAGCTCTTCCCCTTTGCCATCAGGGAAGCTCAGGCAGCTGAGAGTGCTGCAGGGGGGCCAGAGGCAGCTGCTCAGGGAAACACTTGGAGAGAGGCTTTGATTTTTGTTCTGTGCCACATGCAGTGAGCCTGCAAGGACAGAGAGCTGTTGGAGTGAGTCCAGAGGAGGCCACAAAGGTGACCCAAGGGCTGGAGCAGCTCTGCTGTGAGATTAGGCTGAGGAAACTGGGGGTGTGCAGCCTGGAGAGGAGAAGGCTCCAGGGGGAGCTCAGAGCTGCCTCAGAGCTGGAGGGATCCTGCAGGAAGGCTGCAGAGAGACTTTTGCTGAGGGTGTCTGGAGCCAGGCCAAGGGGAGATGGTTTGAAGCTGAGGGAGAGCAGGGTCAGAGTGGAGCTGAGGAAGAAGTTCTTCAGTGAGAGGGTGGTGAGAGTCTGGCACAGGCTGCCCAGGGAGGCTGTGGCTGCCTCCTGCCTGGGGGTGCTGAAGGCCAGGCTGGGTGAGGCCCTGAGCAGCTGAGGCTGGTTCAGAGGAGTCCCTGCCCATGGTGGGGAGGTTGGAGGGGATGAGCTCTGAGCTCCCTTCCAGCCTGAGCCCTTCTGGGATTCATTCTGTGATTCTGTGAGGTGTCCTCTGTCTCCTGCAGTTGGACTCCTTCCTGTCTCTCCTTCACAAGTCCAGAACTGGCTTTTGTGTTTTGCTTCCCAAAATCTCTTCCAACTGTCTGACAGCCACAGACTCACAGAATTGTTTGGCTTGGCAGAGCCCTCTAAGACCCCTGAGTCCAACCAGCAGCCTGCCACCACCATGGCCACTGAGCCACCTCCCAAGTGCCACATCCCTGTGTTCCCTCAACACCTCCATTCTCTCCTCTCCTCCTGCTCCACTGGCCACTGAGAAACTGTCCCTCCCTGCTGCCTTCTCAGCTGCTGGCAGCTGCTCTGCTCTTGTCTCTTCTCTTCTCCTTTCACTGTCCCTCTGCTTCTCTCCTTGCAGTCCCACACCTACGTCAACACAGCCAGTGGTGATCAGGAGCTGAGGGGCCGGCATTGTATGCACTCCTTGCCTGAAGCCCACCCTCCTTTCCCCCCTAGGAACCACAGCTGCTCCCTGGAAGACCGCAGCCCCCAGGTCTTCCTGCAGCCAGGGGAGGTTAAGTTCGTCCTGGGTCCTACAGCCAGCTGCAGACGAGTCTGTGGGCAGCGCCGGGAGTGCAGGACGCCCCTCTGCCCCCCCCACAACAACAACAACAACGAGTGCGAGGAGGAGGAGGAGTGTGCTTCACCCCAGTGTGTCTACCAGAACGTCAACGGCTTGCTGCCCGCCGCCAGCTCCTCGCTGTGCCGCGGCCGGCGCCCGCAGCTGCCCCGGGAGGAGCTGCGCGGCCGCCCGCAGCGCCGGGCGGCTCTGCTGCACTACCAGAACTTGCCGGCGCTGCCCCCGCTGTGGGAGAGCCAACCCCCGCGGCGGGCGCCGGAGGAGCCGGGGGGCGGCGGGGAGGCGCTGACGCCGTCCCCCAGCGGCTGCTCGGAGAGCGGGGAGGAGGCTCCGCTGCACGGCGGCGGCTCGCTGGGCGGCGGCGGGCGGCGGCGCGGAGCAGGCTTCCTGCCCCGGGCCCGGCGGGGCTGCGTGCCCAGCGTCTTCAGCTTCGACTTCCCGCGGCCCCGGCCCGAGCCGCCGCGGCAGCTCAACTACATCCAGGTGGAGCTGGAGGCTGAGCCGCGCAAGGGACCCCAGAGCCTGGCGGCCCCCTGCGCGCCGCCCCCCGCCGCGCCCCCGCCGCGCCGCACCGGCTCCTACGCGGTCATCGACCTCAAGAAGACCGCGGCCATGTCCAGCCTGCAGCGAGCCCTGCCCAGGGACGATGGCACCGCCCGGAAAACTCGGCACAACAGCACTGACCTGCCCCTGTAGGGCGCCCCGCAGCGTGCCTGGGCCACGGCCCTTGGCCTTTGCCTTCTGCTTCCCTCTTTGCCCCCTCCCCGGTGCCGTGGGATGGCTCCTCCAGCTGATGTTAAGGCTTGTCTGTCTGTCTGTCTGTCTTCCCCACTCTGTCTCTCCCGTGTAGTTTGGTTTGCAGGCCTCCTGGGGTGTTTGGTGACTCTGGTGGGAAGTTCAGGTGCTGGTGAGCAGCAGGGGCAGGAGGTGGCTGCAGCTCTGGGGGCAGCCTGGACAGGGAGCAGCCCTGCAGCTCTGGGGGCAGCCTGGACAGGGGGCAGCCCTGCAGCTCTGGGGGCAGCCTCCAGTGGGGTCAGCCCTGCAGCTCTGGGGGCAGGAGGTGGCTGCAGCTCTGGGGTCAGCCCTGCAGCCTCCAGTGGGATCAGCCCTGCAGCTCTGGGGGTCAGCCCTGCAGCTCTGTGCACAGTGCCAGCAGCCTGGCTGCAGAGGCAGGGCAGTGGCATGGCTGAGGTCTGTTTCCTAAAGCAAGCTGCTTTTGGGGAGCTCCCCTGCAGGCCAAGCCTCCTCCTGCTGGATTTCACTGGGATGGGTCAGGCACTGGAAGAGGCTGCCCAGGGAGTCCCCATCCCTGGAGGTGTTCAGTAAACCTGTGGCCATGGCACTTAGGGACTTGGTGGTGTTGGGTTGAAGGTTGGCCTGGGTGATCCTAGAGGTCCCTTCCAGCCCAAACAACTCTGTGCTTCGTGCTGTGTAACCCCACCTGAGCTCTGCAGCCAGGCCCCTCCAAAGCCCAGCTTTGCTTTGGGCTTTCACTGCCCCCTGAGGAGCTGGGAGCTCATGCTGTGGTCTTTCCCCCCTCCACCTGCCCCTCTCTCCTCTTTCCTTGCAGCTCACAGGAGCTCTTTCTCCTTCTGTCCCTCTCTCAGATTCGATTTCAATCAGGCAGCTGTAGAAATGAGTAGAGGAGGACCCCCAGCCATGGGCACAGCCACTGTGATCACCTAACCCCTGCCCTCCTGGAGAGCCTCTGCAGTGAAAAAAAGAGGAGGGGAAGACCACAGCCATGAGCCAGGAGTGGGGTTGGAAACTTCAGTGCCCCCCTGCCCCCTCTTTGCCTTGCAGGGCTGCTTTGTGCTGGCTGTTTGCAGCAGTGCTCTTTCTCCATTGGTTGGTTTGTGAATGATTTAGTGGTCAATGGTTTTCCTTTCCCCCTCCCCCCCCTCCCCCTCCCTCCTTTGCATCCCAAGTGCTGAAAGTGCCAAAAGTTGCTGCCAGTGTGAAACCTGCTGGGGACCAGCTCTGAGAAGAGGTTGCTGGCTGGGCTGGGCTGCACTCAGGGGAGGGAGAGGGAGGTTAAAAACAGAGCAGCTGTGAATCAAGACATTGATTGATTGATTGATTGATTGATTTAAACTGGGCCTGGCTGTGGCAGGGAGGGAGCTGGGAGAGTGTGAGCAGAGCTGCCAGGCAGCTGAGCTGGGGGAGCTGTGTCAGAGCCATTGCCTCCCCCTGTGCCTGGCTGAGCCCAGCAGCAGTCCTTGCTCAGAGGCAGTGTGCAGTTGGTCTCCTCCAGCCCCAGGCTTGGGAGGGCTGATTTTGAGCTCTCTGGTGAATTGGTGGCCTTTGATTTGGGGTTGGTTTGGGGTTCCCCCCCCCCCCCCCACCCTTGTGACAGCAGGGCTGAGCCTGAGCTGAGCTCTCAGGCCTCTGTCCGAGGTCCTGTGCAGGGTCTCTGCTCCCCTCCCCTTGCAGATGTTTCTCCACACGGTGCCACCCTGCAGGCTGAGCCTTCCCTGCGTGGCTCTTTGCCATCAGGCTCTGTCTCCACGAGGCAGAAGTGCTGTGGGATACTGAGTTCCACCTCTCTGCTCTTCCTCTTCCTCCCTGGGACAGGAGTTGAGAGGGCTGTGAGGTGTCCTGCTGCCAGCAGAAGCGTTGCCAGTCCCTGCTGCCTTCTCCTCTTCCCTCATTCTGGTCAGTGAAGGAGGAGAGGACCTCAGCACCCAGCTGCAGCCTGCTTCTCAGGCCCAGACACTCGGTTTTCCAGATGGGTTTTGGAGTCTGCAGCCTCTGGGGGCTGGGTGCTGTGATGTCCCCTTGAGATGTGGCCCTGTTGGGAGGCAAGGACAGGAGCAAAGGGAGAGCAGCCTGAGCAAGGCTGTGCTGGAGGACACAGGCTTCCTGGCTTGCTCTTGCACTCCAAAGTGCACCCAAGGCTGAGGCTCTTGGGGTTGGTTTTGTTTCCCCTTCAGCTGTGGAGTTTTGGGGAGGGCCTTGTGGTTGTCTCCAATACTTTTCTCCAACCCTTGTGCAGCCTCTGCCTGAAGGGGAACCCAAGTCAGCTTTTTGTGTCTATCCCAAGTGACTTCCTTTGAAGGGGGAAGACAAGAGCTGTACCTCCCTGCCCCCCTCCACCTTACCC
The DNA here is from genome assembly GCF_026170545.1 of Melanerpes formicivorus. Taxonomy (NCBI): domain Eukaryota; kingdom Metazoa; phylum Chordata; class Aves; order Piciformes; family Picidae; genus Melanerpes; species Melanerpes formicivorus. Next base: position 4,546,984 of record NW_027142398.1, read on the forward strand.
CAGCTCTCAGTGCAAAATGAAGCTGTGGAAAGCTTTAGAGAAAGCCTCTGAAGGAGGAGGTTCTGAGCTGGCAATGGCAGCCAGGGCAGTGCCCTGGGAGCTTCCCTGGGGACCTGCCTGAGCTGAGCAGAGCAGAGTCCTCCTTCCTCTCATCCCTCCAGGATGGAGGCAAAGGATGAAGTGTTTGCTGTTCCCATGGAAGAGGAGGTGAAGCTCCTTGGCCACCCCCACAGGAGGCTGCCAGCTTGGCTGACCCCAGAAGTGTTTGACCACAGTTGCTGCTGGGTGGCAGCTTGGGAGCCAGCAGGGGAGGCCTGGGGCTGCTGCCTGGGGGCTCCCTGTGGCCCCCAGCCTGGGCTGAGGCTGGTGTGGGGTAGCTGTGGTGAGCTCCAGGGGCTTCCTTGGCTCCCAGAGGGCCCTGGCTGCAGGCCTGTTCAGGTGGCTCTAAGTTAGCTTGGCTCTGGGAGAGCTGGCTCTGACCTTCTGAGCTGCTGCCCTCCAGACCAGCTGAGGTCTCCAGCTTGAGCCTCCTGCTCCTGTGGTGCATCTGATGCTCCTCCACCTCCTTGTCCCTCAAGATGAGGAAACACAGAGCTGGTGCTGGCTGCACCTGCTGCTCTCAGCGAGCTGGTGGCTTCCCTGCTGCCTGTTCCTCTGTGTCTCATCCCGTGGTGGCCTCCCTGCTGGCTGGGGGTGAGGGACCAGCCCTGCTGGCTCAGCAGCTTGGCTCAGGGGGGGTCACAAGCTGCTGGCTGGGGGTGAGGGACCAGCCCTGCTGGCTCAGCAGCTTGGCTCAGGGGGGGTCACAAGCTGCTGGCTTCAGGAGCTGTGCTCACAGCTCCTTGTTTGCAGAGGCTTTGTTTAATGTTTAAGCCATGAAGTGTGGTGCGGGCAGCTGGGAGAGCACTCAGCAGTGCTGGCTCTCAGGGTGCACTTTGGCTTCAGGCCTCAGGGATTCCTGTCACCACTTGTGTTGCTTTGCTGGGAGGCCTCACAGCAGCAGTGTTGACAGGAGGCAGCCAGGGCCCTGTCTCCATGTTCATTGCCCAGGTGGTGTGGAGGGGCAGGGGCAGGCTGGGGCTGTGTCTGAGCAGGGGGTGGCAGGTCCTGGGGCAGCAGGGAGGAGCAGAAGTGTCACCGCCTGGGCTCCTGCCCTGCCTGGCAGCCTGCGTGGTGCTGGCGGTGTCACAGCGTCCTCTAGTGGCCGCGCCTGATGCTGCCAGCAGAAACCAGCCCTGGGTTGGAAGCTGAGGATGTAGGTTCCTAGAGTCACAGAATGGTTTGGGTTGGAAGGGACTTTGAAGATCATCCAGTTCCAACCCCCCTGCCGTGGGCAGGGACCCCTCCTGCTAGCCCAGGTTGCTCAAGGCCTCTGAGCTGGCATTTTCTAACCCCTTCAGGAACTCTCTGGTGGCTTCCCTGGGCTCCTTTCTCTTCTCATGAGAGTGGGGTTCAGGGGGTGGCTTGGAGGGCAGCCATCTGCTGCTGTCTTGACCTTCCTAGTGGTTCTGGTTTGGGTTTTGAGTTAATCAGTGGAACCTCTCCCCCTGCTCTTCTTCTTCCCTGGTGAGTGCACAAGCCCTCTCACCCCAAGAACCTCCTGGGAGGGATGCAGCTTCTCCTGGTGCTTTGCTGTCTCCTGCCATGGGAGGGGGTTTGGTTTGTGGGGGTTTAACTCCCTTCTAACCCATTTTATGTGGCTGCTCTGCTCCCCCCCCACCACCAGGGAAGGAGGCTGGAAAGTCTGTGAGCTGTGGCTGCCTCACAGGGGGAGGATGGCCAAGGGGAGGCTGGACTGGGAGGGGTTGGAGGATCAATATCTCTGCAGGGAGACTTGCCTGTGCCATTGGTACTGCACTGTTGCTGCTGTCCCTGTTCCCTAAGCCATGCTGCTCACTGGGAGAGAACCCAGCCCAGGCCTTGCTCCTGCAGCTTTCTGTTCTCAGCCATTCTCTGCCCAGGTCTTTCCTCTCTCCCTCTGTGTTGGTGTTGCTCAGCCCTCTCAGCTGGTACCTTGGCTGTGAAGTGTCACTAAGGCTCATTAAGGGCTGCACTGCCCCAGTTCAGCTCCTGGGAGGGCTGCCACCAGCCTTCCTGGGAAGTTTGTCTTTCCCTCCAGCCTGGCTTGTCTGGAAGTGCCCTGCACAGGTAGCAGAACAGGTTTGGATGCCTGCTACCCAGCAGGACCAAAGGTGAACACAGCTTGGTGGAAAGGCTGAGAGCTTTGAAGTGGCAATTACAGAGCAGGGTCTGGGGAGGGTTGGTTGTAGCCAAGGGACCTCCTTTGTGCTCCTTCCCCAAGTGACTGCTGTGGCAGTTGAAAGGCCCAGACTCATCTGTGGTATCTCCAGCCCTCCTCCCCTGCCAGCCTCCCTGCCCTCACCTCTGCTGCTGCCTTCTGAGGTGGCAGAAGAACAAGAATGCTGCCTGGGCTCTGGCTGTGGTGGGCTTGGTTGCTCTGCTGCTTGGGGTGGCTCTCGCTGTTAATTGCTTCTCCAGGTGGTTTGTATGGAATCCATTCTGTCCTCCTGTCCTCCCCTCCCCTCAGCTGGCTGTGACCTTAGAGGTGACAAACAGCAGCAGTGCTGTGTGGCCTGAGGAGTGCTCCTGTCTGGCATTAATGTGCACTACGAATGTATGCAGAATAAATGGAGTTGTAACCACGGTGCCCTGCTGCTGTCTTCTGTGGGTGGTGCTGGGCACAGCTCAGAGCCTCTCCAAGTGACCTCTGCCTCCTGTGGAAAATGGAGAGCCAGCCAGCCAGGCCCCACATGGCCTCATGCAGCTGCAGGCCTGGTGAGAGCTCACCTGGAGAGCTGCATCCAGCTCCGGGGCACACAGCACAGGGAGGCCATGGACCTGCTGCAGCAGGACACAGCACAGCCCCAAGGGCTGGAGCAGCTCTGCTGGGAGCAGAGGGAGCTGGGGCTGTGCAGCCTGCAGAGGAGAAGGCTCCAGGGGCACCTCAGAGCTGCCTGCCAGGACCTGGAGGGATCCTGCAGGAAGGCTGCAGAGAGACTCCTGAGGGGGTCTGAGCCAGGCCAAGGGGGAAGGGTTTGGAGCTGAGGCAGAGCAGGGTTAGAGTGGAGCTGAGGAAGTTCTGCAGTGTGAGGCTGGGGAGCCTCTGGCACAGGCTGCCCAGGGAGGCTGTGGCTGCCTCCTCCCTGGGGGTGTTTCAGGCCAGGCTGGATGAGGCCCTGAGCAGCTGAGCCCAGCTGAGAGCTGCCCCTGCCCGCGGCAGGGTGGGCGCTGGAGCAGATGAGCTCCGAGCTCCCTGCCAGCCTGAGCCATTCTGTGCAGTCCTTGCTTCCTCCTGAGCCAAACCCCTCGGCAATCAGGTGCTGTGTAACTGTGGGTCAAGAAGTGGCCAGAGGGGGAAGTGTTTGTGCTGTGGAGGGCACCTTAGTGCTTGGTCTGCCGGCAGAGCGCTGTGCCCGCCGGGCGCTGCCGATAAGGCTGCGGCTGCGGCTGTGGCTGTTCTGATAGCTGCTCCCTGCCTGCAGCCAGGAGCTGCTGCTTTGGCCAATCCGAACAAGTTGATCTTTCCATCAATCCTGCTAGCAAACAAGATCATTGCTTGGTTATGGTCCCAACGGCCAGCAAAGGACACAAATCCCCCCCCCCAGGTATCCCTGAGGGAATGAGACCCCAGGGAGCGCTGGGATGAGCGGTGCCAGGCTGTGGGCAGAGGCGATGGAGAGAGGGAAGTCAGAGGGGAGTGGGAAGGGACCTGTGGGGATCACCCAGCCCAAGCCCCCTGCTCCAGCAGGGCAGCCACAGCAGCTTGCCCAGGAGCACAATGGCCAGGGGGGGTTGGAAGCTCTGCACACCAGGAGACTCCCCAGCCTCTCTGGGCAGCCTGCTCCAGGCCTCCAGCAGCCTCACACCAGAGAAGTTTCTCCCCCTGCGTGGATGGAGCCTCCTGGGGTCCAGCTTATCCCTGCTGGGAAGAGCCCAGCTGCTCAGGGCAGGGCTGCACACCAGCCTGCAGCAGCTCTAGGAAGCATTTAGGTTATAAGTGCAAACATTTGGGGCCATTTACCAGGAAATGTTTACCTCAGAGCCCCAAAATATTTGGGTCTGTGTGCTAGAAAAAGAACTGAAGTTATGACCCCAAATATTTTGGTTCATTTGCTGCAAAATAGTTCAGTTACAACCCCAAATGTTTTGGGGCTGTTGGGCTGTTTGTTGGTGGTTCAGGATGTCTGGGGGAGGGGTTGGGGTTTCTGTTTCACACAGGAAAAGGCCAAAGAAACCCAAACAAAGGATTTTCTGCCTCTAGGCTGGATGGGTTCAGCCTCCCCTGGGAAGGGAAGCTCAGCTCCTGCCTTGTGCTGCAGGGGGCAAGAGAATCAGGTACTGCAGGAGCTGAGACAGCAAAGAAACCCAAAGCCAGGTGGTTTCTGCCCAAAACAGTGTGGGGGCAGCAGCAGGAGTGGGCTGTGAGACACCTGGGAAGCAGCAGTGCCTGCAGGAGAGGGCAGTGCAGGGCTGGGAGGCTGATGGATTGTAGACCTCTGGAATGGTTTAGGTTGGAAGGGGCCTGCAGAGCTCACCCAGCCCAAGGCCCCTGCAGCCAGCAGGGACATCCCCAACCAGAGCAGGCTGCTCAGAGCCCCAGCCTGGCCTGCAGTGGTTCCAGAGGTGGGGCAGCTCCCACCTCTCTGGGCAGCAGGGGCCAGGCTCTCAGCACCTTCAGAGTGGAGACTTTCCTCCTTGCATCTAACCCAAATCTCAGTTTAATCCCTCAGCTCTGGCCCCATCACTCCCAGCCCCTGGCAGAAGTCCCTCCCCAGCTCTCCTGCAGTGCCTTCAGGTACTGGAAGGCTGCTCTAAGGTCTCCCTGGAGCCTTCTTTTCTCCTCTCCCTGCAGCAGAGGTGCTCCAGCCCTCTGATCATCTCCATGGCTTCCTCTGGACCCTTTCCAGCAGGTCCATGTCCTCCTCCTGTCCTCCTCAGAGCTGAACTCAGCACTCGATGAGGTGGAGAAGAACAGCGCCAGAGCCCACGGGGGAGGAAATGAGAGCATCAGACCCTTAGGGTGAGCAAAGCCTCTAGCTCCAGGTTTTCTCACTATGCCCTGGAGAAACCCCAGGAGCAGGAGCAGGAGCAGCCCTCCCTCCCTCCCTCGCTCCCTCCCTCCCTCCCTCGCTCCCTCCCTCCCTCGCTCCCTCCCCCGGGGCAGGAGGCGGCTGCGGGCCGCTGGCCGGGGCGGAAGAGCGGCAGACGAAAGCCCCAGGCCGGTTCCATCCTGCGCCAAGAGCCACGAGGAGCCGCTTTGTTTTTTTGGGGAGAGGTTCAGACCGAGCTCGGAGGAACACAGATAACTCTGTCCCAGCTCCGTGCCGTGACGTCTGGGTCACTCCTCTCTGCCCGCCGTGATAAGAGCTGCTCCTTATCGATGCTAACACTTTGATCTCGGGAGCGCTGCTCTGCCCTCACCTGAGCGCCTCGCTAAGGACACAGACTCCTCGAAATCCTCGTGGTCCGGCACACAAAGAGAGCCTTGAAGCCCCGGGCTGCACGTGGTGGCAATGGAAAATGCAGGTCAGTAGATAAGGAGGCAGCCACTGCCTCCCGGTATAAAGCTGGGGAGGTGAGCAGCTCAGAGCGGCTGCTGCGGGCTCCCAGAAGCTGAGTGAGGACCAGCGGACAACTCCTGCACCATGAAGTGGCTCCTCCTGGCCTTGATGTGTCTCCAGCTCTCAGAGGGGTTGGTGAGGTGAGTGTCCTGCAGCAGGGTGCTGCACTGTCCCCCCCATGGGTGCTGCACTGTCCCCCCCATGGGTGCTACACTGTGTCCCCCATGGATGCTGCACTGTGTCCCCCCTGGGTGCTGCACTGTGTCCCCCCTGGGTGCTGCACTGTGTCCCCCATGGGTGCTGCACTGTGTCCCCTGGGTGCTGGCCAGGTCTAGCCAGGTGTGGCTCTGGCCTCCTGCACCTCCACAGATCACCTTGGTCTTCGTCCATGCTGCCTCCACTCCTGGGAGGGCAGCTCCGGGGCACATGCAAGGCAGCAGAGCTCCCTGGTGGCAGAGTGCAGGGGAGCCCAGGGAAGGGATCAGTGGAAAGTGCCCAAATCTGCTCATTTCCTGCTTTGGTTTCTCCCTCTGGGCAGGATCCAGCTGAAGAAAGGCAAATCCATCCGGGAGAAGATGAGGGAGGCTGGGGTGCTGGAGGACTACCTGAGGAAGATGAGGATGAAGTCTGACCCAGTTCAGAAATACAACTTCAGTGGGGGCTATGTTGTGAACGAGCCCATAACCAACCACCTGGATGTGAGTGCCTCAGGCTCCTCTCCCTGCCTCTCCCTGCACCTCTCTCCCCTTTCCCTCCTTCTTCCCAGCTGCTGGAGCAATCTCTTCACCCTCCAGGACTCAGAGGTTGCTTTTCCCCTTTCTTCTTTACCATTTCCTTCCTCCCCCCCAGCCATGAGGTGATGCTTCTCTGGAAAGACATAGCCAAGGAAACAGCAAAGTTTGCACCTTTGGGGGTAAAAAGCAGGCTGAGAACTCACACAGAATGCAGGGGTGGGAGGGAGCCCCAAACTCCAACCCCTGCAGGCAGCAGGGACAGCTCCAGCCGCAGCAGGCTGCCCAGGGACACAGCCAGGCTGAGCCTGAGTGTCTGCAGGGATGGAGCCTCAACCCCCTCCCTGGGCAGCCTGTGCCAGTGTCTCCTCACCCTCACTGTGCAGAGCTTCCCCCTGATGCCAGCCTAACCCTGCCCTGCTCCACTTCAAACCTTTGTCCCTTGTCCTATCCCCACAGGCCCTTCTCAACAGCCCCTCCCCAGCCTTTCCCTACAGGCAGTGGAAGGTTGCTCTGAGGTCTCTCCAGAGCCTTTTCCTCTCCAGACTGAACAGCTCTCAGCTCTCTTAGTTCAGCCTGTTCCTGCCTGGCATTCCCCACACCCTGCCAAGCACTGGGATGTTGGCACAGGGCTGGGAGGTGAAACCCTGCTCAGTCCCTGACCCTGTGACCAACAGAGCTGCCTCATCTCTTGTCCACAGTCCTCCTACTTCGGGGAGATCAGCATTGGGACCCCTCCACAAAACTTCCTGGTGCTGTTTGACACTGGCTCCTCCAACCTCTGGGTGCCCTCCACCTACTGCCAGACCCCAGCCTGCTGTGAGTGCCCCACGCTGCTGAGCCCCCAGCACAAGGGAGAAATCAGGATGCCAGCCTGCTCCCAGCACACTGCTCTGGGGTAGCTGCTCCCTGGTACTGCCCTCTGGCTCACCACAGACTGCTTTGGGTGGGCAGGGACCTTCAGAGGTCCTCCAGTCCAAGCCCCTGCAGTCAGCAGGGAGATCCCAGCCAGAGCAGGCTGCTCAGAACCACAACCAACCTGACCTGCACTGCTGCCAGGGATGGGGCAGCTCCACCTCCCTGGGCAGCCTGGGCCAGGCCCTCACCACCCTCAGCGTAGATGGAGATGGCCAAGTCCCTGTGGCCATTGTGGGTGTCCCCAGAGCACAGAAGTCACATGGCTGTGCCTGCCCCTTTGTGGCCAGGTGGAAGGAAGAGCAAAGCCCTGAACCATGGAGCTGATGCCCTGTGCCCTGGCAGAGCTGCCCCCACGCCCTGGCAGAGCTGTCCTCACATAACTCACTGCTGCTGGGGTGGGGATGTGACTGCTGCTGGCTTTGGCCATGCTGGGTGGCTGCTGTGGCCCCAAGAGCTGCTCCCTGGAGAGGGATGCAGGCAGAGCTGGGAAGCAAACCTTGGAGGGAGCCTCCAGGCAGAGCCTCTTCCGCTCCTCACAGCTTGCTCCCTGCTGAGCTGCTATGCCAGCAGGTGAAATGCCACCCAGGCTCACAGCCAGGAGCTTTGTCTTCTTCCCTCTCCCACAGTCAACCATGCCAAGTTCAACCCCAGCTCCTCCTCCACCTTCAGCTCCAGTGGCCAGTCCTACACCCTGTCCTACGGCAGCGGCTCGCTCACCGTGCTGCTGGGCTACGACACGCTGCGGGTGAGTGCCCCTCCTGCTGCCCTGTGCCCCCGGGCACGGTGTGAGTGCCCCCTGGGCACAGTGTGTCCCCCCCCGGGCACTGTGTGTGTCCCCCCCCCGGGCACTGTGTGTGCCCCCCCCCGGGCACTGTCTGTGTCCCCCCCTGGGCACCGTGTGAGTCCCCCCCTTGGCACTGTGTGTGTGTCCCACCCTGGGCACTGTGTGTCCCACCCTGGGCACCGTGTCCCTGCCCAAGGGCAGCCCTCCTGGCTTGTGGAGCTGAGCTGGGCAGAGCTGCTCTCTTGCCACCAGCTCCTGGGGTTTTTCCCTTGTTTTAACCCTGCTACTTCTCCCAGCTGCCTGGGGATGCTTGCAGCAGCCAGGGCCTTGCAGTGTGCTCCCTGGGCTCTCAGAGCATCCTCCATGGCTGCTGGGCTTTGCCTGAGCAGGCACAGTGACCTGGAGTGCCCTGCCCCTGCAGATCCAGAGCATCACGGTGGTGCAGCAGGAGTTTGGGCTCAGCCAGGATGAGCCCACGCAGCCTTTCTACTTCGCCGAGTTCGATGGCATCCTGGGAATGGCCTACCCCTCCCTGGCAGTGGGGGGGATGCCCACTGCCCTGCAGGGCATGCTGCAGCAGAACCAGCTCACCCAGCCCATCTTCAGCTTCTACTTCTCTCGGTACAGATCTGCCAGGGCCCTCTGCAAGTCCTCTTCCAGAATGGGTTGGGTTGGAAGGGACCTTCAAGACCATCCAGTTCCAAGCCGCTGCCACGGGCAGGGACACCTCCCACCGGCCCAGGCTGCTCAGGGCCTCATCCAGCCTGGCCCTGAACACCCACAGGGAGGGCACAGCCACAGCCTCCCTGGGCACCACCCTCACTGTCAAGAATTTCTTCCTGATCTCCAGCCTTAAGCTCCCCTTCTCCAGCTTCAGTCCCTTCCCTCCCGTCCTACCCTGACCCCTCCTTGTGCACCAGCCTCTGCCTGTCCCCAGGCAGGCTCCTGGTGCCTTGCCCATGCACCTCTCACCGATTCCCTGCTGCTGTGGCTCTGTCTTTGTGCAGCCAACCCACCTACAGCTACGGGGGAGAGCTGGTGCTGGGGGGCATCGACCAGCAGCTGTTCCGCGGGGGCATCACCTGGGCACCGGTGACACAGGAGCTGTACTGGCAGGTGGCACTCGATAGGTGAGTTGTGGCTGTGCCTGCTGGGCATGATCCAGCCCTGGCACCTCCTGGAAGGAGCTGCTGCAGTTGAGTCTGCAGCTGTGGCAGCAGGCAGGAGCTGAGGGTGGGGGTTAGGCAGCACGCTTGGCAGCGTCCCTGGCTCCCAGCTCCAGCCAGGTTGGCTTTCTTCACTTGGCTGTGGGTGCTGAGCACCTTTCCCTTCCTCTCCTCCCAGCTTTGCTATTGGGCAGACAGCAACAGGGTGGTGCAGCCAGGGCTGCCAGGCCATCGTGGACACGGGGACGTACCTGCTGACGGTGCCCCAGCAGTACCTGGATGACTTCCTGCAGCTCACAGGTGCCCAGCAGACCAGCTATGGGGTAAGTGCAGGGCATGCCCTGGAGGCGTGCCCAGGGGCTGGCACCGGAGCCAGAAGCCATGGGCTTGACCAGGTCCCCCAACCCCCATGTGGCACCTACAGGATGTGGTGCTGCAGGCGTGCCAGGGAAGGAGGAGGCCTGGCACTGCCAGGGGATGTTGTGCCCCGCAGTGGGGGCCATGGCCTCCTCCTGACCCTCTCTCTGCAGTATGCAGTTGACTGCAGTCAGGTGCAGAGCATGCCCAGCATCACCTTCGTCATCAACGGAGCTCTGCTCCCACTCAACCCTTCTGCCTACGTCTTGAATGTAAGTTTGAGCTCAGCACCCTCCCCCTGCACCCTGCAGGAAAGCTCCTGGCAAGGCCCTCCCTGCCTGGGGGCCGCTGCCAGCTCCCCGCAGCCCAGCCAGCAGGGTGCCGCTGCCTGCTGGAGACTCTGACTCTCTGTTGCTGCCCCCTTACAGAAGAATGGCTACTGCACCCTTGGCATCGAGCCCACCTACCTGCCCTCCCAGGATGGGCAGCCCCTCTGGATCCTGGGGGATGTGTTCCTCAAGGAGTACTACACCATCTTCGACATGGCCAACAGCCGCATCGGCTTCGCTGTGTCAGCCTAGAGCAGGGAGCAGCAGCCCCCAGCCCCTCTGCCGGCCACACTGCCCTGGCTGGAGCAGCTCTTGGGGTTCCTCTGCACCTTGGGGTTCCTCCCTGTCCCCCTGGGATGTCTCAGTCTGCTCTCTCAGCCTCCTGTTATAAATAAACCCCAAACATCTCAAGCTGTCCCTGCCCTGAGCTTGTTGAGCGGTGCCTGAGGGCAGGCTGCTGGGTTGTGTGTCTCAGACAGGGAGGTCTCAGACAGGGAGGTAAGTGCCAGGAGGAACTCAGTCATGGAATTGTTTTGGTTGGAAAAGATCTCTTTGAGTCCAGCCCAGCACTGCCAGGTCACCACTGAGCCGTGGCCCTCAGCACCACATCTCCGTGGCTCTGAAGCACCTCCAGGGATGAGGAATCCAGCACTGCCCTGGGCAGCCTGGGCCAGGCCTGGACAGCCCTTGGGGGAAGAATTTTGCCTCATGTTCAACCTAATCCTCCCTTGGTGCAGCTTGAAGCTGTTGCCTTTTCTCCTGTCACTTCTTCCTTGGCAGAAGATCCCAACCCCCACCTGGCTCCAGCCTCCTCTCAGGGAGCTGTAGAGAGGTCTCCCCTCAGCCTCCTCTCCTCCAGACTGAAACACCTCAGTTCCCAGCTGCTCCCCAGAAGTCTTCTGCTCTCGACCCTTCCCCAGCTTCTCTGCCCCTCTCTGCTCCTGCTCCAGCTCCTCAGTGTGCAATGCACTCCTGTCCTTGCTCTCAGCGAGGGACAAGCCCAGAGTGCAGCTCCTGAGCTGATTCCTGCAAGGGTTTGGCTTTGCAGGCGAGAAGCAGCAGGGACCAGGCTGTGCTGCTGGGGAGCAGGACACCAAAAAGTCCCTGAGCTTGCTTTCAAACCCCAACCACAGCCCTGGGGACAGGAGTTCCCCGAGGGACTCCCCCACCCCCCCAGTTCTGCTGTGTGCTGGCAGGTGCTGGTCTGTGCCCGGACGTGCCAGGAGTCCCTCTCGGGGTGGTTCGGCTTCACCCTCCTGCAGGCGCTGCCAGGTGGCACTAAGGCACTTCAGCCAGAGGCTCGGCAGCGCCTGGCCAGGCAAACACAGCTGGTGGCAGTGGACATTGCCTTGCTTGCAGCCTGGGGTGCCCTTGGGGTGACCTCAGGGACAGGCTGCCCTGCCTCTTGCAGCCGCTGGTGCTTGCAGGGCTGAACCGATCGCTCCAACCGGCCGAGGGTGCAGCTGCGGGGCTGCTTTGTCCCCACCTCCTCCATCCCTCTTCCTGGTCAGAGGTGTGTGTGGGAGGGCACTAATCCTCCCTGCAGCTGGATAAGGGCTAGCAAAGTCCTGTGACTCAGTTGAGGTGGAAGTATGAAGTCATGCCGGGTTAGCCAGGGCATCCAGCCGACCCCTGCGCCCCCGGGCAGGGCTACTGGGTCAGGGGAGAGCTCAGCCGCGGTGCTGGGAATGGTGCTGGGAATGGTGCTGGGAACGGTGCTGGGTGGCCCCGGGGTGGGGAACACCTTGGCGGGGGGAGGCTCGGCTGACACCACTCTCTCCCGGGATCCAGATGCCATTCTTAGAAGCTCTTTATCATCAGAGCTCATTAGCAGATGTATTAATAGCTCTGTCATCCCGGCAGGGAGAGGACACAAACTCCTCGGGGCTTTGTGTCAAAATATTGACACAGGCTGAGACGCAGATTAGATAGGAGGGGGGCAGGGAAGGGCATTTCCCCTCCCCTTTAAAATGGGAAGAGTTCTGAAGCTGCCCTGGCAGCACTGGTGGCAGGAAGGGACAGGAGAAGGCTGAACCATGTCCCTGCTGATCTTTCCTCTTCCCTCTGCAGGGTGCCCCCGAGCAGCACAGATCCATCAGGATGTGATGGAGGAGGTTGTGCTGCTGGGGGGGTTCCTGAGCTGCCATGGGCTCCTAGTGACCCTGATGGGTCCTCAGGGACCTGGCAGGGACTGGCAAGGCTGGTACCACCTTCCCAGTGTCCCAGAGCTGAAGCCCCTGTGAACACATGTCTAAATCCATGCTGCCCTGCAGCTCTCCAGCCTGGCTATGAGCAGCATCACTCAAAGCCCCTGGGAGGTAGCAGCCCAAAGGCACCAGAGCTGAGCATCCTTGGTGTAACTCTGCCATGGATAAAGGACCTGCAGCAAACCAAAGGTTTTGATCAAAGCTGCTGAACAAGGACTCAGACTGCCAGGGTGCTCAGGCACTGGCAGAGGCTGCCCAGGGAGGTGGTGGAGTGCCCATCCCTGGAGGGGTTCAAGAAACTGTGGCTATGGCACCTGGGGATGTGGTTTGGTGGCCATGGTGGTGTTGGGCTGATGTGGGACTGGGTGATCTCAGAGGCCTTTCACAGCCCTTCACAACTCTGTGACATGGTCCTCTGGAGGTGGCTGAGCTGCCACAGGGCAGGTAAAGCTCTGCCACATGGCTCAGGGCTGCTGTGCTCAGCAGCTTCTAGTCCCCAGCTCAGCTTCTTTGGGGGCTATTGGCAGAGCCAGAGGGCAGAAGGAGCAGGAAGACAAATGCCTGGAAAGAGACTTTTTTGGGGCCATTTTGCTAGTTCCTGAGAGGCTTAGAGCTGGGCTGCAGAAGCAGCTCTGCTGTTTCCTGCCAGCTGTGTGGAGGGCACTGGGTGTAGCATTGGAGGGCACTGGGTGTAGCATTGGAGGGCATTGTAGACCCGGATGGAAGAAATCCTGCTGGCTCCTGGCACTTCCTTGCCTGCCTGGATGGGTCAAAAGGGGATCACCAGTATCATGGACTTCCTCCCCTTGCTCCACAGGGTGTGTTCTGCCTTTGTTCTCCTGGAGAGATCAAGGTGGTGCTGAAGGCAAGAGAAAATACTTTAGCTTGTTGATAACAGCAGAATTTTGCCTTTTATCAGACCTCACATATTTGGCCTTGGTGTCAGAGGTAGTGGACAATGTCTTAGTGTCTGGACAAGCAGGTGAAGGAGGGGCAATCAGGGTGGCTGTGGTGATAAGCAGACCACAGGTGTTGGGTGGGGGCAGTGATAGGGGGAAGGGGCTGGGCACGGTGCTGGCTATATACACCCTGCCCTGGGCAGGACACAGGAGCTGCCATGGAGCCACCGGCACCCAGGGACATGTGGTGGCTGCTGCTGGCCCTGCTCTGCCTCCAGCTCGGGGAGGGGGCTATGAGGTGAGCCCTGGGGCTGGGATGGCTGCTGGGGTGCCAGGTCTGGCTGCAGAGTGAAGCTCACCCTCAGCATGGTGGCTGAGCAGCCCCTTGGCATCTCACTGCCACCTCCAGCCAGCACAGAATCATCCTGAAGAAAGGCAAGTCCCTGAGGGAGGTGATGAGAGAGAAGGGGGTGCCAGAAGGCTTCCTGCAGGACCTCAGGGGGGATCCCAGCAGGAAATACCTGCCCAGTAACTCTGTGGCTTATGAACCCCTCACCAACTACCTGGATGTAAGTATGAAAGCTTCTCCCTCCTCCCCCGAGCCACCCAGCTCTGGGTTTGGAGGTGACCTCCTCCTCCTCTCCCAGTTGCCTGCAGGAAGCTCTGCAGTGGGTGGCTTGGTTCCCTCCCCAGCCACAAGTGGAAGGGCTGCACTGGGCATGGGCAGGAGCTTTGGTGTCTCCAAGGCCTGGGTGATGCTGGGTGACAAAGGCAGCACATCTCATCCTGAGCTGATGTCCCTCCTCAGCAGAGGTGGATGGTTGTGGGGCAGATCTACCACTCCTGGCCCCATGTTGAGGGCAAATCATTGACCCCCTGGCTGCCCTGGAGGCACTCAAGGACTCCAAACCCTTCCTGCAGCCCCCTGGCACTTTGGGTTTCTCAGCTAGGAGGGGGCAGAGAGCTGACAAAAGCCAGGCAGAAGCAGAGAGCTGCAGATTCTTTGTCCACAGTCCTTCTACTTCGGGGAGATCAGCATTGGGACCCCCCCCCCAGCGTTTCCTGGTGCTGTTTGACACTGGCTCCTCCAACCTCTGGGTGCCCTCCACCTACTGCCAGACCCCAGCCTGTGGTGAGCATCCCTTGGAGGGGACAGCACTGTCCCATTGGCCCTCTTGGACCCCCCTGGTGTGCTGTGTGCTGGAGCTGTGGCAGGGCCAGCAGTGAGAGCTGAGGGGGGTTGGGGGTTGCTCAGGGCTGGCTCTGGGTGGTCCCTTCCCTCTGAAGCCCTCCCTGGGGATTTCTGCCTGCGTGGGGACAGGGATGCTGGGCCCAGGGCAGGATGTGACCTGGGGGCTGCCATCTTCTCTCTGTGCAGTAAATCATGCCAGGTTCAACAGGAGCCTGTCCTCCACCTTCTCCAGCGTCGGTGTGACCCGCACCCTGCGGTATGGCTTCGGTGACCTCTGGGTGGCCTTGGGCTACGACACGGTGACAGTAAGTGACCTCTGATGAGCTGAGGGCAAGAACTGACTGAGGCTGGGGCCAGGCCCAGCTGGCTGAAAATCCAGGGAGAGCTGGCAGGAACCTCCTCATGTTGGGTGTCACACAGTGGTAGGGGTTGCAGGGGGCCTCTGAGGATCATCGAGTCCGGCCCAGGGCAGAGCTCCTGGAGAGTCAGCAGAGATGTCCTTGGGGACTGGGATCTGCAGGCCAGCCCCAGGAGGGTCCTCTGAGCTTGGGGCTAGGGGATCTCTTTGGCCACTGTTTGCCTCTCCCAGCCATGGCTGAGCTCTGTCCTTTGCAGGCATGTGAGGTGTTCTGCTGTGGGACCTGCAGGCAGTGGAACTGGGACCCTCAGCTGGTTTGGCTGGGGCAGACTGGGGCTGTGGGGAGCTTGATGTAACAAAGGTAATGGGACAAGGACCATGAGCTCAGCACCTCAGTGCAGATTGACCTTCACAGAGTCAGAGATTGCATTGGGTTGCATCCTGTCCAACCCTCTGCAGGCAGCAGGGACCCTCCAGCTAGAGCAGGCTGCCCAGGGCCAGAGTGTCTTGGGGGATGGAGCCTGGGCAGCCTGCTCCAGTGTCTCCCCACCCTCATTGTGCAGAACTTCCTCCTGATGTCCAACCTAAATCTCCCCTGCTCTGCTTTCAAACCCTTCCTGACCATCCTGCTGCCCAGGTGGGTGTCCAAAACACCAAAGTCCCCCAGCACCTCTCCCTCTAGATCCAGAGCATCGTCGTCAGGAACCAGGAGCTCGGCCTGAGCCTGGACGAGCCCACCAGACCCTTTTACTACCTGAACTTCGATGGGATTTTGGGCATGGCTTACCCAGGTGTGGGCATCAGTGGCTACAACACACTGCTGCAGAACCTCCTGCAGCAGAACCAACTCCAGGAGCCCATCTTCAGCTTCTACTACTCACGGTGAGCCCTCTGACAGCGCAGGTGAGACCTCTCCTGCACAGACACAGCCTGGATCCTGCCTCTTCTCCGTTCCCTCCCCCTCTGCAGGTTCTCCCCATGCCACACCGCTTTCTCCTGAGCAACCTGCCTGTGCTGAGGGTTGGGTTTGTGTCTTTCCAGCAACCCAACCTACAGTTACGGTGGGGAAGTCATCCTCGGAGGCACTGACCCCCAGCTGTACTCGGGAGAGGTCTTATGGGCTCCTGTGGTCCAGGAGCTGTACTGGAAGATCAGCATCGAGGAGTAAGAGCTGCACCAGGGCTTGGAGAGGGCCTTGGAGAGGGGGGAGTCTCTTCTGATGCCTTTGCTGCTGCTCTCTCCAGGTTCTCCATTGGATCCTCAGCCACTGGCTGGTGCAGCCAAGGCTGTCATGGCATTGTGGACACTGGGACCTTCCTGCTGACCATCCCAGGACAATTCCTGCCAGCATTCCTGCAGGCCCTGGGTGCAGAGGAGAGCGACTATGGGGTAGGTGGGAGGGATGCCCTGCACACACGAAGGGCCATGAGGACACACCTGATGGCTACAGCAGGAGGAAGGAGGGTGCCCAGTCCCGAGGTCCTGACCCTTCTGCTCCTCTCTGCTTCCCTTGCAGTTTGTCATTGACTGCAGCGATGTCCCCAGCCTGCCCACCCTCTACTTTGCCATCAGTGGGGCCCAGTTACCACTGCCCCCCTCTGTCTATGTCTTAAAGGTAGGTGTGGCTCTGCCAGGCAGGTGTGAGTCTGCCCTTCCCAGCAGCACTTTGCCACTGTGGGGCAGCTTTGCCCAGGGAAAAGTCAAAAGCTCCTTTGCCAGCCCAGCACCCCAGATGTCCCAGCACCCCGGGTGTCCCAGCACCCCCGGGTGTCCCAGCACCCCGGGTGTCCCAGCACCCCAAATGTCCCAGCACCCCAAATGTCCCAGCACCCCGGGTGTCCCAGCACCCCCGGGTGTCCCAGCACCCCGGGTGTCCCAGCACCCCAAATGTCCCAGCACCCCAAATGTCCCAGCACCCCGGGTGTCTCAGCACCCCAGATGTCCCAGCACCCCGGGTGTCCCAGTACCCCAGATGTCCCAGCACCATGTGTGTCCCAGCACCCCAGATGTCCCAGCACCCCGGGTGTCCCAGCACCCCCGATGTCCCAGCACCCCGGGTGTCCCAGCACCATGGGTGTCCCAGCACCCCCGGATGTCCCAGCACCCCCGATGTCCCAGCACCCCGGGTGTCTCAGCACCATGGGTGTCCCAGCACCCCCGATGTCCCAGCACCCCCAGATGTCCCAGCACCATGTGTGTCCCAGCACCCCAGGTGTCCCAGCACCCCGGATGTCCCAGCACCCCGGGTGTCCCAGCACCCCAGATGTCCCAGCACCCCGGGTGTCTCAGCACCATGGGTGTCCCAGCACCCCGGGTGTCCCAGCATCCCCTTTCACAGTGCTTTTGCACACCTGGGTGTGACCACAAGGAGGGTCTGATCTTGCTCCCAGCCAAAGCACAGCCACCAAGGCACAGGCAGCGCACATCCCTGGCACTGAAAGGTGCTCTTTGCCCCCTGACAGGATGATGGCATCTGCACTGTTGGGGTGGAGGGCACCTATGTGGCCTCTGCCAGCGGCCAGCCCCTCTGGATCCTCGGCAACCTCTTCCTCCGCCAGTATTACTCCATCTTCGACATGGCCAACAACAGAGTTGGCTTTGCCCTGTCAGCCTAGGGATGCTGACCCTCACCTGTGTCCCTGCAACACCTTCCCCTCCCCTGGACCACGGTGAGGAGTAGCTTCCAGCTTCCCTGTAGTGAATAAAGGGCTGCAGATCTGCCTGAGTTGAGTCTCCTCTGGCTGAGGCTGAGAAGGATCTGGAGCAGCTCTTAACCGTCACAAATCTGAGTTCTTGCTCCAGGCCTCCACGCACAGCCTGGGCTGGGGTTGAATCCCCATCCCTGGAGGTGTTTCAAAGCCACAGAGCTGTGGTGCTGAGGGCCATGGTTTAGCCCCAGCCTTGGTAGAGTCAGAGAATGATTGGGCTGGGGGAGCTTCAAGGGCTTTGCCCTGCTTTGGCTCTCAGGGGGTAACTTAATTGCTGCACCACCCAGAGCATGGGTGGCAAGAAGGAAGGGGCTGGCATGGCTGGCATGTGGCAGTGACCACAGCTTGGGGTCAAGAGGAACTGTCAGACTGGGTCAGCGCTGGGGGAATGGAGCAGACCTAGGAGGTGGTTCCTCAAGGTCCAACACAGGACCACACATGGGGGATGCGGTGCCCGGGGGCTCCCTGCCTGCTGCCACCCACCCCCCAGTCAGATGACAGTCACCCTGCTGGGCATGTGACCACCCCTTAAACCTGCTGCTTGCAGCCCAGTCTGCCATGGTGGCTCCTGGGCAGCTCCCTGCCACAGAGGAAGAAATGTCCCCCTGCTGCCACGGGCAGCCCAGGGGCAGGGTCCTGCTGTGCCCTGGGAACTCCAGGGGGGCAGGATCCCCATTGCCCCCTGCTACTGCAGCTCTCAGACCCCTGAGGGTCTTGGCTAGAGGAGCCAAACCCTCCCCAGTGTCTCCAGCAGGCACAGGCTGCTGCTGCTCCCATCGCCTGCTGAGTGCCTAGGTCACTGCCAACCCTCCATGGCCACAAACTGCTGGGACCAGAGCAAGGGGCTGCACGACCCTGGTGCAAGGAGCTACACGACTCTGGTGCAAGGAACTGTGTGACCTCAGTGCAAGGAACTGCACGACCCTGGGGCAAGGACCACAGGATCCTGGTGCAAGGGGCTGCACGACCCTGGTGCAAGAAGCTGCATGCCACCAAGGCAAGGGGCTGCATGACCCTGGTGCAAGGGGCTGGGCCACCCCCCAGCCCTGACAACCCTCCCCTCGTGGCGCCCCGGGGCTGGAAGCCGCTCCGTGCGTGGGGCAGGAAATCCCCGAGCGCCAGCTCTGGCTGCGGCCGCGGGAACTACAAGTCCCGGCAGGGGAGGGCGGCCCCGCGGCGGACTACAGCTCCCGGCGTGCTGCGGAGCCGAGCGGGCCGCGCCGCGCCGCGCCGCGCCGGGCCGGGCAGGGCAGGGCGGGCAGTGCTGCCCTCCCTCGGCGCGGGAGCAGCGGGGCCGGGCCGAGGGCAGCCGAACTGAGCCGGGCCGGGCCGAGTGGAACCGAACTAAGGCGAGCGGAGTCGAACCAAAAGTCGACCGTACCCGAACCGAGCGGAGTCGAACCGAGCCGAGCCCAGCCGAGCCGGGCCGAGTGGAGTCGGAGGGAGGCACTTCGCCGTTCCCCTCTGCCCCGCAGCCACCGGGTGAGTGCGGGGGGTGCCGGGGGGGTACCGAGGGAATACCGGACGGGGCGGGGGGGCAGGCGTGCAGCGGGACCCCCTCGGGCGCGAGCCCGCTTTGCCCCCCCGTCGCTTTGCCCCATCCTGGGGCGCTCTGGACTCGTCCTTTCCCCCTCCCCCCCCCTGTTTTTTTTGGCTGTTAATAATAACGGACTCCCCCCGCCCGCTCCGCCGCCCCCGGGAGCGGCCCCCGCCGACGGCAGCTCCCGGCCGGGCTGCTATGGCTGCTCCCGGCGCTACCGGCTTGGAGCCGCTGCTTTGGCCAGGGGGGGTTGTCCTGTGGCTTGGCCGGGTGCCCCCCGCCCCAGGAAAAAGGCCGAAGGGTCCCGGGGGTTTCGAGCCCCTGCGGCAGCCGGAGGTGACCTGCCCGGGTGGCATTTACCAGCGTGACCCCCAGCCCGAGTGGGGAAACTGAGGCACGGATGCTCCAGCGCTCGGCGCTGATACCTGGAGCGCTGGGTGTGCTCGGGGGGTGTGTGGGGGTTTTCCGTGCACCCCCCCAGGGACAGGGTGTAAATCCCTCCCGGTCTGGTGCGGGCAGGAGAGCGAATGTGTGCCTGTCAACCCCTCCCCCCCCCCCCCCAACCTCAAACCCTGTCCCTGCTGCTTTGGGGGGGGGCTGCAAAAGGCAGGGAAAGAGTTGGGGTACCCCACGGCGCGGGGCTTTGAGGGGGTCGCCGAGAGGACCTTTTGACACACTGCTTGCAGCAGGGATTCGGGGGGGGGGGGCTGTGTGTGGAGAATGGTGTAAGGGGAGGGGGGGGACGGACGGACGGACGGACGGACGGGGACGGTGTACAATTAATGATATTCACGAATTAATTGCGAAGCAGGAAGGGATTACGCCAGCCCTCATGCCCGTGGCCTCCTCCAAAGCTTCAGTGAGTCAGATGATGGGGAAATTTCCTCCAAAACAAAGCAAAAAAGGGCAAAAAAAAAAAAAAAAAAAAGGGCAAAAAAAAAAAATGAAAGAGAGGAAAAAAAAAAGAGAGGAAAAAAAACCCAACCCAAACCCCAGCGGCGGCGATTCGGTGATTGTTGTGCTCCTGGCAGATAAATAAATCAACCCCTGCGAGCCCGGGGACAAGCAGGGCTGGCTTCCAGGAATCCCAGCAGTGCTCCTGCGCCGTCCCAGCCCTTGGGCCGTGGGGGGAGTTTGGGATTTGTTTTATATAACAGCCGAGAGTGGAGCAGGAGCAGGAGCAGGCAGCGGAGCTCTCGCTGCACTTGGGAGGACTTTCCCCCCCTCCCCCTCCCCCTTCCCCCTTCCTCTCCTCCTTGGTTTTGTTTATTATTATTTCTTTTTTTGTTTTTTGGTGCTGTTGTTGCCCTTCCCCTGCAGCCTCCCCCCCGCCCCCCCCTGCCGTGTTGGGCTGGCTTCATGCACGGCTGCTCCTGCAGCCGGGGGAGGGAGCAGGGCTGGTTTCTCCCTGCTGCAGGTGCTGCTGGTGGCCGAGCCGGTGCTTACCTGCTGCTGGGGGAGCCGGCAGCCAAGAGCATGGCGTGGCCGGGGGGGCTGGGGAATTTGGGAGTGGGGCTGTTGGGAGATGAGAAACCACCGGATTGAGGCTGCGGAGGAAGGGGGGAGGTGGGCGCTGATGGCCCCGGCGGTGCCGGTGGCAAGTGCTGGTCCTGTGGGGCATGGAGGGGAAAAGCTGCTGGGTTATGGCAGGGATGCTGAGAGCCGGGAGGGAAACTGACATGGATGCGTGGAGGAGAGCTGGGGTCGTCTTGGAGGGATTTGGGGTGCGTGGAGGAGAGCTGGGGTGGTTTCTGAGGGATTTGGGGTGCGTGGAGGAGAGCTGGGGTGGTTTCTGAGGGATTTGGGGTGCGTGGAGGAGAGCTGGGGTGTTTTCAGAAGGATTTTAGGGTGCCTGGAGGAAAGCTGGGGTGTTTTCAGAAGGATTTTAGGGTGCCTGGAGGAAAGCTGGGGTGTTTTCAGAAGGATTTTAGGGTGCCTGGAGGAAAGCTGGGGTGTTTTCAGAAGGATTTTAGGGTGCCTGGAGGAAAGCTGACATGTTTTCCGAGGGATGCTGGGTGTGTGGAGAGGGAAGCTGGAGTGTTTTGTGAGGGATGCTGGCTGCACGGAGCAAAGCCGAGCGTGTTTTCCGAGGGATGCTGGCTATGCCTCCCGAGGGATGCTGGCTGTGCATTCCTAGGGATGCTGGCTTTGCTTCCCACCCCTTATCAGTAGGAAACTGCTCCGGGGTGGAGCTGGCTGCTGCACGGGGGCGATTCCAGCATCCGGGTGTTTGGGACGGGAGGTTGTGATTCCAGCCAGGGCTTTTTTCTCTCTTTCTCTCTCTCTCTTCCCCCCCCTCCCACGTTTCCACGGCTCCCAGTTCACAGCACGTGGTGTTGCTGGTCCCCCCTCCCGCCCCGCTCCGGCGCTGCGAGGAGGCTTCCCGCTTTGCCCGGCTCCGGTGGTGCTGCGGGGAAGGGGCAGAGCCCTGCGTGCGCAGCACAAAGTGATGAATCATCGGAGCGCGGCGGAGGGGACACTGCCAGGGCGGAGGGTGGTGGCCCCGAGCGGCACGGCTCGGTGGAAAAAAGCATCAGCAGCTGCAGGGAAATGAGGCTGGGGAGGCCAGGCCGGGGGGGTGCGACCCACCTCAGGGGAAAAAACAAGCGGCACAGGTACGGAGGGTGGAGTGGCAGAGTGGGTTGGGGCGGAAGGGACCTTAAAGAGCATCCAGCATCCAGCTCCAGCCCCCCTGCCGTGGGGCAGGGACACCTCCCACCAGCCCAGGTTGCTCAAGGCCTCATCCAGCCTGGCCTTGAACACCTCCAGGGAGGGCACAGCCACAGCCTCCCTGGGCAGCCTGTGCCAGAGCCTCCCCAGCCTCCCTGGCAAGAATTTCTTCCTCATCTCCAGTCTCAGTCTGCCCTCCTCAAGCTGCAGTCCCTTCCCTCTGGTAAAATCCCTCCCTGTGACTCTCCTCATTTTGTGGGTTGCTGTGCAGGGGTGCTGGGGTCTTGATGTTGTGATGGCAGAGGGGGGTCTCAGCTGTGCATTGCTGTTTCCCCCTCTTTTCCTGGGGGGTGCAGGTGGGAGGTGGGGAGGGATGGAGCTGTCCTGGCACATCCCTGCCAGCTCTGGGGACAGCTGGAGCCTGTGGGTTGGTTTTCTGGGGACATTTGGAGCTGCATCCCCTGCAGTGGAGCCATTTCATGACTGCCCTGTGTGGGGTTGTCCCACTGCTCAAAGAGGAACCAGGCCAGGGGGAAGCAACTTGCTGGTGTCACCAGAGCACAGTGGTGTCCCTGGGGTGGATGCCACAGCCTGGCAGTGGCACTGTGCTGCTGGCACATCCCTGGGCCAGCACTGTGGCATCCCACAGCCTCAGCCCATGCTGAGGCTGCCCCGTGGTGGTTTCTCTGACCCTCTGGTGGCTGTGGGCCATTTCCAGGGGCTGGAACTGGATGCTTTGTAGCCCTGTGAAAGAGCAGAGAGTGTTTGGAGGTGCCTGTACCAGGCCATGCTGCCTCCAGCCCCAGGGGCATCCTGTGGTGACCTTTCTGTGGTGGCATCACCTCTGCAAGCCCTTGCCAGGCAGCACCTTGGGCTTTGCTGAGCTGTGCTCTGCTCCTGGGGCTCATCCCTTCTGCAGGGTGAGCTGGGGTCACTGTCACCCTTGCAGCTCCTTTGGTGTCACCTTTGAAGAGAGAAGGAAGAGCCCTGAAGATGCAGCACGTTTGTGCTTTGGCTTTCTCCCTCACTGGTGTCTCCAGTACTGCCCCCATGGTTCCCCCAGTTCATTGCCCTCTGGCAGGGCTGGTGCCTGGCACTTGGCCTTGGGTCAGGGTGTGTTTTCCTTGTGGATTTAGGTGCAGGCAGGGTCCCACCACCTGGCCAGCCCAGGAATGCAGCAGGCTGAGCTTTGTGCTCCAGGGTGAGCTCTGGCTCCTGCTCCTCACCTTTGAGTGACAGCCAGGAGCTGGCTGGAGGGGACAAGAAAACTGGGAATGATGGGCAGGATGTGATGCCAGCCCTGGTCCTGCCCTGCTGCTGCTGCTGGCAGTGCCTTTGAAGAAGCCATCCCTACTCCAACCTCCTTCCCCCTCACTTTCTGCTGGACAAACAGGCAGCAGAGCAAAGCTGTAAGCATTGAATTGCAAAAAGGAAAGAAAGCAAAGAAACCACAGGATTGCCCTGTGGGCAGAGGAAGAGCATGGTGGGAGCTGAGCCCTGGGCAGGGCTGCACAGTGCCAGCCTGCAAGGAGCAGAAGCAGCTTGGCATGTCCTGGGCAGGGATCCAGCCTGGGAGGGTGGTGTGGGGCTGGGTGCTGGCTGCCAGGGCTTGTGCTGTGCTGCTGCTCTGCAGGATGGAGCTCAGCAGCCCCACTCTGGCTACGGCTGCAGGCACAGGGGGTGGCCTGGGAGGCGTTCTGGGGAGCTGGGTGCTGGGAGCAGGATCGTGGGGTGTGCCCCAGTGGGACTGGCAGAGGAGGGTGGGTGGCTTCACCTGGGGGGGGTCACCTGGGGACTGCTCCTGGCCACATCCCAGCCCACAGTCCCCTCCCACTCTGCAGGGGGGGTTGTGCCATCCTCATGTGAAAGGCTCTTCTAAGGATGGCTCCCAGGGGGTTGTCACCTCCTTGCCAGGGCAGTCACTCCAGACGAGCTCCCCACACCCTGCTGCCTGCTCAGAGCCCCTCCTGTAGTCAAATCAGAGCAGCTCTCAGTCCAGATAAACCTGAAACGCCCTGGCAGGATCCTTCCCCCCAGACACATCCCTCTGGTTCCTTCCCATAGCTGCACCCCAGGAGCCAGATCCCTCTGGTTCCTTCCCATAGCTGCACCCCAGGAGCCAAATCCCTCTGGTTCCTTCCCATAGCTGCACCCCAGGAGCCAAATCCCTCTGGTTCCTTCCCATAGCTGCACCCCAGGAGCCAAATCCCTCTGGTTCCTTCCCATAGCTGCACCCCAGGAGCCAAATCCCTCTGGTGCCTTCCCATAGCTGCACCCCAGGAGCCAAATCCCTCTGGTGCCTTCCCATAGCTGCACCCCAGGAGCCCTACTTGGTTTATTTCTTGGCTGAACAGTTGTGAAGCTGAAGGTTTCCCCTTGCCCTGCCCCTGCCCAGCTCTTTCTGCCCTGCTTTGGTTGTCACCAAACCTCCACTGCAGTTTGTGTAGATGCTGAGGTAGCACCGGGTGCCCTGACCTGGGCACCTTCAGACCCCCCTTTGCTACCCTGGAAGGCAGCAGAGGGGCTGCAGGTGGTCCTTGGTGCTGGGGCACTTTGGTGGCAGGGGCTGCAGTGAGCTTGGGGCTGGGCAGGGAAGGTTTTGGAGCCCTGGGAAGAAGTGAGGGCAGCGGCTGTGGCCTTCACCCAGGCTGCTGCCTGCAGGCTGTGGGGTGGGGAACCTTCAGGAGGAAATGAGGAGGGGGTCAGGCTGGTGCAGTGGGGTCTGCAGCCTCCTGGCATGCAGGGAGCTTTTCTCCTGCCTCCAGCTCGCAAATGCCCCAGGGGGAGGGGGGAGGGTGGCAGCAGGCTGAGTGCTGGCTGCAGCTCCCCCCTCGGGTGCCGCTCTCAGCCCCGGCGCTGCTGCCGCTCCCTGGGCACCGCTGCGGGCTGGGGGCAGGTGAAGATCTCTCCAGGAGGGAGCTCAGCCTGGTGAGAAAAACCTCTGGGCTGCTTCGCGGTCAGACTGGTGGAACTTGTGCTGGGGAGGTGGCAGCAGCCGCGGCAGAGCCCCGACCCTGCCGCCGGCGGCACGGTGCCAGGGCAGGGGCTGGGTTGGCAGCAGGAGCTTCCCAGAGCCCAGTTTGACCTTCACGGAGCAGGACAGCAGCAGGCTGAGCCGGGGGGACAGGAAGGGAGAGGAGAAACCTCCCCTCCGGGGGTAAGCAGCGGGGGCTGGGTGCTGCCCCGGGCGCAGGAGGCGCTGCCAAGGGCCGGGACGGCGGCGGGGGGGGCCCTGGGGCTGGTCGGGAGGACCTGTCCCGGGCTGTCCCCAGCTCCTTCGGTGGTGCTGGGGAGCAGCTGGGGCTGCCATGGCGCTGGGGCTGCGCTTCCAGGCAGTCTGCCTCCTGGGAAGCTCCTGGCTGGGTGCTGGGGGCTGGCTGTGGCATTAGTTATAAATGTCCCCTGCTGGCAGCAGCCCTGGGCACGGCAGGAGGGAGGGAGGGAGGAGGGGAGGGGGTGGTGCTGGCACGGGGAGTGCCACCCGGGGCTGGGGGGTGCCACATGGGGTGGCTGCTGTCACCTTGAGCCTTCTGCTCCTGGAACCATGGCCTGGGGGTGCATGGAGCTCCGGGGGGTGGGGTTGGTTGTCCTCACTTCCCAGGGTGGTCTCTAGGATTTTGGGGGCACTTGGGAGATCTGAGTCACAGATTCACAGAAGGGGTTGGGGTGGAAGGGAGCTCAAAGCTCAGCCAGCTCCCAGCCCCTGCCCTGGGCAGGGACACCTCCCCCCAGCACAGGCTGCTCAGGGCCTCATCCAGCCTGGCCCTGAACACCTCCAGGGAGGGCACAGCCACAGCCTCCCTGGGCAGCCTGTGCCAGAGTCTCCTGACCCTGGAGACACTAATTTCTCCCTAATTTCCAGTCTCAATCTCTCCTCTTCAAGCTCCAATCCGTTCCCTCTCGTCCTGGCACTCCCAGCCCTTGTCCAAAGTCCCTCCCCAGCTCTCCTGGAGCCCTTCAGCTACTGGGAGGCTGCTCTGAGGTCTCCCTGGAGCCTTCTCCAGGCTGAACAGCCCCAGCTCCCCCAGCCTGTCCCCACGGGGGGGTTCTGCAGCCCTCTGATCATCCTTGTGGCCTCCTCTGGACCCTCTCCAACAGTTCCATGTCCTTCTCAAGCTGAGGGCACCCAGCCCCACGCTGGGTCACATCAACCCTGCTGGAACCCAGCTGGGGCCAGGGAGGGTCCTGCCCTGCCCCTTCCCCTCCTTGCTCCTTTATGCAGTGATTTGAGAACCTAACACCCAGGCTGCCCACAGCAGGCCAGGATTTGCTCCTGGGGTTGTGTGTGTGCCTGGGGGGGTCCTCACTGCTGGCTGTCTCCAGAGGTGGGCAGGGCAGGGCTGTGTGCCCTTCCCCACCGAGGCCCCTCCAAGGTCACCCCTGCCCTGCAGCCTCCATACAAGGCTGATTAATCACCCAGCCCCGGGCGGTGCCAAGCCACTGCCCCTTGGCTCATCCTCCTCCCTGGGAAGTTCTCCTGCCCCTTAACACTTTTATTTTTAATTGCTGCTGTGGGGGGTGTGGGGGGGGGGGGCAGCAGCTTGCAGCTCAGGCTGTTTGCACCAGCAGGCTGTGAATTCCCCGGGTGGGCACTGGACAGTGATGTTTCAATCAGGGCTCCTGCACCGTGCCAACCACCCCGCAGGAAGGGGCTTGGCTCTGCTCTGGAGTAGCCACAGAGGCAGGACCTGACCCCATGGTGGTGCCCTCAGCCCCCCCCAGCCCTGCTTTGGGGGCTGCAGATGTGCTTGGCTTGGGTGGTGCTGTGTGTGCCATGCCTGGGCTGTGCCATGCTGGGCACAAGGTGTTTGGGGGTGAAGGAGAGGGGTTTGGGGGTGAGGGAGAGGGGTTTGGGGGTGAAGGAACCAGGGTGCTGGTGCTCCTGCCCTGCCTGGGCTGTGCCATGCTGGGCACAAAGGCTTTTTGGGCTGATGCTGTGCATGCTGTGCCATGCTGGCCAGATGAGCTGCTTGGGGTGAAGGAAGGAGAGGCTTTTGGGGTGAAGAAGAGGCACTGAGGGTGAAGGAGCTGGCATGCCTGCTGCCCCTGAGCTGTGCCACACCAGGCAGATGGGCTTTTGGGGGTGAGGTGGAGGCTTTTGGGGCGAGGGAGAGGCTGTTTGGGGGTGAGGTGGAGGCTTTTGGGGCGAGGGAGGGGCACCAGAGCCATGCTGTGTGTTGTCAGCCCTGCAGCACTGCCGTGCCCAGGGGAGCTCTCAGGGCTGTGCCTTGGCACCCCCAGAACCAGGGAGCTTCTGGGTGGGCCCCATGTGTTCTGCCCTGGCTGTGAGACTCTTACCAGGGGAGCCTGGTGCCCAGTGCTGCTCTTCCCTCCTCCCTGGCACCTCCCTGCTGGGTGTAGCTTACCTGGGCAGCCTGGGGGGCACTGCTCTAGCCAGGGTCCTGCTGCCTTGTGCTAATGTTTGCACTGTGCTGGATACCTGGGCTGCTTCCAGGGGTGGCATTTAATGCATGGAAGGGAAAACATTTGGCCTCTGCCCCCAGGGCCTGTTAACAGCGCCGTGGGCCACGTTGCTGAGATGCCAGGGCTAAAAACGGTGCTGGTGACTCAGGCTCTGGCTGCTGCTGTCAACTGACCCTGCCTCTTATCTGCCAGCTCCCTCTGCCTTCTCCTTCTCCCTTTCAGGGCTGTGTGCTGGCTGCACAGGGAAGGTGCCTCCAGACAGGCTTGGGGTGGCTCTGCTCATCCACCTGCCTGCCCCAGCTCCTGCCTGCTGGGTGGGCACCGGGCAGGGCACCATTGCTCTCTGGAGTTGGAAGCTTACAATTTATTAGAATCATTAGAATAAACCAAACCAGGCTGGAAGAGACCTTCAGGGTCATGGTGTCCAACCCATCAGCCAATCCAACCCACACAAACAGCTAACCCCTGGCACCAAGCACCCCAGCAAGTCTTCCCCTGAACACCTCCAGGGATGGGGACTCCACCACCTCCCCAGGCAGCACATCCCAATGGGCAATCACTCTCTGTGTAGAGCTTCTTCCTAACATCCAACCTGAACCTCCCCTGGCACAGCCTGAGACTGTGTCCTCTTGTTCTGGTGCTGGCTGCCTGGGAGAAGAGACCAACCCCCACCTGGCTCCAGCCTCCCTTCAGGCAGTTGTAGAGAGTGATAAGGTCTCCCCTGAGCCTCCTCTTCTCCAGGCTAAGCAACCCCAGCTCCCTCAGCCTCTCCTCCCAGGGCTGTGCCCCAGACCCCTCCCCAGCTTTGTTGCCCTTCTCTGGACACCTTCCAGCAGCTCAACCTCCTTCCTAACCTGAGGAGCCCAGAACTGGACACAGGACTCGAGGTGTGGCCTCAGCAGTGCAGTGTCCAGGGGCAGAATGACCTCCCTGCTCCTGCTGGCCACACTGTCCCTGATGCAGGCCAGGATGCCATTGGCCCTCTTGGCTGCCTGGGCACACTGCAGGCTCATGTTCAGCCTCCCATCAACCAGGACCCCCAGGTCCCTCTCTGCCTGGCTGCTCTCAGCCACTCTGCCCCCAGCCTGTAGCACTGCCTGGGGTTGCTGTGGCCAATGTGCAGCCCCTGGCACTTGGATGTGTTCAATCTCCTGCCCTTGGCCTCTGCCCATCTGCCCAGCCTGGCCAGGTCCCTCTGCAGAGCCTCTCTGCCCTCCAGCAGCTCAACTCCTGCCCCCAGCTTGGTGTCACCTGCACAGTCACTGCTGATGGACTCAATGTCCTCATCCAGATCATCTGCACCATCTCTGCCTTTCCCATCCCAGAGGGATGTAGGCTGGATGGGAGCTCTGCAATCTCTGGCCCAGCCCCAGCATGACCAACCTGGGCGTTAGATTGAGGTCTCTGGGGCTGGAGCTTGCTCTGCTAGCAGGGTTTGGCCACCCTCGTGGTGAGGAATCCCTTCCTGACAGCCCAGGCTGGGCCCTGGGGGTGCCAACCACAGCACTCTGTGCCTCTGTGCTGATGAAGATGAAGGACCCTGACCTGCCTTCCCCAGTCCCTGACACCAGGAGCATGCTGGCATGGCAGAGGTCACCCCCGTGGTGGCCTTGCCAAGTCAGTGTGAGTGCCCTGGGCAAGAGCTGCATGGGAGCTGATGGGTGCCAGCCTGTGCTGCTGGCAGGGTGGCACAGCAGCAGCTCACTGACCTGGTCACAGGGAGCTTGATCTGCTCAGGAAGGTGCCACAGTGCCCTCATGGGATGTTGGCACAGCCAGCATGGGCACAAAGGGGACGTGGTGCAAAGCAGCTTTGCAGGGTGGGGGTGAGGAGGGGTTCCCAGCACAGTGCCACCTGTGGAGGGCATCCCATGGGGGTCCTTGCCATCTTCTGGCTTTGCCTCTGCCATCCTGGCTGGTGCCTGCTTCTGTTGGCATTGCCATCCTGATGGGGACCAGCTGTGGGTGCTGGAGGGACCTCATGAGCTGCCCAGCAGGGTGCAGGACCCTACCTGTGCCATGCTGGAGGGTGAGGGATCACTGTGTGCCACATCCTCTAGAGTGCCAGGAGATGGCTTTTGCCCCTCTGGGTGCTCACTGGCAGGGCTGGCACTGCAGCAGGGGTGGCACTGCAGCAGGGGTGGCACTGCAGCAGGGATGGCACTGCAGCAGGGGTGGCACTGCAGCAGGGATGGCACTGCAGGCATTGATGGCACTGCAGCAGGGATGGCACTGCAGCAGGGGTGGCACTGCAGGCAGGGTTTGCACTACAGCAGGGGTGGCACTGCAGCAGGGGTGGCACTGCAGCCGCTCTGCCCGCAGCTCCCAGGGGGATGCGGTAGGTCAGACCCAGCCTGGGCACCGCAGGGCCTGGCCCTGGTGGCTGCAGCTCTCTGTGCCATGCTGTCTCTCAGCTCAGTCTCTCTGTGCCATGCTGTGGCTCAGCTCAGTCTCTCTGTGCCATGCTGCGGCTCAGCTCAGTCTCTCTGTGCCATGCTATGGCTCAGCTCAGTCTCTCTGTGCCATGCTGCCTCTCAGCTCAGTCTCTCTGTGCCATGCTGCTGCTCAGCTCAGTCTCTCTGTGCCATGCTGTGGCTCAGCTCAGTCTCTCTGTGCCATGCTCTCAGCTCAGTCTCTCTGTGCCATGCTGTCTCTCAGCTCAGTCTCTCTGTGCCATGCTGTCTCTCAGCTCAGTCTCTCTGTGCCATGCTGTGGCTCAGCTCAGTCTCTCTGTGCCATGCTCTCAGCTCAGTCTCTCTGTGCCATGCTGTCTCTCAGCTCAGTCTCTCTGTGCCATGCTGTGGCTCAGCTCAGTCTCTCTGTGCCATGCTCTCAGCTCAGTCTCTCTGTGCCATGCTGTCTCTCAGCTCAGTCTCTCTGTGCCATGCTGTCTCTCAGCTCAGTCTCTCTGTGCCATGCTGTCTCTCAGCTCAGCCTCTCTGTGCCATGCTGTCCCTCAGCTCAGTCTCTCTGTGCCATGCTGTCTCTCAGCTCAGTCTCTCTGTGCCATGCTGCTGCTCAGCTCAGTCTCTCTGTGCCATGCTGTCTCTCAGCTCAGTCTCTCTGTGCCATGCTGCCTCTCAGCTCAGTCTCTCTGTGCCATGCTGTCTCTCAGCTCAGCCTCTCTGTGCCATGCTGTCTCTCAGCTCAGCCTCTCTGTGCCATGCTGTCCCTCAGCTCAGTCTCTCTGTGCCATGCTGTGGCTCAGCTCAGTCTCTCTGTGCCATGCTGTGGCTCAGCTCAGTCTCTCTGTGCCATGCTGTCCCTCAGCTCAGTCTCTCTGTGCCATGCTGTGGCTCAGCTCAGTCTCTCTGTGCCATGCTGTGGCTCAGCTCAGTCTCTCTGTGCCATGCTGTCTCTCAGCTCAGTCTCTCTGTGCCATGCTGCTGCTCAGCTCAGTCTCTCTGTGCCATGCTGTGGCTCAGCTCAGTCTCTCTGTGCCATGCTGTCCCTCAGCTCAGTCTCTCTGTGCCATGCTGTCTCTCAGCTCAGCCTCTCTGTGCCATGCTGTCCCTCAGCTCAGTCTCTCTGTGCCATGCTGTCTCTCAGCTCAGTCTCTCTGTGCCATGCTGCTGCTCAGCTCAGTCTCTCTGTGCCATGCTGTCTCTCAGCTCAGTCTCTCTGTGCCATGCTGCCTCTCAGCTCAGTCTCTCTGTGCCATGCTGTCTCTCAGCTCAGCCTCTCTGTGCCATGCTGTCTCTCAGCTCAGCCTCTCTGTGCCATGCTGTCTCTCAGCTCAGTCTCTCTGTGCCATGCTGTCCCTCAGCTCAGTCTCTCTGTGCCATGCTGTGGCTCAGCTCAGTCTCTCTGTGCCATGCTGTGGCTCAGCTCAGTCTCTCTGTGCCATGCTGTCCCTCAGCTCAGTCTCTCTGTGCCATGCTGTGGCTCAGCTCAGTCTCTCTGTGCCATGCTGCTTCTCAGCTCAGTCTCTCTGTGCCATGCTGTCCCTCAGCTCAGTCTCTCTGTGCCATGCTGTCTCTCAGCTCAGTCTCTCTGTGCCATGCTGCTGCTCAGCTCAGTCTCTCTGTGCCATGCTGTGGCTCAGCTCAGTCTCTCTGTGCCATGCTGTCCCTCAGCTCAGTCTCTCTGTGCCATGCTGTCTCTCAGCTCAGTCTCTCTGTGCCATGCTGTCCCTCAGCTCAGTCTCTCTGTGCCATGCTGTGGCTCAGCTCAGTCTCTCTGTGCCATGCTCTCAGCTCAGTCTCTCTGTGCCATGCTGTGGCTCAGCTCAGTCTCTCTGTGCCATGCTGCTGCTCAGCTCAGTCTCTCTGTGCCATGCTGTGGCTCAGCTCAGTCTCTCTGTGCCATGCTGTCCCTCAGCTCAGTCTCTCTGTGCCATGCTGTGGCTCAGCTCAGTCTCTCTGTGCCATGCTGCCTCTCAGCTCAGTCTCTCTGTGCCATGCTGTGGCTCAGCTCAGTCTCTCTGTGCCATGCTGTGCCTCAGCTCAGTCTCTCTGTGCC
This sequence comes from Melanerpes formicivorus, assembly GCF_026170545.1. Classification (NCBI taxonomy): domain Eukaryota; kingdom Metazoa; phylum Chordata; class Aves; order Piciformes; family Picidae; genus Melanerpes; species Melanerpes formicivorus. The sequence continues at coordinate 4,578,309 of NW_027142398.1, forward strand.
ATGCTGTCTCTCAGCTCAGTCTCTCTGTGCCATGCTGTGGCTCAGCTCAGTCTCTCTGTGCCATGCTGCTGCTCAGCTCAGTCTCTCTGTGCCATGCTCTCAGCTCAGTCTCTCTGTGCCATGCTGCTGCTCAGCTCAGTCTCTCTGTGCCATGCTGTCTCTCAGCTCAGTCTCTCTGTGCCATGCTCTCAGCTCAGTCTCTCTGTGCCATGCTGTCTCTCAGCTCAGTCTCTCTGTGCCATGCTGCTTCTCAGCTCTGTCTCTCTGTGCCATGCTGTCCCTCAGCTCAGTCTCTCTGTGCCATGCTGTCTCTCAGCTCAGTCTCTCTGTGCCATGCTGTGGCTCAGCTCAGTCTCTCTGTGCCATGCTGTCCCTCAGCTCACTCTCTCTGTGCCATGCTCTCAGCTCACTCTCTCTGTGCCATGCTCTCAGCTCAGTCTCTCTGTGCCATGCTGTCTCTCAGCTCAGTCTCTCTGTGCCATGCTGCTGCTCAGCTCAGTCTCTCTGTGCCATGCTGTCCCTCAGCTCAGTCTCTCTGTGCCATGCTCTCAGCTCAGTCTCTCTGTGCCATGCTGTCTCTCAGCTCAGTCTCTCTGTGCCATGCTGTGGCTCAGCTCAGTCTCTCTGTGCCATGCTGTCTCTCAGCTCAGTCTCTGACTCCTGTGCTGCAGCAAGGGAACCCCAGCAGGTCTGGAGGCTTTTTGCCACTTCCCCCCTGCGTGGCTGCTGCCTTGAGTGCAGGCTGCTGGGAAGGAGGAAACACAGAGGTGGAGCAGCCCCAGCGTGGAGCATGGAGGAGCTGTGACCCAGAGGTGCCCCCCCCGGCCCTGCCATCCCACCCCCAGGTAACCCCTGCTCCATCACCCCCCTGTTCCCACGCGGTGGGATGGCAGCAGAGCCCACCCCTGGGCTGGGGGCACCCAGGGGGTGGCTTTGTGGGCGCCTGGTGGGTGGCAGCTTGGTGCTGTCAGGGCAGATCTTGGGGCAGGGCAAACACCTCTGGGCTCCTGGCTTGCTGCAGCCAGCCAGCCCCTGCCTGCCCTGCAGTGCTGCTGGGGTCTGGGGGGGGCTCTTGGGGTTGGGGTGCACCAGGCTCCCTCAGTCACCCCCCCTGACATCTCTGCCCCCCACCCCTGGCATTTGAAAAGGAGGAAGGAAGGCTTGGTCGGTGCTTGCTGTGGGGAGGAGGAGGCAGAGCTCTTCTCACTTCTTTCTTCTCCTTTTCCTTTTTGCTGCCCTCTTGGTTATCAATGAAGCAGCCCAGAGCTGGGGTAGGGGGGCACAGCATGGCCCCCACCCCAGCTCCCCTCCTTCCCCGGGGGTCCCCTCCCCCAGCTGAAGCTGCCAATTGATTTTTCCACTTGCAAAGGGCCAGGATCGACTGGGAAAGGAGCACGGGGCAGGGGCAGGGCTGGGAAAGGGGCACAGGGCAGGGGCAGGGCTGGGAAAGGAGCACAGGGCAGGGGCAGGGCTGGGCCAGCAGCTCCTCGGTGCGCTGAGCTTGGGGGTTCTCAGCTGCATCTGCAGGCCCTGGCTCCCTCCTCCTCCCTCCAGCTCTGGGGGAGGGGCTGGGCAGGAGCTGGCTGGCACTTGCTGAAGGTGTGTGTGTGTGGTGTGTGCCCACACGGCGTGGGCAGGGTGGGCACTGTGGGTGCTGCCTCCCCGGGGGCCACCCAGGGAGGGTAATGTGATCCCCCCCGGGCTTCTCAGGGGCTAAATCTGGAAACTGCCTCACAGCAGCTTTTATTTCTAACCCACACCTGGGCACAGGGATGCCAGAGCAGGAGGGGGTGCAAGGGCAGCAGCGTGGGTGTTTAGTCCCTTTGGGGTGGCACTGGGTGCTACATGGGCACAGAGGTGGCAATGTGGCTCTGGGTGTTTGTCTCTTTGGGGGGGCACTGGGTGCTGTGTGGGTGCAGGGGCAGCAGTGTGGGTGCAGGGGCAGCCGTGAGGGTGTTTAGTCCCTATGGGGGGGCACTGGGTGCTGTGTGGGTGCAGGGGCAGCAGTGTGGGTGTTTAGTCCCTATGGGGGGGCACTGGGTGCTGTGTGGGTGCAGGGGCAGCAGTGTGGGTGTTTAGTCACTATGGGGTGGCACTGGGTGCTGTGTGGGTGCAGGGGCAGCAGTGTGGGTGTTTAGTCACTATGGGGTGGCACTGGGTGCTGTGTGGGTGCAGGGGCAGCAGTGTGGGTGTTTAGTCACTATGGGGTGGCACTGGGTGCTGTGTGGGTGCAGGGGCAGCAGTGTGGGTGTTTAGTCACTATGGGGTGGCACTGGGTGCTGTGTGGGTGCAGGGGCAGCAGTGTGGGTGTTTAGTCCCTATGGGGGGGCACTGGGTGCTGTGTGGGTGCAGGGGCAGCAGCGTGGGTGCAGGGGCAGCCGTGAGGGTGTTTGTGCCGTTGGAGGGGCCCCGGGTGCCCCCCGCTGGCTCCCGGCAGCAGCTCCGGCAGCAGCCTCCCCGCCGCGTTGCTCGGCAGCCGCCGAGGTGGCTCCGGGAGCCGCCGCCGGTTGCTGAGCAGCAGCCCCTGCCCCGCTGGCTGTCGCTGGATGCGCTCCGTGGGCTGCGCTGCTCGCCGGGCTCCGGGGGGGGCTGGGGGACAGCTTGGGGCTGTGCAAAGCCCTGTGAGGGTCAGGGCAGCTCTAGGTGCCCCCAGGGATCCTGCAGCTGGAGCCCCCCCCCGCGAAGGGCTGCCCTGAGCGCGTTGGGCTCCTGCTGCAGTCAGCCCCAGAGGAAGGGCAGGAAAGGGCCAGAAAGAACCTGGGTGCTAAACAGCAGCAGAGATATTTTGAAGGGAGATTAAGTCCCTGGCTGCAGCCCCACATGTGCCAGCAGTGGGGCTGGTAGCTGGTGGTGGAGCATGGCTGATGCCTGGGCAGTGCCCCGGTGCTGATGGAGCCCAGCACCCAGGGAGGTTTTCACCTGCAGACCTCACCCTGTGCTGTGGGCAGGGGCTTGAGGGCCCCCCTGGGCTCTGGCTGCTCCAGGAAAAGCCTCCCTGTGGCCCCCCAGACAGCACAGATGGAGTCAAGGGGTGGAGAGGGGCCAGGGCCATCCACCCTTTCCCTGCTCCCTTCCTGTCCTTCAGGCTCTCTTCTCCCTCTCCATCTCCTTCTTGCTGCTCCATTGCCCACTCTGGGCCTCCCACTGCCTTCCTCCCTCCCTCCCCTCCTCTGTGACCCATGTGGGATGGAGACATGTCCTCAGCAGGTGCCCTGGCAGCACTCACTGGGAAACCCAATGCCCTGGCATGCCCTGGCTGTGCTGCCCACTCAGAGCCAGGCAAGCTGCTGGCTGGGCCCTGGGCTGGGCCATCGCTGGGGACCCCTCTGGGCAGGGACCAGCCTGGGCTTGCCCCTGGCCTGGGGGTGGCTCTGGCTCAGCAGAGCAGGCTCTGGATGTGGCTTTTCCAGGATGCCAAAGCCTCTTCACCTTCCCAGGAATAGGAAGCATCCCAGGGAGAGCCACCCTGCCCTGTGCTTTATTTCTGACCCCCTGCACCCAAGGGTGGCAGGATGTGTCCCCAGAGTGGGACGTGCCCCCCAGGGGAGGGTGCTTGCACCATGATGCTGGCTGGGTCCCCATCCTCTCCCACTGCCACCCTCCCCCTGGGGCTGACTCAGAGTGAAAGCAGAAGCTGCTCAGCATTTTGGGGGGGTGGGGAGAGGCCAAGCAGAACCAAGCAGATTATTTTAAACTTGACCTAATTCCCCACCCCCCTTTTTTCATCAGGCCCAGCTCTGGCCACCCTTCCCCAGCCTCACCCTTGGCCTCTGCTTTCCTCAGGAGCTTCCTGGGGCAGTGGGCAGCACTTCCACCTCCCTTCATCCCTGTCCCACAGTGGGGCTGGGGGTGGTGAGTGGGTGTCACACCATGGGTGGTTACACCTTGGCATGCTTCACGTGGCACCCTCCTCTCAGGCTGTTTGCCACAGCCCTCTTCATGGTGGGACTTGATGATCTTAAAGGTCTTTCCTGACCAGGATGGTGCTCTAAAGCTCCAGCTGATAGCTGTCCTGGGCTCCTCTTCTCCCATCCCCCTTCAGACAGGCCACCATGTCTAATTAATTACCTTCCCCTTGCTGTTCAATAGCTGCCTCTTGATCCATGTAATCGTGTTTCTGCCCATGCTGGCTTGATTTAATTTCCCCCTTAGGACATGGCCTGGCACTGTGTGTCAGATGCTTCACCAGAACCCCCTCTGCTGTACCCACTGGGGCTCCTTTGTCTGCAGCTCCCCCTCCTGTTTGAACAGCAGACCCCTCCAGGGCTGCCTGCTGGTGCTGCTGCAGAGCAGACCCCAGGGCTTTGGCTCCTGCCTGGGCCCCTGGCAGCCTTTGCTTTGGGTCCTGTGCTTTGCCTTCCATCCTACCCTCAGTGTGCTGTGGTCCAGACCCCATCCCATACAGCATCTCCTGCATCCCTGGCCCAGCCCTGTGTGGGTGAAGCCATCCTGCATCTGCCTGCCACTCCTGTGTAGGAAGTCATTCCACAAGCCTGGAAGTCTTCAGGAGCAGAGGATTCTGTGATTGTGGGGATGAGGTCCTGAGCAGCCTGGGCCGGTGGGAGGTGTCCGTGCCCACGGCAGGGGGGTTGGAGCTGGATGCTCATTCAGGTCCCTCCCAACCCACCCCAACCCAGCCCAGCCCAACCCAACCCAGCCCAACCCCTTCTGTGGTTCTCTGATCTCCCTCCTAGCCCGGTGTGGGAGCAGCCGCCCCGCACCCCCAGCCCAGCCCCGTGGAAGGCCGTGGGCACGCTGGCTGTGGCAGCTCTGCCCTGGGCGGGCGCCGTCCCCTTTGTCCGGGGGAACAAGGCCTGGTCTGTGCGGGGTGGGGGCCTCGCACCCCTGCCCCCCGCCCCGCGCTCCCTGCCGGCCCCGCACAGAGGCTGCCTTGTTCCCCCCGCAGCGGGGCTGAGGTTTGGGCACCGCCAGGCTGAGGCTGAGGCGCTGCCTCCTGGCACCCGCCGGCCTTTTCTTCCTGCTCTGCCCCTGCTTTCTCTTTCCCTTTCGGCTGCTCTGCTTCCTCCTGCTCCTTGGCTTCTCCTCACCCTTCTTGCTCCGCTCCAGCCCTCTGGAAGTCGGTGACCCAAACCTGAACGCGGCAGTGAGTGAGTCTCTGGGGGTGGGGTCCTGGCTGCTCCCTGCCTGCCCTGTTCCCCCTGCCCCGGGTGCCCTGGCTGTCCCCAGGGAGAGTGGTGGCATGGCAGGGAGCTGGGGCAGGAGGGCGAGATCCCCTCTGTCTGGCGGTGGGGAGATCAGCCTGGCTTAGTCAGCAGCTCCTGCGGGGACTCTGGGATGTGTGCTCCCTCCCCCCGCGCCTCAGTTTCCCTCCCCTGTGCCTCAGTTTCCCTCCCCTGTGCCTCAGTTTCCCTCCCCCTGCACCTCAGTTTCCCTCCCCCTGCGCCTCAGTTTCCCTCTGTTTCCCTCCCTTCCCCTCCCCCTGCCCGCCTTTCCCTCCCTGCCGCGGAGCGGTCGGGGCCTGACGCGCTGTGTCGTGCCCGCAGGGTGAGCTCCGTGCCGGGCGGGCAGCGGTGTGCCAGCGTCGGGCCGGCCATGGCGTCGCGCATCGGGCTGCGGATGGAGCTGATGAAGCAGCAGGCGCAGCAGGAGGCCGAGCGGGAGCGAGCGCAGCAGCAGCTGATGATGAGCTACATGCAGCAGCAGCGCCTGCCCGTGGCCTCCAGCCCGGCCATCAACACCCCTGTGCACTACCAGCCCCCGCCGCCCGTGCCCGGGGAGGTCCTCAAGGTAGAGCCACAGAACGGTCAGGGCTGGAAGGGAGCTCAAGGCTCAGCCAGCTCCAACCCCCTGCCATGGGCAGGGACACCTCACACCGCAGCAGGTTGCTCACAGCCACCTCCAGCCTGGCTGCAAACACCTCCAGGCAGGAGGCTTCCACCACCTCCCTGGGCAGCCTGTGCCAGGCTCTCACCACCCTCCTGGGGAACAACTTCTTCCTCACAGCCAGGCTCAATCTCCCCACTTCTAGTTCTGCTCCATCCTCCCCAGTCCTATCACTCCCTGACACCCTCCAAAGTCCCTCCCCAGCTTTCTTGCAGCCCCCTTCAGACACTGGAAGGCCACAGGAAGGTCTCCTTGGAGCCTTCTCCTCTCCAGCCTGCACAACCCCAACTCTCTGTGCTCACAGCAGAGCAGCTCCAGCCCTCTGCTCATCACAGTATCACCAAGGTTGGAAGAGACCTCAAAGATCAAGTCCAGCCTGTCACCACAGACCTCCTCCTCGTGGCCTTTCTCTGGACACCTTCCAGTACCTCCAGATCCTTCTTGTACAGTGGCTGGGGGCTGCCCCCCACTCTCCCCTGGGGATGCTGAGGAGGGTGTGGGGGGTCTCTGACGGTGTCTCCCTGCAGGTGCAGTCCTACCTGGAGAACCCTACCAGCTACCACCTGCAGAAGTCACGGGACAAGAAGGTCCAAGCTTACCTCTCGGAGACCTATGGGAACAAGTTCGCAGCCCACGTCAGCCCCATCAGCCACTCTCCCAAGCCGCCCCCCGCCGCCTCCCCTGGCGTCCGGCCCAGCCACGTCCTGTCCTCCTCGGCGGGCAACAGTGCCCCCAACAGCCCCATGGCCATGCTCAACATCGGCTCCAACCCCGAGCGTGAGGTGAGGAGGTGCCCCCGGCGTGGGGAGCTGCCCCCCTCAGAGGATCAGAGGATGTGAGGGGTGGGAAGGGAGCCCAGGAGGTCTTCCAGTCCACCCCCCCTGCCAGAGCAGGAGCATAGAATCCAGCACAGGGCACACAGGAACTCACCCAGAGGGGGCTGGAAAGGCTCCAGAGGAGGAGACTCCACAGCCCCTCTGGGCAGCCTGCCCCAGGGCTCTGGGACCCTCACAGCACAGAAGTTGCTCCTCGTGTCGAGGGGGAACCTCCTGTGCTGGAGGTCAGCTGCCGGGGGAGGCCGAGGGGCTGGAGGGGGCTGAGCAGCTCCCTGGCACTTTCTCTTGCAGTTTGATGAGGTCATCGATGACATCATGCGCCTGGATGACGTCTTGGGCTACATCAACCCTGAAGTCCACATGCCCAACACGGTGAGTCCGAGGAGATCAGAGCCTGGGCTGCGGGGAGCAGAGGTGGCACAGAGGGGACCTGACCTTCTGCCACATGCCTGGGGCGATGCCCAGGTGCCAGCCCGGCCCTGGCTCCCCCCTGGGGCTGAGGGAGGGGAGCAGGCAGCGACATCTCCCTTTGACAGCTCCAAAGCCAGTTCCTCAGCTTCTCCTCCTCACTAATGGCTGCTGGGAGCCCTCATAAAAGCCAAGTGCCAGGAGAGGGATGTGGGGAGGGACCAAGCCTCTGCTGCAGCACAGGGGGGGATTCACAGAATGGTTTGGGTTGGAAGGGGCCTTAAAAATCATCCAGTGCCACCCCCCCTGCCATGGGCAGGGACACCTCCCACTAGACCTGGCCTGGAACACCTCCCTGGGCAGCCTGTTCCAGAGTCTCCCCACCCTCACTGTCAAGAATTTCCTTCTAATCTCCAGTCTAAATCTTCCCTCCTCCAGCTCCAGTCCATTCCCTCTCATCCTGGCACTCCCAGCCCTTGTCAAAGTCCCTTCCCAGCTTTCTTGTAGCCCTCTTCAGGTACTGCTCTAAGGTCTCCCTGGAGCCTTCTCTTCCCCAGGCTGAGCAGCCCCAGCTCCCCCAGCCTGTCCCCACAGGGGAGGTTCTGCAGCCCTCTGCTCATCTTGGTGTCCTCCTCTGGACCTTCTCCACCAGCTCCATATCCTTCTTGTGCTGGGGGCAGCAGAACTGGAGGCAGTGCTGCAGGCTGGGCTCTCAGGAGGGCAGAGCTGAGGGCTGCTCATGCTGGGAGAGGTTTCCCAGCCCGGAGCCCCCTCGCAGCGGCTCTGTGTCTCCGATTGGATCCGCAGGGCAGCTTGTGCCTCCCAGTGGGATTCATCCTGCCGAGCCCTGCTCTGATTCATCTGCCCTATTTTAGATGCTGGCCGTGGGAGGGGATCAGCAGTGCCCTTTGAAGTCCTGTTTTCTTTGCTCCTCTGATTATAGCTGCTCTGAGGGCCCAGCAGGACAATTACACCTGCCCAGGCTGCACACTCACATCCCAGCGGCCACGCAGCAGGGCTTGAGCCCCGGTCCCGCGGCCCCAGATGGAGCTAAGCTGCCTCTCCCTCTGCTTTGCAGCTGCCCATGTCCAGCAGTCACATGAATGTCTATAGTGGGGACCCCCAGGTGACAGCCTCCCTCGTAGGTGTCACCAGCAGCTCGTGCCCTGCTGACCTCACCCAGAAGAGAGAGCTGACAGGTACGGCCCCGGAGCAGGTGGTGCCAGAACTGGCTGGGACTGTCCCGTGCCTGTGGGTGGGGAGGGTGGCTCATGGGGGTGCTGGGGTGCTCAGGCACCAGGCTGGGGTGCTGGTGGGGTAAGAGGCAGCGTTGTCCCCTCTGGGTGACACTGGGGCTCTGTGTTGCAGATGCTGAGAGCCGAGCCCTGGCCAAAGAGCGTCAGAAGAAGGACAATCACAACCTGAGTGAGTCTGGCCCTGCCTTTCCCTCTCCCACCCCTCCAGCCCTTTCCCTATCCCTCTTCATCCTCTCTGGGCCTGGGGTACCCCCTCCCCATCCCACCTCACTGTGAGGAAGTAACCCCCCAGCTCTTTCCCAGCTGTGCAGGATGTCTGTGTTCAGCAGACCCCTCCTTGTCCCTCTCTTCAGCCCTGGGGGAAGGTCAGACCTGCTCCTGCCGGGGCGATGGATGGGAGCAAGGTGCCAAAGGGTTGGCCCAGGGGGTTCTCATCCTCAGTCCCCCTGTCTCTGGAGGGTCTGGCCGGGCCACGATGGTGGCTCCCAACCCCATGAGCTGGGAGCAGCTGGTGGGGACACTGAGCTTCTCCTGCTCCTGCTGCCTCCTCACTGCCATCCTTCTCACCCTGCAGTCGAGAGGCGGCGAAGGTTTAACATCAACGACCGCATCAAGGAGCTGGGGATGCTCATCCCCAAGGCCAACGACCTGTACGTACCCATGGCTTCTGGGGGAGCTGGGGGGCTGGGGGGCTTGCTTGAGCCTTGTCCCCGTGGCAGGCAGTACCTTCAGAGGGCCTTTCTGGTGGAGCAGAGGTGAGAGGCCGCCTGGCCGGCAGGCAGCTGGCAATCCTCTGTGTCCATCCTGCGCGGCAGGGACGTGCGCTGGAACAAAGGCACAATCCTGAAGGCCTCTGTGGACTACATCAAGAGGATGCAGAAGGACTTGCAGCGCTCACGAGACCTGGAGAACCACTCCCGGCGCCTGGAGATGACGAACAAGCAGCTGCTGCTCCGCATCCAGGTGAGCTGCCCTCTGCTCTCCCCTCCCTCTGCCCCGCGCCAGCCCCACCGGCAGCTCAGTCCTGCCCAGGCGAAGGGCTGGGCCAGGGCTCTCCTCCCCCTGAGGGCTCTGAAGTCACCAGGAGCAAACCCTTCAGACAAACCAGGTCACTGCTGCGAGTGCTGAGCTCTGCTTGGGTCACTGTTTTCCAACCTTTGCTTCTTCTGTGGCCTCCTTCCCCCTCAGCCTGGTGGTCCCCCCAAGCCTCGTGGTCCCTCTGAACCCCGTGGTCCCCCTCAGCCTCGTGGTCCCTCTGAACCCCGTGGTCCCCCTCAGCCCCGTGGTCCCCCTCAGCCTGGTGGTCCCTCTGAACCCCGTGCTCCCCCTCAGCCCCGTGGTCTCCCTCAGCCCCGTGGTCCCCCTCAGCCCCGTGGTCCCCCTCAGCCCTGTGGTCCCCCTCAGCCCTGTGGTCCCCCTCAGCCTGGTGGTCTCCCTCAGCCCCGTGGTCCCCCTGCCCCTGCTGCTCCGTGAGCCTCTCCCTGTTTGCTGTCCCCACCGCAGACCTCCTGTGCTCTCTCGGCAGGAGCTGGAGATGCAGGCGCGCGTCCATGGGCTGCCCACCTCCTCGCCCTCCGGTGTCAACGTGGCCGAGCTGGCCCAGCAGGTGGTCAAGCAGGAAGCCGGTGGGGAGGAGGGGACGCTGGAGCCGCTGCTGCCCGCGCCGGACCCCGAGGCGCAGCTGCCGCCGGCGCCGCCTGCCGCGCCGCAGTCTCCCTACCACCAGCTGGACTTTAGCCACAGCCTGAGCTTCGACGACGGCTCCCGGGGCTTCCCGGACAGCCTGGAGCCCAGCCACAGCGCTTCCTTCCCCTCCCTATCCAAGAAGGAGCTGGACTTGATGCTGATGCAGGACACCATGCTGCCCCTGGCCTCCGACCCCCTCTTCTCGGCCATGTCCCCCGAGGCCTCCAAGGCCAGCAGTCGCCGGAGCAGCTTCAGCATGGAGGACGCAGACATGCTGTGACCGAGGAGCTGCTCCAGCAGCAGGGGCAAGGACTGGGCCTTGGAGCTTGGTTAGTGAAGCTGAGGGCTCTGCCCTGGCAGGAGCAGCCCCTCCTGCCCTGCACTTGAACCTTTGTAGGAGTTTCCTTTTCTCTATGCAATGGGGGCTGGGGCCGGGGCTGGCTGGGGCTGCCCTGGCTTGTGCAAGCTTTTCTTTTTGCCCAGGGAGCCTCCTTGGCTTCCATGGCCTTGGCCTGGCTGCAGATTCCCCAGCCCTGGGAGTGTGATCTGGGCTGCTTTGCCTTTCAGCAAAACCCTCCTGGACCCAACCCCTTTCCCCAGGGTGCTGGCTTGGAGCTGGAGCCAGCAGGAGCCTTCAGGTCCCTGGGAAGAGAAGAGAAGAGAAGAGAGGGACAATGCTCAGTGCTTTTGGTCTGGCTTGCTGCCTCCTTGCCATCTCTCTCTGGGAGCCCATGTCCCTTACAAGTCTTCCCCAGAGGTGGCCTCTGAGCCCTGCAGATGCTTCGTGGTGCCACAGCCTTCCTTGGAGCACCCCCTGCCTCTCCTGCTCACAGGGAGGAGTTGATTGGAGCAGGTTAATTCACAGGGCACTGGGGTGAGCTGGGTCTGAAGCTGCAAGTGTAAGTTCCAGGCTTCCAAAAGAGCTGGGATGTGGTGTTTGATGCATGGCCAACCCCCTCCTGTGACTCCCTGCCTTGTGGGGGACCCCTCCTCGGGGTTTGGCAGCTCCTGCTACCCCAAAACCTTGCCAGCCTCTGGACAAGGGCTGCAGGGTGCCAGGTGAGCTTCAGCCTCCCTTGAGACATCCCCACAGTGGTGCCTCTGCCCCACCTGGCTCTTCAGGGGGAGGCTAAGGGCTTTTACTCTTACTTTTGGGGATACTTGTTGGAAGCAGATGTCCTGGGCAGGGAGGTCCAGGATCTGTCCCAGGAGCTGGGAATAGTTTGTACTGATTGCCAAACCTGAGCTTCTCCTCTCTGCCTTTGCCTCTTGGGGTTTGTTTCTCTTCCCAGTGCCCCCAGCTCGTTCCCCAGCCAGGAGAGCTCCGTGGAGGGAAGCTGCTTGGAGCTCTGCATCACCTTCTGCCTTCTCAGCCTGGCTGGTGGTGGGGAGGGGGCTGGCAGGGGAGGGGAGATGCTCCTCACAGGGTAAATACCACAAGCAGGTTTTTCAGGGGAGGCTGGGGAGCAGAGCCCAGCATCACCCCCTGGGCTGTGGGAGCTGTGGCTGGATGGAGCCCACATGGGGAGGGAGCCGCTGGGTGCACCCCATCCTGGACCAAGGGTGGAGGAAGTCATAGGGTGGGGACTGTGAGGGACAGCCAAGGAGGGACAAGGTTGTTGGGGGTGGATTTAAGACTGCAAGGTGGGGGTCAGCCCCAGTGCCCCCCCTGAGAGGTGCTGTGGGATGTGAGGGTGTGGGGAAGTGCAGAAGGTGGGAAGGAGAAGGAGAGGGAGAGGAGGGAGGTGTTGGAGGTGTCCTGGGGCAGGGCAGGGTCTGCCCACTGCTCTGCAGGGGTGCAAAGGGGTGAAGGGGACATCAGGGTGAGGGGCACTGGGCTGTGCCCTGGTGGGGTTGGGGCTGGTTCACAGGGGGCCTTGGCATCCTTCATGCACTGCCATTAGTGCCTGCAAAGAGAATCATTCCCCCCTGGCAGGGCAGCAGCCCCCAGGCCCATGCTGAGCACCCAGAGGTGGGGGTGAGCTGTGGTCACCAGAGGGTCTGCAGAGGAGCTTCAGGGCTGCCAGAGGAAACCCCTGGCTGCTGGGCTTGCTGTGGCTGTGGGGTGGCTCTGCTGGGCCCTCCCTGGTGGTACCCAGCAGGTGTGGGGCTGGCTGGGGGGGGGGGAGCAGGACTCCTGCTCCAGGCACCAGTGGGCAGAGGACCCTCCCCTGCTCAGCAGGAGCTGTGGCCTCTCCCCCAGCCACCAGGAAAGAGTTGTGGATTCTGATTTTTTAATCTTTTCTGGGGGGGTTTTGTTTTGTTTTTCCCTTTTGGGTTTTGGGTTTTTTTGTTTGTTTGTTTTTTGTTTGTTTTTCTTTTTTAATGCACTGTGCTCTGATTTGAAAAAAAAAAAACCAAAACAAAACAAAAAGAAGAAAAATTTTACTACTGTTTTATAAAGAAAATGTTCAAAAGAATGAACTGGAATGGAAGAGAAGAGAAATCAGTAAAATATATTTATTTACAACATCCTGGAGTGCTGCAGTGTGAGCTGCTGCTGCTGCTGCTGCTCCTGCTGCTGCTGCTCAGCCTGCAGCAGGGAAGGGTCGTGGAGCACAGAGCCACCAGAGCTGCCTTGCCCCAGGGATGGGATGGGATGGGACAAGATAGAATAGAATAGGATACGACAGGATAGGACAGGATAGGATAGGATAGGATGGAATAGGATAGAATGGAATAGGATAGAATAGGATAGGATGGAATAGGATAGGATAGGATAGAATAGGATAGGATAGGATGGAATAGGATAGGATGGAATAGGATAGAATAGGATAGGATGGAATAGGATAGGATAGGATAGAATAGGATAGGATAGGATGGAATAGGATAGAATGGAATAGGATAGGATGGAATAGGATAGAATAGGATAGAATAGGATAGGATAGAATGGAATAGAATGGAATAGGATAGGATGGAATAGGATAGGATGGAATGTGATAGAATAGGATAGAATGGAATAGGATAGAATAGGATAGGATAGAATGGAATAGGATAGGATGGAATAGGATAGAATAGGATAGAATGGAATAGGATAGAATAGGATAGGATGGAATAGGATAGAATGGAATAGGATAGAATAGGATAGGATAGAATGGAATAGGATAGGATGGAATAGGATAGAATAGGATAGAATGGAATAGGATAGGATGGAATGGAATAGGATAGGATGGAATAGGATAGAATGGAATAGGATAGGATGGAATAGGATAGGATGGAATAGGATAGAATAAGATAGGATAGAATGGAATAGGATAGAATAGGATAAGATAGAATAGGATAGAATGGAATAGGATAGGATGGAATGGAATAGGATAGGATGGAATAGGATAGGATGGAATAGGATAGGATGGAATGCGATAGAATAGGATAGGATGGAATAGGATAGGATGGAATAGGATAGAATAGGATAGAATGGAATAGGATAGAATAGGATAGGATAGAATAGGATAGGATGGAATAGACCAGACCAGGTTGGAAGAGACCTCCAAGATCATCCTGTCCAACCCATCAACCAATCCAACACCACCTAATCAACTCAACCATGGCACCAAGCACCCCATCAAATCTCCTCCTGAGCACCTCCACTGCTGGTGACTCCATCACCTCCCCAGGCAGCCCATCCCAAAGGCCAATCTCTCTCTCTCTGTGTAGAATTTCTTCCTCACCTTCAGCCTGAATCTCCCCTGGCACAGCTTGAGACTGTGGCCTCTTGTTCTGGTGCTGGCTGCCTGGGAGAAGAGACCAACCCCCTCCTGGCTCCAACCTCCCTGCAGGGAGTTGGAGAGAGCAAGAAGGTCTCCCCTGAGCCTCCTCTTCTGCAGGCTAAGCAACCCCAGCTCCCTCAGCCTCTCCTCCCAGGGCTGTGCTCCAGACCCCTCCCCAGCTTTGTTGCCCTTCTCTGGACACCTTCCAGCAGCTCAACCTCCTTCCTAACCTGAGGAGCCCAGAACTGGACACAGGACTCAAGGTGTGGCCTCAGCAGTGCTGAGCACAGGGCAGGATGAGCTCCCTGCTCCTGCTGGCCACTCTGTCCCTGATGCAGGCCAGGATGCCATTGGCCCTCCTGGCTGCCTGGGCACACTGCAGGCTCATGTTCAGCCTCCCATCGACCAGCACCCCCAGGTCCCTCTCTGCCTGGCTGCTCTCAGCCACTCTGCCCCCAGCCTGTAGCACTGCCTGGGGTTGCTGTGGCCAATGTGCAGCACCTGGCACTTGGATGTGTTCAGTCTCCTGCCCTTGGATTCATGTGTTGGATTCTGGATTCTGGGATGCCACAGCCATGCCCAGCTGCAGCAGAGCTTGCAGGGGAGCTCCCCTGGCTCTGGGGAGGGGGCTGCTGGGGGTGGTTTGGGGCTGCTGGAGAAGGGAGTGCTGCTGTTGCTCTCCCATTCAGCTGCTCCCAAGGTGGTTTGGGGTTTCAAGCTCCCTTGGGACGGGTGCCAGCCTCACAGCCAGGTGCTCCTGGAAGTTCCACAGCTCCCAGTGCTGAGCACAGCTGGGACTTGGGAGGTGCTGACCCAGCTGCTGGTTGCTTAATTGGAACCAGGCTTGGTCCCTTAATTAATCAGAGTCACAAGGCCCTGGAGAGTGGAGCTGGAAGGAGCTGTGCCCCTGGGGCTGAGCGTGGTGCCAGGTGTGGAGCAGGTTTCTGGAGTTCATCCTGGGCTGAGCTGGGTAAGGGTAATGCTGGAGCCCCCCCTGGAGCTCAGCTGTGCTTCCTACCTGTTGGGGGGCTCTTGGGGCGGGGGTGGGGCTGGGCTGGGGGCTTTGGTGCTGCTTCATGGCTGTTGGTGCTGCTTTAGCACTGCCCCAGGGTGCTGCAGAGGGCCTGGAGCCCTGGTGCAGGGAGGCTTTGGGGCAGGGTGTCCTCATGTTTGCAAACCTGCTGCAGGCTGAGCACCCCCAGCTCTGCAGGCAGAGAAGAAGCTGTCTGTGAATTGTGTGGGCTGAGCCCCTGCCTGGCACAGCTCATCACGTGCCATGCCTGTAGCTCCTCTGTGTGTGTCGAGCCACCTGCTGTGTTCACACAATCCCAGCATGGTTGGGGCTGGAAGGGACCTCTGCAGATCATCCAACCCCCCTGCTCCAGCAGGGCAGCCACAGCAGCTTGCCCAGGGGCACAGTGCCCAGGGGGGGTTGGAAGCTCTGCAGAGGAGACTCCACAACCTCTCTGGGCAGCCTGCTCCAGGCCTCCAGCAGCCTCACAGCAAAGAAGTTTCTCCTCCTGTTCAGATGGAGCCTCCTGGCTTCCAGTTTGTGCCCCTTGGCCTGTCCCTGGGCACCACTGGCAAGAGCCCAGCTCCATGCTCTTGCCCCCTTCCCTTTAGCTCTTGCTGGGCATTGCTCAGCTCCCCTCTGGGGCTGCTCTGCTCCAGGCTCTCAGCCCCAGGGCTCTCAGCCTTTGCTCCTCACAGAGCTGCTCCAGGCCCCTCAGCATCTTCATAGCCTCCCCTGGACTCTCTCCATCACTTCTTTGTCCCTCTTGAACTGGGGAGCCCAGGACTGGACCCAATACTCCAGATGCAGCCTCACTAGGGCAGAGCAGAGGGGCAGGAGGACCTCCCATGACCTGCTACCCACACTCTTCTTCATGCCCCCAGGACACCATTGGCCTTCCTGGGGCTGTGAGGGCACATTGCTGGCTCCTGGGCAACTTATCCTTGGTCCTTCTCTGTGGAGTTGCTCTGCAGCAGGTCACTCCCTCACCTGCACTGCCAAGTTACCTGCCCTGTCCCTTCCCCCTGCCCCTTCTGCTTATGCTGAATAGAACAGAAGAGGATTAACCAGGTTGGAAAAGACCTTTGAGATCATTTGTTGAAGCTCAGTACATTAGATGAATGTCCAGAATCCAGATACAACACCCAGTCCAACCTCTCACCCAGCACCATCTGATCAACCCAACCATGGCACCAAGCCCCCCTCCAGGCTCTGCTTAAGCACCTCCAGGGGTGGTGACTCCACCACCCCCCTGGGCAGCACATTAACACACAGAGAGGGGAGAGACCTGGAGAAAATCCCTCTTGAAGGAGACTGCCCAGGGTGGCAAACCACAGGGGCTAAGCTTGGAAACTTTATTAAAAGAAGAATAGGGAGGAGAGGAAAAAAAAAACCCAACCAACACTAACCAAAAAACCCACCCCAAAAAAAACCCCAGAGCAGGAGGAGGGAGGCTGGGGGAGGAGGGGAGAAAGAGTGAGTTAGGTTCAGAGACTTCAAAGAGCCTCCACCCCAGGCCCTCCCTGGTTTGATTTATCTGGGGAGTGTGAAGACTAAATAGAGAACAAGGCCTGGAGTGTGAATTATTTCCTATATTAACAGAGGGGGAAGCTGATAGCCTTTTCATGCCAGGAGAATAGCAGAGGAGGAGGAGGAGGAGGGGGGTGTGTGGAGGAGGAAGGGGGGGCTGGGGCTGGGGGGGGGGAGGAGGAGGGGGTCCATGACATTGTTCGCTCTCTGGGTTCGCTCCACTCTTTATCAGGCTGAGATCAAAATTTATTCCCAGGATGAGCCCTGCAGCCTGGCTGAGGCCCTGGAGATTCTGAAGGGCCTAATTAAGAAAACAGGATGAAAATGGCGAAATAAGAGGGCAATTTACTGCTTGCAGGATGGGGAGATCAAATCAACTTATGAGCAATTAATGTGCACAAGGAGAGAATAAAAGGGATGCCGGGAGATGGGAGAGGGGGCCTCATTTTAATGACATGCTCTGGTGTTGGCATAGAGGATTACTCTGAAGGTCAGATGTAGATTGAAACGACCTTGCAGATTCTTAACCCTCCTTCCAATTAACAGAACCAACTCAGAAATGCAAAAGAGCCTGGCTCGGAGCACTGTCATCCCTTCATGCTCGGGAGGGAGGGCAGGAAGGGAGGGAGGGAGGGGGGGAAATGATAAAGGAGAGTGAGGACAAAAAGGGGGTTTCCTTCCCTTAAAGAGCAGCTGCCAGAGCTGGGGCAGGCGGGAGAGAAGGGCTCTTAATTACAGCCTGAGCCACCCACGGAAGAGAAAAATCAGAGTCGAGGCTCCGGGTGGGATATAAGAGGCAGGGAGCTGCGGAGGGTGTGGCGAGCGGCGGCTGGGCTCTGCCCCGGGGGATGGAGGCAGCAGGGGGATGGGGACCTGGCTGCGCAGCACCTTCCAGCTGGGCTGGGATTTGCTTAGAGTGGGTGTTTTACTTAGTGGGGTGTGAAAAAGAGACAGAGAGTGCTGGCTGGGACCGTGGCAGGTGTGATGAGCTGTGCCTGGGCTCTGCCCCTGGGGATGGAGGGAGCAGGGGGCTCTGGACTGGGGGGCACATCACTGTGGCCTCTCACAACATTTCTTTTCTTGTTGTGGATGTTACTTCTCCTCCAAATGGGCTCTAAAAAGGAGGGAGAAGTGGCTGGGGCTGCAGTGGGTGTGATGAGCTGGGGCTGAGCTCTGCAGGCAGGGATGGATGGAGCAAGGGGATGGGGACTGTGTGGGACAACATCACTGCTCTTCCAAGAGCTGTTTCTTTTTCTTCTTCTAGTGGTTGTTTGCTCTGACAGTGGACATTTCCCCACATCCCAGTGGGATGTAAAAGGGAGAGAGCCCTGGCTGGGGCTGTGGTGGGTGTGATGAGCCGTGGCTGGCCTCTGCCTGTGGGGATGGGCAGGATGGATGCGCAGAGCAGCCCCTCTTTGCCGTTGCATCAGGGGAATGTGGGGTGCTGAGCCCCTGGGAGAGAGTCCCCCCCACTCGTGACACTCTCGGGGGCACCACGGGCGCTGTGACATCTTTTTCCGGGTCGTGGCTCTTCTCTCAGCGGGGAGGAGCAGCGAGGCTGCACCGGGGCTGAGCAGCCACAAGAGAGAGCCAGACGGTTGCCGGAGACGCCGGGGCTAAGCGGGGGAACCGCAGCAGCCTGGCCCGGCCGGGGCTGCGCATCCGCGGCTGCCCTGCCGCCGGTGCCCAGGGCGGGCTGGCCGGGAGCGGAGCGAACCCAGCAGCGCTGAGCCTGGCAGCTTTCGGGGGGTGGGAGCCGCCCTGCGCCCCCCGGTAGCCGATGCTGGCGTTCGCCAGGCTGCAAAGGCTGCCGGAGCCGGTGCGGGTGGGAAAGCCTCTCAGGACCATCGAGTCCCAGCTCCAAGCCTTGTGCTGGGGCTGGTGTCCTCTGCAAGCAAGAGCAGCTCCTGCTTGCCCTTTCAGCCTGCTGCCAGCATTCCCTTGCCAGGGCCGCTGCCCCCTTGCCCACTTTCACAGAATCCCAGACTGGTTTGGGTGGGAAAAGACCTTTTCAGCTCATCTGCTGGCCACAGGGGCAGGCTGAACACCCCCAGCTCTCCCAGCCTGGCCTCACAGCAGAGGGCTTCCCCTTCCCATCACTGCTCTGTCCTCTTCTGGCCCTGTTCCAGCAGGTTCCTGTCTGTGCTGAGGACTCCAGAGCTGCCCCAGCAGAGCTCAGCAGAGGGGCAGAATCCCCTCCCTGCCCCTGCTGCCCACACTGCTGGGGATCAGCCCAGGACACTGCTGGGGCTGGGCTGGCAGTGCACAGTGCTGGCTCTGCACCCCTCAGCACCCCCAAATCCTTTTCCCCAGGGCTGCTCTCCATCTTTTCCCTGCTCAGCCTGATTTTGGGTTCTATTTGTGCTTCCAGTTGGTTTGGGTAAACCTAGGAAGGTTCAAACCAAACCTGCTGACAGGCAGAGCTGCTGAGCAGCTGCTGCTCTCACAGGCCCTGTGCTCAGCACCTCCAGCAAACCAACTCGCTGAGATTTGGCCTCCCTGTGCAGGAAGTGCCAGTGAAAACTGGGCAAAGGGAGAGCCCCTGGGAGAGGCTGGATGGTGAATGGAGCTGGAGGAGAGCAGAGGGGTTTCTTGGGGAGGAAAAAGCCCCTCAGTAGAGCAGAGTTTGGGCTCAGTCCTGAAGCAAGGACAAGCAGCAGCCAGCCCAGGCCTCTGCACCAAGATGCTCACCCAAGCAGGGCAGCACTTCCCTGGGCACCAGGACAGAAGAGTGCAGAGGCAGGAAGAGGAGTGGGAGATGGCTGGAGGGGCTTCCCCTTCTCCACCCCAAACCCTGAGCTTTCTGAGCCCAAGACATCTCAGCAGAGCATTGCTGGCATGGGACCAGCCAGACCTGCAACCTGGAAGCCATCCCTGTCTCGGTGCTGGGCTGTGGCTGAGTTTTCCTTCTCCCCTGTCTCCCTTCATTTCCTCTCTGGCTCTCACTGAGCTCCTTTGCTTTGAGCACTTGGGCTACTCCTGCTGCTCCTTCCCCACCTGAAGCCCAAATCCTCCACGTTCCAAGGGCTGTTGTGGCAACAGCTGGGATGAGGTCAGGGGGAAGGGAAGCTTCTTCAGGTGGGGGAACAGGCAGCAGGTCTGCCTTGGCCTCAGGAAACCAAAGCAGCTCTTGGCAAGCCAATCTTTGCAGGTAATGAAGAGGGAGAGACTGGAAAACCTCTGATGCCTGTCCAGAAATTGCTTCCAAAGGCAAGGGCCAGGCTTGCTCCCTGGGGGAGTCCCTGCAGCAGCAGGGTTTGGCCTGGGTGTTTATTAGGGTTTTGTTTTGCATCAGCAGCTTTTTAAAGCCCTGGGGTTGGGGGAGCCCTTTGGGGGTTGGGGGAGCCCTTTGGGGGTTGGGGGAGCCCTTTGGGGGTTGGGGGGAACCTTTGAGGGTTGGGGGAGCCCTTTGGAATTGGGGGAGCCCTTTGGGGTTGGGGGAGCCCTTTGGGGTTGGGGGAGCCCTTTGGAGTTGGGGAAGCCCTTTGGGGGTTGGGGGAGCCCTTTGGAGTTGGGGAAGCCCTTTGGGGGTTGGGGAAGCCCTTTGGGGGTTGGGGAGCCCTTTGGGGGTTGGGGGAGCCCTTTGGGGGTTGGGGGAGCCCTTTGGGGTTGGGGGAGCCCTTTGGGGTGGGGGGAGCCCTTTGGGGTGGGGGGAGCCCTTTGGAGTTGGGGGAGCCCTTTGGGGGTTGGGGGAGCCCTTTGGGGGTCGGGGCAGCCCTTTGGGGTTGGGGGAGCCCTTTGGGGGTTGGGGGAGCCCTTTGGGGTCGGGGAGCCACCATCCCTGGAGGGGTTCAAGAGATGCTTGGATGAGGTGCTGAGGGTTGTGGTCTAAGAGCTGTGTGCAGGGAGATCTTGGGTCGTGGTTGGCCTCAATGATCTTGAGGTCTCTTCCAGCCAGGCAGCTCTGTGCTCCTGTGACTGTGCCGCTGTGGATGTGCTGGGGCCACTTCTCCCACCAAGCTGCACCCCAAAGTGCTTTGCAGCCTCTTGCCAAGGATGCTCTGCCTGGGAGCCACTTCCCATCTTGCTCCTGGGATTCTCCCCCAGCTGGAAGCTGCTGACCTTGGGGACTTGGGGGGAATGCAAATTCCTTGCCCCTTCGGGGTCCCATTGTGGGTTTGTCCATCTTCAAAGCCACCTTGGAGTCTTTGCACCTCTTCCCCTTGCTCCAGAGCTGGTTTAATCATCTCACAGTTTTCATTTCATGCTTTTCTCTCTCTCTCTCTCTCTCTTTTTTTTTCTGAGGGGGCAGTGAAATTTATACAATATTTAAGCAGCAGAGTGGAGTCCTGGAAGATATTATTAATGTAAAAGGGACAGGCTGGAAATGCACTTGAACCTGGTTACAATTAGAGGGTGATTTTTCTAAAGGTCAATGAATTCAGATAATATCCACAGGGGGGAAGAGAAATTTAATACCTTTTTAGTGAATTAATTAATTATAATATTCTATCGGCTTGGGGTTCTCTTCCAGAGTGATTAAGGGAACGATCTGTCTTCAGAGGGGCTGGGGGGGAGGCAGGGAGTGCAGGGAAAGACTGACAGAGGGAAGGGGGAGAGCTGGGGAGAGTGTAAAGGGAGAATAATGGAAGCCTTTCCTCCCCTCTCCCAAACTTGCTGCCTTTCCAGGCCACACAGCCCCTGCCTGCCAGCTCCCTCCCAGCCTCTCCCCAAGGCTCTCAGGGATGGTTTTGTTTTCACCTTTCCAAAGGGGGTTTGGATGCTTCAGCATCTCAGCTGCCCAGGTGGGCAGAGCCTCGGTGGGCAGCCACGTCCCTGGTGTCTTCCAGGCTGGTGAGTGGGTTCTGAGTGGGGGTCTGTGTGCCAGGGGGTCTCCAGCAGCCACCAAGAGCTGTGGTCTTGGCACTGTGCTGCTCTGGCCCTGTGGAGCCCAGCCCTGAGCGGGGTTGGTTTCCCTGCAGCCTGAGCTGGGGCTGGAATTTACACTCTCTGCTAATCCAGCCAGCTCCAAAAATTAATTACAGCCTTGTACATTAAAAATGAACATAACCTTTCTGGGTGTGTGTGCTCACAGCGCAGGAGTGGGCCAGAGGCCCTCAGCAGCCTCTTCTTGGGGCTGCTTTTGCTTCTGCTTCTTCCCCCTCTCTGCTTTTTTTAAAGCTGTGGACACCAGAATTCATCAATCACAGATCCTGGGAGCTGGGAAAGTTTGAGAGGTCTGCAGTTGTGTTTGGTCCTGGCAGAGTTTGCAGGGAAGGCAGAGAAGGAAACTTCTCCTTTGTTAGCCAGGGCTAAGCAAGCATCTAGGGCTGGGCTGGGAGGGAAGGGAAGCTCCTGCTCACCCTCCCAGGGGCATCTCCTGGCATGGGTAGGGTACCCAAAGCCTGGCAGGGAGGTTGGCTGCAGGAGGGATGGGATGGAAGCCCAGAAGTTGCTCTGTGATCTGTGCAGCTGTGGCTGCAAGAGAGCGAAACTGCAGAACAAAAGCAACCTCTTGGGGGAGGTCCTGCAGCACATTTCCACCTTTCTGCTGAGCCATGGGCTGCAAACATCCCAGCAGGTCCAAGTGGGGCAGATGTGACGGTGGACAGCTGGAGGGGTGACTCCATTCCCATGGGCTGAGCTCTCCAGTGCTCTTCTCACTGCTTGCCTAAGGAGTGGTGACATCTGGAGTGGTGGCAATGGGATTGCTCAAGGTGCTTTGTGGTCTGCTAAGGCACGAAGAGCAACCTCTCACAAGGATTTGCTCTCTGCTGCTGGAACAGCTTAGCCCTGGGCTCCTGTCCCTCTGGCCTCTGTCTTCCATCCTGGGAGCTGGGGCTGGAGCCCTCTGCTCAACATCCTTCTGGGTGCTGAAGGAGATCCTGGGGGAGATCTTCTGGCAGAACCTAGAGCCCTGCTTGATTCTGCTGTGTCAGGGCAGTCCTGGGGAAGGGGATTTGGAAGGAGCAAGCTGTGATGCTGAGCTGCTTTGGTGACTTCAAACTCAGGCTCTGCTGTACTCTGTGCCCTGGCAGGATCCAGCCCTGCCCATGTCCCCTCACTCCTCCAGGGGAAGCATTCCGCCCTCAGCAGGCTCTCACCTCCTCCATCGCCTCCGAGGCAGCAGAGCACTCTCCAGGCCTTTGAAAACCTTCCCTTCCCTCCTTCCCCATCTCTACTCTTTCAAACCCCTCACCATCTTTTATCAAACCATCCTTTTCACTTCTTTTTTTCACCCTCCCTTTCCTCCCCCCCCCACCAACCACCACCCACCCAGCTCCCACCGGCAGCAGCCAAGCGAACTGCCAGGGGAGAGAGAGAGAAAGGGAGAGGGGAAGAGCGAGGCAGAGCGAGGCAGAGCGAGGCAGCTCCTTCCCATTGTGCTATCTTTGGGTCCTAAATTAAAATTTATGACATCTTGAAATGAGCAGTGAGGGTAATTTTGCTTCTGAGCGAAGATGCTAATGAGTCCCCTTAATGGCGTGACTAAGGAGCTGACGGGTCGTGTGTCACCCCGCACAGCCCTGCTGCTGGTGTAATGGCCACAGTAAGTGGCTGTAATTATACCCTGTCTCGCTGTATTTTGGCAGCCCTGGTGGGAGAGCAGCAGCTCAGTAAGGGGGGGAGGGAGAAAGGAAAGAAAAACTCCCCAGCAGCTTCTCCTCATCCTCCTCGGACTCCTCGCGCTGTGAGGGGCTGGAGCGGTGGCTCCCGGAGGGCTTCGCTCAGAGAGGCAGGGAAGGGGTTGGGTGGGAAGGGGTTGGCTTGAAGAGCAGCCAGTTCCAACCCCCTGCCGTGGACAGGGACAGCTCCCACCAGCACAGGTTGCTCATCCAGCCTGGCCTGGAACACCTCCAGGCAGGAGGCAGCCACAGCCTCCCTGGGCAGCCTGTGCCAGAGGCTCCCCAGCCTCACTGGAAAGAATTTCTTCCTCCTCTCCAGTCTCAGTCTCCTCTCCTCCAGCTTCAATCCATTCCCTCTCATCCTATCACTACAAGCCCTTCTAAAAAGTCCCTTCCCACCTTTCCTGTAGCTCCCTTCAGGTACTGGAAGGCTGCTGAAGGTCTCCCTGGAGCCTTCTCCAAGCTGAGCAGCCCCAGCTCCCTCAGCCTGTCCCTGCAGGGGAGGTTCTCCATCCCTCTCTGTCTCTCATCCTCTTTAAAACAAGGAGAAAGCTCCCTGTGTCCCCTTCTGCCACATCAAGTGTGCCCAGGGGGGGATGTCAAAACCCTGTTGGACCTGAAAGGAGGTTGGAGTGAGGTGGGGGTTGGTCTCTTCCCCCTGGTATTAGGTGACAGGAGGAGAGGAAGTGGCCTGAAATAGTGCCAGGGGAGGCTGAGGCTGGAGACCCTACAAGCAACCAGCTCTGCTCCTTGGGGCTCTGGCTTGGGAGCCTTCAAGCTGCTCTCAGAGGATGATTTACAAACTGTGGAGCCTTGCCCTGCTTTGTTTGTGTAGGTGGCTTTCTGTTTGTGTGTGTCTTGGAGCCTTGAGAGCCCTCCACATATTTCTCCCTGTGCTCAGCCCACACCTTTCCGGCTGTGGGAAATTCCGAGTGGGAGCTGGGAGCACCAGGGGCAGCTGCACAGCCCCTAGCCCCAGGGCCATGCCCAGGCCAAAAGAGGCTTTGTGCTGTGGAGATGCTGCTGCCATGGGTGTTGAGGTGGCAATTATTCCCCCTGGCTCTCCCCAGCCTTCCTTCACAGCTCCCTCTTGCTCCCTCATCACCGGTGGATGATGCACCTGGGGAGGGATAATCTCCTGCACAGGTGAGGGATTGCTCTGCTGGAAAGCAGCTCCATGGAGCAAGACCCAGGACAAGCTCACCATGAGCCAGCAATGGGCCCAAATAGCCCCCAGAAAGCAGACAGGGTCCTGGAGGGCATGAAGAGGAGCGTGGCCAGCAGGTTGAAGGAGGTTCTCCTTCCTTCCTGGGATGCAGCAGCCTCAGTCCCAGAGGGCTGTGGCACAGCCAGATCCAGAGCAATTCCTTCACCAGACCCATGCCTTGAGCTTGCACTGGGTGCCAGGCTGCCACTGGCACAGCCCCACAGCGACCCACAAGGCTGCAGTGCCCATGGCACACCCAGAGGTACAAAACTCCACCCCAGGAGCATCCCCAAGCAGCCCTGCTCACACCCACAGCATCTCTCACCCCCGTGGCTGTACCTGGCACCTCTGGCCTCCTGCCCACAGCTGCAGCCACTCACTGGAGTCCCAGCACTGTGTCCTGGGAGCACATCACCCTCCTGGCCCAGGTTTCACAGCCTCTCTTCCTCCTCCTCCTCCTCCCACCAGAGGCTCTTTAGTTAAAAGCGACACCAGGAAGGGAGGGCTGCGGCGGGGGGGAGGGGGGGTGGGGGGGAAGCCTGGTTTTCCTAATTAACAATTAGCACAGAGTGCGCTGCTAATTATGTGGTTCCATGTAATTAAGAAGCTAATTAGTGCGGTGTCAATTAAGATTTAATTAGTACCCTTGTCAAAAGTACTTGAAAGCACAGTTTGTGTGCAAGTGCTTCAATGTTTCAATGGTCGTGATCCCCCGGCGTGGGGAGCCCCTGCCTGCCAGCCCCTCCTCGGAGCCTGCTCCCAGCCAGCCTCACTTATTGATACTGTCCTTTAGAACCTGCCCACGTGTGGCTCTGCCACAGAGGCTGGGATTGATCCTGCAGGCAGCTGCTGACGTGGCAGAGCTTTGCTTTCCCACCGGGGTGAGGCTGCCGGCAGCCGTCCCTGGCTCTGTGCTGGGCAGGTGTGAAGCTTCCTCTGCCGGGGCCATGTGGTAGGGAGGCAGAGGATTCCAGCATCCCAGCCTGGTGAGGGGCTGGAAGGGACCTCTGCAGATCACCCAGGCCAAGCCCCTGCTCCAGCAGGGCAGCCACAGCAGCCTGCCCAGAAGCACAGTGCCCGAGGGGGTTGGAAGCTCTGCACACCAGGACACTCCCCAACCTCTCTGGGCAGCCTGCTCCAGGCCTCCAGCAGCCTCACACCGAAGAAGTTTCTCCTCCTGTTCAGATGGAGCCTCCTGGCTTCCAGTTTGTGCCCCTTGCCAGGCACCACTGAAAGATTCTGACCCCATGCCCCCTACCTTTTAGCTCTTGATCAGCCCAGCCACATCCCATGCTCCCCAATCTCCATGGCAGCCTCCAGGCTGTGTCCTGTACCACGGCATAGTGTCCTGTGCCCAGCATCCATCATCCTCTCCCCATCTCCCAGCCCTGGAAGCTGCCCTGGCAGCAGGCCCCCTGCCCTGGCAGCAGCCCCCCTGCCCTGGCAGCAGCCTCCCTGCCCTGGCAGCAGCCCCCTTGCCCTGGCAGCAGACCCCCTGCCCTGGCAGCAGACCCCCTGCCCTGGCAGCAGACTCCCTGCCCTGGCAGCAGACCCCCTGCTCTGGCAGCATCCTCCCTGCCCTGGCAGCAGCCCCCTTGCCCTGGCAGCAGCCCCTTGGTGCCAGGCACCAACAGCCCCACCCCGAGGCTGCAGCTTTCTTTTCAGCTCTCTCCCTCTCTCTGGGTTTTTCTTTAACAGTTCATTTTTCCAGGAAGCACAAAACTGCCCTCAGAGCTGCTCCAGACTTTTCTCTTCCCCAAGAGCCCCAAGGAGCAGGATGTGGATGTGGAGCCAGCTGGGAGGCTGCAGCTCTCTTGTTTATGGGGAAAGAGGGAAAGGGGAAAAGAAAATATCCCTAATTGCCCTGGCTGGGGAAAAGAGGAAAAGAAAGAGAAGGGGGAAAAAAATAAAAGGGAAAGGGAAAAAAAGAGAGAGGAAAAAAAAAAGAAAGAGGTGAGAAAATTGTTCACATTTGACAAATCTTTCTAATTAGGGCCAATTATGTCCTCAGATTCCTAATTGGGATTCCGGCAGGTTCTCAGGCTTGCAGGGTAATTACAGGCTCCTAATTCTATTAAGATGGAAATTTGGGAGCAGTACCTTATCATAACATTTGGATTCTGCCATCTGTGTTGACAGGCTGCAGCTCGGCTGGGAAGGAGCTGCCCTGCCCCAGCACAGCCCTCAGCTGCTGCCAGCAGCCCACAAGGTGTGGGCAAGGGGAGGGTGCCGAGCAGCAGCTTGGTGCATGGAGGCTCTCTGGGGTCCCTTGGTCCATGGAGGCTCTCTGGGGTCCCTTGAATCATGGAGGCTCTTCAGGGGTCCCTTGGTCCATGGAGGCTCTTTAGGGTCTCTTGGACTATGGAGGCTCTTTGGGGGCCCCTTGGACCGTGGAGCTCATTGGGGTCCCTTGATCCATGTAAGCTCATTGGGGGTCTCTTGGTCCACAGAAGCTCTCTGAGGACCCTTGAATCATGGAGGCTCCTCAGGTGTCCCTTGGTCCACAGAGGCTCTCTGGGGTCCCTTGGACCATGGAGGCTCTTTGGGGGTCCCTTGGTCCATGGAGGCTCTTCGGGGGTCCCTTGGTCCATGGAGGCTCTTTAGGGTCTCTTGGACTATGGAGGCTCTTTGGGGGTCCTTTGGTCCATGGAGGCTCTTTGGGGTCCCTTGGTCCATAGAGGTTCTCTGGGGTCCCTTGGTCCATGGAGGCTCTTTAGGGTCTCTTGGACTATGGAGGCTCTTTGGGGGCCCCTTGGACCATGGAGCTCATTGGGGTCCCTTGGTCCATGTAAGCTCATTGGGGGTCTCTTGGTCCACAGAAGCTCTCTGAGGACCTTTGAATCATGGAGGCTCTTCAGGTGTCTCTTGGTCCACAGAGGCTCTCTGGGGTCCCTTGGACTATGGAGGCTCTTTGGGGGTCCCTTGAATCATGGAGGCTCTTTGGGGGTCCCTTGGTCCACAGAGGCTCTCTGGGGTACCTTGGTCCATGGAGGTTCTTCAGGGGTCCCTTGGTCCATGGAGGCTCTTTGGGGGCCCCTTGGACCATGGAGCTCATTGGGGTCCCTTGATCCATGTAAGCTCATTGGGGGTCTCTTGGTCCACAGAAGCTCTCTGGGGTCCCTTGAATCATGGAGGCTCCTTGGGTGTCCCTTGAAGCATGGAGGCTCTTCAGGGGTCCCTTGAAGCATGGAGGCTCTTCAGGGGTCCCTTGGTCCACAGAGGCTCTATGGGGTTCCTTGAATCATGGAGGGTCTCTGGGGTCCCTTGGTCCATGGAGGCTCTTCAGGGGTCTCTTGGACCACGGAGGCTCTTCGGGGGTCCCCTGGGGTGCTGGGAGTGTGGCTTTAAGGGAAGATGCCCTGAGGTCCATCCTTGCCTCCATCAGCACTATCCTGGGGTTTCCAACCAGGACTGGCCAGGGCAGTCAGCCTTTGTCTTCCTCCTCACCTGGGAGGAGCTTCCTTAGCTTCCAGGCAGGCCTGGATCTCATTTTGCACCAACCTTCATCTGATGCAACAGGGGAAAGAAAACAAAGGCTGCAAGGTGCCTGTGGCTGCACCTGGGGGGGTAAAGGAGCTCAGAAGAGCTGAGCTGTGGGGGCATGCTGGGGCTGGCAGGGATGTGCCATGGGGCAGAGGTGACCACATGCTGGAGCAGGTCCAGAGATGGACAGCAAAGCTGGTGAGGAGCAGCTGAGGGACCTGGGGGTGTTCAGCCTGGAGAAGAGGAGGCTTAGGGGGGACCTCATTGCTCTCTACAGCTCCCTGGAAGGAGGCTGGAGCCAGGTGAGGCTCTTCTCACAAGGCACAAGTGATAGGGTGAGAGGAGATGGCCTCAAGTTGCACCAGGAGAGGCTTAAGCTGGATAGCAGGAAAAATTCTTTGCTGCAGCAGTGGTCAGGGACTGGCAGAGGCTGCCCAGGGAGGTGGTGGAGTCCCCATCCCTGGAGGGGTTCAAGAAGCTGTGGCCATGGCTCCTGGGGACGTGTTTGTGTTGGGCTGGCATTGGAGCTGATGACCCTGGAGGTCTTTTCCAACCTTAATGAGTAGGTGGCAAGAGGAACACATCCCTGGGGGCTTCAGGGACCTCATGACCCACCCCCAAAGCCACCCAGCAAGTCCTGCTTGGGCACAACTCCTCCATGAGAAGCTCTCCCTTTTCCCCCTGTGGACTGTCCCAGGGCTGGGGCTGGCTGCTGGGGCTGGCTGCTGGGACACCCCTGTGCCCATCCCCTCCTCTGCCCATTCCCTCCTGTGCCCATCCCTTCCTCTGCCCATCCCCTCCTCTGCCCATCCCCTCCTCTGCCCATCCCCTCCTCTGCCCATCCCTTCCTGGGCCCATCCCCTCCTGGTACCATCCCTTCCTCTGCCCATCCCCTCCTGCCCAGCAGCAGAGCCCTGTGGACTGGGGCTGGACTTTGGGGCTCCCCAGATTGCTGATGCCAAGATTGTTGTTCTCCTCCTTCCCTGCCCCCTCCTAATGAAGCTGCCTGTGGGCAATTATTGTGCTGTGAGTTCCTGGGTGGAACTCAGCTGCTTCTGGAGCTGCAAATTCATCATAACACTGAGAAAAAAAAAGGGGGGTGGGGGGGTGGGAAAGGAAGAAGCAGCAACCCCTCCCCTCCATGAGAGCCTGGCTGCCTTTGATCTCTTGTGTGAGGCCTCTTATCAGGAGGAGAGTGGGTTTCCATGCTGGAAGATAGGGGACTAGCACTCAGTGGAGATAAGCTGCAGCCCCAGCTCTCCTTTGTGTGGTACATTGGATAGGACTGGGGGGGGGGGAGGGGGGGGGAAATGTTTACTGGGAGACTTTGGGGGAGAATTAGTCCCCAGCACAGCTGAGCAGAGTGATTGCTTGGCATGCTAATTGAAGGGGGCTGGGGGCTGAGCCCTGGGATGGGTTTGGTTTGTTGGAAGCCTCTTGGCTTTCCTGGTTGCAGCCCACGGTGGTGAGGTGGTGCCAGATGTGAGTTCTTATTGCCATGGCCACCCCCCCACAACCCCCGTGGGGACACAGCAGACCTCTCAGGAAGGGTCTGAGGTATCAGAAACTGAACCACTGGATGATCTGGGGGGGATGGAAAGAGTGGGGAGCAGCTGAATGTCCTCTAGGTGAACCTCATCCCCAGAGGCCCCCCACCCATCCCTGCCAGTCTGAGGCCCTGGGAGGGGGTTGGGGGCTTTGGTGTGGTCACTAACCTCAGCTCTTGGGATGCAGCAGGAGCCAGAGCAAGGTGGTGCAGCTGCAGCAGCTGAGGAGCAGCACCCAGAGGAGACCTGGATGGGGACACAGCTGCAGGAGCAGCACCCAGAGGAGACCTGGATGGACACAGCTGCAGGAGCAGCATCCAGAGGAGACCTGGATGGGGACACAGCTGCAGGAGCAGCACCCAGAGGAGACCTGGATGGGGACACAGCTGCAGGAGCAGCACCCAGAGGAGACCTGGATGGGGACACAGCTGCAGGAGCAGCACCCAGAGGAGACCTGGATGGACACAGCTGCAGGAGCAGCACCCAGAGGAGACCTGGATGGACACAGCTGCAGGAGCAGCACCCAGAGGAGACCTGGATGGGGACACAGCTGCAGGAGCAGCACCCAGAGGAGACCTGGATGGGGACACAGCTGCAGGAGCAGCACCAGGAGGAGACCTGGATGGGGTCACAGCTGCAGGAGCAGCACCCAGAGGAGACCTGGATGGGGACACAGCTGCAGGAGCAGCACCCAGAGGAGACCTGGATGGACACAGCTGCAGGAGCAGCACCCAGAGGAGACCTGGATGGGGACACAGCTGCAGGAGCAGCACCCAGAGGAGACCTGGATGGGGACACAGCTGCAGGAGCAGCACCCAGAGGTGACCTGGATGGGGACACAGCTGCAGGAGCAGCACCCAGAGGAGACCTGGATGGACACACAGCTGCAGGAGCAGCACCCAGAGGAGACCTGGGTGGGGACAGAGCTGCAGGAGCAGCACCCAGAGGAGACCTGGATGGGGACACAGCTGCAGGAGCAGCACCCAGAGGAGACCTGGATGGGGACACAGCTGCAGGAGCAGCACCCAGAGGAGACCTGGGTGGGGACAGAGCTGCAGGAGCAGCACCCAGAGGAGACCTGGATGGGGACACAGCTGCAGGAGCAGCACCCAGAGGAGACCTGGATGGGGACACAGCTGCAGGAGCAGCACCCAGAGGAGACCTGGATGGGGACACAGCTGCAGGAGCAGCACCCAGAGGAGACCTGGATGGGGACACAAAGCCCTGCTGGATTTCTGCCACCTCCAAACGGAGTTTCCTGACTCTTACAGGTGCCAGGAGGAATTTCCCAGCAGCTCTTTCAGCATCCCCAGACGTCCCTTGACTGCTGGGCAAGGACACAACTCCCTCCCTGAGGACACAGAGGTTTGAGAGGAGCATCAGGGAGCAGGCACCTCCAGGACCCCTGGGGGGGGTGACCCAGGACCAGCCCCCACCCCCTACTGCTGTGTAATCACTTTCCTATTAACCCAGCTCTTTATTATTATTATTATTGTTATTATTATTAAACATCTCTCTTCTCCCAGATCATCTCCCAGCCGTGGCTGAGGTCCCTGGTAATGGCTCCATAAATTTCAGCCATAAAAAGTAATGGAGGGAGACAAATGAGATAATTAGGAATAAATCTTGGCGAGGTCTCTATTCATCAACATCCCCCAGAACTGGCCAATATTCCAAATCATTAGCAAAGGCTGTAATTAACCAGGAGCCAGGGCTCCCAACCCTAATAAAGCTTCCCTCAGCTCTAGATGAGCAGGTAGTGGCTGACAGATCAGGCCTGGCAAGATTAGGGCCTTTGGTAAGGAGCTCCTCTCTCCCCTCTCTCCTCTCTCCCCCCCTTTCCCCTCTCACCCCTCTCCCCCCCTTTCCCCCCTCTCTCTCTTCCCCCACTCTTTCCCCCCACTCTTTCCCCTCTCTCCTCCCCTTTCCTCTCTCTCTTCCCCCTCTCTCCTCCCCTTTCCTCTCTCTCTTCCCCCCCTTTCCCCCTCTCTCTTCCCCCCCTTTCCCCCTCTCTCTTCCCCCCCTTTCCCCTCTGTCTCCCCCCACTCTTTCCCCTCTCTCTCCTCCCCTCTTTCTTTCCCCTCTCTCTCCTCCCCTCTTTCTTTCCCCTCTCTCTCCTCCCCTCTTTCTTTCCCCTCTCTCTCCTCCCCTCTTTCTTTCCCCTCTCTCTCCTCCCCTCTTTCTTTCCCCTCTCTCTCCTCCCCTCTTTCCCCTCTCTCTTCTCCCCTCTTTCCCCTCTCTCTTCTCCCCTCTTTCCCCTCTCTCTTCTCCCCCCTCTTTCCCCTCTCTATCTCCCCCCTCTTTCTTTTCCCCCTCTCTCCTCTTTCCCCTCTCTCTCTCCCCCCTCTTTCTTTCCCCCCTCTTTCTTTCCCCTCTCTCTCTCCCCCCTCTTTCTTTCCCCTCTCTCTCTCCCCCCTCTTTCTTTCCCCTCTCTCTCTCCCCCCTCTTTCTTTCCCCTCTCTCTCTCCCCCCTCTTTCCCCTCTCTCTGCCTGGCACCTCTGCAAGCAGGGAAGCAAAGGAGCCAGAGGGAAAGGCAGCAGAACTTCGTGGTGGAAAGCAGAAACAGGAGGATTCATCCCCAGGCCTCACAGAAGCCAACTGCACCTTCAGCACAGCCCTGCACACGCAGCAAGGGCAGGGGGGATCTGCTGCACAGAGCACAGCAGCTGCCCTACCTTCCTGCTGCCAGCCCAGGCTTACCCCAAGCCCCCAGCCCTGCTGCTCACCAGGGGAAGCAGGGCACAGACTTACCTTGGCTGCTCACCACAGAGCTGCCTCTCCACCCCCGGCAAAAGGAGCCCTGTGCTGCCCAGAGCCTTTTAAGCCCCAGTGCAGGTGGTGCTCATCACCTCCCAGTGCCAGCTGACTGCTGCTGGAGGACTCCTTCCATCTTCCCTCTGCTAACACCAAGCACCTGGCTGGTCCTGAGCCCCCAGGCTCTGCAGCAAGCCCCCCCCAACCCCCAACCCCCAACCCCCAACCCCAGAGCAAAGCAGCCCAGAGGAGCCCCAGCTTGGTTGTGCCACTGCCACAGCTGAGACAGAGCAGAGCTCCGTGGGGTGGCCAGGGATGGCCAACACTTCTCCTGCCTCCAGCAGCTCTTTTAACCTCCCTCACAATCCTTTCTTGGTGCTTTTGAGCTGGAAGCTGCTTCTGACGTTGTGTGAAGCCTTTTTTAGTTCCCCGGGGGTGCAGGGGCTGAGAGCTTCAATCGAAGCGGGATTGATTGGGGTTTTTTTTCCCTTGTGTCTTGACTTTTCCACTGCGGGAACAGGCTGGAGGCTCAGGCTCTGCCGGGCAGCCTGCCGGGCAGCTGGGCCCAGCTGAAGGGTGGTGAGGAGGCTGGGAGCGCTGGGGATCGTTTCACTAGAGGGCAGCATCATGCCAATGGAATTGCCTCAAAGCCCTGCAGTTTGGGACCGGCCGAGCGGCAGCAGCCGAGGAGCTCCGTGCGCACCTTGGGCGGCCCGGCGTGGGAAGGTTCTGGCGTGGACCACGAAAGGCTGTGGGAAGGTTCTGGTGTGGACAGCGAAAGGCTGTGGGAAGGTTCTGGTGTGGACAGCGCAAGGCTGTGGGAAGGTTCTGGTGTGGACCACGAAAGGCTGTGGGAAGGTTCTGGCGTGGACAGCGCAAGGCTGTGGGAAGGTTCTGGCGTGGACAGCGCAAGGCTGTGGGAAGGTTCTGGCGTGGACAGCGCAAGGCTGTGGGAAGGTTCTGGCGTGGACAGCTCATGGCTGTGGGAAGGTTCTGGCGTGGACAGCTCATGGCTGTGGGAAGGTTCTGGCGTGGACAGCTCAAGGCTGTGGGAAGGTTCTGGCGTGGACAGCTCAAGGCTGTGGGAAGGTTCTGGTGTGGACCACGAAAGGCTGTGGGAAGGTTCTGGCGTGGACAGCAAAAGGCTGTGGGAAGGTTCTGGTGTGGACAGCGAAAGGCTGTGGGAAGGTTCTGGTGTGGACAGCTCAAGGCTGTGGGAAGGTTCTGGTGTGGACAGCTCAAGGCTGTGGGAAGGTTCTGGTGTGGACCACGAAAGGCTGTGGGAAGGTTCTGGTGTGGACAGCTCAAGGCTGTGGGAAGGTTCTGGCGTGGACAGCTCAAGGCTGTGGGAAGGTTCTGGCGTGGACAGCTCAAGGCTGTGGTCCAGCAGCTGCTGGGCTGCCCAAGAAGCCCAAATGTCCTTCCTGAGGTTGACTTTTGGGCTGGAAAAGGCCCTAGGGAGCTGTGCCCAGGGCTTGTGTGCCCCAGCTCCTCGGGGCTGCAGGAGGCAGCCAGCTGCTTGCAACATCTGGAAGGCATTGCCAAGCAGCTTTGCTGCCCTGGTGGTGTGCAGCAAGGGGAGAGCAGCAGACTGAGCACAGGCAGCCTGGCAGCACTGGGGGAGGCTCTGGGGTTTGCTTCATTGCAAGGAGACATCTCCAACCAGAGCAGGCTGCTCAGGGCCCCATCAGGTTTGACCTTGAATATCTCCAGGGGTGGAGCCTCAACTACATCCCTGGGCAGCCTGTTCCAGTGTCTCACCTCCTTCATTCCCCCTGATGTCCCCTGCTCAAGCTTCAGACCATTGCCCCTTGCCCTGTGGCTACAGAGGAAGGGAGCTGGGGCACAGGAGACGGAGAGGGGTAAAAAGCAATAAACAGAGGTCTGTCCTGAAGGCTGTTCTGGCAGCACCTGAGCTCAGCAGAGCTCTCCTGGAGTCCCAGTGCTGCAGCCAGGGACAGCAGGGATGAATCCACTGAGGTCACCTGGAGTGGGCACAGAGACACAGCAAGGCATGTGCCAGGCACCTTGTGCCAGCCTGTGGCTGCCCAGAGCTGAGAGCCACCCCCATGGCCAAGCCAGCGTGCCAGGGCCCCATCAGGTGTGACCTTGCACCTCTCCAGGCATCCCTGTGTGTGTGCAGACAGTTACCTACAGCTGATGTGGAGTGAGGGCCTTGGCGTCCAGCACCAGCCCTGGGGGGGTCAGCAGTGCTTGGCCTCAATGCTCTTAAAGATCTTTCCCAACCCCAATGCTTCTGTGCTCCTGTGCTGTGGTGCCCACAGGGTCACACACAGCCTGCCCAGCAGTGCCCACAGCTTCACACACAGCCTGCCCCATGGTGCCCAGCTTGCCCAGTGGTGCCCACAGGCTCACACACAGCCTGCCCAGCAGTGCCCACAGGGTCACACACAGGCTGCCCAGTGGTGCCCAGCTTGCCCAGTGGTGCCCACAGGCTCACACACAGCCTGCCCCGTGGTGCCCACAGGCTCCCACAGCCTGCCCCATGGTGCCCACAGGCTCACACACAGCCTGCCCAGCAGTGCCCACAGCTTCACACACAGCCTGCCCCGTGGTGCCCACAGGCTCACACACAGCCTGCCCAGCAGTGCCCACAGGCTCCCACAGCCTGCCCCATGGTGCCCACAGGCTCACACACAGCCTGCCCCATGGTGCCCACAGGCTGCCACAGCCTGCCCCGTGGTGCCCACAGGCTCACACACAGCCTGCCCCATGGTGCCCACAGCCTCACACACAGCCTGCCCCGTGGTGCCCACAGGCTGCCACAGCCTGCCCCATGGTGCCCACAGGCTCACACACAGCCTGCCCAGCAGTGCCCACAGGCTCACACACAGCCTGCCCCATGGTGCCCACAGGGTCACACACAGCCTGCCCCGTGGTGCCCACAGGCTCACACACAGCCTGCCCAGCAGTGCCCACAGGCTCACACACAGCCTGCCCCATGGTGCCCACAGGGTCACACACAGCCTGCCCCGTGGTGCCCACAGGGTCTCACACAGCCTGCCCCGTGGTGCCCACAGGGTCTCACACAGCCTGCCCAGCAGTGCCCACAGGCTCACACAGCCTGCCCCATGGTGCCCACAGGGTCACACACAGCCTGCCCAGCAGTGCCCACAGCCTCACACACAGCCTGCCCCGTGGTGCCCACAGGCTCCCACAGCCTGCCCAGCGGTGCCCACAGGCTCACACACACAGCCTGCCCCATGGTGCCCACAGGCTCCCACAGCCTGCCCAGCAGTGCCCACAGCCTCACACACAGCCTGCCCCGTGGTGCCCACAGGCTCCCACAGCCTGCCCAGCGGTGCCCACAGGCTCACACACACAGCCTGCCCCATGGTGCCCACAGGGTCTCACACAGCCTGCCCAGCAGTGCCCACAGGGTCTCACACAGCCTGCCCCATGGTGCCCACAGGCTCACACACAGCCTGCCCCATGGTGCCCACAGGCTCCTACACAGCCTGCTCCGTGGTGCCCACAGGCTCACACACAGCCTGCCCAGCAGTGCCCACAGGCTGCCACAGCCTGCCCAGCAGTGCCCACAGGCTCACACACAGCCTGCCCCATGGTGCCCACAGGCTCACACACAGCCTGCCCAGCAGTGCCCACAGGCTGCCACAGCCTGCCCAGCAGTGCCCACAGGCTCACACACAGCCTGCCCCATGGTGCCCACAGGCTCACACACAGCCTGCCCAGCAGTGCCCACAGGCTGCCACAGCCTGCCCCGTGGTGCCCACAGCCTCACACACAGCCTGCCCAGCGGTGCCCACAGGCTGCCACAGCCTGCCCAGCGGTGCCCACAGGCTGCCACAGCCTGCCCAGCACACAGCAGGCTTTGTCACACCCAGAGGGAGAGCCACAGCTCTGCAGAGGAAACGGCAGGGCCGGGGTCAGCACCACAAGGCAGCACCACATCTGTGCAGAAGGGGAAGCAGGGTGGGTGTGTGCAGGGGCCCCGTGTGGAGGGCAGAGTGTAAGCAGGGCTGAGTTAGTGGGTGGGAGGTGGGGGCTGTGTGCCCTCTCACCCACGGGGGGTGGGACGGGTGCCAACTTTCCCTCCTGCGCCGGGACGAGCCCTTTGGTCTTGGAGAGCAGAACAGAGCCACTTCTTTCACTCCATAACTCACTGGGGCAGCTCAGCCTGCTTCTTGGGGGGGTTAAAGGTAGGCTTAGGGTTTTTTTTCCCCTTCCTCCCCAAATATTCCTGTTAATGGCTTGCAAATGTTGGCACCCCCGGCGGCTGCACACACGTGTGTGTGTGTTGGCTGCTGGGGCTGCTTCACACACAGCAGCCTCCCCAGCTCCCAGATATTTAAGCTAACTCCATCTCCTCTCCAATTTCAGCTGCATTTTGAAAGAAAACAACTCCCACCAACTGCAGCAGGAAATCACTATTTGGGTTTATGAGGCACCGCTTCCTGGCGAGCCGTGCGGGGAAGGCTCAGCTCGCTCTGCGAGGCAGGCATCCCCCTGCAGCCTGCTGCCCTGGCACTGCACACCAACCAGCCTCTGGCACTGCACACCAGCCCCTGGCGTCACTGAGCAGTCCTCAACGTTGTGCTGCAGTCCTCAACGTTGTGCTCCAGCCCTCAGCATCGTGCTCCAGCCCTTGGCATCATGCATCAACCCCTGGCATCACTCACAAGCTCTCAGCATCATGCACTGACCCTTGGCATCGTGCTCCAGCCCTTGGCATCATGCATCAACCCCTGGCGTCACTCACAAGCTCTCAGCATCATGCACTGACCCTTGGCATCATGCTCCAGGCCTTGGCATCATGCATCAACCCCTGGTATCACTCACCAGCCCTCAGCATCATGCACTGACCCTTGGCATCATGCTTCAGGCCTTGGTATCATGCACTGGCCACCAGCACCATGCTCCAACCTGCAGTATCATGCTCCAGGCCTCCAGCAGCATCATGCTCCAAGCCTCCAGCATTCCACAGCATCATGCACTGACCCTTGGCATCATGCTCCAGCCCTTGGCATCATGCAGCAGCCCTTGGTATCATGCACTGGCCACCAGCACCATGCTCCAACATGCAGTATCATGCTCCAGGCCTCCAGCATCCCACAGCATCATGCTCCAGCCCTTGGCATCATACACCAGCCCTCAGCATCATGCCCTGGCCACCAGCACCATGCTCCAACCCACAGCATCATGCTTCAGGTCTCTAGCATCCTTCAGCATCATGCACTGACCCTTGGCATCATGCTCCAGGCCTTGGCATCATGCACTTACCCTTGGCATCATGCTCCAGGCCTTGGCATCATGCACTGACCCTTGGCATCATGCTCCAGGCCTTGGCATCATGCCCTGGCCACCAGCACCATGCTCCAACCCACAGTGTCATGCTCCAGGCCTCTAGCACCCACAGCAGCTCTCAGCACCATGTACCAGCCCCTGGCACCAGAGGGCCAGGAGGGATGAGGTGACCCTCAAAAGCCACTCGTGCAGTGGCTGCAGCTTGTGTGGCTGCAGGGCTCCCAGGAGCTGGCTGAGCTGAGGGGGTTTGTATCATCTCCAGAGGTGAAATGAGCTGTGTGTGGAAGGTGCCTTGAGTTGTGTGTTAGGGTGTTGAAGGGGTGAGAAATGTTACTCAGACACAAATGAAGTCACTGAGGTTTCATTAGCCAAGTCTCCTGCTCCAGGCCCCTGCTCTGCACACAGCCAGGGACCCCAGCACCCAGTGTGGGGCTCAGCTGCCCAGGGAGGTGACTGAATCCCCATCCCTGGGGGGGTTTCGAAGCCACAGAGCTGTGGTGCTGAAGGCCATGGTTTAGCCCCAGCCTTGGTAGAGTCAGAGCATGGTTGGGCTGGGTGAGCTTAAAGGGCTTTGCCAACAAGCAGTTCCATGAGGATCTGCCCCGGGGGCCATGGATCCACCTGTGCTGAGCATCCTGAGCTTGTCCCTCAGAGCCTCAGTGTTTCTTTGGGGACAAAGCCCTCCCTGCCCTCCTTGCCCAGCTCTCTGGCAGCACATAAGGGGGAGGGGGTCCCCAGGTTGCTCAGCTTCTCCCCAGGCACCCAGGACAGGGTTAACAGCAGCCTCTGCGTTTTCCTGCTCCAACTTGGTAGCAAGGCAGAAGGTCTCTGCTTGGGTCCCGGCCTCGGAGGCTGGCTGGAGGAGCCGGCGCTGCCGGGCAGTTTGCCGTCTGGCAGCCAAACCCTCCAGCGTTTGCCAATTCCGTGCTGCCGCAGCTATCGCCGAGCTCAGACAGCTCCTGCGCCCCTCTCCCCCGGAGACACCGGAGCCGCCTGTGCAAGCTCTGCTGGTGACAGCAGCGCGGCGCTAAGCCACCCTGCTCCCCGCCCCCGGCTCCTGCCGAGCTCCTGCAGCGCGGGGTGAAGGCATCAGGGTGCCAGGCTGCAGCCACCCCCTCGTGGAAGGGCAGGTCCCCATAGTCAGGGCACGGGCAGCTCCGAGGCTGCTGCCAGCGTGGGGACAGCCCGCAGTGCCAGCAAGCGCAGGTTTCCTGGCAGCTGGTGGCGTTTTCCCCGGCCAGCAAACCCTCTCCTGCATCTTGCAGGGCATCCGCGCTGCCCGGAGCAGCAGCAGCTGGGGGATTGATTTCCTTCCTTGACAGCGTTGTCTCCAGTGCAGGAAGCTGAGAGGTGTGAGATGGCTTGAAGCCACCCCAAAGTGCCGTTGTGACCTCGGTCCCGATCCTCTAGGACACAGAAGAGCCCCGGGCCAGGCGGGCGGCTGTGCCAGCGCTCGGAGCGGGCTCCGCCTGCGGCAGACGCTCACGTTTCTGGCAGGTTCGGGATCAAAGCGGAGATCAGCTCCAACCAGGTCCTGCTGGATGCCAAGGAGTGGGAAAAAGTGATGCTGCCGAGCCTGTGGCCTCAGGCTGGGCTTTCTGGGGAAGGGTGAAAGCGGGGAGAGGAGCTGGTGGACCCAAACTGCTAATTCCTTCCAGCTGTTGTCAGTCTGGCAGGGGCTCAAAGGAAGTTTAATAGACTGCAGTCGTCTCCCCTCGGCCCCTTCCCCCCACGGCCGCGGCGTGCAGAGGCAGCCCGGCAGAACCTGGGATTACAAGAGCTGCTCTGCCTTCCAAAGACCTACTTTTAGTTTCTTCCCTCTGGCTCTGAAAGTGTTTTCTTGCCTCCGTGTGAGAGTGTGTGCAGGCACGCACAGGGGAGATGCCTGCTCCCTCCTCAGCCTCCAGCAAAACCTCCCCCGAGGGCTGCAGGGGGCTGGAAGGGACTGCTGGGGCTGCATGGGATGGGGCAGGGGCAGGGGCAGGGGAGAGCATCATCAGAGAGGAGAGGGAGGAGGAGGAGGAGGCTCTGTGGGCCTCCTTGCTGGAGCGTGCCCCAGCCTGCCGTGTGAACTGGGAGGAAGCAGGATGAGGAAAGCAGTTGGAGTGGAAAAGAAAAGCCTCCTCTCTTGCTTTATTGATTGTGATTGTGGACAGAAATAGCTCAGGCTGTTGAAAGCAGTCCCCCACCACTGGAGCAGAGGTAGGTCCAAGCTGCTTGGATGTGGGGCTCAACCCACAGGGCACAGAATCATGGATTGGGGTGGGAAGAGACCTTTAAAGCTCACCCAGTCCAACCCCCTGCAGCCAGCAGGGACATCCCCAGCTAGAGCAGGCTGCTCAGAGACCCAAACAACTTGGTCTGGGATGGTTCCAGGCATGGGGCAGCTCCCACCTCTCTGGGCAGCCTGGGCCAGGGTCTCACCACCCTCAGTGTCAAACATTTCTTCCCTATCTCTAGCCTGCATCTCCTTCTTTTAGCTTCAAACCAACCCCCTTCTCCTGTCACAAAAGGCCCTGCTAAAATCTGTCCCCAGCTTTCCTATCAGCTCCTTGAAGCACTGCAAGGCCACCAGAAGGTCTCCCTGGAGCCTTCTCTTCTCCAGGCTGACCAAGGCCAACTCTCTCAGCCTGGCCTCACAGCAGAGGGCTTCCAGCCCTCAGATCATTGTTGTGGCCTCACTCCAACATCCTCCAGCACATGGGGAAGGTGGTACCCAAAAACCTCCCAGCACCAGGAAGAGCCAACCCCAAAGCAGAAGGCATCTCACCTACCTGCCACATCTGCACAGCTTCCAAGCCTCCTGCTGTACATCTTGCTGGCTGCACCTCTGGGCAGGCTGAGGGTGGACACAGACATCATGAGGCCCTGGCAGTCTATTAGCAATTAGACAATAAGCTCTCACCATTAATACACCCAGCAATGAATCACCAGCTGGGACCATGCACAGCCCACCCCAGGGAGGCAGGCTGTGGTCACTGCTGGAGGGCCCTGCCACAAAACAGCTCTGAAGGCAGCAGCAGAGCAAGGCCAGTTTGGGCAGCTGGGCACTGGGTGAATTTCAGCCTGGGCTGTTGGATTGTTTCCCTTGGGAGCCCAAGTGAGGGGCTGGGGGAGGAGGGTGAGCAAGCAGCATGGCCAGCACAGCCCAGCCCACAGGGCCAGCAGCCATGGTGGGATGGCTCCCAGCTCCAAGAGGCTGCCAAGGGAAACGTGAAAACCAAGTGCTGGCAGGAGAGTAATTAGTTAAACCCGAGCACATCTGGTGTTAATTAATTCCCAGGCAGGAGGGTTTAACTCCTGCCTTGCCTGCTGCTTCGCAGAGTGGGTGACCAGCATCAGCTTGCAGCCAGGGGAAGGCTTGAACTTGGCTTTTCAAGCCCTTTCCAGGGACTTGGCTTAGTCTGCTCTGTCATCCCCTGCTCTGCTTCATCATCCCCTGCTCTGCTCCATCATCCCCTGCTCTGCTCTGCCATCCCCTGCTCTGCTCTGCCATCCTCTGCTCTGCTCTGCCATCCTCTGCTCTGCTCTGCCATCCTCTGCTCTGCTCTGCCATCTCCTGCTCTGCCATCCCCTGCTCTGCTCCATCATCCCCTCCTCTGCTCTGTCATCCCCTGCTCTGCTCGGTCATTCCCAAGCCCCAGAACCATCCTTCTGATTTCCCCCCCCCCCAGCATCCAGCACTGCTCAGGGCAGTGAATGTGCCCCAGGCTTGGGGTAAGGGCTGCAATAAACAACCCCAACTTTTCCTCCTGCAGTGTCCAGCCCTGAGCAGCTGCTGCAGGAGGTGGAACCCCCCTGAGGGTTTGCTGAGCATCACCCCGCAGGGCTGAGCAGCGTTTCTGGGTAGCTCAGCACTGGCAGCTGCTCTTCTGTTTGCATTTTTTGGAGGCAGCCCTCACCAAGCACATCTGCAGGGGGGAGCATCACACCCAGCCAGCACTGCCTCACACTCGGGGAGGAGCCCAGCTCTGCTCCCCACCTCCACACCCCACCTTGCCCGTGGTGGGTGGACAGAGCTGCTGAGGGGGGGCCTGGTCCCTCGGGAGCAGCATCCGAAGGGCATTGGATGCTGGAGCACCGTGGGAGCAGCAGGATGAGTGCTTGGGGAGCACGTGGGGGATGTGATCCTCATCCCACACCAGGACACAGGCATGCACGGCACGGCCCGGCCAGCCCACAGGACCCTCCCACCCCGGGAGAATCTGTTCCCCATTAAGCAGCTCCGGCAGCTCTGGTGTGAGGAGAGCAGCTCTGCCAGCTCCAACCTCCCTAATTAACACCACAAGTGAGGCCAGGCTGGGGAAGGTCAGCTCCTCCGGGCCTCCTCGCCAAGGATGCAAACAGTTTGGAGCTGAGCCTCAGCCAGAGCCTGTGGAAAAGCTCCCACTGGGTGCAGGATGAGGCCCCAGTCCCATCCACCCGGGGGTAGGCAGCCCCAAAGCCCCCACCCCTCATCCCCCTGCTCCAGGGCTCAGCCCAAGAGGCTGTACCAGAGTGAGGGCTACAAGCTCTGATCCACCACCCCAAGTCCTCCCCGTGGTGCATGGGGGGGAGGAAGGCTGCCCAGAGCATCCTCTTCCCCTCCATGCACTTGCTGGGCTCCAGCTGCCTTCAGCTACCACTATAAATAGGACGCAGGGCTGAGCCGGAGGGCAGGCAGCCCAGATCCCAGCCCAGCTTCTGTCACTGTGACCAACTGACCCAATTGGCCTCCAGCTGCAGCCTGTTCCCCTCCTCGCTCCTCTCCAGCCCAGGCAGCAGCCTGGCTGGGGCAGCAGAGCCCCCGGCGGGCAGCAGGACTCCAGCGAGGTGAGGTCCTGTCCCTTCCCTTCCCTTCCCTTCCCTTCCCTTCCCTTCCCTTCCCTTCCCTTCCCTTCCCTTCCCTTCCCTTCCCTTCCCTTCCCTTCCCTTCCCTTCCCTTCCCTTCCCACCCAAATTCAGCCAGCTCCCCCAGCCACTTACCAAGCCTGGGCAGCTGGTGCCCACCCCAGCCCTGCAGCCAGGAATTTGTCACTTCTCTTTCTCCTGCAGGGAGGTTGTGTCCCTGCAGCAGAGGAAGAAGCTCCTGGGACACACTGCAGGTCGCCAGGAGGAGCAGGGAAGGTGCTGTAGTGGGGGCAGGGTTTGGATCATGGCTGCAGGAGCTGGTGCCAGGCTGCAGCACACCAGGACCTGGAGCAAAGGACAAGGACACCTCTTGTAATTCCCTTCCTGGCACAAGCAGGAGCACCCTGGGGCTGCTCCTGAGCTGTGCCCTGGCCCCAAGGCCTCCATGCCAACTGCTGTGACCATGGAGACAGGGGAGATGGCATGGCTGCAAGCAGCTGTGCCCTGGCAGTGCCCTGTGGGGCAGGTGAGGGACCATGGGTCAGAAATGAAGGCAGACCTTTATTTACAGTGACAAACAAAAGGGACAAAACAATTAACTCCTGGGGCTCTTCCCTCCCAGCCCTTCAGCTGGGTGCTTCCCAGCCTCACCCAGACACCAGCCCTGGCCCTGGGCTGCTGGGATAAGGCCTACAACTGCTGGGGGTCATTTGGCACCAACCAAGCCACCCTGCCCCACCACCCCTGGGGCACACGGGGGTCAGGAGCAGCTTGGCACAGCTCCCAGCTGCCCTGGCTGCAACCCTGCTGCTGGGACCAGCGAAGGAAAAGCTTCTTCCTGGTCAGAGGAGCAGGGAGGGGAGCAGGGAGGGGAGCAGGCTGTGTGTATTGCACTTGGCTGCAGATCTCAGCATCGAGGAAGGGAAGGGGCTGGCAGGATGTGTCCCACAGCTCAGCACCCTGCAGCCTGGCTAAATGCTTTGGCATCACCTAGTGCCCAGCGAGGCTCTGTGCTGTGCCCAGCGTTGGAGCTGTCCTTTGGGAGGGGATGCTCTGTGCCCCCTCCCGTACGAAGCAGAGCACTGCCCTGGGGCAGCAGCCCCGGGTGGTGGCAGCAGGACCAGGCTGTCCCCAGCAGGACCAGGCTGTCCCCAGCGCCAGGGTGGCACCCGTGGGCTCTGCGGTGCCCGGGGGGGTGCTCCTGCTCTCGGCTCAGGTGGCAGGAGGCTCCCACGGTCCTTGGTGAAGCAGCTCGGTGTGGGGCAGAGGTAGAGCCTGGTGGGGCAGCTGGTGGGGCACCTGATGGGGCACCAGCTATCCCCAGAGTCCCCAGGGCTCTACAGCTTCACCCTTCCCCAGGCAGCGCCCGAGCCCAGCTCGCCGGCTGCCAGCTGAGGTTTGCAG
Source organism: Melanerpes formicivorus (assembly GCF_026170545.1). Taxonomy (NCBI): domain Eukaryota; kingdom Metazoa; phylum Chordata; class Aves; order Piciformes; family Picidae; genus Melanerpes; species Melanerpes formicivorus. Next base: position 4,621,666 of record NW_027142398.1, read on the forward strand.
GGGGAGAGGATTCAGCTCTCCTTCACCAGGCTCAGCCCACACCGGCTCAGGGACAGAGCAGACTACGGCAGAGCGCGGGTTGGGGGCTGGGGGGTCCCGCTCTGGGCGCCCCCCGGTGCGTGCAGCCCTCAGGAGGAGAAGCAGAGCCCACAGCACTCCATGCAGATCTCCAGGCAGTCGGCAGACTCGCAGCAGGCATCGATGATGCCGCAGTCCATGTCGCAGGGCAGGTCGCAGTCTGCGCACTCGCCGGAGTTGCAGCAGCAGCAGCAGATGCAGGAATCCTCCGAGGTGCAGGAGCCGCAGGTGGCGCAGTCCAGGACGATGTTGCAGAGGGTCAGGAACTCGCAGAAGAGGCAGGAGAGGATGCAGTGGACGCAGCAGTCTGCGGAGGACAGGCAGGGGGTGGGCGGAGGGCGGGCAGAGGGCCGGCGGAGGGCCGGCGGAGGGGACAAGCCTGGCTGCGTGAGGCAGCACCTGGATGCTCAGCCCCGTGAGAGGCTGTGGAGCCTCCTTCTCTGGAGACTTCCAAGACCCATCTGGTGTGTTCCTGTGGGACCTGGCCTGGCTGATCCTGCTCTGGCAGAGGGGTTAGACTCAATGTCATCTCCAGAGGTCCCTTCCAACCCCTACTGCTCTGTGGTAAGGGTGGAAATCCTCCCTCAGGCATTAATGGAAGGGATGGGAAGAGGGGCTGGGAGCCAGGCACTGCTCCAGAGGCCTCCCTCAACACCCAGGGACTGCTGAGACCCCAAGACAAACCCATTTTGGAGGACCTGAGATGAATCCCACTCAGCACCTGCCTTGCAGAAGGTGCCAGGAGGGGAGCTCAGCCAGTGCCCAGGTCTGAGGGTACCAGTGGGCTGCAAGGATGCTACCTGAGACACCCCAAGGGATGTGGGGTCAGAGAATGGCTGGAAAAGGACCCCCCCCCACACCCCCAGAGAGCAAATACCTTCTTGTGCCTCAATAGGGATGTGGGAAGAGGCTGACTTGGAGCTGCCTTTGCTCTTCTTGCTGCTCTGGCTGTTGATGGAGTGGTGAGACTGCAGCTTCCGGTGAGGCTTCTGGCTGCTGGGGAGGGCACGCAGGACCCCGTTCCCGGCCTCCCCGTTGGCACCCCCTGGGGTCACCCCACGCCCAGCCCCGTTCTGCAGCAGGTGGGTGCAGGGGCTGGGGGGCTGGGGGGCTGCTCGCCCCTGGGGCTGGCCTGGGAAGGGAAGGACAAAGGTTAGCCCCCCCCGAGCCATCCCTGAAGTGCCCAGGCCCCTGCCACCACGCAGACACCCGGCAGGGGACATGGAGGAGGAGGTCTCCTGGGGTCCCAGAGCTGCTGGAACGGGCAGGAGGGATGAATCCACCCTGGAGTGGGCACAGAGACACAGCAAGGCACATTCACCTGTGCCAAGCAGCCTGTGGCTGCCTTGGCCAAGCTACGATGCCATGAGCCCCGGGCACAGCTCCTGGCCAAGCCATTGCCCTCCATGCAGCCAGAGCTGAAGCTCCGCCGCAGCGCCCAGGCCGCTCATCTCCCCAGGACTGCAGCAGCTAACTGAAGGTCTCCCCAGCCTCTGGCTGAACTTCTCTGCAGGAGGAGGAGGGAAGCCACCATCTGCTCTGTCTGTGCCTCCCTCCAGCCCTGAGAGAGGTCTGTGGCCCTGTGCTCTGCTGCCCGAGCCAGCAGCACAGCTCAGCCCCTTCGCTGCTGCGGCGGTGGGCACCGGGGAGCCAGCCCAAGGGAGGGGGTTTGAGATCCACCCAGCCCACAGCAACGCCAATCAAAGCCACAAACAAAGTCCTGCCTGATGCTGCTGTGGCCAAAATTTGCTTTTCCTCTCCCAGGGCAGTAAACAAGGAATGATTCAGGGGAGAGGCTCGAGGGCAAAGGCACCTCTGGCTGCCAGGGAACAGGAGCTGCTTTCTGTGTGGGGTGGCCACGGGCATGGGGAGACAGCCAGGGTGGAGGGGGGCACAGACAGCCTCTGTCCTGCACCCACCCTTGCCAGTGAAAATAAAAGAGATGGAAAACAGAAGTGCATGGCCTCAGTGCCCAGCTGGGCTGAGAGGTGGAGGAAGGTTGAAGTGGGTGCTGGGTGACGCTGCCACTGGGAAGAGAACCTAAAATAACTGGACCTGAGTGGGATGAGCAGGCTGGAAGCAGGAGAGGTAGGGGAAGGGCAGCAAGGAGCAATGGAAAACAGGTCTGGGATAACATGGGATGTGTGTCCCCATAACAGCCCATTCCTGGAGCACTGGCTTCTCCAGCACACTCAACCAGCACCACGCTGGTGCTGAGCAGCACCAAGCTGGCACCAAGTAGCACTGAGCTGGCACCAAGTAGTACCGAGCTGGAAGGTGAGCACAGTGCCCAGGGGGTTGCCCACAGCCATGGCAGGCAGGGACTGAGCCCACAGGGACACACAGAGCAGCCAAGCCCTGCCCAGCAACAGCCAACCCTACAGCTTCCAGTGCTGGGCTGCTGTGGGGATGCAGAGCATGCAGAGTGCTGGCTTTGGCACTCTCAATTTCACTGCATTCCTCAGATTAAACTGTTTGTAAATCAGAATCAGGCTCTGGCTCCAGTGAGAGCAGCCAGCAGTCCCCCTCTAAGTCAGGAAAAATAGCTTCCAGTTTTCAGGAGAGCTTTCAGCTCATGGGAGCTCAAAGCTCTGCTAGGAGACACAACAGTTTGGGTTGGAAGGGACCTTCAAGCTCAGCCAGCTCCAACCCCCTGCCATGGGCAGGGACACCTCCCACCAGCCCAGGCTCCTCAAGGCCTCATCCAGCCTGGCCTTGAACACCTCCAGGGAGGGAGCATCCACAACCTCCCTGGGCAACCTGTGCCAATGTCTCACCACCCTCACATCTTCAGCCCCAGGCTTAGGTGGGGCAGTGTGTAACCCTCTCTGCTATCAGGGGGAGCCCAGCCCACCCCATGGCCTCCATGGCCTCAGAGCTTTGGAGGAAAACGACTGCCAAAGGCTCTTCAGTGACCAAAACCCTCCTGGGTGCTCACTTTGTGTCTCACTCCTGAGCTGATGCTCTCCTGGCACAGCCACGGCGCTGGCTCAGCTCAGGCTCCCCCACGGCAGCATCCCCATGGGTTGACTGCCCTGGGGGGGAGGGGCCTGGGGAGGGGGCTGCTTGGGGCCGCACCATGCAGGGTGCAGCAGGCTGCAGCGTGACTCAGAGGTGCAGAATGTCTGTGGGCAGCCAGCCCAGCTCCCAGATGCTTTTGCAAGGGCTGGAGCTCTGCTCGAGGAAACGTGAGCCCTGCTCGCTCCACGTACGCCTCAGGAGCACCCAGAGCCTTCCCTCCCCTTCCCACCCTGCTCGTCCAAGTTTGTAGCCTCATTCCCACCCTCCCTCCTCTCCCTGCCGGGAAGCATCCATCCACTTTACACCCCCTGGAAGGGCGAGCTGCAGGCTCACATCTGCCCAAGGGGAAGGGCTGCGTGCGTGAGGGGCAGCCTGGGGGCAAAACCCTGGCTGCAGGCTGGGGGCCAGGGCAAGAAGGATGGACAGTGTGAGTCCAGGAGAGCCTGGCCCCCAGGCTCCCACCTCTGCCAGCTCTGCTGTCCTGCCTCTGCAATGGGAAATGGAGCAGGGGCACCCCAGCCCCCACCTCTGCTCCTACCCCACCCCCCAGCATTTCTCAGGGCTATGGGGCCAGCAGGTCTGCAGCAGCAGAAACGGGGAGGTGCTGCTGGCCTCACCACTGCCTCCAGCAAACCAGCTCTGCAGAGCAGACAGCCTGCCCCATCCCCTGCTCAGGCTCTGCACCACCCTCACCCTTGCCCTGGATACGCCAAGGCAAGAGCTGTCCCAGTGGGAGCCATCTGCCTTTGCCCCAGCACAGGCTGCTGCGCTGTGACCAGCACCACGGAGCCCATTCTGCCCACCAGGGCTCTGGGAGGTGCTCCACACAGCAGCTGGCTCCTTCCCCAGGAGCTGGGCCTTCCTCCCACCACGGCATAGCAGCAGGGCCCCAACACGACTGAGAGTTCATCCAGTCACACCCCCACCCCCCTACCCCCCCACCCCCACCCCCCCTCCTCCTCTGCCACCAGACAGTCCCGAGGCCAAGGGCAGCAGGAGACATCTGGGTGATGCTGTGGATGCCACCCATCACTTTCCCCAGCTCCTGGTGACTCACACTCGGTTAAAGCCTTCTGCTGTGATGTGGGGAAGAGCAGAGTGAGGAGGAGAGAGCCTCCCACCGGAGCTGCCTCCCTTCTCAATGAGCTCTTGCACGATTCGATGGCAGCAGCCCCAAGCAGGGCACCCAGATGTGCCACCACGGAAGGGAACACTCACATGTCACAGCTTCGGGAGCACCTGCAAGCTCAGCCTGGGGCGCCTTTGTCACGACTGTTTGGGGCTCATCATCTTGCGGGGGCTTCTCCTTTGGTGCCGAGGGGCCAGCAGCAGGGCTGGCGTCCGGCCGCGGCTCCGCCGCTGGGGTCGGCCTCAGGGACGGCCGTGGGGTCTCGCCCACCCCTGCAAGAGAAACAGGGCTGGAGCTGAGCACCTTGGGGTGCACCGTGCCATGGGCAGAGACACCTCCCCCGCAGTCACCCAGCCCCACAGCCCCCACCCCACCGCCCCCCCAGCACAGCCCCAGCCGCTGCGAGCGGCCCCGGCGGCGCTTTGGGACTCTTGACTTCGGGCATGAGCCGAAGGCTCCCGCTGCTTGTGCAGCCTGGAGCTGGGGCACTGCGAGGGACTGGGGGCTGCTGGGGGCGGCCATGGGGGCTCCATCACCCCGCAGCCCCTCACCCCGCTGCAGCGGCAGCGCTTCCGCAGCACCCTCCCCGAAACCCCTCCTGCGGTCCCGCATTCCTGCAGCACAAAGCCAGCGGATCCGGTTACACTCCGCGCTTCAAGCTGGATTTTTCACCCCCCCCTTCCCATGAAAGAGCCACTGTCTGCCCTGCAGGAGCTGGCTGCCACCTCCCCTCCTGCTGCCGCTTGCTCCGGGACAGGAGCAGCCCCCTGCGAGACCCCCTTGATGGGGCAAGCAGGACCCAAACCGAGAGCTGTGTGAGTCCTTGTGGAGAGAAACCCCCGAACCGGAGCCCCCCTTGCCGAAAGCCAGCGAGGGGAAGGTACAACCTCCCGCAGAGCCAGCACTGCAGGCTCGGGGATGGCTGCCCCCCCCCCCCCAGTAGCAGGGGGTCTGTGGGGTGCTCACCGCCGTGCCAAGCTCCCCCACCCGCTGCCAGCCCCCTCCTGCCCCTCTCCCCAGCACTCAGAATAGAAGCTGCTTGCACAACAGGAGCTGGACTGCACTTTATATAAAACTAAATTATAGCCTGGGAGAAGGGAGGGAGCCCAAAGAGCCTTAATTGCCCTGGCTGCAGCCAGAGGTCCTGCACACAGGCGGGCCAGGGCTGGGGGTGGGGGGAGAGAGAGGCCCTGGACACTTCATTATACTTAATATAACAAAAGGTCCTACAAGCAGGAGCTGGGGAGGAAGGCAGGCAGACCTCACACGTAATTACAGGGACTGCAAGAGGGGGAGGTGGAGGGTCCCATCTCACCCCGGGGTCAGCTGCAGCCTGGACACACTGCAGAGGGGCTGCAGCCAGCCTGGGGCGATGCTTGCTCAGCTCCCAGCTCTGATACACACCCCCCCAGCTCACCTCCCTGCCTCAGCTGCACCACAGGCCCATCCCTGCTGCCCTCCCCAGGGTGCTGATCCAGCCTGGAGAGCCAGGTCTCCTGCCACCGGGGGCTTGCTGGGAGGGGAAGCTCACCCCAGTGCAGAGCCCTGCTTGCAGCCCGTGCAGGCAAGGCGAACTTGGGGCTCAGCAAGGGAACTTCAGCAGCTGGAAATGAATTTTACACGGCAAAGCTGGCTCCAAATCCCAAATGGAGTGGGAGCACGTGAGCCCCAGAGAGGAGAGAGCTCATTCCCATGCCCCTGGAAAGCCCAGGGCAAAAGAGGGAGGAGGAGAGAGCAGGCTGCCATCTGCCTATAGGTGTTTGTGCATAGGTGTGGTCTATAGGTGAATAATAACCACATCCTGCATCCACAGCCTCTGTCATGTCCCAGCCTGGACCAGCCTGACTCAGACCTGCAGTGCTCAGTCAGCACCTGGTCTGGAACCTGTTGAAGCCAGCCATGAAAACCCTGATGGTTGGGGGCTTGGGATGAAGCTCTGAGTCACAGCACCAAGGGACCTGAGCTGCTGGGCACTGGAGTAGCCAGGGAGCTGCTCTGGGCTCTGCTGGGAGATGCCCACAGTGTGCTCAGGGCTTAAAAATCATAGAATGGTTTGGGTTGGAAAAGACCCCAAAGGTCATCCAGTCCAACCAGCAACCCAACCCCTCCATGGCCCCAAACCATGGCCCCAGGAGCCATGGCCACAGCTTCCTGAACCCCTCCAGGGCTGGGGACACCCTGGGCAGCCTCTGCCAGTCCCTGAGCACTCCTGCAGCAAAGACATTGCTCCTCACCTCCAACCTCAGCCTCCCCTGGCACATTGCAGGCCATTTCCTCTCCTTCTATCACCTGACACCAGGGAGAAGAGACCAACCCCCACCTGGCTCCAGCCTCCTCTCAGGGGGTTGCAGAGGGCAATGAGGTCTCCCCTCGGCCTCCTCCAGACTGAGCAACCTCAGCTGATGCACACTGGGGAAAGAAAGAGCTGGAAAATGAGGCGCTGCAGTGGGAGAAGGGCTGCCCTGTGCATGGGGAGAGCTCCAGCTGCTCCCTGCCTCTGCCAGGGCTGCCCTGAGCTGCCTCCATCACAGCCCTTGCCCTCAGCCATGCCTGTTCCCCGGGGGCTGAGGACAAGGGTGGTCTGTTTAGATCCTGAGCACTGCCAGAAAGCAGCAGCATGAGCTGGTCCCACACAAGGCCACGGTGCTGGGCCACTGACTACTGGGACAAGGCTCATTTTTGCCCTCTCCACTTCACACATATAATTACCCTGCACAGCAAGAGGTCTCTCACACAACCACAGCCATGCAGGGAGGAAGGTGGCAATTAAATTAACTCCCACTGGAACAAGCTGGCCAGAGGAGACACTAAAATAGGAAAGAAATTCAGGCAAGCTGACTCTTCCCTGCTTCACACAGCCTTGGTTCCCTGCTGCTGCACACCCATGGGGAGCATCCAGCTGCAGCTGACCCCCCCCAGGTTCATGGGCAGCTCCCAGGAGTGAGATGGAGAAGGGCTGGGTCTGCCCTCAGGGTCACAGCCTGAGCCTGGGGCAGGGCTGGGGGCAGCTGGACCTGTGTGGGCTCAGCACAAAGCCTCCTGCACCACAGCCCTCTGCTGGGCCTGGAAACTGCACAGGAACCTTCCCACCCAGAAGGAAATGCAGGGGGAGGGGGGAGGGGAAGGCAGAGGGAGAGGTGGGGGGGAAGGCAGAGGGAGAGGTGGGGGGGAAGGCAGAGAGGGGGGTGGGAAGGCGGGGGGGGGGGGGAAGGCAGAGGGAGAGGGGGGGAAGGCGGGGGGGGAAAGGCAGAGGGAGAGGGGAAAGGCAGAGGGGGTGGGAAGGCAGAGGGAGAGAGGGGGGGGAAGGCAGAGGGAGAGAGGGGGGGGAAGGCAGAGGGAGAGAGGGGGGGGAAGGCAGAGGGAGAGAGGGGGGGGGAAGGCAGAGGGAGAGAGGGGGGGGAAGGCAGAGGGAGAGAGGGGGGGGAAGGCAGAGGGAGAGAGGGGGGGGAAGGCAGAGGGAGAGAGGGGGGGGAAGGCAGAGGGAGAGGGGGGGGGGAAGGCAGAGGGAGAGAGGGGGGGGAAGGCAGAGGGAGAGAGGGGGGGGGAAGGCAGAGGGAGGGGGGGGGGGAAGGCAGAGGGAGGGGGGGGGGGGAAGGCAGAGGGAGAGAGGGGGGGAAGGCAGAGGGAGATGCTCATGCACTGGGCTTGCAGTGGCTCTCCAACAAGCCTGGCAAAAGGCACCCCAGGCAGAAGCCTCACCCCTGCCAGCACAGATGGACAGACAGAGTCCCCACTCCCTGCTGCCACCAGAGCAGGGGCTGCCTCCTTTTCCCCTCCCCTGCTATTACCCCAGAACAAGACCAGGCTTGACCTAAATCTGTTGGGCTTAAACCCAGCCACAGGCCCGAGGCAAAATGCAGCTGAAGCCCTAAGGAGAGCTGAGGCAGCCCTCAGGATGGGACATCCACCCCACTCTGGGGGCACCCCCTTAGCAGCAGCACCCCCAGCTCCTTCCTGAGCAGGGCATCAGATGGCAGAGAAGCAGCCTGGGATGAGACTCCAGGGCCTCTGCTCCAGCTTTGGTGAGACAGGAGGCAGAAATGGAGGTGAGCAGGGCACAGGGAGAGCACCTGCCAGGCTCTGCTCCTGAGCACAGAGGTGATAAAGCACTGAAAACCATCAGCCAGGCTGCAACAAATCACAGCTCTGCCCTAAGGTATGGGAGATTGGGAAAGCTGATAGCCAGGGAACTGCTTTCTGTGCCTGCTGGTTGCCAAGCCTGGGAGATGCACACAGCTCAGCTCCTCTGACTGTTCTCCTCGCTCACAAAGTCCAAACCCACCTGTGGTAAAGGTCCCAAGACATCAGCCAAGCCCCAAAGACCACCAAGCACGGTGGGAGCTGAGAAAGGAAGGAGGAGAGGAAAGAGGTGAAGGAGCTGGAGAGGTTCAGTGGCTCTAAGCACTTCCTAGCACTCCTGGAAGGAAAAACGTTCCAAAGGCACAGCAAAGGGCAGTGAAGATGCTGAGGGGATTAGAACATCTGTGCTGTGAAGCAAGGCTGAGGGACCTGGGGCTTCTCAGCCTGGAGAAGAGAAGACTGAGGGGGAAGCTGATCAGTACTTGAAGGGTGGAGGTCAGGAGGATGGGGCCAGGCTTTTCTCAGGGGTGCCCAGAGACAGGGCAAGGGGCAGTGGGAAAGTTCCATCTGAACATGAGGGTAGTGGAGCCCTGGACCAGGCTGCCCAGAGAGGCTGAGTCTCCACTCCAGCCCTGCTGGGATGCCATCCTGTGCAACCTGCTCTAGGCTGGACAGGATGATCTCCAGAGGTCCCTTCCAAGCCCTCTCACTGTGATTCTTTCCCACCCTGCCTGCAGGGAGGGCCTGCTCTGTGTGTCCAGGGTCTGCAGGAGCCCCTGGGACAACCCCCAGCTGTTGTGATGAGGGGAAGCAGTGAGAGAGCTCTGGTGGGAGGCAGGCTCCCTTCCTGATGAGCTTGCAGGGCTGAGCTAACCCCGAGAAGCTGGACAAACAAAAGGAAACAGCAGAGTGTCAGCAGCTGCTGAGAGCAGCTGGCCAGGATGAGGCAGAGCTTCTCCAGCAGCACAAACACTGCCACACCACAGGCAGCATGGCCACAGCACCTCACAGGCACCTCTGGGCTTCCTTCTCTGCAGCTGGCTGTGGTGGCCAGGCCCCCAGGCTGGGAACACACAGAGGATGTGGGAAGAAGCAAAGCCAGAACCAAACTCTTAGGTCAAACCCACCCAGGCTGTCCCATGGCTCCTGCTCAGCTTTGCTGAGCAATAGAAGATACCTGCCTGGCTGCTTGGTTGGAGCCAGGTGGGGCTTGGTCTCCTCTCAGGTGATAGAAGGAGAGGAAATGACCTAAAATGGTGCCAGGGGAGGCACTTGAGGACATGATTTAGTGGCCATGGTGGGGTTGGGTTGCTGGTTGGACTCAATGTTCTTGGAGGACTTTTCCAACCCAAACAGTTCTATGACTCTGGATCCACACCTGAGCTCTTCTGAGCCTGAAGAGCATCCAAATCCAATCTCCTGCTGATGTGGAGATGCTCAGGGGAGTCTCCTGTCCCCCTTTCCCTCTCCCTTTAACCCCTCAGGAACAGTTGGGCAGGGAGGAGATGATGCTGGCTGGAGACACACACAGAGCCAGGCTGGTGAGGCCATGACCAGCACCCCCCTGGCAGCAGCATTTAGCTTGGGAGCCTCCTGATGTGTTCCATGCAGGTAGAAGGAGAGTGCAACCTCTCCTGCTTTCCCCACATGTGCTGCTTGGCCCCACCAGGTGCCTGCCTGACCTCCTGGAGGGGCATTTCAGAGCCTGATGCAGTGGTTTCAAGTGCAGGAGAGACAGCACTGAAGCAAATCCTTCTGATCCCCAGAGGCAGCCTGGAGGAGAGGGAAGAGAAATTCCTGTTCTCAGGTTTGCTCAACTGGGAACAATCCCTCATGGCTTGGTGCACATGGAGGCTGAAACTCCTGCACTGAAGCCTTTGCAGATCCTGTGATCTTCAGGGAGAGAGGCAGGAAGGTGGGAGGGCAAAGGAGGAGAAAGGTCCAGAGCTCCTGAGCACTCCCTGGGAGGCATCCGGGAAGCGTTTGCCTCGGTGTCCTTCAGCTCACCTGGGCAATGCTCTGGGCAAGCAGTGCAGCTCTGGGACAAAGAGGAATCTGCCCCCAAACCAGAGAGGATTCTATGAAAAGTGACTTCCTAAATGCAATAAAAAAGGCAAAACAAAGCACAAAAAACCTTCCCCACAAAACCCCAAACAGCTCTGCCGGGCTGGGAGCTGTTGTTGTTTGTTATTTATAGCCACTGGGTGGGTAGGAAGGGAGGGATCTGGGGCCAGCCAGCCAGGAGCAGCAGCTACCCAGGCAGTGCTTGACCTCAGCTCAAAGCTGCTCTGGTGGCAATCTCTCAGCTCCAGATTGGAGGCACTGAGCCCTCTGCTAAGATCCCATCAGCCCCAAGGCCTTGCTGAGCCAACCTGCTCCTGCAAAGGAGGCCCCAGCCAGCCCTGCTGGAGGAGGTGCTGCTGCCCTGGGACAGGGGGAGCAGGGTGCTGGAACACCCTTGAGCAGGGCTCCAGGGAAGAGAAGAAATAAAAGCCCTGTGAGAAGCAAGCACAGCTCCACAGATTGCATGGGCTTGGAAGGGACCTTCAGAGGTCATCCTGCCCAACAGCTCTGCCCCTGGCAGCGCTGGGGGAGGATTCCTCATGCTGCAAACATTTAACAGACAGATGAAGGCATCACCTGGGACTGCAGGTGCCAGGCAAGAAGCACTCTCTAAGCCTGAACTGGAGACAAGGGACAACACAGCTTGCTCCAGGACACAAGCCAGACCCAGCAGGACCAGGCTTCTGCCTCCAGCTTCCCAGGGTCAGGTCTGGGCTTTGCCTAAACCAAAGAGCAAAGTCCAACATCCCAAATGTGCTGCAGGGGCAAGGGGTGGAGGAAAATGGTGAGGAAAGCCAAAGGGTCACGGAGCCAGCGTGGGGCTGAGTCGACTTTCATTGACTCTGAGGAGCACCATGGCAGCTTGGCACTTCCTGGTGCTGGCCAGGAGGATGTAAACCCCATGGCATGGGAGTCTGGCATGGAGGAAGGAGGCAAACCTCCATACCACTGGAGCCTGGCATGTAGGAAGGAAGCAAGAGGAGATCCTGCCACATCCCAGGTCTCCTAAAGGAGCAGCAACTAACCTTGACACCTGCAAAGTGGCTCAGTCAATGCCTATCAGATCCAAGGAGATTCTGGGAGTTAGAGAGCAAGGAGCCACACCATTGTGCTGGGGAAACAATTAAGGAGGGTCTAATTAAGGACCATGCCAGAACAGTAATTGTCTGACCTCAGGGGGTCAAAGCAGCACAGGGTCTGCCAGGGCAGATTTGTGTCCTTCCAAGCTGCTAAGAGTCCTCACAAGAAGTTAATTGAAGAGCAGCTAGGTGTGAGCTGGGGGACATCATTAATAACAGGAGTGACAATTTGCACTTCTGCAGCAGCCCTCAGCCAAAGATGCACTCAGCAGGCAGCCCTGAGCCCATGCCCAGCACACACTGCCCAGCGCCACCGCCTCGGCGCTGGCACAGCCTCAGGTCTAAGCCCCTGTGAAGTGAAGCCTTACCACAGGCTCTATGGAAGCTTCTCTGGAGCCCCCAACACAAGGAGGACGTGGATCTGCTGGGGAGGGTCCAGAGGAGGGTCACAAAGATGATCAGAGGGCGGAGCAAGGATCTGCTGGAGCCAGCCTGACCACCGCGCGCAGGGCAACGCCGCGCCGACAGCTCTGCCCTGGCACCGAAAGCAGCTGAACCGGGCGAGCACCATCCTGCCCCAGGCACTGGGGGAAAGAGGCAGAGCTGGGAGCCTCCTGCACACCCACGGGGAGCACCCCAAGGGAGGGATGGGAGCGAGGTGAAAGCGTCTCCTGAAGCTTCCTGCACCTTGGGCTGCGCCACCGCAGGGCTGGAGATGCCAGCTGGGGACCACCGGCCCTGGGAGTTTCTCCAAGCCATAGGGATGTGGTGCTTCAGGACAGGGCTCCGTGGTGGCCTTGGTGGAGTAGGGGTAATGGTTGGACTGATGATCTTGAAGGGCTTTTCCAGCCTACAGCATTCTGTGCACCAGTGGAAGCACAGTGGGGTGGCAGTGGAGCAAGTGGGGAACCTTCCCCCTCAAGTCAAAGACCAAGCCCAACACAGCTACCAAAGCCCAGATCGAAAGGAGATAGGTGACAGTCTGTATCCATGTGCTTACAGCAGGAAAGAGCCTCAAGATTGGGATTTGGGGCAAAAAAAAACCCCAACCCCAACCCATTAGCCCATCCCTGCTGCCCTGCAACAGCTCAGTGCCACCAGCACCCCCTGGGCACAGCACCCTGGGCGGGACACGGGGAGGGACCCGCCTGGCTCCATCCCACCCCAGAACCCACAGCCCTGGGAGGCTGCAGAGGGCAGAGCTGAGGGAAAAAAATCAGCAGGAGTAGAGAAAAGACCTTGAGGAGAAGTTGGGTTGCTGCAGCTCCTCGAGTGGAGCAGGAGCTTTCCAAGGCAATTCAGTCAGGAGCTGGAGCGGGAGCAGGAGGCTGGGGCGGTGAGAGGCACAGCCCCCAGGGGCCTGCTTTGTTTTGCTCCAACCCAGAAACCCTTGAAAAAAGCCAGAAATCTGCCCTTGCTCTTGCTTGCTTTTGCCTTTTGGGGGTTTGGGGTTTTTTTTTTTTCCTTCTTTTTGGAGTTTTCTTCTTGTTGCTGAAAGCAAATCAAAAGCCAAAGCATTTTCCTGAGCAGCTGAGAAACTCTGCAAGGAAAACAGCAGTGAAATGTGAAAGGCAAGCAGAAAGGGAATGCTCTCCTCCTGGTTTTTGGGGGGGTTGCTGCTGTTATTTTGGTGCAAAAATAAAGTCTTTATCTGGGCTAAAAATATTTATATGTACACACACATAAATGACAACTTTGTGCCTTTCAGGGCTCTTTGTTTCAGCCTTCTCTGCGCTCACAGGATGCCCATCGGTGACTCTGCAGCCAGCTGCACTTAAAGCAGTGCTAAGACAAGCAAAGAGCCTTTTACTTGGCCCTTGGAGGGGGCTGCCTTTCTTTCTGCTCCTCTCCCAGGGCAGGACAGCAGCCCAGTGATGGGTACCTGGGTGATGGTGGCACCAGCTCCTCCCCTGCCCACAGCCCCACGGCGCTCAGGGCGCCCAGGGGTGCTCAGGAGCCCAAGATGGGTGGCAGAAGCCTTGTGCGAGCAGCCAGCCTGCCCAGGCTGAGCCCTCCCTGGGCTGAAGGCTGCCCTGCTGGGGCTGCAGCAGGCAGCAGTTTTCCATCTGCTCTTACACCTCAGGGCAAACTCCCTGGGAACAGGCAGAAAGAATTAAAGGGGAACAAAACAAAACACAACAAGAAGTGCCTGTGTGAGCATCCCATCCCTGGCCAGCTCCAAGCACAGAGCTGCCAGCACCTCCAGCCAAGCTGGGACACAGGCATGGAGCTGGGACAGGGCAGGGGGGGGCATGGTGGTGGCCCCACACAGCCCAAGTCTCTGCTGGGAAGGGCAAGAAGGGAGGTGGGAAGGAGCAGAGTGAAATCCAAATCTGCTGGGGGTGGATTGGCCTCAAGCATCTGGACCTGGCTTTGATTCCCCGAAGGAAAGACTCTCTCCTGCTGTCCCTGTTCCTCCCTCCCCATAAAGGGAAAAGAACAACAAAAACAATCTCACCAGGCAAAAGGGTTTCTGATTTTCTCTTGGTTTTGGTTAATTCCTCAAAAAGGCACAAACAAAACCACCCAGAGCGTGCCCCAGCCCCCCCCAGCAGCCAGCAGCCTCTGCTCCCTGAGCCTCCTCTACAAACCACCTGAGGCTATTCCAGGGGTCTGGTTTGCAACCTGCCCTTCCCTCCAGGGCTCCAGGCCTGGCTCCAGAGATGCCAAGGCACAAACTCCAGGAAACAAGGCTGGGAAAGAGCAGCAAGTGTGGCAGTGCCAGCCCGACCCTGCCCAGGACGCAGTGCTGGTGCCAAACCCCGCTGGCACCTCAGGCTCCCCGTTAGTGTCACAGGCTTGGTGCTCATCAGGTGAGCTTCTCCAATTAGCAAAGCCTTGGAAAAGGGAATGGAGCAGAAGTTCCCAGGCTCCATGGTGCGTGGCAGAGCCCCTGGACACTGCCCAGGTGACAATGGCCCTGAACCCAAATGTCATGAGGCCAAGGAAGCACCAAAGGCAAACCAGAGCCTCTCCATTCATTGCTCACCAAAGCAACTGAAGGAAAGAAGGGAAAGGAAGGAGATGTGAGCAAGAATTCAAAGCTCCAGACCTGCAGCTGGAAAGCTGCTCTCTGAGACAGGCCACAGATACTCTCCCAGCCTGAAGTTTGGCCTCAGGAGCCAGCAGATGAAAGTATTTGGCCCCAAGAGCCTGGGCAGAGGGGAATCAAAGAGGTCCTGGAGACCTCCTTGGCTCTCCCGGCTCTGCACACTCTCAAAGGGGGGTCAGGGCAGTACATTTGGCTCAGCTCTGCTCAAGTCCAACCACCTCAGGTCCAAGCTCTCCTCTGGAAGGAGGTGGCCAAGAGGAGGTTGGGTTAGGAGCTGGTTTGGGATGGAGGTGACACCCCTCCAACCATGACAGACCCCAGCAAGCACTTCCAGCTCTTCACACCTTGGCCAAGCCCCACAGCTCCTGCTCAAGACATCAGTGCAACCAGGAGGCTGAACCATGCTCTGCCTCCACACTGCTCCTGCACGGTCCTAGGAGCATGGAGAAGCTGCAGGGCCATTTCTCCCCCACTCTCCCCCCCACTTTCTAAACTGCTTTGTAGGGTAACCAGCCCTTAACCTCACAGCAGCCACTGCACAGTGTGCTGCTACCCCAGGCTGCTGGCAAGGTCCTGTGCTGAAGCTTTTTTGCCCTAGGTCCATGCAGGAGCAGTTCACCATTTCCCACCTGGAGTGGAAAGCAAATGGAAGGAAACCCAGGGAAGAAAGCTGCCTGCAGCTGCCTCGGCCCCCAGCCGTGGCTGCAGCACCAAGGGGAGCCTGCAGCATCCAGCTGGAAGAGCAGGGGGAAGAGAACAAGAGGATGTGTTCTCCAAAACTTGGTCCCAGCTGTGCTCCAGGCCAAAGGCAGCAAGGGGAGAGATCCAGCTGTGCTCAGCTGGGTCTTGGTGCACCTCTGTGCCCACTGCTCCCGTGGCACAGCTCCTGCCTGCTGCCTGCCAGCTGCTTTTGGAGCACACAGGGCCCTGGTCCTGGGCAGGATTTAGCCCCTTTTGTGTCTCTGCTCTGAGAGCACACAGCAGTGTTCCACCTCCCGCCAGCAGCTCCTTGCTCCAGCAGGTTTTGTTCTCACACTGGGAAGTTGAATGCAATCCCTGCACGTGAGCCTTGGCAGGCACTGACCACCACGGGCCACCAGCGCCGGGCACGGACAAGCACGGGCCACCAGCGCCGGGCACGGACCACCACGGGCCACCAGCGCCGGGCACGGACCAGCATGGGCCACCAGCGCCGGGCACGGACCAGCATGGGCCACCAGCGCCGGGCACGGACCACCACGGGCCACCAGCCCAAGTTCTCCTGACCCAGGCAAAGCCACCACACACTGAGTGGCTCAGCTCAGCTCAGCTTTGCCCCACAGAAAGAGTGAAGATTCCCCAAACTTTCCCCCCTATTCCTCCACAGCCCCCTGCGTCCTGCTGGAGAGCCCCAGGGAGCCACTGCAGGGTGGGGAAGGGGTCCCCCAGCCCCTCATACCCGTCCCTTAGGGGAAGGAGGGGTCTTAACCCTTTCCATCCACACACCCCCCCCCAGGTGCCCTCTCTGCTTGGCTGAGTTACAGAAACTGCTGCAAAGTTTGTGCCATGAACTCCCCCCGGGGTTGGCTGCATCTGTGTGCCAGTCCCGTGCCAGGCACACACAGATGTGCACAGTGTAAGGGGCACACACTCACTGCTGTCTGTCCCCCCCATCCCCAGCCCTGCACCCCAGCCCTGTCCACCCACAGCCCCCCAATTCCCCTCCCCCAAAACCTCTCCATGCACTCACACCGTCGCCAGCAATGTGCCCCCCAGGGGCACCCCCCCAACGTGCGCCCAAACCCCATGCTCTTCACACCCCCCGAGCCGTGTGCGACCCCCGAATTGCGTACACACCCCCCACCCCCCCCCCCCCCGGAACGGAGCTTTCCATCCCTCTGCTGTGTGCCTACCCCAAGCTGTGCACAGACCCCCGGAGCCCCCAGAGAGCTCTCCCAGCCGCGCAGATTTCCCCCCACACACACTCCAAAGGCACACACAGAACCCCCCCCAGCAGTGAACCCCCCAGCCATGCACAGCTCCCAAAGTCGCACACCCCCCCCGGCCACGCACACCCACTCAGCCGTGGACCCTGCCGTCCAGTCAGCCTCCAGCCATGAACCCCCTCCCCAAGCCACGCACTCCCTGCACTCCCCCCCCCCCCACCCCGCAAGCCTTGCGCACAGCCCCCAAGCCGTGCACCCCCCCCCAAGCAGTTCACTCAGCCGTGCACCCCCCCAACACTCACACCCCACACCCCCACAAACCGTGTCCCCCCTAACCCTGGCGGCGCCACCACCCCTCCCGGTACCTGTGGCTGGGGCGGGCTCGGCTCGGGGGGGCTCCGGGCGGCTCGGCCGGTGGCTGCTGACCTGGGACATGGGTGAGGGGGGCGGCGGCAGCGGCGGCAGCAGCAGCAGCGGGGAGGGAGGAAGGGAGGGGGCTGAGCGCGGGCCGGTACCGACCCCGGCCCCACCAGCCCGGCCTCACCTGGGGGGGCCCCGCGGGCCGCCGCTGCTCGGCTCAGCCCCGCACCCGCCCCTGCCGCGCATCCCCCGGCCCCGCCGCGGCCGCCGCCTCCAGCCGGGGCGCGGGCTCGGGGCTGGGCTCGGTGGTTGGTTGGATGTTGGGTGGGATTTTTTTTTTCCCTCAATTGCTTTAAAAAAATAATAAAAAAAAAAAACCCTCCTAACCCCCTCGCAGCCCACCCCCCAGACCCAAAACCGGGCAGCTGCGAGCCCCAGGCAAGCTCCGCCCGCGTCCGGCGGCCCCGCGGAGCTGGAGGGGGGAAGGAAAAGTTGCTTTTGGGGGCTGGAGCAAGGCCGGGGAGGGGAGAGGCGCAGGGCAGGCTGCGGTTGTTTGGCTCCCGGGACCAGCTTTGAAGTTGGGCTTGCTCAGCTCTGCTGCGCTCCCAGCCCGAGCGCTGAGCTCCCCCCCTCCAGAAAGTTAAACGGGAGAGAGGGGAGGGGGAGGGGGAGGGGGGATTAGTGGGCTCGGGAAAGTCCCAGCACCCTGGGGTGGGTGCCCCCGGTCTGTCCGCTCTGCGCCTGGGCGTGGAAGCAAAGAGGTTTCTCCTGTTCCTGACTTTCCTGGCACGGCTCTGCCTCACCCACCCCTCCCTGCCTCAGTTTCCCCAGCTGGCAAAGCTGGGGTTGGGCTCCTCGGGGCGACGCCTGGAGGTGCTGGGATCAGCGGTGACGACGTCGCTGCCGTCACCAGCCGCGATAGTGACGACATCAAAGCCTGGCCTCAGCCTGTCCCGGGCGGGCCGAGCCGGGGCTCGCTGCCTTCGCTCCGTGTCCCTGCACGGTCCCCAGGAGGCTTCGTCCTCGTGCAGAGGATCATGTAGGACCTGGCAGGACCTCTCCAGCGCTGGATTCTCACAGCACCGCTGCCTTTCCCCTGCCCTGAAGAGAGCATCGCAGCTTGGATACAAAGCAGCTGTGACGGCTCCGGAGCTCTCCTGGAGCCCTGCTCCTGGCAGCCTGAGCCTGGGGCTGAGCTAGCTGGTAGCACGGGGGGGGCTGCCCAACCTGTGGCAGGGGGTTGGGGGTCACCAGCTTCCCTCTGTCACCACTTCCTGGGCACACCAGAGGTCCAGGGGGACAGCTTGATTTTACACTCCAGAGTTAAGGCTCTGGGTTCCCAGAGCAGAGTTGGCTCCACTGGGCAGCCCCCCACCCCCAGAAGAGATCAAGTCCAACCACTTGCCTAGAGCTCACAATCCACCACTGCTGCTGAGCCACTGAGCCCTCAGCACCACATCCACACAGCTTTTAAACACCTCCAAGGATGGGGACTCCACCACTGCCTTGGGCAGCCTGGGCCAGTGCCTGAGAACCTTTTCTGTGAAGAAAATTGTCCTAATATCCAAACTGAAGCTCCCCTGGTGGTTTCCTCTTGTCTGTCACCTGCTGAGAGAAGAGCCCAGCCCACACCTGGCTCCAATCTCATTTCAGCCTCCTCTTCTTCAGGCCACACAACCCCAGTTCTTCTCTCAGGTGCTCCTCATAGAACTTGGGTTCAAAGCCCCTTCCCAGCTTCACTCCTCTGCTCTGGCCATGCTCCAGCACCTCAATGTCCTTCTTGCAGCGAGGGACCCACAAGGGTGCCACCTGCCATGCTTGCACTGCCTGCAGCCCCAGCAGGACCCAGCCAGCTTCCCACAAGCCCTCGCTGGGGCAGTGTCCAGGCCCTGCTGGTGAGGGTGAGCAGGGCCATGGGGTGTGCCCACACCACCAGCCTGTGAGGCAGTGTCTGAGTCATGCCAGGAGCATGCCAGCCCCGCACATTCCTCCCTGTTTACCTGCTCAGGCACCCCAGAGTCCAGCCACGCTGCAGGGGCTCCATCCATGCAGCTCCTGGGGGGACATGGCCCCACCAGACCAAGGGGCTTGATCCAAGAAGACCCCAGAAACCCTGAGATTGCCTTGGACCTGGGGAAGGAGGAGGGTGGCTGCCCTGGGTGGGTGATGCTCTGCCTGTGGGAGGATGGAGCTGGGAACGTGGGTGCCACATGCTCAGCTCAGGCCATGAGGCTGCAGAGCTGGGTGGGATTAGCAGCAGATCTTTTTTTCCCTCTGTGCTGACAGCTTGGCCTGATAAGCCACAAAGCCCAAATAATTAAAGGGTGCTTGGGACGCTGAGTCACAACTTTGGTGGCCCAGGATCTCTCCTCTGGCTCTGGAGGGGAGAAGGGACTCCCTGGGGGGGCTGTGTGGGCATGCTGGCAGCTGGGCCGTGCTGGAAAGGGCTTTGCAGGGTTTTGGGGGGCTGGAGAGCAGCAGAGCTTTGCCTACAGCCACACTGGGGCCATGGTGTTGCCTGCCCCATGAGCCATCCCAGCAAGCCTCCCATGGACACCCCTGGCCTCAGAGGCACAGCACTGCTGCCCCTCCAAGCAAAAGGGATTACACCAAAGTCAGGATCCAGCCTTGCAAACCAAGCCTGCACCCTCTTTCCTTCCACCACCTGTGTCCCTCTGCTCTGTGGTGAAATGCTGCCCTGGTGCCTGCGCTCGGGGCTCAGCCTGGGCAGGATCCACCCCACAGCAGGGGGCACGACCTGCTCTCTGCTCCCTTGACCCTGGGCTTAGCCCTCCTCCGCTGCTCCCCCACCGCCTCCTCACTGCCTGCTCCCGTTGGGGTTCCTCTCCCGCCCCATCCCACGTTCATTCAGAAGCAGGAGGAGAATTTTGGCAAGCAAAAAGCGAGGGCAGCCGGGGCCCAGCCTTCCCCAGCCTCTCCGTGTGGTGAGGACGGTTCCAGCACGTCACCGGCAGCAGCCGTCCCCGGCGGCATCCGGCGGGGCCGCGGCTCAGCCAGCCCTGCCGCCGCTCTCCCATGAAGGGCCCTGGAAAGAAATGTGCTGGCACCTTGTCTTGCTGTTGCCCAACAGCAGTGAAGCAGCCTCCAACGCTCTCCCTCGCTGTGGAGCTGCTGGTCCCTCGGCTTGGTGGTCCCATGGGGGCTTGCAGCTCCACTGCTGTACCCCAAAACCCCAGGGGTGGAGGCGAGGTAGTGACAGCATGAGAGGGAATGGCTTTAGGCTGGAAGAGGGGAGATTGGGACTGGATATTAGGAAGAAATTCTTTCGAGTGAGGGTACAGGTTGCCCTGGGAGGTTGTGGATGTCCCCTCC
Source organism: Melanerpes formicivorus (assembly GCF_026170545.1). NCBI lineage: Eukaryota > Metazoa > Chordata > Aves > Piciformes > Picidae > Melanerpes > Melanerpes formicivorus. The sequence continues at coordinate 4,641,787 of NW_027142398.1, forward strand.
CTGGAGGTGTTCAGGGCCAGGCTGGATGAGGCCTTGAGCAAGCTGGGCTGGTGGGAGGTGTCCCTGCCCGTGGCTGGGGGTTTGGAACTGGATGATCTTTAAGGTCCCTTCCACCCCAAACCATTCTATGACTCCCTGAGCAGGAAGGTGCAAACAAGTCCAGGGAAGGGTCACAATTTGCCTAGCAAAGCTGAGTGCTCAGGACACCAAGATAAGCATTTCCCACAACAAGAAGTACTTTGTTTTGCCCCAAAGTCTTGCCCCCTCTGAAGAAAACTCCCCCCGAGCAGTTCTGGCAGAGGTGGGCAGGGGTGGGCAGGAGAAGGGCTTGGGGCCCCCCGCGGTGTGCAGGCTTGACCTAAGCGCGGTGATTAGAGCTGGGTTAATCCTGCCCTGCACGGCGGAGCGCTGCACCCCGAGCAGCTCGGTGTTTTGGAAAGCCCAGGCCGGTTTCTGTAGGTGTGGGACAGCTCTGACCCACATTCACAGCGCCTGGCAGCCGCCGCGCCGAGCTCCTGCGCTGCCAAAGTCAATCCGGCCAGGTCCTCCCAGCTCCCGCCCGCGGCTTGCGCTCCTCGGGGAGGGGGGTGGGATGTGTGTGAGGAGGGTCTGCACCCTATCACCCCCCAGGCCTGCTGCTCCCCAGCCACAGCTCCCCATCACCCAGGCTGGGGAAGAAGGAGGGGCAGAGGTTTAAACCTCCCCGACCTTCCCGACTCCGGCGGGGATCTAGCGCTGCAGCCTGGGCTCCGCAGTTCAAAGCGAAGGTTTTGCAACATTCCCGGCATTTATCCCTCGGCAAAGCCTTCGCAGTTTCGAAAGGGAAAAAAAACAGCCAACAAAACAAACAAAATAAATAAAGAGGAGAAGAAAATGTCTTCGATCTGAAAACAACACCACACAAAATAGCCCCCCCCGCCCCCCCGCCAGCCTCAACCCCAAACCGCAGCGCGGTTAACCTGCCATGAATGGGACTGCAGACGTCGGGCCGGGGCTCAGCACAGAGCCCGGCTGTGCAGACTTGGGCTGTGTTTGCTTAGGGTCCAAGCCATCACCCCCTGATCTTCTCCAGCATTAATTACCAGGCACCGGGAGCACACAAAACCTCCTAACAAAATAACCTTCTCAAACCCTTCTGTGCTGGGAGGGGGGGTTGGGAGGTGTATGGGGGGAGGGGGAGAGTGGTGCTGGGAGGGGGAGGGGGGAGGTGAGGCTCTGGGTTTGCAGTGAATGACCCCAGTGTTTGGGAGCTGCTGCTGCAGGATTTTGATGAGTCACGAGCTATTTCTGTAAATAATGAGAAAAAAAATAAGGGGGGGGGGGGGGGGGGGAGAAGGGAAAAAAGGGAATAAAAAGGAGAAAAACAAGGAAAAAAAGAAGAGAAGGAAATGGACATTACAAAATCTCCTCGTGGAGCTTCACCTTTTGAAGATGGAACATGAAAGTCTTGCCCCTTCCCCTCTGTGCCACCCTTCAGCCCTGGGGGGGTTGCATGCAAGTGCTGTGCTCAGGGGGAGGCAGAGACAGGGGAGCAGCCCCACCACTGCCACCCACCGTGGCTGCACCCAGGGGACCACTGGGAATCGTGGCTTGGGCAGCTTGAGGGCCCCTTTGGTGCTGGGGGGAGCTCATGGGCCCCGTCCCAGCTGGGCATGGGACTGTGCATCGCTGTGGCCTCTTGCAGGGATAGCAACTGGGGGATCAAAAGGATGATAGGATGAGAGGGAACAGCCTCAGGTTGTGCCAGGGGAGGTTTAGGTTGGACATTAGGGGAAAGTTCTTCCCTGCAAGGGTTGTCAAGGCCTGGAACAGGCTGCCCAGGGCAGTGGTTGAATCACCATCCCTGGGGGGGTGGTGGTTTAAAAGACACATGAGAGGTGATGCTGAGGGACTTGGTTCAGTGGTGACCTGGTACTGTTGGGTTGATGGACTTGATCCCTTCCAACCAAAACGCTTCTGTGACTCAATGAAGAGCAGCAGCATTGCTGGAGAGCAGAGGGTGCAGCCAGGGATGGAGATGGTGACAGCAGCACTGTCCCTGCACAGGATCAGGGCCAGCATTTCTCCTCACTGCTGTGCTGGGCACAGACCTGGGCAGAGTCAGAGCTCCCCTGGATGTGGGGAAAAGCATCGAGCTGGCTGGAGAAGAGGGTTGTAGCCCCATGGATGTGGGCCCCAGAGCACCCAGGAGGGGAGAGAAGGAGAGGGGTGGGTGCCTCCTGCTGTGGGAAGGGGGGGCAGCTGGTCCCAGCCTCTCCCCCCCTCCACGCACTGGTTTAGCAATCAGACCAAGGCAGCTTTCATGCCCACAGCAAAAAGGGAAAAGAAGTTTCTAGTTTAAAAGTTAAAAGCTGTTTCTCCAAGTGTTAAATCAATCAAAGCCACATGTTCCCCCAAGTGATGGACAGCCTGGAGCCGGCTGCAGGCCCCCTGGGAGCTGGGATGGGGACGCTGACCCCTCCGCATGGCTCGTGCACCCATGGGTGCTGGCTCAGCCCCCCGGGGGGCAGCGTGGGGCTGGTGCAGGCACGTTCAGCACACCCCAGGAAGCCACTGGCAAGCTGGCCACGGTTCAGAGAGCCCTGGAAAAGGGCCACTGGAAAAAAGATTAAGTTTGGCTGGGATGGAGCAGCAGAGGGAAGGGGATGTAACAGTCTATTAATATTGGCAGGGTCTAGACACAGCTGGGAGCCAGCCACGGAGCCGGGCTGCGGACCCAGGGGCTGGGGGCTGCAGCGGGGGCTGAAATCTGCTCCCCGCCCTGGCCCAGCCTCCTCCCTGGCCCCTTTGCTGCTGCAGCTCTGGCTGGGACTCGGAGTGAGGCTATTCAGGAAAAAACCCAAGGCAAGAGCCAAAAGTTCTGACTGATGAGGCCTGGATGGCCTGGGAAGACAATTCCCCGAGGGGATTGGTTTTAGAGGGCAGATATCACAGGATCATTGAGGCTGGAAAAGCCCTCCAGGATCATCCAGTCCAGCCATCAGCCCAGCACCACCGCGGCCACTAACCCAGGCCCCCAGGTGCCATTGGCCACACACCGGTTTGAAAGGGGGACAGGGTTTGATTGATGTCTGAGGCGGTGCTGGGTCAAGGGTTGGAGCTGGCCATCTCCGAGGCCTTTTCCCACCAAGCCAATTGCCAGGACCCTCCCTGACTGGAACCACCTGAAGGAAGCAGGCAGCAGGGCAGCAGGATATAGGTAATTCATTTTATTGCATTTTATAATGCCATTGTCCATACAGATTCTTACATGCAGCTAGACCTACTGTACAGGGGTTTACCGTCTGCCCAGGCAGACACACGGAGCTCCAGAGTACAAATACACAGCACTGCTAGTTCCTTTATACAGCACAGGGACACAGCCGTGGTGGGAGAGGAAGGGGCACTCTATACACATCCTCCCTCCCCTCCACCCTCCAGCCCCCACCCTGGACCCGGCCCCACCTCCCCAGCATCCCCTTCCTACCTGGCGCCAAAGAGGAGGGATGAGGAAAAAAAACAAACCAAAAAGGGGGGAGGGGGAACCAAACAAAATGAGGGAAAAAAAGTGGTGGCAGGGCTTGGAGGCTCCTCAGGGAGGAGGAGACCCTCAGGCTGGGCACCCATTTGGGTTTCCCCACGAGCCGTCACGGGCGGTGGAAGGTTCCCAAGGCCCCAGCTCTGGCCTGGCCCTGCCTTCCCCAATGCTTCCAGGACAAAAACCTAGATCCAAGGAGCTCCTTCCTCTTGGGCTGGCCAGGTGTGTAAACAAAGCAAAGCAAAGCAACCCTTTGGCTTAATGCAGGTTCAGCTGCTGCTTCCCCTTCCACGGCCTCCCCAGCAGCTCCCCAGTGCTACCAGCACCCCTTCCCTTTGAGCACTGGTTTCTGACCCCACTGGCTCTACCCATGCTGGCTGTCTGGGGGAGGGGAGGGGAGGGTGGAGAAGAAGAAGAAAAATGAAATAATTGGGGAGGGGGGAAAGAGGGAAAAGGTAGAAAATGGAAAAATTCCTTCAGGGGAGAGAGAAGAGAAAATGCCTTCAGTTACAGAGAGGTTGCCCACAGCCTCCTCTCACAGAACTGCCCCAGGGTGGGAAGAAATTGGAAGTAAAACATACACACCCACCCCAAAAATGCAGAAAAAGCCCCAATCAGCCCCAAAGAACAATTGGTGCTGGCAGGTTTAACCCCAGAATCTCTCTAGCTCGATGTGTACAGACACACAACCCTGCCCCACGCTGTGCTTGGTGCTTGAGCCTTCCCTCTGCCCCCTCCCCACCACCAGGGTGTGTTTGAGGTAAGAGCTGTGGGGTTGTGTCCAATTCAAACCAGCAACGACAGCAAAATAATCAACCAGAGGGGTGGGAGGGGTGGGTGAGGTTAGGAGGGGACGTGGGTTGGGATGGGACCCTGCAGAGGTGGCTGGGAGGGGTGGGGGGTTAAGAGAATGAATTCAGTTTAGCCCTGAGTACCAAACTGGGCACATTTGCTGTGGCATCACCAACTGTGGCTCCTGTGTCAGCAAGGGCTGGGCAAGAGGCATCACCTGCAGCCACTGAGCTTCCCAGCCCTGTGCATGTGTTTGAAAGCAAAACAACTCCTTTCTAAGCACAGATTTCTTTCTCTGTCTGATACATACACTGAGTGCTCTTTGGAGCCAGGATGGGGGCTGCAGACCTGTTCTAGGTGCCTGGCTGTCCTCATGGGGCCTAGGGGTGATGGTGAAAGGGTATTTTGTCTGGACCCACTGGGTTCTGGAGGCAAACAGCTCACCATGGCCCCAGGAGGTATTTTTGGGGTGTCTGTACCTCTGGAAAAGCTGCAAAAATAATAAACCCCACCCTGAGCAGGGAGGGCAGAGGGTGCTGGAGGCTTCCCTGTGCTGGCTGTGCTCGTGCCTGGACCACGGCCCTGGGACCCCATCTCTAGGTTTTGCTGGACCTTAGGCAGAAACTAAGGGGGTGCAGAGCTGCTGCAAAATTAAACTGGAAGAGCACAAGGAAGGTGAGGGGAAAGGCCCCAGGGGGAGAAAAGATGGGGAGCAGCTACTGAAAGATCGCCCCAGAACCATGAAGGGCTCTGACACCATGCAGAGCTCACAGCCCCATGGCTGTGGGGAAGGACCCAGAGCACCCCCAGCAGTGGGTGGGAGCTGGGCAGTGCTCATCACCTGCTGGCAGCCCTCCCTGCACCCACATGAGCTCCTGAGTGCCTATGGCACAAACCCTGATGGCTGCCAAACTTCCCCCTCCATAGGAAGGACAAACTAGACCAGTACCAAGCCAGGCTGCGCCCAGCACAAGCCCAGGCTGCTCCCTCCCCAGGAGCACAGAGGTGTCCCAGACACACTGGAGCAGCACTGCTGGGTGACACTGGGGGCTGGCCCTGCCCCAAGAGGCACAACTGCCTCTCACTGCGGAGATGCAACCCAAAAACCCCAAAGCCTGGCTGCAGGCAGGAGATCTCCTGCTGAGGGTGAACCGTGGCTGAGCAGCAGTGGAGGGGGGGACCGGGGGCTGCACCCTCACATGCAGCCCCTTCATCCTTTGGACAAGTAAAGCAGCAACGTGTGGCAGCAGCCTTCCCCCAACCAACACCCACCTGTGGCAGCTGTAAACTTGGTTAGAACAATAACTTAAAATCTAAAGACTGGAGGGGAAAAAAAATAAAGAGAGAGAGAGAAAGAGAAAAAGGAAAAAGAAAAGGGGGAAAAAGAAGAAAAGAAAAAGACAACATAATGGAAGAGAAAAAAGAAGGAAAGAAGAAAGAAAAAGAGGAAAGAAAGAAAAAGAGGAAAGAAGAAAGAAAAAGAGGAAAGAAGAAAGAAAAAGAGGAAAGAAGAAAGAAAAAGAGGAAAGAAGAAAGAAAAAGAGGAAAGAAGAAAGAAAAAGAGGAAAGAAGAAAGAAAAAGAGGAAAGAAGAAAGAAAAAGAGGAAAGAAGAGAAGAAAAAGAGGAAAGAAGAGAAGAAAAGAAGAAGCAGAGAAGAAAAAAGGGGGAAAGGAAAATAAAGAAGAAAATGAAAGAAGAAATGGGGGGGGAGAAAAAATGAGATAAGGGAGGGGGAAAGGGGGAAAAAAGAAGACAAGGAGGAAAATAATGAAGAAAAGCAATACAAAGTTCAACAAATAAGAAAAAGGGAGGGGAAATGGAAGGAAAAAAGAGAAGGGAACGAAGTAGGAGGGGAGGGAAACCCGCGGGCACCTCCAGCCTCGCGTTTGCTTTGGAGGTACAGAGGGGATGAGGCTGGACCCACACCTCAAGAGATGGGGTTTGGTCCATGCCCCTCAGCCTGGTCAGGGTCTTTGGTGTCCAGCAGAGGCTGGGTGGGAGGCGGCGGCGGCGGGGACGAGCCGGGAGAGAGGCTGGAAGGCGATGCCGGGACGCGGGGGGCCTGGCTAAGCTCCTCCCTGGGATGTTTCGGCTGCGGCGCGGGGGAGAAACTTGGGTCGAGTGGAGACACCTAGCGAAGGCTGCCTGGGATGGGCTGCGCTGGGCGAGCACCGGCGCGGCGCCGCGCCTGCCGCTCGGGGGGCGTTTTCCGGGGGATAGGGGAGAGAAAAGGGCCCCCCTGCACCACCAGCCACGGGGGCTGCTGCTGCACCCCGTTAACAGCCCCACTGGGCTGTGCCCCCCACACCCGGTGGCTGCTGCCCTGTCACGGGGGGTGGTTTCCACTCAGCCCCACCGATGGCTGCCTGCAGGGGGGGAACAGGGAACCCCTGACCCCCATCTCTACAGGCAGCAAGAAGGATCTCAGGGGCAGGCTGTGCCGGGGACCGGAGCCCCGTGGGGATGTCACCAAGGTGATGCTTGGGGACACACAAGAACAGTCCTCCCATGACCCACGACTGCATGTTGCATTCTCACCCCAAAACGTGGCTCCTGGCGTGCTGGTGCCAGGACCCCAACACAGGGCTGGGGGCTGTGTGCTGGGGCAACGACACAGCCCCCACCACCCATGTCTCAACCCAGGGTACCAGGGACAGGGCAACAGGGAGCAGCCTCGGGGTCCCTCTGGGACAGCCCAGAGCTGGGCAAATTCCCCAAGACCCCACTGCATGCCAGGACAGCCAGTGCCAGCCTGGCCCCGCTGGGGACAGGTCCCCAAGGCCAGCACAGGGCACTGGGGAGGCCACAGCTGCTGCCAGGAGGAGCCCAGCGCTGGGTACCCACATCATCACCACCACAGAAAGAAAGAGCAGGGAGCAGAGTGGTGTTTGGTTCTCTTGTTCTCGTTATTATTGATATTTCTCTTTTTTTTTGGCATGAAGACCATCTGGTCACCTCAGCTACTGCCCTGCTGGCTCTAGACAGCTTTTGGTATCTTCCCATCTGGATGCACACAAAAGGGTAACAAAAAGAAAAGATGAAAGCAGGAGCCCCGGTGGCAGCAGGCTCAGGCTCCCCGGCCTCGGCCACCACAGGCTGGCACCAAGGTCAGCTTGGCTACCGGCAGGGAGGCCAAGCAGGGCTCACCACCAGGCTCTGCCCACGCCAGCTGCTCTGCAGGTGCTCTGTGGTGGTGGATGCTGCCTCCTCCCCACGCTGCTGCCCGTCCTCGGAGACCCTGCCCCGGCTCTGGAGGAGGAAGGGGGCATGAAGAGGACCAGGAGCTGCTCCCTGAAGTCGATGTTGTGCCAGCAGCCTTCCACGCACGGGCTGGGAGAGATGTCACTGCTGCAGCCAGCGTTGAGAAGGAGGCAGGGAGGGAGGGGTCCTCGCTCCTGGCAATGGTGGTCGGCCAGGGATGGTCACCACTGGTGGGAGCCACCAACACCCCCACCAGCAGGGACTGGGGGGCTTGGGGAAGGCCACCAGTCCAGGGTGGGTGTTCTGCTTGCTGGGCAGTTTAACAACCTGCCCGAGGTTCCAAGGCAAAGGGGACACAGCCCCACTGGCACGCTGGTCCTCGTCCTTCCCCCAGGTGCAAGCCCAGCGTCCAGACCATGGCAGAGAACTCGCCCCCATTTCTGCCGTTTCTTCCCCCAAAGCTGGGTGGAGGCAGCACGTGGGCAGGGTCCACAATCGATCCCTCCTAGTGCAAAGCCCACTGGGGGACAGAGAGACAACAGCAGGTTCCTGCCATCGCCTTCCCTCCCCAGGGTGGTCACTGGCAGAGGCTTGAGCATCGCGGGGTGGCAGAGAGCCGCAGGGGAGGAGGGGACAGAGGAAGCCTCCCTGTGCCCACCGTGCACAAGGAAGGAAGGAAGGAAGGAAGAAAGGAAGGAGGGAGGGGACCATTTCGGACAGGAGCAACCTACCATCCTCGTTCACCAGTCACTAACCAAGGGAGGAGGGGAGGCAAAGTCCAGCTCTTGGGTTTTTTGCTTCTGGCGCCGTGGGCCGTGGCCCGCGGCAGGGGTCGGTGCCCGGGGCTGCAGCGCAGGGCAGGGGGAGCGTGAGGGAGGCGCCGGCAGCAGCAGGTGGTCGCACCAAGGAAACCCTTTTTGCTTTGTGGAAGTGCCTTTAAGAAACAGGTTAACGCTGAAGGTCACCTTGGGGAGGTGGGAGCCGTCGCTTGGTCTCCGTCTGGGAGGGTGGGAAGGGTTTGCCCCTCGGTGGGGAGGAGGAAGGGGTCCTTAGGACAAGTCTTCCACCGGCAGCTCCTCCTCCAGGTCCCTGTCGTCAGGGATCGTCACATTCTGGTTGGTGGTGGCCATCAGGGAGACAGGTCTGCTGTCGTCCTCTGCCTCGGCTGGCTCCTCCTTCACGTGCACTGGGTGGCTGTAGGGAGGGAAGCCTTCAGCCTCGGGCAGCAGGTCCCACTGCCCACAGCCCCACCCAGCCCTTGTTCCACCTCTGCCCTCACCCAGGTGATGGGAGGCCACCAGCAGCTCCCAGCGCCACCCCCCCTGAGCTCCAAACCCTCCAGCAGCCCAGCACCACCCCCCAGCACCCCCACCCAGCACCCCTCAGGCCCTCTGCCCAGCCAGGCTGACCTGTACTGCTGCGGGGACAGGCGAGGGCTGCTGCTGCCGTTGCTGTTGACCTGCTCCACGGTGCTGCTGACATCGTCGTGGCCCACGTGCAGCATGCCGCTGGCGGCGCTGGTGTTGATCATGGTCGGGCTGTTGAGCAGGGGGAAGCTGCTCTCTGCCAGCGCAGCCTGCAACAGAAAGCGGCAGCTGGGGGCACGGGGGGTGGCAGAGGGCGGTGGAGGGGCTGGGCTGCGGAGCAGGGAAGGCTCAGCCCCCCAGCGGCTCTGCCAGGGCCGGGGCTGGGGTCCTCACCTGGTAACTTGCATTAAGTGCTCCGTAACCGAGTCCTGAAATCATGTTCTTGACCAAAGTTGGACTCCTGCGGGGAGAGAGGAAGCAGAGCAAGGCTCAGCTGGGTGCTGCTGGCCCCAGGGGGGGGATGGGGCAGGCAGCAGGGGTGGGGGTGGGCCGGGGGCACCCACCCTGTCATCTTTGGTGGCCTTCTCTTTTGGTACTCGTGCTCGTCCACGGTCCAGACGGCTCCCTTGACGTTCTCCACGCGCACGAAGCACTTGTGCAGGCTCAGGTTGTGGCGGACGGCGTTCTGCGGGCACAGCAGGGGCAGGCTCAGCACCACGGCCCTCACCTCGCTGCCCAGACCCCCTCCTCCTCTTCCTCCCCATCCTCCTCCTCACCCAAGGCTCCGGGCCGTCCCGCTCACGCTTGGTTTGTCTCTACAGCCAAACACTCTGCCCAGCCAGGCGGGGATGCTGCACACTCTCCCCCACCGCATCAGCAAGCAGGGGGGTTAGGAGTTGAGCCCCCAGACCACACCTGGGACACGACCCTGCTCCATGGGCCTTAGCCACGAGCTGAGGACGATGGGGACAGCGTGGGACAAGTGACACCAGCATGGCCCTGGGAGCAGAGCTGCCCTCTTGGCTGCAGCTGACTGGGTGCAGCCAATCTTTTCCTTTCTTCCCCCCCCCTTCCCCCTTTCTCCCCCTCCTCCCTTTTTGGTCCTTTCCCTCCCTTTCTTCTTTACCTCTCCCATCTTTACATTTCTAAATGTAAAATAAAGAGACACACACGTAGGCAGACAGCGCAGCCCCGGGAGGGCCCGGCTCCCTTTTCCCCTTCCAACTCCCTGCCATTTGCTACTGCCCCTATTTCATTACCAATTTTAATTTGCCTCTAATTAAATCCTGTGTATTTTTCCGACTCACTTGCTAATCCATGAGGGAGGCAGGAGGCTGGAGTGGAATCTCTCCCAGCTATAATTACAAAGGGCCTAATCACGCCGGGGCTCTGCCTTTGAATAAATTTCCTTGCATTAAGGTTCTCAGATTCTCTGCCTTGCAAATGAGAATGACCCCAATTTCAGGAAGTTGGCCTTGGAGGGGGGTTTTTTATTTTATTTTATTATTATTATATATATATTTATTTATTTTTTTACTTCCAGCCCTGCTTGGTGCTGAGAGAATCATTCCTCACACTGCGGCACCAGCCCCGAGTGGAGAGGTCGAGCAGGGGGCTGGGGAAACAAAGGAGCTGCCCAGCACGGCAAGGCAAAGGGAGACACAAGGACTGGACCCCCCCCACCCTGCACTACTAAGGGTTACAGAGTCCCCAGGAGCTTCATCACATCACCTCTGTTCCTCTCTAATGGAAGGACAAAGCCAAGCAAAGATGGGCTCCTTCTGGCAGCATCCTTCCATCCAACCTTCCTTCCATCCAACCTTCCTTCCATCCATCCATCCAGCTTCATGCATTTCCATCCTTCCATCCATCCTTCCATCCATCCATCCAGCTTCATCCATTTCCATCCATCCATCCATCCTTCCATCCATCCATCCAGCTTCATCCATTTCCACCCATCCATCCTTCCAACCAACCTTCCATCCATCCATCCATCCATCCATCCATCCAGCTTCATCCATTTCCTTCCTTCCATCCATCCATTCGTCCACCTTCATCCATTTCCACCCATCCATCCTTCCTTCCAACCTTCCATCCATCCATCCATCCACCTTCATCCATTTCCATCCATCCATCCATCCTTCCATCCATCCATCCACCTTCATCCATTTCCATCCATTTCCATCCATCCATCTTTCTAATCTTCTTTCCAACCTTTCACCCATCCTTCCATCATGGAATGGTTTGGGTTGGAAGGGATCTCCAAAGCTCATCCAGTCCAACCCCCTGCAGTCAGCAGGGACATCCTCCACCAGATCAGGTTGCTCAGAGCCTTGTCAAACCTAGCCCTGAATATCTCCAGGGATGGGGCCTCAGCTGCCTCCCTGGGCAACCTGTTCCATCCATCCCTCCATCCCTCCTCTGCCCACCCCAGCCTCCCTGGCTGTGCCACCATTGCTGGTGCTGCCATGGTGGCCCCTGTGACAGCCAGCTCAGAGAGTGCTGAGCAGCAGGGAGGGGCAGGTTCTGGCTGCCCTCACTGTTCCCCAAAGGAAATCTTAGCAAGGAGTCCCTGGCTCCAAGGAGCTGGTTCCTGGGAAGGAGATTCAGGCACAGGTGCTGCTGTTAGATGCTTTTTTGGGGGGAAACCCAGAGGCTGCACCAGGAAGTGTTTAAGACCAGGCTGAATGAGGCCTGGGCTAGTGGGAGGGGTCCCTGAATGGTCTTTCAGGTCCCTCCCAACTCGAGCCATTCACCACTACAAACTCCAGGTCAGCAGCCAGCCTGGCTCCTCAGGTGGTGCCTGGTGGGTGCAGAGCCAGGTGCCAGGGTGCCAGCCCAGTGCCATCGTTGGTTGTACCCAGAGGGATGTGCTCCATGTGGGATGTGCCCTGTCCATGGAGAGAAAGCCTGCCTCATCCTCAGACCTTGTGCTGGCATCACCCAGAGAGGAGAGGTCTGGCTGTGCTCAGCACCACACAGATGTTCCAGGCAGCTGGAACTCCACAGGGGACTCCAGACACTGCTGTGCTCCAGGGCCAGGAGGGAGCAGGGTGAGCCCCTGGCCCTTGCTCTGTCCTTGCACCAGCTCTGAACAGCAGCTCCCTGCCCACAGCTGGGGGTCTGAAGTGCAGCTGGGGCTGGGTCCTGCTGCTGCCCTTGAACCCCTGTCCCTTGGCAAGCAAACACAGGAATTCCTCCCCCACTGGGGCCGGATCCTGCCCCACGCTCCCCTTCCTCCTTCCTGTGCAGGCAGGGGACTCCTCATCCAAACAAAGCCCTGATTAAAGGCAAGAAGCGTGGCAGAGCTGAAACCTTTCCTGCCATGGAGACACAGCCCCAGCCCAGCAGTGCCCACGGTGCCCCTGTGCCCCCCCTGCTCCAGGCAATGTGTTTGCAAAGGCAGCAGAGGAGAGATCAACCCTGGCAGAGGGCAGGATGCGACTGCAGCACTGCAGCCTGGGATGCTCCACTCCCAGTGCTGGCTGTCAGGCAGGGTGCTGCCCCCAGGGCACAGAGGAGGTGCCAGGTGAGCCCCCCCAGCATGAGAATCCTCCTCCCTGGTGCCTGGGGCAGGGGGGGGTGTCCCTGCCTCCTCCTGAAGTGGCTTTTGTATTCCAGCAGTGTTTGCTCAGAGCCAGGCTTGGCTGCTCTGTTTGCTTCTCATCTTTGTCTTTTCTAATGATGTTTGCTTTACACCCCCAGCCTCACTCCCTGTGCTGTGCTGGGCATCTCCTCACGGCCCCCCCACACCACACCACAGCTCTGCCTCACCATGGGGCTGAGGTAACCCCACCTGGGCCCCCCTGCCCCATGCCAGGGGGAAGCTCCAGCAGGGGAGGAGGGAGAAGCTGCTGCAGGAGCTGTGGTTTTCCAGGGAGGGAAACTCTTTGCTGTTTCCTGAGCATCCCCTTGGCTTTGGCCACCAAAAGTTGTGATGGGAATCATCCTTCCCCCAGCAGCTCTTCTGAATCCCTTTTGGTGGTGGAACAGGGAAAATAAAGAGCAGCAACAAGGGAACCAGAAGGGCTGGGGGATGCCCCTCTGAGACATCAGCTCTGCCCCTGGGTAGCACAGGCCTGGGGGAGCCACACACAGCAGAATATTTGCTCCTTTCAGCTAGGAAAAGGCAGGGAAAGGCTTTTCCACCTGCCAGGATCTGATTCCACAGACTGGGAAACTGAGGCATGGAGCAGGGAAAGGCTGCCCTGGAGGGCCCCAGTGTCAGAGAATCACAGCTTCCCAGATTGCATTGGGTTGGAAGGGAGCCTCCAGGGGCACCTTGTCCACCCCCCTGCAGGCAGCAGGGACTCCTCCAGCTGCAGCAGCTTGCTCAGGGCCACACCAAGTCTGACCTTGGTTGTCTCCAGGGATGAGGCTTCCCATGTCCTGGGAGCAGCAATGGCCACGCTGGGCTCCCCCCATCCCAGTGCTCCCCATCCCTCCCCATCCTCTCTCCAAGAGCCTCGGCAGGGCACTGCTGGTCCCAGCGCTGCTGCCAGCTTGCAGTGCTGCTGGATGCCATCAGGGGCACTCCAGACTGTCGCAGGGCCACGGCCAGCTCCAAAAGTAGGGCTCAAGCACCTCTGATGGCTCCTGTCCTCTTCTGTCCCACTGCCACCAGCCTGTGGGGATGCTTGGGGTGTGCCAGGAGCTACCTGGAGAACTTTGGAGCCAAACTACTTCTTATTCACCCAGTGGCTGCTGTGGTGAAGCAAAGCTCTGCTGTGAGGAGCTCCAGGTCTGCAGCAGGACACAGGGGGGCCCTGGGCCCCAGAACAACCCAGCTCTCCCTGCCCCTTTCCAAATGCCCCAGCTCTCCCTGCCCCTTTCCAAATGCCCCAGCTCTCCCTACCCCTTTCCAAATGCCCCTCCTTTATTCTCATTCTGGGGCTTTTGCAAGCATTCCAGACTTTTCCACTGCCACTTTCCCTCTGCCACTTCACTTCCCCCTGCCCCAAGCAGCAGGAAGCTGAGTCCCAAGTAAAGACAAGCAGTAGGAAACAAGAAACAAACCTTTTCTGGGGCAGTAACTGCTCCCCACAACCACCTCAGCTCCTCTGAGCTCTCCACTTCTAACCAACCACGGAGGGAGCAGCCCCAGCACTGCCCCCAAACTCACAGCCAACAGCCCAGCCCCCTGGTGCCCAAAGCTTCCAAACCTGCCCCAAAAGCTCCATGCTGGGGGAGCTGAGTGGCACAGGCACCCACCTGGGGTCTTGCAGCAGAGCTGATGCTGCCCCCCCAGCCATCACCACTCCCCTTCCAGCCCCACGGAGCAGCAGCAGCATCCTTGGCCACCACTGAGACCCAGGCACCGCATCTCACAGCCTCTCAAGGAGCCACCAGCCCCCAGGCCATCATTAACCTTCTTTGCTATTTTGAGTGTCTCCCTTCTTTCCTCTGCCCTTCTCCTGGCTCTGCTCCAGCCCCAGCCCCACAGAAGGAACCAGGTTCACCCAGCAGCATATCCTACTGCACAGCTGATGTGTCCCCAGGGCCCAGAGGATGCCTTTGGGGCGGGGGGGGAGGGTGTCCATGAGATCATTCCCTGCACCGCCTGGGAGCTGTGCGAGGAGCTGGGCCTTCAGCACAGGGGCCGGAGCACCTCCTGCAGCTGGCAGTGCTGGGGGGGTGCCAAGGGGCACAGGGTGGGTGAGTGCCAAGGGGTGAGCCCCGTGGCACCCAGCAGGGCTGTCCTCACCTTCCAGGTGGCTGTGTTCCTCCGGAAGTAGGCAAACATCCGCGTGAACCAGTTATAGATCTCGTTCAACGTTAGCTGCCTGTCAGGGGTCTCCAGGATGGCCTGAGGAACCAGAGAGGGCACAAGAGGGTCACTCCCCATGGCCTGGCCAAGGACTGCTTGGAAGGGTTGGTGGCAACAGGAAGGGGAGCAGTGGTTTGAAACTAGAGCAGGGGAGGCATAGGTTGGACTTTAGGAGGAAGTTCTGCACTGCAAGAGTGGTGAAATGCTGCACCAGGGTGACCAGAGGTGGGGTTGAGGCCCCCTGGAGACACTCAAGGTCAATCCTGATGTGGTCCTGAGCAGCCTGCTCCGGCTGGAGCTGTCCCTGCTGCCTGCAGGGGGCCAACAAGAGGAGCTTTGGAGGGTCCCTCCCCAGCCAACGCATTCTGTGATTCTGTGGTTCGATGCCCACCGTGTGGTGAGCCCCAGGGGGTAGAAACGGGGGCTCAGCGGGCACAGGGCCCCTCCAGGGCTGAGAAAGCGTGGGGAGAGCCAGGCTCAGCCCAAGGTGTGCCAGGAGCAGGCCCGGGGGGCACTCACCTGCCGGATGAGCGAGGCGTAGGTGAAGGGCGGCCGGACGTCGGCGTTCTTGTAGAACTCGTGGTTCTGTGCCAGCTCTGCGGGGGGGACAGAAGGGGGAGGTGACCCCACGCTGCCACCTGGGCACTGCGCCAGGGAGGGTGCTGAGCTCCCAGCGCCCCGCCTCACCTGAGGAGATGGGGGTGCAGAACTTCTCCGAGTTCCTCCTGCGGATGGGGCCCACGCTGTGCAGGGTGGAGGAGCTGATGACGGAGGGGCCCTGCCGCAGGGGGGTGATGGGCGCCGTGGCCGAGGTGGGGGGATGAGGTAAACCGTCAGGGAACGTGTCGGAAGTGCTCTTGGAGAGGGTGGCGCTGGAGACCAGGTTCAGCTGCAGGGACAGGCAGGAAGGAGGGCAGGAGGTTGGGCGCCGGTGCAGGGGGAAGGGCAGGAGGTGGGAGAGCCCCTGGCACACCCCCAGGGATGGGCCACAGAGTGGGAAGCAAAGGGGCTGGGATGGGAGAGGGTCTGCAAGCAAGGGGCAGGTTGCAAGTGCAGGGCAGGATGCAGCCACAGGATGGGGATGCAGCTGCAGGACAGGCTGCAGCCGTGGGACAGAAATGCAGCCATGGGATGGGGATGCAGCTGCAGGACAGGCTGCAGCCACGGGATGGGGATGCAGCTGCAGGACAGGCTGCAGCTGTGGGACAGAAATGCAGCCATGGGATGGGGATGCAGCTGCAGGACAGGCTGCAGCTGTGGGACAGAAATGCAGCCATGGGATGGGGATGCAGCTGCAGGACAGGCTGCAGCCGTGGGACAGAAATGTAGCCATGGGATGGGGATGCAGCCACTACCGTGGGAAAGGGATGCAGCTGCAGGAAAGAATGCAACCACAGGGTAGAGATGCAACCACAGGAGAGGGAGCCAGCTGCAGGACAGGAGGCAACCACGGGATGGGGATGCAACCACGGGAGAGGATGCACCCAGCAAAGAGGAAGCACCCACTGCACCCCTGAGCCGCTGGAGCAGCTCAACAGGTTGGCACAGGCTGGGTTTCACTCCTGCCTGCTCCTTGCACCAGCACAAAGGCCCAGGCCGAGGGTGCTGCAGCACGGTTAGGGCATGGCCATCCCCAGGAGCTCATCCAGCTGGGCCACCCAGGGCCGTGGTGCCCATGCATGGGGCAGGGAGGGCAGAGGGAGGAGAGGGGGAGGCTGTGGGGTGTAGGAGGGCAGGAGGGACACGCACGCTTACAGGTTGGCTGAAAGGCTTTGGCTCTGAGGGCCTCATGTGCAGATGAGCCATCATGGCCTGCAGACGCTCGCTCTCCTTGGCTAGCTGTGGGAGGCAGGAAGCAGAGGGTCAGGCAGGGCTGGCAGTCACCCACCCAGGTGCCCACGAAGCCCCCAGACCTGGCTCTGGGCAGGCAGCATCCCCCAGTGTCCCTGCAGCAGCAACCTCCTGAGAGCCCCAGTGGGACTGCAGGACCCATCACGGGGGGGCTGCTGCTGCTCCAGCTCTGAGTGTGTAGCCAGATGACAAATCCATGGCCAGGTGGAGTCACTCCTTGGCCCCTCAGGCTGCCATCCAGCGGCATGGCCCTGTCCTGACCACCCAGCCCAGCCTTTGCTCTCCTTCTTGGGTGCTCTGGTGCCAACCATCCTCATGCCCTTCACCTTCCTCTAGCCTCTGCTGCTCACCGCAGCTCCCTGTCCATCCACCCATTCCTCCATCCATCCATCCATCCATCCACCCATCCATCCCTCTGTCCATCTACCCCTCCATCTTCCTGTCCATCCACCCATCCACCCCTCCCTCCCTCTGTCCATCCACCCCTCCATCCTCCCAGGCCCCCCCACGTCGCTCTAATTGCGCTGCCGCCTGTGCGCTCCCCGCAGCGTGCGGAGGGTGAAATATTCACTGTGGCACCGGGGGAGATCTTGAGCCCGTTGGAGGCGATGGGATCTGACACCTGCTCTCTCCCCGTCACCTTCCCTTTCCTCTGCCACCCCTCAAAGCTTGGGGCTCGGCCGCCTCCCTTCTCCCCTGCCGGCTCCCTGCTAGCCGAGCACCCTCCCCGGGGTCGGTGGCTGGGGCCGGGAGCTGGGCGAGGAAGGGGTTAAAGGCAGGAGGCAGAGCGGAGTTCGCCGCAAGTTTGGAGCAGGTCGGATGCCTGCGTGCTGTCGTGGTGCTCATTAGAGCTGACAGCTCTCCCCTCGTGATGCAGACACTCAGTGCCGGCACAGCAGGAGCTCCGCGCTGAAAACTTTATAATTGGTAGCTGCGGTGGCAGGTTCTCCTCGCTGCACTCCCAGCGTTCTGCTCGCTTTTCAGCTTGGGTTTTCGCCCCCCCTCCCCACCTCCCCTCCTTCCTTTCCTCCCCTCTTTAAGCCCCAGTAATTGCTTTCAACCTCTGGCGGCAGCGAGGGGCTGGGGAGCAGGATGCGATCGTGCAGCTTCGCCTGGCAGCTTCCCCACCCGGGAAGGTTTAGCTCAGTCCCTCCCCACCCTGCAGCCTCCAACTGCTGCAGCCGCAGGTGGAGGCTTACAAGGCTTCTGTGGCCCATTGGCCCCTGCCCTGGGGCTGCCATTCCCTGTGACCATAGAATGGTTTGGGCAGGGACACCTCCCAGCAGCCCAGGATGCTCAAGGCTTCATCCAGCCTGGCAATAAACAGCCCCAGAGAGGGGGCATCCATGACCACCTTGGGCAACCTGTTCCAGTGTCTCCCCACCTTCACTCTAAAGAAGTTCTTCCTCATCTCCAGGCTCAGTCTCTCCTCTCCCAGCTCAAAGCTATTGTTCCTCATCCTGGCACTCCCAGTCCTTGTCAAAAGTCCCTCCCCAGCTTTCCTGCAGCCCCCTTCAGGTATGATGCCCACTGCCACACACAGCAATGGGCACAAACCGCTCTCAGCTCCTGCCAGCCAGGCACTGTCGTGCCATGGTGAGGCCCAGATCTTCTGACAGAGGGTCCCATTTTCCTCCCTGACCCCTTTCAGGTCCCCAGATCAAACCCCTCAGTGCCACTCCTTCCATTTTTCTCCCCCTCCTCTCCACTGCCCAATTTCACAGCTCAGGTTGGGCACTCAGCGAGGTTGGCAAAGCACTATTTAAAGAGCTGCCTTTCCAAAAATAGCAGCTCTGAAGCTGGGCTCCAAAGACCATCCTCAGCCACCAAAATAAGTGACCTCATTTCCAAATTGCCCAGCAGCCCTGAGGGCTCCTGCTGGGGCAGCACAACTGGGCATGAGGGCTGGGGCACAGCTCGTGTTGCCCTCTCAGACAGCGTTTGCCTTCCAGGCTGGTTGCATCTCCTTGTACCCATCACAGGAACCCTTTGGACAGGAGATGGTTTGTGCCTTCCTGCAGCCCCATCATCATCATCATCATGCAGGCATGGTGGCATCAGAGGGCAAACTAATCTAAGGGTCTTCCAGGTCTTGATCCCCACCAGGATGTGACCCAGGGCCAACACTTTGGGAAAGGATGATGGAAGTGAGCCCCTGGGGTGGCTGCTTCGCTCCCTAGGCCCCAAACGTCACTACCCACCTCCTGCAGAGAGCAGCCAGGACATGGAGCTGGAAAGGAGATGGCTTTTGGAGATGGCTTTTGAAAGCTGTGCCCCTCAAAGGCAGGGCAGCACCCACCTGTATTTCCAGCTGCTGTACCACTTGCATCTGGACTCGACACTGGGCCGTGCTTCGGTCGTCAAGTGCATGTTCTGTGTTGAGGTGTCTGGGGGGGACAACAGGAGGAGGTTATGCCTGGATGTCCCCAGAACGTGGCCCCTCCACTGGGACACACACCTGGGATCAGCCCTGACCTGCAGGCCACCTCTAGCACAGCAATGCCCAGGGAGATGCCCATCAGGCACTGCCCCTGCCAGGAGTGCTCTGGCCCAAAGCAGAGGGAGCAGGAGGAAAACCAAGGTCAAGCAACCTGGGCTGTGCCTCCTCCTCAAACCTGGGCTGCAGGGCAGATGTAGACAACTTGTGTTGTCTCCCACAAGTGCTGAGGAGCAGTCACTGATTGATGGGAAGTCCTTGAGAAGGCTGCTGGCAGGAGGAGCCCAGGAGGACCTGAGGAGCAGGTTTCCAGGACAAAGGTGGCAAGAAGGAGGTTTGCTTACAACCTCTAAGGAATCCTCAAAGGCAGAAGGTGACATTTCCAGGGTGCTTCTCATCCCACTGCTTTCATGTCCTGTGTTTCTAAGGCACTTTATAGAGCACCAGGACCTTTGGTCCTCCCCCATCTCAGGCAGGGACAAAGCTCCCAGCAGAGACAAGCAGCCAGGGACAGGGATACCACTCATGGCAGAGCCAAGGACAAAGCTCAGCGTTGCTTTGGGGGTGTCCCCAGCAAAGTGGCAACCTGGGGGCCCACCTGGCCTCAAGGACATTGCATGTCTGGGCCATGTCCTTGCTGGGGTGGCTGCAAATCCAGGGGGGTCTTCACTGGAGGGTTGAGAAAGGCTGAGGGAGAATGCTGGGCATCAGGGCAAACTGTACCAGGTCACCCAAATGGTGGCAGCCAGTGCTGGGTGTCCCAGGGCCAGGGCAGAATGTCTGAGAGGTTTCTGCTGAGACCTCTCAGGAGATGTTCTGATGGGGAAGATGGCAGGAGTCTCACCCAGCTGTTTGTGAGAGCCTTCCAGCCCCAGCTTGCAAAAACAAGTTAGGTAACTGGGAGCAGCTGCCAAGCCCCTGTGTGAGCAAAACCCCAGCCCTGCCTCAGCCCTGATCTGCAGGGCTGCAGCTGGCCCTGGCTGCCTGCTCCTCTCCCCACACAGCAGACTGAGGGCACTGCTGGTGCTTCAGGGGCAAAGCTCTTGAGAGCCTAGGCTGTGCTGAGCAGGAGAGGAGACATCTCCCACCTTTTGTAAACCACTGCTCCAAGGCCAAACTGCTCCTTTCCACCCCAGCACTGAGGCCTTCCAAGCTCCTCCGTGGAGGTGAAGCTCAGAGGAGGCTCCACAGCAGCGCTCAGGCTCAGTGAGGTCCCTGCTGCAGCTGGACTCTGCCTTTGGGAGCTGGAAGTGCTCAATCTGCCTGTCCCACACCATGGCACTCATGCTGGCAGAGAAGGGACAGCTCTTCACTAGGCTGTCCCTTGGGCAGCTCTCTCCTGCAGGCACCAGGTGTGCTCAGGGGGTCAGGGCCCTGGCTGGCACCGCAAGGCTCTCCTGGCACCACAACCCAGCCCTGGCCATCCCCTGCCAACTCCAGCTCCAGCTTCCAAACTGGAGCTTGCTCACCTGCCCTGTGCCATGCAAACATGCCCATAGAGCCTGCAGGAGATGCCTTATCTAGGGTGACCCCATGAGTCAGAGGAAGGAGGATGCAGGAGCCTGACTCACTCAGTCCTCACCAGGCAACACTTCCTTCGCACCTCTCATCCTCCTGTGCCACACCTCTGCCCAGCTCATTCCTGGGGGACAGTGTGCTCTGAGGGATGCTCCCACTGGAGCCAGCCACAACAGGGGGTGGGATTAGTTTGTGCCCCCCCCCCAAGATCTCCCTGGTGGAGAGGGAAGCAGAGGCTGGTTGGTCTCGGCTGCTGCGCTGAGCAGACAGCCGGAGAGGCTGATGGGGGAAGAAGCCAGCGAGCCAGCCAGGCAGCCAGGCAGCCAGGCAGCCCGTCAGCTCCTTCTGATGTCTTTGCTAAAAATCCTGGCTACAAAGAGATCTAATTGCAAATGAACTAATTAAGTAAACCTCTGACGAAGCGTGAAAACAATTTGTTTGACCCTGACGCTAGCAGAGGGCTCCTCGACAGCAGAGTTAATCAGTCAGCGCCGGAGCCCACAAGCAGTGTCAGCAGGCTGCTGCCATCTGCTTCCCCCTCGCCCCCCAGGAGGGCAGCAGCCAGCTCCCCTCGCCTGCTGCCCGCTCCTGCCCTCTCCTGCCCGCTCCCCTGGGCCTCTTCTCCTCTACACCAGTCCCTGGGGGTTTTCTCCTTCCTCATGGGACCCCGCAGCTCTGGGCAGACAAACTTTGGGGCGTCCAGCCCCATTGCCAGGGTCTCCCCCTCCACCAGCCCCATGCTGTCCCGGCCCAGGGGTGCAGGCTTTGCCCTCCCCTGGGAAGATCTCCCTCCAGGCAGGGAGCACTTACTTGACAAACTGTCCCAAGTCCTCACAGAGGGTTTCGCAGCCAGGCCACTTGCATTCTCCGTGGCCGTAGAGTGGGTGGGAGCCAGGGGTCTCTTCGTGGGAAGAGCTGCAGAGGATGGAAGGGGACTGTGTCAGATGGGACAGCTGTGATGCTCCAGCGTTCCCACGCAGGGGGCCAGCCCTGCAGGACCCACAGGAGGGGGATGATGACCCCCAGTGATGGCTCCCAGCCCTCCACAGGCACAGCAAAACCGGGACAGGACTCACAGAAACCTTCCAACCCTCCCGACCCTGCTGCCAGCTCCACAGGTGATGGATCCTGGCCCCTTCCACCTCTCCAGGGGTAAAAGCACAAAGTGCCAGGGCCTGGCCCAGCTCTACCTGTCCCTTCTCGGCGTGTGCATGGTGCTCTGTCCATTGGGCAGAGGGTGATGGGAAATGGGAGGCGAGACCTTGGCGGCCGAAAACGAGGTAGAGTTGGAGGTGTTGGTGGTGAGGTCGAGACCTTCCTGCTTAATGCTGTCCTCAACGGGCTGGGCAGCTGTGACCTCCTTCCAGAGCTGCTGGAGGTCCGAGGGGCACACAGCTATGGCATGGGGAGCAAGCAGGCACTGTCAGCAGGGAGAAGGAGCAGCAGCACCCACTGGCACCCATGCACCAGGCTGCCTCAGCACCCCACAGCCCCACTCCCTGTGCCCAGGCAGCACAGCTCAGTCCCCAGAGCTCAGGCAGCTCGGTGTAGGCTGTGCCCCAGGAGACCATGGATTCATGGAATCACTCAGGGTGGGAAAGGTTGGGAAATCACCACCCAAAGCAGGGCACAGCACTCTGTGCTGGTGGCTGGGGAGCAGAGGCTGCATGGCTCCATTTGGAAGCCCAAACCAAGCCACCCACAGCACCTGAGGAGCCCTGCAGAGCCCCTCTGGAGAGGAGAAGACCCCTGCTCTCCAAACCTCTCTACCAGAGGAAGCCAGGGGCCAAATCCTGTGCACAACCCAGCTCCAGCTCCCCTGAGCTGCTTCCACCATTAATGCAGTCCCCCCCCCGCCTCCCTCCAATTTTAGAGGGAAAAATCAGCATTCCCAGGCTGGGTTAGGGTCCTTACCTTGGGGCAGGGTCTGCAGGGGCACGGTGCCCTGCCCTGGCGGGAGGCTGACCAGCCCTTGGCGCTGCAGGTTTAACAGGTGCTGCTGCTGGAGCTGCTGCATCTGCAGGAGCTGCTGCTGGAAGGCCAGCTGCTTGTTCCCTAACGGCTGCCGGGAGACAAAAGGGAGAAATCAAAGCCTGTTATTTCCGAGCCTTGCAGCAGAAACCCTCGCAGGGGAGGCGGTGGCCCAGCGCCGGCAGCCAGGGATGCCCGCGGCGGTGGGGCCGCGGCCGTGCCCGTCCCCGTCCTGCCGCTGGGCTCTGTGTCTGCTCAGCTTGCGGCCGAGCCGGACGAAGGCTTTGATCTATCGGAAGAGGAGGGGAAGAAAAGGAAAGGGGAAGGGAAAAAATAAAGCACTGGGAAGAGAGGGAGAGAGCAGAGCCGGGGAGTTGCTCAGAGCCGAGACCCAGCTCTGCCGCCGAGGTGGGCAACCCCCCCCGACCCCCACGTGTGGAGAGGCTCAGCTGCGAGGTGAGCTCCCGTGGGTGCTGAGCATCACCGGTGGAAAGGGGGCTGCCCGTGCCAAAAAGGCATCCTGGATGCACAGGGCCCTCCTTTAGCCATGGGAATGGTCCCTGCTTGCCAAAAATGACCATGCCAAGACCCTTCCCGGTGCGAGGCAGAAAAACAAACTCTCTTCAGGTGCTGCCTGGGTAATTTTCTGCTGTTTTCTGCTTCCAACAGCAGGGGAGCAGCTGCTCAGCACCAGCGTGGGTTCACCCACCCCAGCTAGGTGCCTCTCCCACCCATCCCCAAAAGCTGGCCATGCTCTGAGCAACACAGCCAGCCCTAAACTAGTTAGGCAGGACAGGTCCCCGGGGAGGCACCAAGAAATCCATGAGAATTAACTGAAGGGGAGAGAATTCAATTAGGGCTGGGGACAGGCAGCTGCTAATCTGGGCTGGCCATGAGAGGGGAGCTGCCCCGGGCCTGCCCGGCCTCATTAGCAGGGCAGGCGTCTCTGTAACCCCTTGAACCCCTCTGTTTGTGCAGACATTGTTTGCAGGTTGTGAGGAGCCAGGCTGGCAGGCAGCAGGAGCCAGCTGTGCTGTGCTGACCAGCACCAGCACCAGCATCAGCCTGGCCCCTCCATGGCAGCTCTGCTGTCCTGAGCTAGAAAGCTGAGGCTGCTCCCAGCAGAGTGGAGCACCCCAAGCACTGAAGTGCTTCCCCCCAAGTCTTGCTGCAATTGTGAGTGGGGGAACTTTGCTGTCTGCACTGAACCTGCACCTTCCCACGCTTCAAATCCACATGCACATCCTGCCAGCTTCTCCAGACTATGGATACAGAGACCAGCCCTGGGAATTCCTATCCTGGTGCCCAGCAGATGCACAAATCCCTGGGCTAAGCCAAACCAAAGCTCACTTCTCTCTGGGTAAGCCAACGTGCCAGTCCCTGGAAAGCCACACTGCAAGGAGCCAGCTGCACAGGCTCAGAGCCATGGTGGGACTTGATGATCTTAAAAGGTCTGTTCCAACCAAAATGATTCTATGGCTCTGCTGGATCAAGAGGTGCACCCATGTGCAGACCCAGCCACCAGCAGCCACCGGCAGCCACCAGCAGCCACCAGCAGCCACCAGCAGCCACCAGCAGCCACCAGCAGCCAACCCAGAGCCCCTGAGTCAGGAGTTTGGCCTGCAGAAGGCAGGGTGGTGAGAGCCTGAACCTCAGCCCCAGCCTTACCAGAAACCTCACCCCCTGAGCTTCGCTTGGCTGCTCTCCGTTTGGCAAGCCCCAGCCTGGCAAATGCCAGCCGAGTCCCTCCCAGAGAGGACCCCTCAGCATCTCCCTGCTCTGTGTCAGGGCCAGGTCCTGCATCTGGCCCTCCCAGCCGGTCCCTGCCGGCCAGGGCGGCGCCGGGGCTCGGGGTGCGGCGCTCTGCCCGCGCCGGTGCTGCATTAGCCGCAGCTGAGTGGGTGCAGCTCCCGGGGTAGGAGTCGCCGTCACTTTGATTTATGAGCACATCAGGAGGAGTTTCAGCGTGACACACGGGACTGACAGGAGCAGTTCATTAAGCTGACACCGAGGTTAGGCAGCAGGCAGCCCTCCCCTTCTGCATCAACCCCCTCCCAGGCCCTGCCAGACTCAGGAGGGGGACCACCCCCCTCCCCCCTTCTCCAGCAGCTTTTGGGGCATGCAGAGAGCCACTGGCCTGATCCCCAGGGGATATTGGGGTCTGTGCACCCAGACACTGGGTCTCTGCTGGGCTTGGAGAGCCAAAGCAGCCAGGGAAAGAGTGGGATGACAGACACCAGCTTGGGTGCCTCTTGCCATGAAGCTGAGATGTCTGGAGCCAGGCCAGCCCTACACCACAGCTCCCTGCTCTGCCCAACACCTCCTTGCTTTCCCCACACCCAAGATGCTGCTGTGGGCTCACCCCTACATTCTAAGAAGGCTCCAGGGAGACCTCAGAACAGCCTTCCAGTACCTGAAGGGGGCTACAGGAAAGCTGGGGAGGGCCTTCTGGCAAGGGCTTGTAGTGACAGGTCAAAGGGCAATAGCTTTGAGCTGTAAGAGGGGAGATTGAGACTGGAGAGTAGGAAGAAATCCTTGTGAGGGTAGGGAGACTCTGGGGCAGGTTGCCCAGGGAGGCTGTGGAAGATGATCTTTAAGGTCCCTTCCAATCCAACCCATTCCCTGAGTGTATGAAAATGCTCTGTGCTGTGCTGCAGCTCAGCCCCATCCTGGCAGGACACATGGATGCACATGGTCGTGCTGGGCCCCTTCCTCACACCCCCCACCGCCACAAAGCTCCTCTCAGACCGGGGCCACCGCGCATCCCCCTCCCTCCTTCCCCCACCCCGCATCCTCTGGGACAGGATGCTGCCGACAGCCGCTTCCGACACGTTTCCATCCTCCACGTTCCCTCTTTTCCTGCTCTCCCTTTCCCCGGGGGACCTCCTCCAACTACGCCGCTGCTCCCGGCCGGGATGCTGCTCCCGGCGCGGGGGCACAAAGCTGTTCCCACCTGCCGCTGCCTCTGTGTGCTCTCGGGGTTCCGATGACACCCAGCGGGCCCTGGCAAGGGAGCAGAGGGGAAGCAGGAGGCGCTGGGCTCGCAAGCCTGCAGCGGGGCTGTAACCAAAAACCGTCCTGGATTTACATGAAGGAGCCGACGCGGGCCAAGAGCAGCTCTGCCGCGGCATCCCAGACACGCCAGCTATTCCCTGGGCTGTCCCGGGAAACTATTCCCGGCAGGAATGGGCTGCTGCCC
Source organism: Melanerpes formicivorus (assembly GCF_026170545.1). Taxonomy (NCBI): domain Eukaryota; kingdom Metazoa; phylum Chordata; class Aves; order Piciformes; family Picidae; genus Melanerpes; species Melanerpes formicivorus. The sequence goes on from NW_027142398.1 coordinate 4,667,348, forward strand.
AGCTCAGGCTGTGTTAGAATCATCGGATCCTTTTGGTTGGAAAAGCCCTTGAAGCTCATCCAGTCCAACATTCTCTCTCTCGACCGAGGCTGGGGCTAAACCACGTCCCTCAGCACCACATCTCTGCCTCTTTTAATCACCTCCAGGGATGGGGACTCCACCACCTCCCTGGGCAGCCTGTGCCAGTGCCTGACCACTCTCATATCCAGCCTAAAACTTCCCTGGTGCAGTCTGAGGCCATTTCACAGCTTCATGGAATAGTTTGGGTTGGAAGGGACCTTAAAGCTCAGCCAGTTCCAACCTCCCTGCCATGGGCAGGGACACCTCCCACCAGCCCAGGCTGCTCAGGGCCTCATCCAACCCGGCCTTGAACACCTCCAGGGAGGGCACATCCACAGCCTCCCTGGGCAACCTGTGCCAGTGTCTCCCCACCCTCACTCTAAAGAATTTCTTCTTAATCTCCAGTCTAAACCTACCCTCCTCAAGCTTCAATCCATTGCCTCTCACCCCATCACTTATTGCTAGGGAGAAGAGACCAACACCCACGCCTGCAGCCACCCAGACTCGTGGGGGGAAGCCGGCTCCACAGAGCCCAGCTGGGGATTTTGGGGAGCAGAAGCACTGTGACACCCTCTGACAGGGCTCCCCTCACTGCTTTTCCCAGCCATGGGCACGCTGGCAGCTGGACAAGCACCTCTTGAGCAGCATCCAATGCCCCTTCCCCCCTCGCTGGCCACTCAGCAGAGAAATTTCTGCTCTCCTCTGTAGCATTTAATTAAAAGTTAACACAGGCTTTGAAAAGCAGGAGCCCGCTAAGCAAAGCCTTTGTTCGAGCTTAATTATATCCCTGGCCCTTGCTGCAATATAACATCGCCACAGCCAAGAGGAGAAGTCCTTGAGGAAGCTCAGATTTATGCTCCCTCATTTCCCAGAGCACCAGCAGCTCCTCCAGCTCCCGGGGACGGCTCCCATAAAGCCTGACCCTGCCTGAAGATGCCGACACCCCGCGGAGAGCGCCGGGGGCAAAGCCTTCTGAAGGCTTCAGTGGGTGCTGGCCTGACCCCAGCTGCTCAAGCTGCCTTATTCCCCCCACTGCCAGCCTGGGCTTTGCTGTTGAGCCCACATCAGCGTGCAATCCAGACTCCAACTCTGCCTTCTTCAAGAGAAAGCTGAGTTGTAGAGCACTGAGGCCTGGGGAGTGCAGCTCAGGGGGCTTAGGCTTCAGGAGGGCTGATTGCAATGAGCAGCTCCAGCATCACATCCTCCTGCTTGCTCCTCATGCTCCCCTGGGGAGAGGGACCCAGGGGCTCAGCTCCATGCCCCTCTGTGCTGGGAGCCCAGGGAAGGATGCTCAATAGGGAGGGAAGCTCAATCAGAACTGTGCTGCACAACCTGAGCCGTGCTGGGAGCCTGGCAGGGCCATTACGCTGAGCCTCCTCTGCACACTCTGTGAGGAGGATTTGGGAAGCCTTCACTCTGGGCTTGGGGGGACACAGGACCTGCACCTCTTGCTGGGGAGGGTTGGGTGGCTCTACCAGCCCACACCCATTGACTCCACTGCTGTCCACACCCACCCCCCAGTTTCCAGATGTACTGACAAGAGCGATGCAGCTCGGTGCAGGTGAGAGATCGCAGATAGGGAGCAGGAAGAACTCCAGCACCCGGACTGGCCACCCCAGCACCCCCCCAGGGACAGGATGTCCCCTGTGCCCCATCCCTGCTGGCTCCCAGCCGGCTGCCCTGGGTGCTGGGATTCTCTCACACTTTGTTTTGTGCTGCTCTCCCTTTCATTTGCTGCCAGATCTGATGGCCCAGAACCCATCAGCGTGAGCTCACCTCTTTGGGTTGCTGCTTTCCGGCTTGCTGCTGCGTCAATAGCTGCAGGTGAAGCTGCTCCTGTTGCTTCTTGTAGTATTCCTGCAACTGGGAGGGATGGGAGGGGAGAGAGCAGCCTGGATTAGCAGCAGGAACATCCCGTTCACATCTCCCTGCTCGGCACTACCCTGTGCCCAGTGCCAGGCTTCGCCACAGCCATGCCAGCTCCTGGCGCCGTGCCACCAGGGCAGGCTCTTGGCTGCAGCTCAAGAGGAAAAGCATCCAGAGAGGGAGTCATGGCTGCAGAAGAGGCCTTGGGCACATGCTGCTAAAGGTTCTGGATGCCCACAGCAAGTAAAAGGCCCAAACAGCACCAGTGCCAAACCTGCTGCTTGCTTTCATGCCAACACCCTCCCTGTCTTGCTGCCACTGGCCCACCCGGGAGCCTCCACTTTGGGGGGGGGGTGTCACAACCCCCAGCCTCAGCTATTTCCATGCATCCTGGGGATTTTGCAGCTGAACTGGGGGTAGCTTTTGATGGGGTGGACAGGAAACACCAGGAGGTGGGAGAGCTCCTTGAGAAGCAGGCCCAGATCCTCTGGCACCTAAGAGTGTCGAACCCCCAGTTTTTGGCATGGAGGAACCCCAGAACAGCCCTTGCCAAACATTGTGAGATGGGAACTGGGAAGGGACTGGGAGCAGACACAGTCCCTGGTGTGGCTGGTGCAAACCCACGGCTGCTGGGGGCTCAGACCTGCATCCCCCTTCCTGGACAGCACAGGAAAGCTGGGACAGCCCAGCTCCGTGCAGCACCCTGCTTAAAACAGAGAGGTTTGGTGCCCAGTGCAGAAGGGACAAGCAGCACAGCCCAGCCCAGCCACCAAAGGGGCTCCCAGTCTGCAGAAGGCAGCTCCAGGACCTGGCTGGTGTTGAGGCCAGCTCTCAGCCTGGCCCCTAAATAAACTGTTGGTGATGGATTTGCTGGGTGCAGGGAGGGGGGGCACGGAGGCACGGGGAGGTCAGCGAGGCCCCGGCGGCCCCTTCCCAGCCAGCCCAGCCGGTACCCCGGCGCAGGGGCTCAGGAATGCCCCTTTGGATGCCGGGAAGCCTTTATCAGCTCCAGGCTGACAGAGCTGACAGCAGCAGCTTCGCTTTTTCTGCCGGGGGAACAGGTTTGGGAGGGTTGGGTGTTTACCCCAAAGCCAATCAAAGGCAGGGCTCTGCGGCATGGTCGAGCGCGGCCGCGGGAACATTGGGTCAGGGGTGAGAGGTGTGATGTTTGGTTTGCTCCCGGTGGAGAATTCGAGCTATTCCGGCCTGCGTTGTTTAATTTGCAGTCAAACGTGTTTCTTTATCCGGCTCCAAAGAGGCTCGGGAGCAGGACCCACCCAGGGTAGTGTTTACCCTTTGTTCTTTCCCCGGGGCCAACCTTGAGTCCTTATCAGGCTGTTTGGAGTAAACAGGTACTGGAGGCAGGAGGAAGGGTGTGGAGGATGCTTGTGGGATTTCTCCCTCTCTCCCTCCCGCTGGCAGGAGGTGTTTACCCAAGCAGACCTGTTTTGTTTCAGAGTTGAGGTTTGTTGTTTTTTGGGGTGGTGTTTTTTTTTTTCCTCTCCTCCTCTTTTTCTTTTTTTCCCCCTCCCTGTTCATTTTGTATTTGATGGAGAGCTCTGGAAAAGCTGAGCTGGGCCGTGAGAAACAAACCCAGGTCTGGAGCCGGACCCAGGCACCTGCCATGGGGGTTCTGCTTAGGATCTGCTGAGCCAAGAACATCCATCCTGGCCCCAGCTCGCTCCAAGAGCTGGGCAGCCCCAAAGCAGCCTTTGTACAGGAGCTGTGAGAGCCTGGCTGAGGGCAGCAGCATTCAGCTTTGCTGGCTCGGTTAGCAGCCGCAGCTCTTTCATCACTTGGTGCTGGATGTGCTGGGAATCCCCAGGGAAAGACGGGGGAACACCAGGAGCCCAAGGAAGAAAGGACCCAAACTGCCTGCCCCTAACAAGCTCCAGCCCTCAGGGACCCCAGTGGGAAATCTCTTGGCTGGAGGCAGCCAAGGCACAGCCAGCCCAGGAGCAGCCTTACCTGTTGCAGCATTATGGCCTGCTGCTGCTGCAGGAGGGCCTGCAGCTGGGGGGGGGAGAGGATCTGCTGCATTTGCTGCGGTGTGATCATCTGTGGGGACATCATGGCCACGGACACAGGGACCTGTGGAGAGAAAGACCTTGGTGCCACTCCCAGTTCCAGCCCTGGAAACCCCTCCTCAAGCACTCCCAGGCTCTCCCAGGGTATCCACCATGCCCTTCATCCCTCTGTCACCTCTGGGTGAAGTCTGCGGCCAGTGCTGGGGACATGCCAATGGCACAGTGGCACTGGCACCTGGGTGAAGCATCCTAACCCACGAGCTCCTCTCACCCTGAGGGCAGGATGCTCTCTGTCCCCAGGGTCTTCTCTAAATGCCTTTTAGTTGGGGGCATCGAGAGGAGCCAGCAGCACGCAGGCAGCCAGCTCCAAACCACAGCTCCCTCCCCTCCTGTGGGCATGGAAAGGTGCCAGGAACCCTCCTTCCCTCCAGGTCCTGGAGGATGCAGGGAGCAGGGAAACATGGAGAGAAGTGGGAAGATCCCAATCACTCAAGTTGCTTTGCAAAGCAGAGCATGGAGGAAGGTTACCAAGGCTGCTCCACAGACACATCAAAGCTTTACCTCCAGCTGACACCAGTAACTCACCTCGTTACCATGCCAAGGGGAGGGAGGGCTGAGAAACCCTGCCAGCCCCTGCCTTTGGTTATCATAACTTGGGTCCACACCCCCACAGCAAAGCCCTGGGGAAGGTGTCAGTGATGGATCCCAGTCCTGCCCAGGTGGAGCAGTGCATGGCCACCAGGAGCTGCCTCATCCCAGCCCTCTGCTGATCCCACCAGCCCAAAGCCCTGCCCGAGGCTTGGGGCAGGGTTGTGGCTCTGCTGTAACTTAAGAACCCTTGCTGGAGGCTCCCTTTTCCTCAGGAAGCAGATGAGCACTGTGGGTTGGGAGCCAGAGAGCCAACGATCCACCAACTTGCCCCTGCCTGGAAGCCTCAGCTCTAAGCTCATCAAACTCTTTTGGACTTCCAGTCCAGGAGGAGGCAACTCCTCAGCACGTGGGATGTGGCAGAGCCAGGCTCCTGGTGCAAGCCAAGGACACAGATTTGATCCAAAGCAGGCAGCTTCTCATCCTCTCACTCCAGGGTCTCCAAACCTCAGAGACCAAGGGAGAGAGAAACAAAGCAACCAGCTTCAGAGCACCCAGCAAAGCCCAAATGAGAGCCCAGCCCCTGCCAGCCCCTCCTGCCCAGTACTCCCAGCTATGACCAGACTCCCCAGTCTGGAGCTGCTGACTATGCTGGGGGGCTGCCTCCCCACTCCAGTCACTCTGGTAGGACCCAGAGCAGGGCCAGGACCCCGAGGACAGCCCCCTGCAGTCCCTCCCGTGCACGGTGGGTGCCCAGGCAGGCTGGAGCAGGCTGACCTTCAGGAGAGATTGCAGAGCCTTATCTGTTTGCTCAGGCATTTGGCTGGAGGGAGGCGTCGCGAAGGGGCTGAGTTTCATTTGTTGCTGAGACTCCCCCCACAGCCCCCCTCGTGTCAGTTATTGATTAATTGCTGCCTGTTCACACCCAGAGGCTGCTGCGGAGGCACCTTCGACCGCACCGCCTGGGCTAGCGCTGGGGGACCGGGAGGCTGTGGGAGAATCTCCTTCCCCCTTCTGCTCTGCCCCAGTGAGGCCACAGCATAAGAGGGACAGGGAACTACGGGAGAGAGTCCAGTGAGGGCTGTGAGGATGATGAAGGGACTGAAGCACGTCTGGTGAGGGAAGGCTAACAGACCTGGGGCTGCTGAGCCTGGAGAAGAGCAGCCTGAGAGGGGATCTGACCAATGCCTGTGCAGGGTGGGTGTCAAGAAGGGGCCAGGCTCTGTTCAGTGGTGCCCTGTGACAGGACAAGAGGCAGCAGACACAAACTGGAACCCAGGAGGTTCCATCTCAACGTGAGGAGAAACTTCTTTACTGGGAGGCTGACAAAGCCCTGGAGCAGGCTCCCCACAGAGGTTGTGGAATCTCCTCTGGAGACTTTCGAGCCCCACCTGGATGCATCCCTGTGTGACCTGCCCTGGGTGCCCCAGCTCTGGCAGAGGAGGTTGGACTGGATGCTCTCCAGAGGTCCCTTCCAACCCCTACCCCATTCTGTGATCCCTGGCAAAGACCTGCAACACCCAGCAAGGGCTTTGGCCCCCACTGAAGAAGAGCTTCTTCTGCAAGAGCCCCAATCACCCACTGTGGTGGCACCAGCCTTGGTGAAGAGCTGCTGCCTGGGCAACCAGCCAGCTGTGCCAAGCCCTCAGCGAACATCTGGGGAAGGAGGGAAGCCTTTGGGGCCGGGGCCGGGCGGGGGGCAGCGAGCAGGCTCTGCTGAGCCGCTGGCTGCCGGCTGAGCACTCTGCTCATTTCCCTTTGCCAATTCATCAGCTGGGCAACGTGCTCGGAATGAGAGGCCCTAATTAATTGCTCCTCCACATCCCCCCACCCTGCCACCACCACCACCACCTCCACGGCAGCATCCTGCCCTGCCCCCCGCTCCGGCCAGCCCCCGGTACGCGCCGGTTGGCATTTCGCGATCGGGAGGCATCCTAATTACCGGAGAGTTCTAACACCTTCCATTTCTCGCCCGTCGGACTGACACCCTGTCAAGAGCAGAAGAGACTTGCCAGAGGTTTTGACAACACTAATTGCCCCTATAATCTAAAAACACAAAGGAGAGGCGATTAGTGGAGAGGGCCTCGGCTCTCGATCCGACACGAGGTTTTCACAACGTTACAGCAAAACAAAAGCGAAGCTCTTTAGAGTTTGATGGCTGCTAACAAAAGCAGAATTATATTTTCATACAACCTCTGGTGGCATGAAATGGCTTTTTTTTCCCTTCTTTTTTTCCCCTCCCCCTTTTTTTTTGTGGTTCCCCCCCCCGTTTTTTTTCCCTTGCCTTCCGTGCTTGGATGTGATGCTGATACAAGGGAAATGGTGAGGGAGGTGTGAATGGGGCAAGGCTTGGAGGTGTTGCCTCCTTCCCTGGAGGTGTTGCCTCCTTCCCTGGAGGTGTTTAAAGTCAGGTTGGATGGAGGCCTTGAGCAACCTGGTCCAGTGGAATCATAAAGGTTGGAAAAGGCCTCTAAGATCATCAAGTCCAACCATCAACCCAGCACCACCCTGCCCACTAAACCATGTCCTGGAAGGTGGAGTTGGAACTAGGTGATCTTTAAGGTCCCTTCCAAGCCAAACCATCCTAAGATCATCAAGTCCAACCATCAACACAGCACCACCATGCCCACGAAACCATGCCCTGAAGTGCCATGTCCTGGAAGGGGCAGTTGGAACTGGATGATCTTTAAGGTCCCTTCCAACCCAACCCATTCTATGAGCCTGGTGCTCAGTCTGGTGAGGGCCATCTGGGTTCCCACTCCTGGCTAAGGTTTCCATGGAGGGCAGGAAGCTTCTTCAGGAGAAATTGCCATTTACAACAACTTTTGTCCCCACTGACGCCATTTATCACCAGTACTGGCTGCCAAGGAGGTTGTGGTGCTGTCACCAGCAGCTGGCTCAACCTTGGTGTGGAGCAGCAAACCATGGTGCTGGGGCTCTCCATCCTGGGCTCTGGTGACAGCCCCAGCTGCCTCTGGTGGGCAGGGTGACAGCTGCTGCCCCAGCAAAACGAGAGGGGGATGGAAACAGGGCACCTGCTGGCAGCTGATCTGCTAACTGGGAGGGGACAGCATGGGTGGCCCCTGGGATGCTGAGGAGCACAGCTCAGCCCTGGCACTCCATGGTCACTGGTGTAAAACCTTCCCTGTGGCAGGGGATGAGGCCAGGCTGGCATCCCAGGACTGGCACCCCTGGACTTTGGGCAACGGTCACCTCAACATCTCCGGCAGAGGCACTCAGAGCCATCACCAGCCCAAGAAAAAGCCAAAGGGCACCAGGCAGAACAACATGGGGCAGGTCCAAGGGCTTAGCAGTGCCCAGCTGCCTCCTCTCTGTCCTGTCCTTCCACACTTTGGTGGCACCAGGTGCAAGGGCAGCCGGGGCCCATCCTGACACGCGGCGGCGGCTCCGCACCCAGCACATCCCAGCAGGTCCCCAGCAGCCAGCCCTGCAGCAGCGGCTGGTCCCCAGCCGACGCGTCAGGAGCTGGCATCTGCCAGACACCGAGTCAGGAAGGGTTTGACTCAGGGCTTGGCTGGCTGCCACCCCACAGAACTGCTTACTAACAGCTCCGGCTGCCTCCCAGCAGGGCCGGGCGCTGCGGCGGGGGCCGGCAGCAGCCTCTCCCGGGGGTGATTTTCCAGGCGGTGCCGGTTGTAATCCCTCCGTGCCAGGGGAAGAGGCGGACACGGCTCAGCAGGCAGCGGGTGGGAAACGAGACAGGGATTACAGGGGAAGCTTGGAGAGGCTCTGCCAAAGCTGCCTGAGCCAAACGGGATTTGGCCGTAAGGCAGCAGCCCGGGGAGCCAGGCTCCCAGTCCCCTTCCCCTCGCAGCTAATGCTCTGCGTTTGGTTTCTTTGCTTTCCTTTTTAATGGGAAGTGAATTGCAGCTCCCAGTCATGAGGCAGAGCAGGGAAAGGCACAGCCTGACAGCCAGCCTTGGCTCTCAGCACCGTGGGGCTGCCCTTGGAGGGAGGGCTGCCCTCCCCTCCCGACCCCCGGGGCACCTGGCTTGGCACGGAGCGGGAGCAGGGACATCCCCCCTGAGCCTGGGCGTGGGAGCAAGCCTGTGGTGTGCTCAGCCCCAAGGCATCTCTGCACTGACCTTCACCTCCCAGCCACATGTCATGGTGCCACATGCTGTGTCCCCGGGGGCAGCACACTGCCACCACTGTGTGAAGGAGCAGCTCTGGGTCCACACCTCAAAGCACATCTCCAAACTCCTGCCCCAGCAGCCCAGACCTTGTCCCTGTTGGCCTGGAGGGGCTCTGGCAAACCCACAATGGGTGCACAGCAGCTACCTGGGGTGCTGGATGCTGCCCACAGAGCCCAGGGGGCTGCACATTCTCATCCCTGATCCAGTCTCAGGGTTTAACTCCCAAGGAGAAGCAACAGCAAACAGCTGTGCTGCCTTCCTGGGTGTTAAACAACCTTTGAATTCCAAACCCAACAGGAACAAACCAAGGAGGTTGGTGAGGGAAGCTGGGAGCCGAAGCAGGGAAACAAAACCCACCAAGAGCAGCTTCTGGTCTGCTGATTTTAGGGGCAGGGGATGAGCAAACCCCACCCCCACCAGAGCACCTGCTTCTGACTGTTGCAGCTGGCAGAGAGCAAACCCTTCACTTGGAGCCCTTCAAGCTCCCGGGCACAGCCAGGCTGTGCTCAGCAGCTCCAGGCAAGCTCCCAGACTCAGCTGGCTTCAACCATCTGCAAGAGCTTCCAGCGCCTGGGGCCAAGCAGCAGTGCCACTCACACCAGTGCCACCCCAGCCACGGTTATACACACTTGAGGGGTGGCACAGGGCCACCCAAACACTGCCCAGCTTCTATCCCCTCTCTGCTCACACCACATCGTGACTGAACCTTAACAAGATGGGACAGAGATGGTGACCCAAAACCTACCCGGGGCCAGAGGAGAAACTCCCCCCAGGGCTGTAAGGGAGCTGCAGCTCCCTGTGCCTGGCTGAGCTGGGAGGCTGTTGAGTATGTTGAAAAGCACCAAAGGAGTAACTGCCCTGGGTGGGGGCTGCAGGAGGAGGGTGGCATGGGGTGAGCAGGTGAGGGGGCACCAGCATAGCTGTGTGGAGGACAACCAGGCGCTGCTGCTCAGCTGCATGCATAGAAAAGCAGGAATCAATCCCTGGTGTGTTCCCCCCGCGGGTGCACCCTCGTTAGCTCAGCTGCCCTGCCAGGGAGGCACTAATCACAACTAATTGGGCTGCAGGTCACTAGAAGTTGAAAGGGAGCTGGCTGGGGAATGCTGATGGCAGTGATGATGGTGGGCTGGAGCTCTCGCTGCCCTTCCTAGGCTCAGGAGGAGCTGCTGCCCCTGGGCATTGCCCAGGCAGGGCTACCAGGGGCCACATCACCTCCACGGGCACGGGGCACTGGCACAGCTCCTCATGCTGCTGCAGCCTGCAGGGACTGAAGTGACTTGTTGCTCCCCCATTAATCCACAGGGCTGTGGGTGCCGGGGGGGGGGAGGGGGGATGATGGAGAGGGACGGTGGCAGTGGCTATGGGCTGGCAGAGCTGGGGGCTCCGGGAAGGAGTGGGGGGAGCAGCGCCGGGGACAGGCAGCAGTGCTAGAAGATCAAATGGAAAAATCCAGCACTGCTCGAGCCCAGATGGACAGGCTGCTGGATTTTTTTCCTGGAGAGGGAAGGCAGAAGGGCTGGTATTGATCTGTCTTCATTACCCATTTCACTCAAGTTTCAAATCAACAAAATACACTTTTCCGCTCCGCTGCCCTCCCCGCCGCCGCAGACAAAAGAAAAGCAATTTCCCGCAGCCTGCTCCAAACTCCTCTCCCCTTCCCTCGGTGCCCTTCAGCCCCTCTCCCGTTCCACAGCCTTTTGAACCTCAGCAACTCTCTCCCACCGGCAGCTGGGAGACCCTTGGCCGCGAGGGCTGAGCTGGGGAAGGGGCTCGGTGCCTCCAAGGCAGAACTGCCCCAGCACCAAGCGCCCGAGGCGCTGACCTTCCGAACCTGCTCCAGCACCTCCTGCCGTGGGCTTCACCAGGGAGGGATCCACTGCTCCTGACCAGCCTCATGCAGGAGAGCAGCAACTGCAACAACTCTCCTCAAATCACAGAATGGGTTGGGTTGGAAGGGACCTTAAGGGTCACCCAGTTCCAACCCCCTGCCATGGGGAGGGACGCCTCCCACCAGCCCAGGCTGCTCAAGGCCTCGTCCAGTCTGGGCTTAAACACTTGCAGGGATGAGGCACCCACAGCTTCTCTGGGTAACCCATTCCAGTGTCTCACCACCCTCACAGTGAAGAGCTTCCTCCTAACGTCTCATCTAAATCCAGCACTTTGTTGGCACCTGCCAAGTTTCTGAGAGTTTTCGAGTTGCAAGGCAAATAAAACCACTTGGAAACGCCTCAGGGCTGGGATTTTTGGGCATTGATTTTGGGTGCAGCTGGAACTGGGGGGGGCAGCTCTGAGGTTCTCCACATCCCCCTCCCGGCATCAGTGGGGAGAGAGAGCTCCAAAACAAACCCACCCCAAGGTCCTGCCCGAGCCCAGCAGCTCCTTGTTTGTTTTCAGGCTCACACCGTCGCCGACCGTAGTTAATATTCCTGCTGGCTCCGTGCCCCACAACCATCCTGGCCCCATCAGCAGGGGGGCAGGAGCTGCTCACTGCCAACCCAAGTGCAGGGGCTTGGTGAGCACAGGGAATTCACAGCGCTCCTGGGTGCTGGGGGTCCTGCTTGCCCTGCCCACGCTGGGACCCTTGCAGCTTCACAGGTTGCATCGGGTTGGAAGGGAGCTTCAAAGCTCAGCTTGTCCAACGCCCCTGCAGGCAGCAGGGACACCTCCAGCTAGATCACACTGAGTCTGGCCTTGAACGTCCCCAGGGAGGGGGCCTCAACCAATCCCTGGGCAACCTCCTGCTCACTTTGCCTGGGACTGGGTGCCAGGAGCGGAGGGGAGGTCACTGAAACAGCTTTGCCCCCAAACCCCTGAGAAACGTGGAAGCTTGGATTTCCACAGCTGGGGGGGACTGTGGTGCAGCTGCACATCCACAGGCAAAGCCCGGGGGGGTCCAGGCTGGCACCTAGGAGCACTCCATTGCCCAAACACTGCAATGAATCCCCCCCAGTCCTGTCTGATACCCCTCCTCCCTCGCCAGCCAGGGGCTGCTGCGCAGGGACTCAGCCTTTCTGCTCCTCCTCCAGCCGTCCTGGCCAGTCTCATCCACACCACTGCCTTAGATAAACTTCCTTTCAAAGGAGCCTGCTTAATCCTCTATCTCCCCTCGGTCAGATCCCGCTCCAGCTGCCGGCTGGGCTCGGGGAGCCGGGGGGGGCAGGGGGGAGGAAGAGGCCGTTCGCTGCTGAGTTATGAGCTATTTCTGACTCACGTCTACAACTTTCACAAGTCCTTTTGCAACACAAGAAGGGAGGAGGGGAGAGGAAAGCAGATCCAGCTCGCTCCGGCAAAGCCGCCGGCCAGATGGGCAGGAGAGAGCAGCAGCCAGGGGGGAACGGGGTGGGAAGAGAGCAGCGAGAGAGTCAAGAGCGAGGGCACCACAGCTGGGAGCAGCGAAGGGTGGGCAGCAGGAGGGGTGAGGGAAGAAGTGCAGACAGGGTAAGAGGTGAGGGCAGACAGGAGGTGAGGGCAGAAGTGCAGGCAGGAGAAGAGGTGCGAGGGGGAGCAGGGGCACAGACAGGCGCCCACGGAGGGGAGCGAGGCCCGGGTTACCGGAATCTGACTTCACCCTGTCCGCCTTTGTCCCGCAGCCGTTTCCATGCACTGAGTGCATTTCCTTCCTGCCAGCAGCGCTGGAGCAGAGCCGCCGCCTGTGCCGCAGGAGCCCCGACCGACCCCCGCGGCTCGGCTCTGGCTGCTGCTTCCCAGCCCGGTGGGCCAGCCGAGGCGGGGGGCGGTCTCTGAGCTCTGCCAAGCCCACCCCAGTCCTGGCAGCACCAGGCTGGCACTTGCTGCTGGTTGAGGCTCAGCCGTGCCCCAGCTCGCGGAGCTGGGAGAGGAGCTGCTGCTTGCCCGTCCCGGCCCTGGCTCTTGCCACCCTCCCGCTGCCATGCTGGCTCAGCCTGGCACAGGCAGGACCTCCAGCTCTGAGAGCGCTTGTGCTAATTACTTTCCTTTGTTAATTAAGCCCACGTGGCTCTAATAAGGTAACCTGCTGTTCTCCGATAAATTTAATTAGCCTGAAGGGAGAGCCCCTCCGCACAGCTATTTAAATTGTCACTTTCCATCGCCTGGGCTTTGCTTCTTCCTGCCTCCCCCCTCCCCAGGTTCGTGTTCCTCTTCTGCCCCTTTCCTTCCCGAGTTTGGCTCCTTTCCTTTGGTGGAAGAGGGCAGCAGGGGACCAGAGGGGAAATCCCCCCACCCCTATGGCACGATGCCAGTCAAGGGTGCTGCACCCACCCCATGCCCCATTTTCCTGCCAGTGCCACAAACCCTACCCCAGATGAGCCTCTGGCCCATCCCAGTGGCAGACCCACACTTGGAGGACCTGCCCTGGGACGGGTCCTCATCCAGCCCCTGCACCCCACTCGCAGCACCCAGCATCAACCCTGGGGTGCCCCAGCCCTAGCAACTCTGCACCTCCCTGTCCAAAATGCTCTCCCAAAGTATGGTGGCACATGGTGAGCTTCTCTCCCTGGCCCTTGCCTCACCTGGAGCCAGCACTTCCTTCAAGTGACCCTTTCCCACCACATCAGCAAACATCAGGGACCAAAACCCCCTCCCCAAAAATCACCCCACGAAAGTTCTGGAGGTTCCCAGGGGGTTTAACTCTTGGTGGGCTCCTGCTGTGCTTTACCCATCCCAAAGCCAGAGGTGTTGTTTCCACAGGCACCTCCCACAGCACCGATCTGCAGCTGAGCCCCTCCCTGATGGGGGCTGATGGGGGCGAGGGGAAGGACACCGTCCTGGGGCTCACCTGCACCGCCGGCTGCTTGCCCTCATTGCTGCTGGGGGAGCTCAGCCCCGTGGCCTGCTGCAGCAGGAACTGCCGTGCCACCTGGAGAGCCTGCAAAAGAGACACAGCAGGGTGGGCAGGAGGAAGGCTGCCCTCCTCCTCCCTCCTCGGGGCACATTCCCCCTCCAGCTCCCCAGAGCAGAGGCCAGACCCAGGGCTGGCTGTGGAGCTGTGGTGCTGAGGCTCAAAGCCATGGAGATGTGGTGCTGAGGGCCATGGTTTAGTGGTGAGCAGACAGTGCTGGGTCAATGCTTGGACTTGGTGGTCTCAAAGGCCTCTTCCAGCCAAAGGCACTCTGAAGGCCAGGTTGGGTGAGCTCTAGTGGAAGGTGTCCCTGCCCATGGCAGGGAGGTTGGAACTAGATGAGCTCTGAGGTCCCTTCCAAGCCACTCTATGAGTCTGTGAATCCCAGAGGTCTTTTCCAACCTTAATGAGTCTACAGATATTCAACTTGAGCAAAGCAGCTTCCTCCAGGAGCTGAGAGCAGGAGAGGGAATAAAAAACCAAATCACAGAATAGACTCAAAAGACCTTTTTGAGACCATCAAGGCCAACCCTTAACCCAACACTGCCAGGTCACCCCTAAACCATGGCCCTCAGCACCACATCTCCCCAGCTGTGGAACCCCTCCAGTACCCAGCTGCTGCTCCCAGCCCCACTTCCTCCTACACTCCTGATTTTTGCTTTTCAGGATTATTTTCCCCCTGGGTTTTGGGTCCCCTTCAGAACAACCAGGCCATTGTAGCCCTGCCCGCAGACCAGGGCTGCGGCAGGCCCCGGCGCGGGGTCAGAGCCTGGCTCAGAGCGGTGCTGCCAGCGGCGCGGCTCCGGCTTCCTGGCTGTCATCACCCCGGCCATAAATCACTGCTCTGGCTTCCAGGAGGTGGCTGCACGCCCCGAGAAAGGGCCACTTGTTAATTCTCCACATTTCCAGCTATAAAGAAGAAAGCCCCCAGCCCGCGGGCCGCCTCTCCAGCCCTCCCTGCCAAACCGGCTGTGCCCGTGCCAGGGGTGCACCTTGGCACACGGCTCTGCTCCACTCAACCCTCGATGCTCTGCAAATCAGGGAGCACCCCTGGCACCCTTAAAATAGAGCACCCAAGGAAATGGTCTCTAGTGGCCAGCTTAAGGTTCAGACTGGCCACGAGGAACGATTTCTTCCCCAGCCTGGGCTGGTGGGAGGTGTCCCTGCCTGTGGCAGGGGGCTGGAACTGGATGAGCTTTGAGCTCCCTTCCAGCCCAAACCATTCTATGCTGGTGATAGACCACCACAGAATGATGATTCTAAGACCCAGTGTGATGCTCCTATGACGAATCACCACAGCTGCACCCCAGGGTGCACCCAGATCCTAGCTCCCAGACTCTCCCCACGCCTACCAACTCCTCCTGAGCATCCCTGGCCAGCTCCTGATGGAATTCCCTTGATCCAAATGCTGGAAAACTCAAACCCTTGAGGTCAAAAGTGGCAACTGGCTGCTGGGAGTCACTGGTGGTGTGAACCCATGGTCCAAGCGGCAGAGCTGCCACAGCCCCAGCACAAGATGCTTTCCTCCATGCCATGTTGTGTCCCTGTTATTAGCAGTAATAGATGTGCCTGGGTAATGGGAACACAAACCCAGCTGGCAGTTATGACAGCTCAAGGTCTGATATTTTAATTACTTTTGGGAATGAAAACAGTGATTCCAGTTAAAAGCCAAGGGTGGAAGAATTCACTGGGTGGCTGCTCGGCACCAGCAGAAGCAGCAGGTTCAAGGCACCCACCTGAGGGTGGGCACTGCCCTGCCCTGCACCCCGTGGGTGCTCACCAGCTGCCTGAGATTTAGCTTCCTCCCCCACCCCCCCCACCCCTTCCACCTCTTTGAGAGAGGTTTGCATAGATTTGGGTTCTCCAGCTGGACCATGTGAAATTCCTCCACTGTTCCTAAGGGCCATCTCACAGAGGTGACCCAGAGAGGCAGGTCCCTGCCCCAGCCCAACAAAAGGTATGGAAAACACAGCAAAGAGAAGGGGGAAAGAGAAGAGCTACGATGCCAGGGCCTAGAAGAGTGCTAGAGAGGACTTCTCCCAGAGTCTGCAGCCTGCTCCAGGGCTCCAACAGCCTCACACCAAAGCATTTTCTCCTCCTCTTCAGATGCAACCTCCTGGGTTCCAATTTGTGCCCTCTGCCCCTTGCCCTGTCCCTGGGCACCACCACCAAGAGCCTGGCCCCAGCCTCTTGCCCCTCACCCTTTATCTCTTGCTGAGCATTGCTCAGCTGCCCTCTGGGGCTGCTCTTCTCCAGGCTCTCGGCCCCAGGGCTCTCAGCCTTTGCTCCTCACAGAGCTGCTCCAGGCCCCTCAGCAGCTTCCCAGCCTCCACTGAACTCTCTCCAGCAGTTCCCTGTCTCTCTCGAACTGGGGAAGCCCAGAACTGGACCAAATACTGCAGCTGTGGCCCCAGCAGGGCAGAGTAAATCCAAACAGTGCCTGGTCTGCAGGTGCCCCTGAGCCCCCTGTGCCCGGCTGGCTCAGCCCCACCGCCGCCCGCCCCGCACCGCCTCTCAGGGGGGAATTTAATTCACTCCCCGCTGGCTCTCTCACTTTGTTGTGCTCTGAAGCACGAAATTACAAGATTTACAGGGGGGGAAAGAAAAAATGACATGGCCTTACAATTGCACACAGAGGCCTCTCCAGCAGCGCCCCGGAGCTGCCCCCTCCCTCCCTCCCTCCCCACCACCCGGCAGTGATTTCCACTTCAGCCCAGCCTAAGCTGAGCTCAGCCTGCTAACGAAGGATGCTCTGGCTGGTAGTGCCTGGGGCTGCAAACCTGTTGCACGAGGCAGATGGAGCCCCAGGAACTGAATCTCGGGATGCAGAACTCCCTCTCCTGTGAGTTCGGTACCCTAAGGGCAGGAGGATAAACAACTTCCCGTCAGGATCAGCATGGAACTGTCACCCACGAGCTCCCCTTGGGGCTTAGGAGCTGGGAAAGCAGAAGGAAGTCAGCTTCCCGTGTAGGAGTGGCTGGGATCTCACCTCCTGGCTCTGTGAACAGGACGGGGCTGGGGGAAATGATTTTACTTCAGAAGCTGGGATCGTGCTGCACGGTGCTGCTCAGGAGTCATTAGCACCTTACCCGTAATTAGGAACGAATGGGTCCTGTCACATCCATCATGCTCCTGGATGGTTCCCTTTGATCACCAAATTATCCCATAAAAAACTTTGCAACGTCTCAGACACTCACATCAAGAGCTGCTGCTGCTCGGCTTTGTCCTCTCCAAAAGCAGCAGCAGCAACACAGTTTCAGGGCTGAGGAAGAGGATGGTGAGCTGGGCTCACAGCCTCCCCCCCCCCCCCCAGGCTGTGTGGGGGCACAGAACACAGCAGGTTTTGGCAGGAAGGTGAGTGCTGGGATGGGGGGCAGTAAATAACCCACTCCTGGGATTAATCCCAGCTCCAGCAAAGGCTCCAGAGACACTGCCAGGACCAGCTCTGAGCTGTGCCTGTGGCACGAGAGGTTTCCCTGCCGGGGAAGGGGCTCTTGGGGTACCCTGCCCAGGGGGATGTTTTCCTCTTCCTGGAGACATTAAATCCCTCCAGACTGCTGGATAAACCAAGGCTGAGTCCTCCTCCTGACTTCAGCTGAAAGCATCACATCCTTCAGTGGGGAGCAGCCCACGACCCCAGCTTCCACCCAGCACGCCTGGGGATCATCAGTTCTTCCCCCACAGGCTCATGCTCCAGCCAGGGGGACTGCACATCTCCACCCTGTACTTGATGGAGCCAGGCCAGGAAGGCAGAAATTTCCCTGCCTACCCCACAGCAAGCAGCACAACCTTCCCTTTCTGCTGTGGGGAACAGCAGCTCCGGCCTGGGCCCAGGGAGGGGAGATGAGGGGATGCAGGATCCCGGGGCAGGGAGGGGATGCAGGATCCCGGGCCAGGGAGGGGAGATGGCAGCTCCCATCCCTTCTAGAGTGCCTGGCTCACACTTCAGCCCCTACCTTAACCCCTTCATTCCTGCCTGGCCACCTGTATGCCCTCAAAACCTGCCCATTCTGACCCTCTCCAAGGTCTGCCAGTGCCTGGGAAGAAAAGAAGTCAAAAGGGACGAAACCCTTGGGTGAGGCTGGAGCCATCCAGGGGGCTTTCCAAAAGCACAAGTTCCAAACTCCCCAGATCATTAACTAACTAATTAATTAATTAATCCCTCAAAACAGTGCAAGAGGAGGGGAAAAAGAAAAAGTCCTGCCCAGGGTATTTTTACAGCCTCTGAGTTCACCAGGGGTTGGGTTTATGAGGGTGTAGCTTTTAATCACACCCAGTGGTGCCCGGACGCTCGCAGCTTGCCTCAGCCAAGAGCAGCCTGAGCCTGCTGGCTGCTTGCTCCACAGGCCCAAAAATAGCCAAGGGATTTTCCACCTGGATGGGATCAAAGCCCTTGCATGGGGTTTTAACCTCTGAGGAGCAAAGGAGGGGAAAAAAAAAAACACCAACCCAAAAATCACCACCCTAAAAATAGCATTGAACCAAGAACTTTGCAAGGGAAAAGGGGGAAGGAAAAGAGGAGCTGTGATGAGTCTGGGTCCTCCCTTTTGCCTCCACAGTTTGGTTTGGGGTTGTTGGCTTTTTTTTTTTTTGGAGGGTAGAGGAAGGGATGAAAAAAAAAAAGGTTAAAAAAAGGAGTTTTGGCCTAACCTCATCCAAATGACATCGTCACATTCCAGAATTAGAGCCATTAAAACAACACACAGAGGGATATTTTTAGATGGATATTAACAGTAAATGATGCCATATTGAGCAGCACTTCCACCCAGCCCTGCCCTGCCCTAACCAGAACCAAATGGCTCAAAAGAGAGCAAAATTAACCCAAAAAAAAAAAAGAGACAAATATTCACAGCAGGAGGGAGGGGAAAAAGAAAAAAAGAAATAAAATTAAAAGAAGTCCTTTTGAGAAGCAGCTCTGGGCCTGCCTCAGCCCCAGCTGTGCTCCCTTCCCCTGTGCTCTCCCCCATGCTCCTGGGCTTCAGTCCTCCACTCTTGGCTTTGGGAAGGGTTAAAATCCAGTGCCACTGATGGAGGACACAAGGAACAAGCTCCTGACAGTCCCATCCCGTGGAGAGGAGGAAAAAGGAGGGGGGAAAGGGAAGGGAAAAGGGGGAAAAAGAGAATAAAAGGGGGAAAAAAAAGGGGGGGGTGAGGAAAGGGGGAGGAAAAAAAGGGGAGGTGAGGGAAGGAGGAAAAAAAGGGGGGGTGAGGGAAGGAGGAAAAAAGGGGGGGGTGAGGGAAGGAGGAAAAAAAGGGGGGGTGAGGAAAGGAGGGAAAAAAGGGGGGGAGGAAAGGAGGAAAAAAAGGGGGGGTGAGGAAAGGAGACCCCAGAAGCACCCCAATCATTGGGGAGCAGAATCCATTTGGTGTGGGTGTCCCCTGACCACCCCCACTGCCCCCTGCACCCCAACAGCCAAACTGGAGCATCTCCCATCCTTACCCCTTGCAGGGATGTGACCCCCCCAGGATCCTTCCCCATCCCAGGGATGTGCCACCCCCCTCACCTCGCTGCCCCCATTTCCTGCCCAGCCTTCCTCCACTGCGGATTACCCGGGCAGTGGGGGGGTGCTTGGCATGGCGGGGGGCCAGGGGCCAGCCCCCACATTAAAACCTCATTAATGCACCGAGGCGTCGGGGCCCTTTGGAGCCCGGTTCGAGGATGTCAGCGCCGGAGGTCTCGCCAGGTTCCCACAGCAACGGCGCTGGGAGACCCCGGGCAGCGGGCAGCCCTCCCATGCCCCCGGGCGACCTCTCCCCTCCGCCAGCCCCGGCACAAAGCGGCAGCTATTCAGGCTTTTCAACCCAATCCCACCATTGAAATCCAGGGATTTAACCTGAACGCCATCCCCTGGGCTTTGAGGAGAGGGAGGGAAGGAGGGGAGGAGGCTGCTCCAGCCCTGCTGGGGAGGGGGATGCCCTTTCCCCGCTCCATCCCATTGGCCTCCTGCTCTCCCTCCAGTCTCTCCGGACCAGGGGATACTCTGAAGTCGCCTGGATTGGGGTGGACAGAGGGACCAGGCACATCTGAGGGTGGTGACAAAGCCATGCTCCGTGGCAGGGCAGAGCCAGAAACACATCTGGCAGTCCCTGTCTTGGCAAAGCCCACCCTCATCCTCACCCATCCTCATCCTCTTGCTCTGGGGACCCTCCAGAGGTCACAAAACAGCCTCAGTGGGGCTCTCTGAGCACCCCATAATACTCCTTCCCTCGAGCTCCCACCCCTCTCCAGAAGGCATCCTCAGAGAGAAGTTTTAAGCTGGGAAGTCTCAGCAAACAAACCCCAGGGCTGTCTGGGTTCACCTCGTCAAAGGGGCGAGAGCAGAGAGGCTGTGGGCACCCAGGGAGGCCCAGACAAGCTCAGGACACCTGAAGGTGCAAAACCTGCCAGGGACAAGGACAGCCCAAGTGCCACCAGGAGCTCCAGCACCCAAGCCAAACACTATGGACATGGGTGGGTAGCTCAAGTTCTAGGAGAAAATTTCTCTCCTGCAGCAGTGGTCAGGGACTGGCAGAGGCTGCCCAGGGAGGTGGTGGAGTCCCCATGCCTAGGGGTGCTCCAGAAAGGTGTGGCCATGGCACCTGGGGACAGGGGCTGGTGGCCACGGTGGTGTTGGGTGGATGGTTGGACTGGATGAGCTCAGAGGGCTTCTCCAAGCCAAACCACTCCATGATTCTGTGAAACAAGGACGAGGGCTGGGTGCTGACCTTTGGAGAGCTGTGGTGGAGCCGGGACAGAGGAGCTGTCAGCCGGGAATAGCTCAGTGGTCCGAGAGCCTGCCTGTGCCAGGATGCTGGATGCTCCCAAGGATGGTGCAGAGCCTTCATAAAGCAGCTAATTGTGCACAACTCTCTAGATGAGGACATTTATTCCTGACCCCAGCTGGTGCTCAGCCTGCTCCCTGAGGCGTGAAGATTGATGGTCCTGGGGATGGTTTCTCCCTGCCTCCCCCCAGGTGCTGTCACTGCAGGACCTGCTTTGCTTCTGGAAGTTTACCAAACCCTCTGCTTTAATCCCACGTGCCAGCGACTTTCCCAGGGTGATTCCAGGGGGATGTGAGCAAAGAGATGCAGAAAGGTGGAAAGAAACCCAGGTCGTGCTCCGGGGCAGGGCAGGATGAGCTGTGGGTGAGCTGGGGGTGCAGCAGCAATGCTCTGCATGGCAAAACTCCCTTTTTCCTCCTCCCCTTCCTTCTTTTCTGGAGGGGGTGACCCCATTTGACAGCCACCCTCTGACTCTGACTGCATCCAGTTCTGGAGCCCCCACTACAAGAAGGATCTGGAGGTGCTGGAAGGTATCCAGAGAAGGGCCACGAGGAGGAGCAGAGGGCTGGAGCTGCTCTGCTGCGAGGACAGATTGAGAGAGTTGGGGTTGTGCAGGCTGGAGAGGAGAAGGCTCCCAGGAGACCTTCTTGTGGCCTTCCAGGATCTGCAGGGGGCTACAAAAAAGCTGGGGAGGGACCTTTGAGGGTGTCAGGGAGTGATAGGACTGGGGGGATGGAGCAGCACTAGAAGTGGGGAGATTCAGACTGGCTGTGAGGAAGAAGTTGTTCCCCAGGAGGGTGGTGAGAGCCTGGCACAGGTTGCCCAGGGAGGTGGTGGAAGCCTCCTGCCTGGAGGTGTTTGCAGCCAGGCTGGAGGTGGCTGTGAGCAACCTGCTGTGGTGTGAGGTGTCCCTGCCCATGGCAGGGGCTTGGAGCTGGCTGAGCCTTGAGCTCCCTTCCAGCCCTTGCAGCGATTGTATGTCTGGGCCAGGCAGGAGGAAGCATCTCCCTTCTGCCCTGCTGCTGGGTGAGCCCGGGGAGGGGAGGGAGCTGCGGCAGGGTGACTCTCAGCAGCATTTCACGCATGATTACCCTTCAGAGCAGGGGAACAGAGGCTTAACTGCGTGCGAAACGGCCGCGATTCAGGTAATGGATTTACAGCACTCACTACCAAAGTATCAGACACAGCAATTTTTTACAGCTTTCACGCTGGAATTTATGGCTCAGGGAGGCGATCTCCAGCCCAGGCAGGGATCATTGCCTTATTTAGTAGCCGAGGAGGAAAATTTATGCTTTTTGCCAAAGTTTGTTTGGAAAGGTAACCTGCAGGCACGCAGAGAGGTTCTCCTCCCCCTCCCCTCCCCTCCCTGCAACCCCTCCTGCAGCTGGAGCAGCTGGGGGCCACCCAGCCCCGCGCACAGGCTCCCTACACACACACACACACACACACATACACACACGTGTGCTCAAGGGCAGAGCTGCTACACAGAGGTCACAAAGGGGTTTGGCCACGTGTGTGAGGTGAGAAGGCACCAGGAGGAGCCAGGGGATGGGGGACCACAGCTGGTGACCCACCTGGAGAACCCAAAACACACTCAGAGAAAACCTGCTCCTTGCTTTCACAGAAGGCACTGGGTTGGAAGGGACCCTCGAAGGTCCTCTTGTCCGACCCACTGCAGGGCTGAGCAAGGACATCTCCGGCCGGGTTTTACACCCAGCAGGTCTCTCCTCTGCTCTCCCAGCCCTCCTCCATTTCCTACATCACTTCCCCCCCCCCCCCCCACCAGGGGAGGACAGAGCAGGCAGAGGCCACCAGCACAAGGCAGCAAAACTCAGCCATCTCTGGGGCAGCAGACACAATCCACAAGCTACACAGAGCTGGGTTCCACCTCCTGAGGGGTGTGCACCCCACAAGGACAGGGGCCTGCTGTTTGGGGTAGCTCCTGCACCCCAGCTTCAACAGGGACGACCAAGCCTGGTGCAACCCAGCCCTGGGGATGAGGGGAGGGCAAAATCGGGTGCTGCCCCAAACCAAATCCTTGCAGGACCCAGTTCCACCTTGCTTTGTGGGAGAAGCAATCACAGAACGCATCGGGCCGGGTGGAACCCTCCAAGCTCCTCCTGTGCAACCCCCCGCGGGCAGCAGGGACACCTCCAGCCCGAGCAGGCTGCACAGGGCCACATCCAGCGTGACTGTCAACACCTCCAGGGATGTGCCCTCAGCCAAGCAAGCAAGGACATCCTTCCTACCTGCTGCTGCTGGAAGTGCAGGAGCTCCACGGGGCTCATCTCGCCGTTGGTCTCGCCGCTGGCGGCTCCCTCGCGCCCGCCGCCCCCTGCCCCCGCGCCGCCCCCGCCGCCCTCCGCCTGGTTGCTGAGGCTGCTGACCCCATTCTGGCTGGAGGGAGTGGACCTTATCGTCTCCGAGGCAGACTCAACCATCATGACTTGCTAGCAGGACCTGAGGAGAAGGAGAAAAAGCAGAGGTTGAAATCCCAGGCTGGCATCCACGCCTCTGCCTTGCCCGCTGCCCAACCCTTGCCCTGCCCCAGCTCTGACCCCAGCAAAGTCTGGTGAGCAGATGCAGGGATGGTGGTGGAGTCACCACCCCTGGAGGTGTTCAAAAACATGTGGCCATGGCACCTGGGGACAGGGATTAATGCCATTAGTGATGTTGGGTTGATGGTTGGAATCGACCTTAGAGAGCTTGTCCAACCAAAACAGTTCTATGAATGCAGGGCTGGGATGCCAACCCCCTGGCACATGCAGGGCTGGGATGCCAACCCCCTGGCACATGCAGGGCTGGGATGCCAACCCCCTGGCTGGATTTATCTGTGTTCAGTGTACTCCAAAAGAACAAACACGCAGCAGCTGGAGCTGCCATGAAGATGCTGCCAGCCCTGCACAGCACCAAGGCAAAGCAAGAGCAACCCATCCCCGAGGAGAGCACCACACCTGCAGCTCTCTCCCAGCCTGCAGCTCTCTCCCAGCAGGATGCACGATGTCAGACTCCAGGAACCCAGGTATTTTTCACAGGATCCCAGAACACTTCACTTTGAGAAGCTGGAGACAGCAAAGGCTGAGCTCTGGCACAGCCAGCACACAGAGCCTGAGCTGTGAACTGCACCCTGAAAACCTCCACAACGTTGCCCCCTTTCCACAAAGGGCTTCAGCTCCCAGCAAATCTGCACTTCCCAGTGGGAAAAACCACCTGGCAGGAAGCTGCCACCAGGCTGAGGGAGCCCCGAGGTAGTGTGGAGCTGGGAAGTGGCAGAATGAGAGCATGGCAGAAAGGATCACCTGGGAAATCTTCCCTTTCTCCCAGACACCTCCCTGCGCCCCCTCATGCCACAGTACTCCTTGGATGCCTTCCAAAGGCACTGCAGGGTGCAGGGGCTGCAACAGCCACCACATTTCCAGCCCCCACCTAGCCCCCAGCAGCTCTGGTGCTTCACTCCATGCAGTTCCTTCCCTCTTGCAAGGCACCAGCACAACACTTTGCCTCCATGGATGGGTTTCATCCCTGTAAACCCTCCCTGCCCATCACCCTGCTCCACCCAGACAGAACTCCTCCCTCTCTACCCTGCCCTAGTGAGGCCACACCTGGAGCACTGGGCTCAGTTCTGGGCTCCCCAGCTCAAGAGAGACAGGGGGACTGGAGAGGGTCCAGTGGAGGTTGAGGTGATGCTGATAGGCCTGGAGCATCTCTGTGAGGAGAAATGTTCCAGTCCCCTAATCCTCTCCACAGTCCTTTTCTGTCCCCTCTCCAGCAATTCCCTGTCCTTCTTGAAGCAGGAAGCCCAGAACTGGATGCAGCATTCCAGATGTGGCCTCACCAGGGCAGAGCAGAGAAGGAGAAGATCCTCCCCTGACCTGCTCATTTCCTTATCCCATCCTGCTACCGGCAGGTGCTGGAGCAGGGTCAGCGCTCACCCGTGGGCACTCAGAGTTGGAACAGGAGGGGGATAAAGAAAGAGGGACAGGGAGAAGGAATCCTACTTCTCCTTTTTTTTTTGGTTGTTGTTGTTTTCTGCTTCCTCTCTCTCTTTTTTCCCCCTCCCCTCCTGCCCCAAAAGGCAGAAAGACAAACCACGAACAACATAATTGCCGAAATGCGGCGTGTAATAATAGCTATTCAGGAGCTGATCATTCATATTAAACAGGGTGAAGCAAGCTCCTCATTTGCATGTGGGAGATGATATGCATTTCAAAAGTCATTTCCTCAGGGTATATGACTGACATTAATTCCCCTGGGGAGCTGCTGGCTCCATCCTGCCGTCCCAGGGCTCCCGAACCCACGCGGGGGGACGCGCCGGCAGCTGCACCGGGGCTTGGGGTTAAGAGGCTGGCTGGTGGGGCTTGGGAAGATGGAGCTGGGGTGCTGGAGCACTGTCAGAGCTTCCCAAGGAATCACAGAATGGGAGGAGCTGGAAGGGACCTCTGGAGGTCGAGTCCAAGAGCTCTGCCAAAGTAGGGGCACCCAGAGCAGGTCGCACAGGAATGCATCCAGAAGGGTCTTGGAAGCTCTCCAGAGAAGACTCCACAGCCTCTCTGGGCAGCCTGCTCCAGGCCTCCAGCAGCCTCACACCAAAGAAGTTTCTCCCCTTGCTCAGATGGAACCTCCTGGCTTCCAGTTTGTGCCCTTTGCTCTGTCCCTGGGCACCACTGAGCAGAGTCTGGCCCCAGCCTCTTGCCCCCCACCCTTTATCTCATGCTAAGCACTGCTCAGCTCCCCTCTGGGGCTGCTCTTCTCCAGGCTCTCTGTCCCAGGGCTCTCAGCCTTTGCTCCTCACAGAGCTGCTCCAGGCCCTTCAGCATCCTCGTAGCCTACACTGAACTCTTTGCAGCAGTTCCCTCTTGAACTGAGCAGCCCAGAGCTGGACACAATACTCCAGCGGTGTCCTCAGCAGGGCAGCAGGAGGGATCAGGAAAGGCTGGATGCTGACCTATGGATGCTGCACTTGGCACAAAGAAAACCCCTGGAAGACAGAAAACCACTTTCTGCCCTCAAAACCTGCAGCTGCTCCTTCCCACCTGCCCAACACCAGCCAGGGTCCTGCAGAAACACTAAATTATTGCTGCTCCTGTTCTCATTCTCCCTCTGAAATCCACACTCAGCCCGGGGTAAACCAGGCTCTGCCCACGGCCAGCAGTCCCCAGGCAGCACCACGGCCAGGATCTGATCAGGATCCAACCAGGGATTGGACTTTCACAAGGAGAAGAGGAACATCCCAGAGTTAGCTACAGCAGGAAGTAGTAAAAAAGGGAAAAAAAAAAGAAGCAAGAGCAAAGTTTCTGGAAAGGATGTCAAACTTTCCTGGCTTCAGGGCACAAATTGAAGCTGAGCTATTGGGAATTAGGAGGAAATCTCTCTTCTGCTGGAGGAGCTGCAACCAGAGGATTGCTCCGTGCAGCCCTGCCAGGGGAGGGCTGCTGGAGCAGATGGAACTGGTGCCAGGGTCCAGCCGGTGATTCCCTCAGCCTGGGACACACCAGGCCAGTTGGGTTCCCTCTCCAAGTCCAGTAAAACTCAGCTTCCCCTTCACAAACCCTGCTGGGATCCTGCACTCCCTGGCTTCCCAAGGCTGCAAGGGAAGTCATCAAGGGAAGTCAGAATAATAATGAAAAGATTTCCATTCACATAAAAGTTTTACAAAACCTTAAAGAAGAGAGCGAGGGAGGAGAAAAAAGAAGCCCAAAGCCAGTGTCTGGAAGGTTATAAAAGTCGATTTACATTGGGAAGGAGTTGGCTTTCCAGCCAGGACTGAGCTGGGATGAGTGAAGCTGTGCTGGGAAGAGCCAAAGCCATGCGCGAGAGCTGGAGCCCAGCACACGCAGCCGGGAGGGCTCTGCAGCATCCCAGCTCCTGCTTTGCATCTGGAGCAGCTCAAACACAGGCAGTGGTTCAGGGATTCTCCAGCCCTGGGTATCCAGAGAGGTCTAATGAGGATCAGACCTTCCCCCAGGCGTCAAAGCAGCGACTGTGTCCAGACAGCCACCGCGGAAGATCCAACACCCAGATAAAGTGGAGGGGGAATGGCTTAGCTGAAAAGGGGAGGGGAAGACTCCCCTCTAACGGCAACGGAGGGGCAGAAGCTGTGCGAATGGATTGCGGCTTGCCCCCTCCCAGACTCCAAACCCCCTCCCTGACTCCAAACCCCCTCCCTGACTCCAAACCCCCTCCCTGACCAAGCTCTCTGCCTTCCCCTCTCCCCCTTTTACTCCTCCATGCACTTTTCGCAGGACAAAGAGAGGGAAGCAGCCTCACAAACGGAGAGAGGAATCCCCCTGCCTTCAGCAGCACCATATGGCAACGAGAGCATATTAATTACCAGGGCTTTTAATTAACAGTTGCTTCATCAGAGCAGTAACACTGCCTTGACATCCCCTGACTCGCTGCTAACCTGCGCGGTGCTCTCCACGCCAAGGCATCAATTCACTTTTATTGACATCCCCCCCCAAAACGGGCACCATACCAGCCGCTGCCAATTAGCACCTCCACACTCTCTAATTAGCACAATTAACAGCCTGATGGATGCCCAGAGCTTCCCTGCAAAGGAGGGTGCAGCTCAGCTGGCTGAGCTGTTGGACATGGCTCCTGTTGCATACACATGTGCCCGGCCTGCGTGTGCCATGCTCCCCAGGGGCCCACAGGAGCAATGTCAGTGTCATGCCAGAGGGCTTGGCATCTCCAAGGAGCCTGGCATGAGGGTTGGACTTGACCTCAAAGGACTGCTTCAACCAAAATGGTTCTTTGATCATCACATAGCCTGGAATCACTGTGGAGCCCAGGGTCACCGTGGAGCCTGGCACAGCCATGGAGCCTGGCATCACCACGAGGCCTGGCATCACCACGGAGCCTGGCTTTGCCAAGGAGCCCGGCATCACTATGGAGCTTGGCATCACCATGGAGCCCAGCATCACCACGAGGCCTGGCATCACTGCAGAGCCTGGCTTTGCCAAGGAGCCCAGCATCACTATGGAGCTTGGCATCACCATGGAGCCTGGCACTGCCACACAGCCTTCCCAAGCCCCAGCAGCAAAGGCAGGATGGATGCTTGAGCCTCAAAGCAAAGCTGTGCCCCCAAGGCCGTGGGGTCTCCAGCGGCAGGAAGGGGACACAGAGCATTTCCAGAGGTTTCTGCCCCAAAGCTGTACCCAGCCCCAGCCACAGCGATGCCACTTCCCCACCCGGCCCAGCTGCATGGGCAAGAGAATCAGAGAGAGCTGCTCAGCCCCTGGGAGCTGCAGAAGAGTCACAGCCAGGACCCTGAGCTCCGAAGAAGCAATTCCCTCAACAGCTACTTTAGCTGCTCCTCCTATTTTTAAACACCCCAATTCTGGAGCCCTCAGGGGCTCCCTAACTTTGGGCTGCCCTTCACAGGCTGCAGCAGGAGCCAGCACCCTGGGCACCTCCCTCCTGCTGTCCCTGTCCTCAGGCTCAGAGCAGAGGGTGCCCCTGGGCCTCATTTTCCCCAGCTGCAAACCAAGAGAGCATCCCCAGCTCAAAGCCACCAGCGCAGAGGAAACAGCCTCAACTTGCAGCAGGGGAGGTTTAGGTTGGACAGGAGGAGCAGTTTCATCACCAAAAGGGTCATCCCCACCCCTGGAGGGGACTCAGAGCTGTTTGGATGGGAACCTGAGGGCCCTGGCTGGGTACTTGGGGATGCTGGGGGGGATGGTTGGACTCCCTGACCCTGAGGCCTTTTTCAACCAGGTGAGTCTATGATTCTGGGGGTACTCGCAGATGATGGAGGAGCACAGACCATCAGGAGTCCTGCAGGATGCTCCTCTGCATGGCTGGGAGGAGAGGAGGACTCAGGGGAGCTCGATCCCAGGCACTGGCTCTGCTCCAAGCTGCAGGAAGTTGAGCAACCTGCCCGTCCAGATCCGACCCCTCGGAGGCTCTCGGAAGTGGCTCACTAATCTTGAAAGGCTTTGGCTTGAGGAGAAGCAGCAGCCAGGATTGCTCTGAGTGCCTTTTTACCCTTTAATTAACACATAAACACATGGAAATGTGGAAAGGGGATTAAAATAAAAGTCTGGGGGAGCTGAACCGAAGCTGGAGCATTACTGTAAATTAGAAAAGGTTTAAGGAAGCAAGGAGTGGCTAAGCCTGGGCACTGCTTTAATGGGATCTCACCTCTGGGCACTTTCATCTCCCACTTTCATCTCTCTCCCAGCAACTTGACTGGGAAGAGGAACCTCTGGGCCCTGACTGCTGGGCAGATCTTTACTGACTTTGGCATCCTGGCTACACTCACCAGGTACCAGTGAGCATCAGGCAGCAGAGAGCACTTGCTGCTCCACAGAAATGAAGCAAGGATGACCACAGTGAGGGTTTCCCCCCCAGAAAGGTGGGCACCAAAGAGCCAGGAAAGCATCACCAAAGGGAGAAGCAGCCCTTGAGACTGTGCCATGCTGGTCAGCAGGACACAGCACTGCTGCCTGCGTCCTCACAAGGCTACCTCTCTGAAGTCCATCTCCTTTGGAGCATCCCTTGACCTCCAGAGCTCTCACCCATGCACTGATGCCCTCAGAGCACCCTCTGCCAGCCAGAGCTCTCACCCATGCACTGGTGCCCTCAGAGCACCCTCTGCCAGCCAGAGCTCTCACCCATGCAGAGGTGCCCTCAGAGCACCCTCTGCCAGCCAGAGCTCACAGCCATGCAGAGGTGCCCTCAGAGCACCCTCTGCCAGCCAAAGCTCACAGCCATGCAGAGGTGCCCTCAGAGCACCCTCTGCCAGCCAGAGCTCTCACCCATGCAGAGGTGCCCTCAGAGCACCCTCTGCCAGCCAGAGCTCTCACCCATGCAGAGGTGCCCTCAGAGCAACCTCTGCCAGCCAGAGCTCACAGCCATGCAGAGGTGCCCTCAGAGCACCCTCTGCCAGCCAGAGCTCACAGCCATGCAGAGGTGCCCTCAGAGCACCCTCTGCCAGCCAGAGCTCACAGCCATGCAGAGGTGCCCTCAGAGCACCCTCTGCCAGCCAGAGCTCTCACCCATGCAGAGGTGCCCTCAGAGCACCCTCTGCCAGCCAGAGCTCTCACCCATGCAGAGGTGCCCTCAGAGCACCCTCTGCCAGCCAGAGCTCTCACCCATGCAGAGGTGCCCTCAGAGCACCCTCTGCCAGCCAGAGCTCTCACCCATGCAGAGGTGCCCTCAGAGCACCCTCTGCCAGCCAGAGCTCTCACCCACACAGCGGCAAGGACACCCTGATGGTCACCAGCTCCGTGGGAGATCCTCCACTCGCTGCCCACCGGGGGCACAGGGCATCGTCCCTGGGGACACCCATGGCTGGCTGGCACTGCTCCCATTTGCTGCCAGGCTTCAAGGAACACCAAAGCCCTCCAGCCTGGACGTGGGGCTGGCAGGAGGTGGGCACGGCCGGTGCCAGGCTGGTGGCAGGCACGTGCCGGGTGCCATCCTCCTGGCTCCGAGGATGTGCTCTTGAAAAGCTAAAAAACAACCACCCCAAACCCCCCAACACCAAAACAAAAACCACAAGAGACAGAGAGGAAAGGGGAAAAAAAGGAGCCCCACTCCATCTCATTAAGAAAGTAAACACAAGAGCCGTCTAAGTGTCTAATTAAGCTTCTAATTAGTCCCTGCTTGTTACTAATGCAAATTAGATTACGCCGCTTAACTACAGCATGTCCACAACACCCTTGTTAATTGCGGCCTTTTGAAATTAAATTACTCCCTAATTAGCATATCAAAGCCATTGATTCGGAGCCAGGAAAGACGAGGGCAGGAGGAAGCCGAACGCCAAGTTTTGTTAATCAGGGACATCTAATTAAGTAGTGACGTGGCGCACGGGGGGCTCCTGCCTCGCCGCTCCAAAGCCTCATGCGTGGGCGCACAGGGGACCCCCGACCCCGCCTGTGGTGGTCTGCACCCAGCCTGGGTCGTCGCCGCCGTGGCAGAGCATCCCTGCGGGTCCGAGCTGCATCCCGATGGATCCAAGCTGCGGGCGAGCAGCTCCAGGAAGCTGCTGTGGAGCTACACCTGTGGGTCATGGTGCCAGCGGCCAGCCCTGGCATCAGGGAGGGAGGTTAAAGCAGACCTCAATTTCTCCTCCCCCCCTCAGTCTGCTTTCCTTTTGCCCAATGTGCTCCAAACGGGAATTCAAACGGAAAAACGTCCCAGAGCGTAGGCACAGCCCTGCAGCCCCTCACACTCCTGGGGCAGGGTCTCCCCTCATCCCCAGCCTGCTGCAGAGCAGCTCTCCATCCTCAGCAAACCCGCAGGGGAGCAGAGAAGGTATCCAGGTGAGGATGGGCAGGGCTAGGAACGGGCACCAGCATCTGTAGGACCCCCGAGTCCAGCCTGGCACAAGAAGTACCTGCCGGGATGGGATGGCAGGAACAGCACATGGCACAGGGGAGGGATGCCCACACCGGTGGCCCTGGCATCAAATCACCCTTTGCCCAGGGCTCCAGACTGCGTGGGACAGTGAACAGCACAGTGGGGGATGCCTGCAGTGGTGGCCCTGGCATAAAGTCAGCTCTCACCCAGGGCACCGGACTGGATGGGGAGAGCATATGGCGATGCCCTGGCATCAAATCACCTCTTGCTCAGGGCACCAGACCAGGTGCCATCCCTCACTCCCGCGGCCCGTGGCCGTCAATGAGTGTCCAGCTCAGGTCTGTTCTTCAGAGAGAGCAAATCCCCGAGCGGGGATGCCCTTAGCACATCCTCCCCTTAGCACCAAACTCCCGCAAAGCCTCCGGCCCCAAATTCACGCCGGGACAGGAGGGAGGCACCAGGGAAGAGAACGGAGCTAAAGGTACCCAGGGCGGATTCACTCCAAGGAGAGCAAAACCGAAGCGACCTCCTAATTTTGAAGTGATTTCACCAAGTTCCTGACTGACCTAATTCTCTGCAGTCTGCAACTTTCCCTCTCTCTCTCTCTCTTTTTTTTTTCGGTTTAAAGAGGTGGGAAGGGAAAAAAAAAATAAAGGGGCGAAGATTGGAAAAGTTTAATAGAGGGAGAAAAAGTCTATTAAGAGCCAAAAAAAGAGCAGGCAGAAAGCAGGCAGCTCATCTCGGGGGAAGAGTGGAAATAGGAAAGAAAGGCAAATCGCTTCTCCAGCTGCCGAGACAGAGGAGGAGAATAGAGAGGCTGGGAGAGAAGGAGCTGTGCACTCCGCATTGAAAAGAGGGAGATTCAAATGAAATCTCCAATATCCCCCGCGAAAGAAAGGAAGAAAAGAGGGACCCTGGCCGCTTTGCTGCGCCGAGAGATTGCTAAAGCCTCAACTTTCTTTTCTCTTTCCCCCCAGCTTCGGAAGTTATAGGAGAGAGGGATGAGAGAAAGGAAAGGTGGAGGGGGGGGGGAGAAGAAAAAATAAAGAGGTCTTTAATACAAGAGGAACTGAAGGGAATAGGAGAGGAGGGGAGGGGGGGAGGGAAGAGAGAAAGTTTTATTCATTTATTTTATGAGCCGAGTTAAAAAAATAAATATATATATATATATAATATAGCTTAAAAAAAGAGGCAAAGAGTTTTCATCGAGTCAGAGTGTTTGGAAGCGGCGGCAGAAAGGAGGAGAGAGAGAGAGAAAGAGAGAGAGAGGGGAGCGCGCAGCAACTAAGAACAGAAGGGCCAGCTCCAACCACCCGCCGTACGAGGCTCTCTCCCAAGCAGATTCAATTAATTGATAACAAGAGGCATCAAATTAATTTTTCAAGGATGTTAGATTTTGATGAAGGGAAGGAAAAGGGGGGAAAAAAAAAAAAAAAGAGAGGGGGGGGGAAAGAAAAAGAAGAAGAAATCTCTCTGATTTTAATCGGGGCGGCGTTTAAAAGGCATAAATGAATATCCCTTTCTAATCATCTGAGGCGCCGAGGAAGCACCGAGCAGTTAAGGCGAACATTCAAATCGTTTAATTAGGGGGGGGGGGGAGGGGGGAGGGGAGGTGGGTGTGGAGGCTGAGGGGAGGTGGCCGTGGGGGGGGTGGGGAGGGGCCCCCGGGGTTTGCTTTATGAAGAAATTATTTTTAACCTCCTTTCTTTCCAGCATCTTTTGCTCTCTTCAACCTCCCTCCCTCCCAACCGCCTCGGCACAGCGCTCGTGAAAACCTCTCTCAGAGGTCTGGTTTGGGTTGGTTGTTTCTCCTCCCTCCCCCCAATTCGAATAGAGACTGGTCCCCAGCACAATCTAATTATCATCTAAAAATGATAATGAATTGGGGGGGGGGGGGGGGGGAAATCATAGGGAAGAAGAGGGAAAAAAAAGACTCCAAACTCCCAGGGAAAGAGAGGGAAAAAGGCAGGAAGGAGAATCTGTGATTTCCCAGCTGGCTGTTAGAGCTGCTCTGCACTTCCACATGGGATGGGGGGGCTCAGGTAGGGAGGAACTCTCAGCACAAACATCCTCCCCTCCCTCCCCCCCCTCCCCCTGCCCTTAAAATCCTATTAAAATAATTAAAAGCCCCTCCCCTGGCTGTGGCATGGGACAGGGCATGGGGGGAGCAGAGCCTGAGCCCCCAGGCTGTGGTGGCAGGGCCAGGATGGCAGCCACCATCCACAGGCAGCCTGGACTGTGGTGCGAGTGTGTGCACAAGTGTGTGCACAAGTGTGTGCCCAAGTGTGTGCCCAAGTGTGTGCCCAGCTGCAAACTTGCTTGTGCACACCTCCCCATGCATGCATCTGCACACACATGCAGCTGCTCAGGCTACTGCATCACATCCATGGCCCCAGTGAGCCTCCTCAGCATCACTCCCCCACCCAGCACCACCACCCAGGACAGGACCAGCAGGGCACCAACATCTTGCCAAGGCTCCCCTGGCATCTCCCTGTAACTCCCAGCTCAGACTGAAGTCTCTCTCCACTCACCCAGCTCAGGCAGCTGGTTTTTAGCCACTCACACAGCCTGTCCACTGCAGCACCCCACCAGGGACACAGCCCTGAGCCCACCTGGGACACACAACAGGCCCCACTTGGGCCCTGCACACACACAACAGGCCCCCAGATCACCTGCCTCACTTTGGCACCAACAGCCCAAACGTGCTCCAGTACTCACTAGTGTCCCCATCACGGCACCTGCCTGCCACAGCCATGGCAGCTGGAGGAAGAGGAAGATTCTTCTTCCTCTTGGACAGAGCCATGAAGGACATTGCCCCATGCAAGCTGAGGAAGAGGAGGGCTCTGGGAAGCATCCTGGCATGCTCAGAAAAGAGATGCCCACAGCACTGGCATCCGACACCCCTGGGAATGGCAAAGGCAGTGGCAGGGCAGGGGAAGGCTCCCAAGCAAGGCTGTGTGGAAATGAAACCAAGCTCCCCTCACTCCATCCTTCAGGGGAGGCTGCAAAGGGTGAGGGCAGAGCTGGGGAGGAAGAAGATGACCTGGAGCAGATGAAGGATAAAGGGGAGCAGGATGAGGAGCAATGTGGGGCAGGGAGGAGCCAGCACTGGCACACAACCTCCTGGTCAGAACCCAAGTGAGGTTTTCCAGCTGAGCTTGAGGGATGTCAGGCAGGAGAGTGCTGAAAGTCTCTTCTGGCCTTTGAATAATCCAAAGGGGAGAGGCAAAACAAAACACCCAAACAACTCAAGCCATGGCTCCTGCTGAAGGGGAGCAGGAAGTCAGCTGCCCCAAGTTTCCCCAGGCTCCCTCATGCCTGTGCACAAATCCATCCCCAAAGCGCTCTGCAAGGTGCTGCCTGCTGCTCCCCGCTGCAAGCTCCTTTCTGTGCAGGAGAGGCCTGGTTCCCATCCAGAAATTCTGCTGCTCAGGAGAAGGGAGATGAAAAATGACCATGTGTGGGGAGAACTATCTTTAGGCATCTCCAAACTCCTGGTCTGAAGTCCATTTTCTCACATCCAGGTCAGAGGAAAGCAGAACCCGAGGCCAGCTCTGCCTCGCAGCCACGGCCAGAGCAGCTCTCAGCACTTCCAAACTTCCTGGTTGTATCCTGGCTCCATCTCACATGGACTCAACAGCTTCCTGGGCTGCCTGGCACATCTCCTGGGCACCTGGCACACCCCTGACAGCCTCAGCACCCACATGGAGCAAACCACAGCCACGGAGACAAACCTGGCTCCTGCCAGCCCCAAGCTCTCTGCTCAGAGCAGCGACTGGAGCAGCGCAGCAGCTTCTCTGGTGCTCGCTGCAAAGCCAGGAAGCAGCTTGCTCAGAGAGGCTTCACCAGGGATGGTGAGGGGTGGCCACGAGGCCACAGCACCCACAGGAGGGGTTGGGAAGGTGCATTTAGCATTTTGGGTGCTCAGGAAGTGAACAAAGCTCAGCGGAGAGGCACCGAGCATCCCTCTGGCTGGGGAAAGGGATGCCCCACACAGACCCTGTGCTGAGGGCAGAAGATCTCCCTGTGACCTGCAGGAGCCACACTCAGCTGCCACAGCCCCTTCCCAGGAGAGCAGCCCCCTCCAGCACCCACAGCATCAGCCCCAGCTCTGGATGCAGCAGGAGCTGCTCTGCTCAGCTCCCGGGGGCACAGCAGCCACCTCCATGGCCTCAGCATCCCTCTGGGGTGCTGTCAAGGTGGCATCACAGGAAGGTGATCTGGTCCCACAGCATCACTCTGGTGTCACCCACAGCATTCCTGGGTCATGCCAACCCATCCAGGCACACCCCCAGAGCTCAGCCCTTACCACACCACACAGCACCCAAATCCCTGCTTTATGGACTGGGAAGGATGAAGTGGATGGAGGTGCTCAGCACCTCCTGAGCCCCTGATCATCCTGGGCAGGAGGTGATGCTTCCTCCTGGGGACAGCCAGAGCCCCAGCTCAGTGTGCAACGACTCCCAAGAGCAGCACACACAGGTGGCTGCTGATGCTCCAGGCCAGCAGTGGCCATGCTGCAGGGGCCCAGGAAGCCACTGGCACCTTGCCCCTGCGGTGGGACAGGCAGCACTGTGCAAATCCAGGGCATCATTGCCATTAACGTGGTGTTGGCAGCACCCCTGCTGCAAAGCACCCTGGCAAAACGGTGCCATCCCTCCCTGCACCTCTCCTACAAATGTTCCTCCTCCTTTAAAGGATTAGGTGAGGATTCACCACCCTGCACCTTGCCCAGGCCCTCAGCTCTCAGCTGCCAAATCCCAGGGGCCCTCCCTGCAAGCACCCATGGGTGCAGGGGCAGAAATGGGCTCAAGGTAGCCACTGCCCAGCTGGCTCCCAACGTGTGCCCCCTGCCCAGAGGGGACTCACTGATGGGAACAGCAGCAAAGGATCCCCAGCAGCAGCTTGGGCATCACAAACTGCTTCCTTCAGCAGGGAACCCAGAACCCCTCCAGCCCAGGGCACCACGTACCTGTGGGCAGATACTGGGTGGCAGGTGACAGTGCCCAACTCAGGCTGGGTGCCCACATGGGAAGCCTCAGTGCAAGTCCCACCACGACTGCACCACAACTCCTGGCTCCCCAGGCTCCACAATCAGGTCACATCCTCTTCCCGTGGCTCCTTCTGAGGCAGGGTCACACACAGCCCCCTCCCACTGTAACCTCCTGGGTGCTCCAAGACCACTGCCTGCAGGACACGGTGCCATGGGGTCAGCAGCAGCCACCCCACACACAGACATCAACCCAGGGAATGTCTCCCTTCCTCCTTGCACCACAGATCCTCCTCTCGTGGTGAAGGCAGCGGCACCAGGACAGCATCAGGCAAGGCATGAAGCTGACAGCCTGGGTCACCAAGCCCTGCAGGGACACAGCCCAGCTCCTTGCCCACTCCACAAGCTCCTGGCATGTGCCCACACTGGCAGCCCCAAACCCCAGATTATTACTTTAAACCTCCAGCTAAGGCCAGCAACTCTCTGCTCGTTCCCAGCCCCAGGGCCGTTCCCAGAGCATCTGCAACAGCGAGGAGCAGAGGAGGTCTCTGCTGCGGTGGGAAAGGACCAACCCTGCGCTGGAGGGAGATGCACAGAGGACAGGGGTCGGTCTGTCTGTCTGTTCCTCTCCCAGACAGACAGGCACAGCTGCCATGGCCCCCTGCAGCAGCCCCAACCTGCAGCTGGAAATGCAGTGGCACCTCCTGCCCCGGGACACAGGCGCTGCCTGGGCTCCATCGGAGACCTCTTCCAACCAAAACACCTCCAGGAGGCTGGAAGGGACCAGATGTCACCAACCTTCCCCACCTCCAACATCCATCCCCAGAGGAGCCCCCTTGCCTGCTCTGCTTCATCTCTCACCTCCCTCAGCCTCTGGCCTTTTAACTAGAGGCTCATTTATTTTGGGGTGAAAACCGCTCGTTTTGGCACCGTCAGCAGGGTGATGTAAAAGAAGTGGTGGCTGCCCTGCCAGCTCTGCCCCTCGCTGCTCCCTGGGCCAACACCCAGCATGGAAACTCGTCCCTGAGAGCAAACCTTTTCCCCAAGGCCAAGCTGCCCAGGACCCCCCCCCCCGCCCCCCACCTGTGCCAAGCCACCGGCGCTCCAGAAAGGGACTTTTCACCCCCGGGTATTTTAAAGCCACCAGCTCCATAACTGAGGGGAAATGGCCCTGGCACTGCTTTTCCCCAGCTGGCACTGCCGGGGTGGTACCTGCGCGGTGTGGGAAGGAGGCAGCAGCGTTTGGTCTGCGGAGGGAGCTGCTCCGACAGCCCCGGAGTTTGACCCAGATCTGGAGCTGTGGCTCCACTTCCCGGGTTCAAAAAGACATTTGGTCAGGACTTGAGCCTGTCAGCATCAAGGGAGAGACTTCAAGGGGTTTGGAAAGAGCCCTCAAGAGCAGACCCTGCTTTAAATAAAGCCCGGGTTTAAAAGGGGCAACGGGAACAAGCCGAAGGGAGCCATGAGCAGGGAACGACCCTGACTGCCGCCGCGTTCGGAGAGACCCCAGCAGCCTCCCAGGCAGGCAGAGACCCAGGAGCAGAAGCCAGACTGGTCCCTGCAGCACCCAGCACCACTGCCAGGGCCAGGAGAGGAGCCAGGCAAATTCAGAGCCTCATTCCAGCACAAATCTTCTGCCAGTTGCTACGGTGAAAGAGGGATGAAACGATCCTGCTGTGGATCCACAGGAGCAGAGCTCAGCCAGAAGTCCCTTCCCAGGGTTTCTCCGGTATGCTCTCATCCCTACCCCTCACCAGGATGGATTCTAGGGCATTTTCCTCCTGTTTCTTTTGGAAGGGCATTGCCTGGGCATCTCTCCTCACCAAAGCACACAGTAACCCCCAAATCCAGGGAGATTTCCCCAGGGCTGCAGATCTTGGCTCTCACTCACCCACTCCATACACAGCAGCAACGTCCCACACTGCAGCCCTCACGTCCCTGCCCCAGCCAGAAACCAGGTCCCCCTGCACCCAGTGCATGCCAGGGGCCTTTGCTCTCCCACTGCCGACCCTCCCAAGGGGCTCCATCAGCCAGGTGTGACACACAACCACCTCCCTTCAGCCCCCAGCTGATGCAGCACAGGAGCTACTGGAGTCCTGCAGGCTCTGGAGACGCAGCCACCTTCTCTTGCCCTTTGCACAGGAGGTGACTGAGCCCTGCCCCGAGGACAGAGAGGACACCACATCCTCAGGCAAAGTTCCAGCACCTTCCCTGAGTGCTTTTAGTGCTGTTATCCCTATCCTATGGTCTGCTCCAGAAACCAGGATAGCTCTGAACCCAGACAGCTTTCCACAAGGGCAGAACCTGCCTCCTCCTCTCCTTCACCTGACTCCATCCTGGCACAGTCAGGGGGTTTGCAGCTGTGCCTGTCACAGCACATTTCCAAAACCCACACTTCCTGCCACAAAAGTTCTGGGACACTTTCCCTCACAGCCCAACTTTGCTTCCTTCCCTTCTTCCATCTTCAACAAGCCCAGCGATGCCACAGCAGTGTGGCAGCAAAGTGTCCCCTGCCGTTCCTCACCGTCCCAGCCAAGCATCCCATCCCCTAGGAGCTGGGGGTGCAGCCATCAGAGAAGCCAGGAGCCAGGGCACCTCCGAAGCCCCATGCCCCAGTGGGGTTTGGAGACAGCCCTGCAGCCAGCAGCATCCTCCCAGCAGCACTCAGCACTGTGTGGTCGAATCTGGATTGCTCATGCTGGAAATCCCATCCCATGGTGGCCAACTCAGCCAGCCTGGCAAGACCTTGGCATGTGGCAGGTGGCACCACGCCGAAGCACAAGCTCACTGCAAGCTCCAGCACAGCAGCAAGGGCTCCCTGGGCTGAGCGGCAGGGGCAGAAAGTCACTGGGCAAACACATCGCTGCTAATGGGCCACAGTGGACAGCCTGCAGGCAGAGAACCAAAGGCGAGAGGCCAGCAGGAGGAGGAGATGCTCCTGGGTAGATGAGATCCCAACACATCCTTCACTCAGGAGCACAAGTCCTGGCTTCACGTTTTGCATCAAGCAACCTACCTCAGGCCTCCTTCGGCTGCCCCTCTCTCCTAAGGCTGAGGACATCTTATACCAAGCCTGGGACAGCTTCTCCTAGGTAGTCCCAGTCCAGATCTTGCTACAAGCAACCAAATCCAGGCTGGTCCCTGGCTCGCAGCTTCACAACAAGCAGGCAAAAAGAAAAACACTCACCCACAATCTACACTTTAAACCAAGAGCTGGAGGAAGCAAGCTAATGGCCAGAGGGGTTGGGGTCAGGGCTTTGATGGTCCCTGGCCCCCGAGGCCACTCTTCAGCACGACCTGCAGCTCGCCCTGCCTGAGCTCTCGCTGCCCCGCACGGCACCGTTGGTGTTTTATGCCTTTATTAGCCTCGGAGCAGTTAAATCCCACCAGATAAAGCCAGCTCCACCAGCGAGCTGCCAAAGGTGTGTTGAAATCAGTTGTTCCCACACCTCCTGCTCCGGGCGAGCAGCTCATCCCGGCCGCTTCCCGACACAGCCCCGGGGGTGATCGGTGTCCGAGCGAAAACACCTCCAGGGATGGCATCTTCCCGAGCCTCTGGAGCTGCCAAACAGCCCACACCACACACAGAGCATATACCCAGCACACAAGGGTCTTCCTCATTCTCCTCCTCCTCCCTGGGGGGCTGCAGCTCCCCACCACCCCCATCCACGTTTCCCGTCCGGCTGGTGCCAGCTCCCCGCCGAAGCCGATCACGTGGAGGACGTTTGCCAGCGAAGCAGAATAAACAGCTCCCAAACCACC
Source organism: Melanerpes formicivorus (assembly GCF_026170545.1). Taxonomy (NCBI): domain Eukaryota; kingdom Metazoa; phylum Chordata; class Aves; order Piciformes; family Picidae; genus Melanerpes; species Melanerpes formicivorus. Next base: position 4,706,684 of record NW_027142398.1, read on the forward strand.
TCCAAACGAACCCCCCCGCCCCCCGGGATCCTTTTCCTACTCTGGCACCTTAAAACGAAATATTTGTTCTGCACTTTTCCATGGTTTTGAGAATAACTTTCCCGAAGGAAGAGTTGGTTTCTGGCACCTTCCGAAAAACGTCTCCAGGAGCCCCGGTGGAAGCTGAGAGCAGGGGAAATGTCCTCCCACAGCCGCCCCCACTCCCTGTTTTGCTAACAAACAACCAACCAGGACCTGGGGAACAGCAGCACAGGGGGAGGGCTCCCACCAGCACACACCGCAAAAGACTTTTGGTCAACTTGCCAGGGCACGGGAGCCGGTGGCAAGCGGCACCCGGAGCTGGCAAGCTCCGAGCCCGGCTCGCTTCCCCCGAGCTCAGCAGATGGCAAACACGGGAGGGTTTGCCCTTAAAATTAAAAAAAGGAGGAGAGGGAGGGAAAAAAGAGAAAGAGTAAAAAGGGAGAGGATCTTGACTCCGTGCCAAGCTCTTTGCCGTCGCAGGGCTCTCCTGCCCGGGCACCCCGGTACCGTTACCGCCAGCCCCGTGTCCACGTCGGTGCCGCCGGCGCAAGGCATCGTAATCCCTTAATGACTTCCCTCAAGCTCCAGCCCCAGATTTAATCTCTCCTCCAGGAGAATCTTTATGGAATAAAACGTGGCAAGCAGGCAGGCAGACAGACAGACAGGCAGGCAGGCAGGTCGTGTTTCCCTCCGCAGCATCGTGCTGCCGACCTCCGAAGGGAGCAGCTCTCCTCCTCCTCCTCCTCCTCCGCTGCCTCTGCCTCTTCATTCTTCCCCTTTCCCGATGCCGTTCCGCTTCCAAAACCATTTTTATCCCGGGCAGGCTGATTACCAACACCACGCTGGATGATGGAGACTGACCTTTGCGATTGCCAAAAAGGGTTTAAATTAGGAAAAGTTAAAAAAACAACAAACCCAAACTAGCAGCCTCGGAGCTGCCTCTCTGCTGCAATTTACACAACAGACACTTGCAGCGCGGGGCGGGGGGGAGCTGGTGGAAAAATAAATTCGGAAGTTTTTCAAGCTGTGCCCAGCCCCATCTCGATCCCTAAGCTGGGTTTGAGGTTAGAAGGCGCAGCACAGCCAGCGAAAGGCCAGCTGATAAGATGGGTGCCCCACGCCGCTCTCCCAGCCGCTGGCACAGAAGCCAACTCCACCAGCCAAAGCTCCGGGGCCAGCCCCACACGGTCACAAGCTGGATGGCACCTTGCTGCCAAACTGCTGTCAGGGCCTCTGGGTTATTTTCCAGAGTAGCTACTCCTGCGATCCTCTCAGGTGCCTGGGGGCCTTCCGAGGTAGCACGGGGAGGAGGATTTTCACGCTGCCGAGGCGGACGCACGGCTTCCCCGAGCTCCCAGGGCTTTGGCAGTCTGATTTCTCCTCCTTTCCCTTCCCTCTTCCTGCTAACACAGAGTTTGTCCCTCCAAGGGGAGGATGCTCACGATGCATGCCCTCCGGGGCAGGACTGAGCGCTCCCCTCCAGCCCCACCGAAGCCCCGCGGCCGCGCTGCTGAGGCTGGAAATCAAAGAGGACGGGACAGGAAATTTCAACTTTCCACTCCCGGCAGCGGCAGGTGATGGGGGGAGGCAGCAGGGTCGCTCCGGGAGCCCTGGTGCAGAGCGAGACACAAACTCAGGATGGCTCTGGAAGAGGAAGCTGGGAACCCCCCTGCACCCCGAGAAGATACTGAGATGCCAGCGGCGGGGATCAACCCTACAAGACCTCCACAAGCCACCTGCCAGCCACAATCCAGAGCTCTTCCCAGGCATCCAAACCGCTACAGGGAAGGGGGACATGGTGGGGAAATCACCCCCAGGTTTCCTCTCCACAGATATGAGGATTTCCCTCGGTACTTCAGGCCACCAAACCCCACTCTGCAGCGGGAAGCGCGCCGCAAAGAGCCATAAATTACAGCCTATTACTTTTAAACGAGCGAAAGAAAAGCCGGGACTGGGGGGGGGGGTGGAATCTCCGGGCTCTCCCGCCTTTCTCCAGCGGGAAGAATGAGCCCCATTCCCAAACTGGGGCACAGCTCACCCCCCACCTTGCTGCTACAAAGGCAAACTCAGCACCGCACCTCTCCTCCTCCAACTCGCTCCCACCCCCCTTTCACCCTCCCTGCCGGATCAACAAGGAAAATAAAAAAAAAAGGAAAGAGGGGGGGGAAAAATAATATAAATATAAAAGGAGAGACCCCCCCTGAAAGGCTGAGCTTTGCCGCCCCCCCCCCCCAGCCCCACAGCGACACACAAACAGCAGCAGGCTCAAAGCATCTCCCCCCCCCCCTCCCCTCTCCAGCGGCAGAAAAGAAAAGCTGCCGAGCTCTCCGGGCAGCAACTTCACAACTGAGTGCACTCGCATTCCTGCCGGGTTATTAGGAGAGAAAGGGCGAGGGCCCGCAGGAGAGATTTTCGTGTCACTTGGTTTTGATCCACTGCACAGATTTTTTTTTGGGGGGGCGGTGTTTTTAAGCACCTTTCTGCTCTTCCCTTCCCCAAAACCCCACACAAGGTACAGGCGAGCGGCGCCCGCCTGCCAGAGAGGTGCCCGGGGCTGCATGCGGTGTTTAGGGAGATATTGTAGATTAGGGGGTTTGGTGATTTGAGTATCACACCCCCCACCCACCCCCCCGCCGCCTTCCACCTCCCCCCAGCAGCAACTTTAATCCGTTTTCTTTCATTTCGCTCTGTTTGCTCAGCTTTCCCCCACCTCCCCGGCACGCCAAGCCCCAGCTCTCCCCTCAGCCGGCCCTTCCCCAGCGTCATCTCCTGCCCCAAACTGGCAAGTGGGAGCCACCCGCTGCTCCCCCTAACCCCACCAAGTGACACCCCAGGGGTGCACAGGTTCGGGGAGAGAGGGGGAAGGATTTTCCACACCGATTCCATTCTCCCACACTTCCCCCCCGCCCCAAGTCAAGTCCAACTTCACACTGCACAACGGAGCCAGTTCAGTTTTTATCGTGGGAGCGATGCTCAAACCTGATGCTCGGGATGGGGGCGGGGGAGGGGAACCCCCAACAAAAATCCCTCCACAACTACCTAATAAATTAAAATAGAAAATGAAATCTAAATAACTGCAAAGGAGAAGCTTCCAACTCTTCCGGGGAGAGCAGGAGGGTTCGGGAAGCCTCTTCCCTGCCTCGCCCCCAGCCCCACAAAGGGCAGAAGAAAGGCAGGAGGCAGCGAGGGCTTCACAACCCTGACAAAAGCTCCCCGGCTCAGCACAGGGAATTTTGTCCCTTCTGGATCCTCCCATCCCAGTCAAATTTAAGCAACCTGAAGAGCAGGGGGAGGGAAGAAAAACCCCGATAATCAATATCTATAATTTCCCCCAGAGCAATTCTTTTTGTTTTCCCTGTCCAGATAGGGGCGAGTTGGATTGGTTGTTTTTTTTTTTGGGGGGGGGAGAAAGTGAACTTCGAGATGGAGTGAAAAGAAAATAACAATAATCATTTTAAAAGCTTAATGAACGAAGAGTTAAATTTCACACGAACCTGCGATTTTGCTGCGTTTAATAGAGAGCATGAAGAGAAGGGGGGGGGGGGGGGGGAGGCTGGCGGGGGTTGGGGGGAAGGACACCCACGGAAAGGGAACACATCCACACCGGCACACAGAAGGAGCTGGGTCACGCTGCCGGGGTGAGACACATGTTGGGTTGATTTAACATCAAATGCCCTTCCCTGGCCCAGCGCCTGCCTCGGTGTAAATTTTTTAACACCCCAGAAGAAATTTGTCAGAGTAAATCCCGCTTCTGGTTTAGGTTAAAACCCAGCCCAAAGCTTTGGAATACAGAAACTAATAAAGGGTGGGGTGGGTATTTTTTTTTTTTGGTTATTGTATGCCCCACAGCTTTACAGCAGCGGAGGAGAAGGAGGAGTGAGGTCCTAATCCGCTGATAAGTTGGGGCTGAACGTGGTAGAAAGAGACAAATCTTTGGGTGTCGGGGAAAAAAAAAAAACCCAAGGGGTTGGAAGAGCTGCCTTGAAGTCAAGGAGTGATCCCAGGGAGGAATTTGGACACGAATTCCTCCAGGACTATATTAAGAGCAAAGGAAAGGGGGGAAGGGGGGGGGGGGGGGTCGAAAAGAAAAAAGAACAGAACAGAGTAAGTTTTCAAAGCAGGCACTTCCCGAGCACGAGTTCGCAGCCGCCGGTGAATTATTCCTGCTCTTCCCTCCACATGTTTTATCTCTGCTATAAAGCTCGCAGGAGGGCAGGAGGACACCGACAGCTCCTCACGGAGTTAGGGTTAGCTCCCCCCCCCCCCCCCCCCCCCCCCCCCCCCCCCCCTTTTTTTAAAGGGGAGAAAATAAAACTAAAAACATCCTCCCCCCCCAAAAAAAAAAAAAAGAGAAAAGAATCAGTCCCAAACGGAAAGAGAAAATCCAATTACGCTCCACTTGTGCTCCCGATCCACACCTCCGCCTGCCAACCCAAAGCAGATTTCCCACCACCGAAAGATTTCAGAGCCATCGGTTGCTAGCGCAGCACTTTCTCAAGTGCCTTTTCTTTTTTAGCAGGGGAGAAGGGGGAGAGGGGAAGAAGAGACAGAGGCGCGTTTGTTTATCAGCCGGAGCCGGGAGATGGCTCAGGGAAGAATGGGAACCGCTGAACTTTGCCAGCGCTGGGGCTGGGCGAGCATCTCGCAACGAAGGCGGACACTAGGGTGGGAAGGGGATGAAAGAGGCTGATCCAGGGCTCCCAGCGACCCGCTGCCAGCTTTGCTCAATGATTTTTACCCCGGAATTTCGGAACTCCCAGAAGAAGACGGCTCCAGAATAAAAACTCTTCCCAAACACATTATTATCGCTGATATTCTTAGCGGCCGCTGACGGCAGAGTCCTGCCCAGCTCACCAAGACCTCCCGCAGGCAGCGGACATCGTGGTGAGGCCACAAAGATTTCCCCCCCCACCCCCCCTCCAAAAAAACAACCCCTTGGAAAAACCGACCCCAGCCTCGCTCTCCTTTCAAAGGCGAACCAAAAGCTCCCAAACTTCGGGCGAGGCGCAGAGCCGGAGCTTCGCCGCGCAGCCAGCTCCCGTAACCCCCCCGCTCCGGAATTCAAACCTGCGGGAACGGCTTGGGAACAGCCTCCAGCTCCATCCGAAGCCGGGCGTTTGTCCTTCCTCTCCCCTCACCTTGCAGTTTGGGTTATGATTTTTTAGCCCCAGCGAAGGGTTTTCCCAGGGCTGCCGGCGCGATGCTCGGTCGGGCTGCAGGTTGGCGGCGGCGGCGGCTGCTGCTCCCAGGGATTACAAAACTTGGGATTGACTTATTGTATCTCAAAAAAAACAACAACAAAAAAGGGGAATTGCACCCATCGAGCTGCCTCTGGGCACGGAGCAGGCGGGCTGGGGGTGAGTAAAAACGCAATGGGAGTGAAGGGGAAAGGGTTTGAGAGAAACCCTCCCGAGCCCCCTCAAGCAGCTGGAATTAAACCCAAATTGCCGGGGAGAAAAGAGAGGCGAGGGGGAAATGGGAAGCATCAACAAAGGGATCCCAGGGACGGCTGGCGGGGCAGGGGCTGCCGTGCTCCCCCCTCTCTACACACACCGCCGTTATAACCTCCCCCCCGCCCAGTGCGGAGCCCCCCGTCCCGGGGATGCGGGACTCCGAGGCAGGTCTGGAGCCGGCACCGGCAGCGCGGTTCTCCCGGCGGAGGCAGTGCAAGTTTCCCGGTGCCCAAACGCCCCCTTCCCCCGAGGGGGGCTGCCCGACCCCGACACCTCCCCCCCCCCATCCTAAAACGCATCGGGGGGAGGGTGGGGGGTTTTGGGGGTGGGCAGCGGAGACCTCCGCACCCTACCGCCGCCGGGGCAGCCCCGGGCTCTGCGAACCGGGGGAGCAGCCGGGACCCCATAACAAGGACCCCCACCACGGCGCGCACCGAGCCCCCACACTGAAATCCCTGCCCCCCCCGCTCACCGAGTCCCCCGGCCCCGTTCCCTTTGTCCGGGCGCTGCAACAAACTTCCGAGCGCGGTGGGGACGGAGCCGGCGGAGGGGGTGGAACAGGGCACGGCACGGACCTGCCGGTGGGGATTTGGGGGGAGTGAGGGGTGTCCCGAACTCCCCCCCTCCCCCGGTAGCAGCTGCGGCGGGGCGGGGGCAGCGCTCACACCCCCGTGGGTGCGGGGACTCTCCCGTTCCCTCCCGCCCGGTCCCGCTCCGCTCTCACCCACCTTGTCTCGCCGAGCACCGGGGGTCCAGCGACGGGCATGCGGGGGCCGAACCGCCTCTCACCCACCCACCCCCCCCCGCCCCCCCCGGCCGTCTCTTCAGCTTCCCCCGAAAACTTCGACGGGGCGGCCGCGGCGGGGGCTTGCAGGAGTTCAGGAGCGGCTCGGCATGGCGGCGGCGAAGGAGGGGAGCTCCCGGGGTACCGGCGCCGCCGGCCCTGGCTCCCTACCGCGGCTGTTGGGCCGCACCGGGCCGTGCTGGAGCAGGGGGCAGCCCGGGGCCGGGCCGGGGCCGTGCGCGCCGCGCTCGGCTCAGCTCGGCGGGGCTCGGCAGAGCTCGGCTCAGCTCCGGTCCGGCTCCGGCTCAGCGGCGGCGGCAGCGCGGGCGCGGCGGCGCGGGGCGGGCACCGGCCCTACCATAGTTCCTCTAAAGCAGGTGCAGTCGCTTTCCCCGCCTGGGTCCCCCCCAGCACGTTCCTCCTCCAGGGGGTGGGTGCACACCCCCCCTGCCCGCCCTGCTCTATTTTGAGGAGGGGGACACGGACACACACCCCCAACCCAGCAAGACGTGCCCCAGGCTCTTCCCCTCTCCCCGCGCCGTGTTTTGCTCATTAACACCCGCACTAATTGGTTTCTGCTGAGGTTGGTCCCCCCGGGCACGGCGGGGCTGTGAGGACGGCAGGAGGTGGGGTGTGGGAGGGAAACTGAGGTATGGGGGTCTTGGGAGAGGAGGAGGGGGGCACACTTCCACCCAGCTTGGTAGAGGCAGGACAGGCATTGATCCAAATTCACAGACGGCAACAGTGAGGTGCTGAGCTGGTGACCCCAGCACCCTGCAACCCATCCCTGTCACATCCCAACATCCCATCCTGCTGCCGTGGAGATGGTGCCCTGAGACCCCAGGACAGCAGAACCTGTGCTGCCCAAACCACCACCTGGCTGTTGGACCTGAATGTATCTCCCAGGCAGAGGCCCCAAACCTGGCTGAGGATGCTGAACCCAAACCATCATCCGGATTCCGAACCCAAACTACCACTCAGATGCAGGAGCTCAGAGCATCACCCTGGTGCCAGACCCCAGGCCCCTCAGGTTGGGCTCAGAGGGTCCAAATCTGACGTGGAAGGAGTGAAATGAAGCTTTTTTGGGAGGCTTTGAAGCTGGAGGCTTTCACAAGCCCCAAAGCACAGCCCCTGCACAGCCTCCTTGTTCTTTTTTTCACTTCAAAAGTACCTTCCTTTCCCCCTCCCCCCCTTTTTTCCCCCCCTCCCTCTAAATTTCCATTTTATGAACAGCTAAAAGAGTTTTAAAAGGTGAAATGGGAACGAGAAATATTTCAATCCACCTGGATTATTCCCCCCCCCCCCCCCCCAATTTATTTTTTCACAGGAAAAATGTTTATTGATTTATTTTTAATCTCTTCTTGACTGCAAAGTCTGTACCTGGGGATTTGGGAGTGATGGAAAAGCTCCCTCCCCCTCCCAGCTACCAGCTCTGGGGTCTCCAGAAGAGATCCCAGTGAAGCCATCAGGTTTGTCCACCCCCAAAATTTCCCCTCTAGGGGAGCAACAGGACAAAGGGGAGGGCAGGGCTGCCTTCTGGCCTGCTCCTAGCCCTCAGCCCTGCTCCCAACACAACCTTCTGGCAGCCTGAGACTTCCCAGAGGGTTCAGCTCATCCTGGGGCAGCTCTGGGGCGCTCTCACTTCTGCAGAATCAGCTCCTGACTTGCTTGGGAGAGGCTTCCCCAGCCCGGGATGGGTTTCTTGGCAGTGGGGGGCATCACCTCCAGGGCACTCTCGTGGCTGGAACCCAGCTCTGAGCACTGAGCCTGGCAAACCTGAGCCTGCCCTCTTCTCCACATAGGGAATAGCCCCTTTGAAGACATCAGATAGCATCTGAGTGGGAAGGATCTGCACAAAAAGACGTGGGCAGCCTTCCACTGAGGGGAGTTGGTGGCCCAGAGGTCTCTCCTTGTTCATCTGTGTCAGCCAGGGGGATAAAAAGAATAATACCAGGAGTGAGCAGGAATCTGAGTGAGGAGACCCCAGGCTTCGGTCGAGGCTCTGTGTGGCGCTGTGCTTCCTGGGGTTTGGTCTCTCAGGGAGCACCTCAGCCCTGCCAGAGTTGGAAAGAGACATGGACCTGCTGGAGGGGGTCCACAAAGGTGATCAGAGGGCTGGAGGAGCTCCCCTGTGGGGACAGGCTGGGAGAGCTGAGGCTGTTCAGCCTGGAGAAGAGAAGGCTCCAGAGAGACCTTGGAATTGCATTTCAACATCTGAAGGGGACCTACAGGAAGGCTGGGGAGGGGTTTAGAAGGGCCTGTGGGGGTAGGACGAGGGGCAATGGTTTGAAAGTGGAGCAGGGGAGATTGAGGATGGGCATCAGGAGGAAGTTCTGCACAGTGAGAGTGGTGAAATACTGGCACAGGCTGCCCAGGGAGGGGGTTGAGGCTCCATCCCTGGAGACATTCAGGATCAGCCTGGATGTGTCCCTGGGCAGCCTGCTCCAGCTGGGGGTGTCCCTGCTGCCTGCAGAGGGGTTGGACAAGATGCCCTTTGAGGGTCCCTTCCACCTCAGTGTAATCTGGGAATCTGTGACAGCTGATGGCTGTGGGGACGTCAGGGTTGCTGCAGGGACAGCCAGGAGATGCCCTGGAGGACAACACAGAATTACAGAACAGTTTTAGTTGGCAAAGCCAAGTCCAACCATCAGCCTAAGACCACCAGAGCCACATCCTGAAGTGAAGACACGATCAGACAGCAGTGGTGCTCCAGCTCTAGCACTGAACTGAGGCGGGGGGGGAAGGAAAGGGAAAACTTCCTTTTGCACTGCAACAGGCAGAGCTTTGGGGATGCAGCACCTGCAAAAGCACATGAGAGAGGCAGGAGGATCTCTAGCACAATGTCTGGTCATAAAACACTGAGAGATGTGGCTGGGGGGAGCAGGAGTTGGGGTGGGGTGAGGCACAGGTCCCACAGTCAGTGTCTGCTGTTTCCCCTCGGCAAAGGCTTTTCCAAGCTCATCCTAACTCTCCTGTCTCTGGGAGTGATCTCTGAGCTCTTATCTGTGGGAAATTGTTTTTCCTGGCAATGGTTTTTGTTCCCACCCTCTTCCTCCCCCCCCCCCCCCCCCCCCCCCCCCCCCCCCCAGTCTCTGTTCTTCTAATCAGCAAACCCAAAAAGCCATAAAAAGTGACAATTTTCAACCCAAAGCTTTCTGATCCCATCCCTGCCTGCAATGGAAATGTGCTCAGTGTGCTGCAAGGCTCCCAGCAAGCTGAAATCTCCTGTAGGAAAGGTCAGGTTGGGTTTGTCCTGTTCAGAGCAGAGCAGCTCCAAACCAGGCAGGAGCCTCTCAGCCTTCCAGGAAAGCCCTCCCCGGGCTGGATCCAAAGGCTGTTAGCCACAGGCTATGGATTGGCCATTCCTGGCAAGTGGCTCATGGAAAACAGCTCGGTTGGGTTCTATTTTTTCTCCTATGGTTCAGAAAGAAAAGCCTGGGGGGAGGGGGGGAATAATCTGTGTTTGATGATGTGAGTCCCCTGAGCTCCTCAGAGCCTCACCTTAGTTTCTCTCCCTCCTTCTCCCAAGGCAAAATAAAGACAACTGGGGATGGGAAACCAGGGAGAACAAGGGAAGGAAGTTATTTTCCCCCTCCTAGAGCAATGTTTCAGGGAAGGAAGCCCTAAATTCACATCCATTCCAGGAAGGAAAGTTCAACAGATGAGCAGGAAGGTTGTGTTTGCCCCCAGCCATTTCCACACACTTCCTGCAGCACCCTCTGGAGCTGGGATGCCTGGCAGCACCCAGAGCCCACCCTTCCACCCCTCTGGGGGTCCAGGGCAGGGTTTGCCCCCAGGTGCCCTCCTGGGCATCACCACAGGGTGCACTGACCAGCAGACAAGAGGAGAAGGATACAGGATCAGTCCCCCTGGGATAAACCCACAGCTCTGGGCACCACATCCACAGCCAACACAGGGTGTCCAAGCTGGGGGTCCGAAGGAGATCTCCTCAAAACCTTGAGGGAAGCTGCTGGTGTGGCCACAGGCTCACAGGTCAGCAGGCACCCGGAGGATTCCAGCTCTGCCTGGCTGTGCTGGTGGGGCTGTGGCCAGCACTGAGCTCTTGGACCCTGCTCGCCTCTTGCGTAAGGCAAAGAAATGATGCAGGAGTTACTGTAAGTGATGAGAGGCTCCTGGCTCCCTTTTAAAGCCACAGGCTCTGTCTGCCCGGGGTTCAGTACCTCTCCCCTCTGCCCTGGCCAGGAAACCCCACGGTGTGACCATGGGAGAGCAGCCCCCCGGGGACAGGGGGTCCTGGCGTCCATGGGGGACACACAGATCAAGGATGTGGAGGGAAATGTTGGGGGGGATGCAGCAACCAGAGCCCAAGTGGTGGTTTTGCAGCCCCCTCTGGCTTGCAGTCGTGCTGTGCCTCAGTTTCCCCTCCTTGCACAGGCAGAGGAGCTTTGGACAGATGGGGCTTGGCTGGGCTCTAGGGAGCTGAAGCTAGCAGTGAAAGGAGGCACAGCAGAGAGGTGAAAGCCCTGGCGCCTGGGCGTGCTGCTCCCACACACGGAGGAGAGGATGTGGCTTGGGGGGTCTCCAGACAGTGACCAATTTTCCTCTGTGCCTGCAAAACCTCAGCACAGGAGGGGAAGGAGGCTGTGAGTGGGGAGCCTGCAGATCTCCCTGCTGCAGGGGGCTGTGGCATTGCCAGCCAAGCCATACCCCTCATGTGGAAGCCAGCATGCCATGCAGTGCCACGCAGCGCCATGCCAGCAGCACACCAAGGCACACCGCACCTGGGGCCTCTCTCCCTCTGCTTTGGCCTTTCCTTTTTTCCCTTTCCCCTCCCCTCTCTGCTTTGCCCTGATCTGCTTTTCCAATAAGGTTACTCATCGGAGCAGGACGTCTGCACTCCCTGCTCCCCTGTTTGTCTGCATTGTTTCCTTCAGGGAGAAGCCTCCCTGCACGTGGTGACTCCTCAGGCTGAGTGGTTGGGATTACTCATGGTGTAAGGTTTGGGAAGGGAGGGGGGGAAAGGCCACATTTGGTGCTTTGTCTCCAGTTGGTCATTTCTCACTCTTTGATATATATTTCCCCCCCCCCTCCTCTCTTTCTTCCTCTGCCAGTGCTTTCCAGCCTGGCTCTCTGAGCTCACTCCTCCCTGCTCCTACACCAGAGTGGAACCCCTGAGGGATGGAAAACATCTTCTGCTGTGCTGACTCATGGGTGGAAAGGAGTCCCCTGTCCCCATGGACCCAGCCAGGAGAACCAGGCCTTTGGGACCCCTCTCTGCCCACCACTGCCAGTTCTGCCTGCTCTCCAGTTGCCCATTTCCACTCACTCCTGGCCCAGCTTTCCTCCTGTCCCTGTCACAGTGTTCTCATGTGGCCCCCAGCCACCATGGGCCACAGCCAACCTCAACATCTCCCCATTGCTTCTTCCAAAGAATCACTGAGTGCTAGGGGTTGGAAGGGACCTCTGGAGAGCATCCAGAGCAACCCCCGTGCCACAGCAGGGTCACCCAGAGCAGGCTGCACAGGATGGCATCCAGGAAGGTTCTGAATGACTCCAGAGATGGAGTCTCCACCACCTCTCTGGGCAGCCTGCTCAAGGGCTCTACCAGCCTCAAAGTACAGAAGTTAAATGGAGCTTCCTTTGTGCCCTTTGTGCCCTTTACCTCTTGTCCTGTCCCTGGGCACTACTGAGCAAAACAGCCTGGCCCCATCCTCCTGCCTCCCACCCTTGATCAGCATTGACCAGTTCCACCCTCAGGCTGAAAAGCCCCAAGTCCCTCAGCCCTTCCTCATGAGAGCCCTGTCCCACTCCCCCCAGCACCTTCCCAGCTGTGTGGAGCCTCAGCTGCCCTCAGAACCAGCACCCAGAACACCCCAAATCAGGCTGGGGGCTCAGCTGGGCTCCCCAGAAGGCTTCGTGCCAAGGGCTGCTGTGGGAGTTGCCACGTGTGCAGTGCCAGGGCACAACCTGCTGTGCCAAGAGCCTGCCTGGGAAGACTCAGCAGAGAAGCATTTGGGCCACATCCTTCCCTGCCGCCCAGCTCCGCCGCGGCGGATCAATGAATATCTTAACAAAGAAATATTTCATTAAGAGTTGATTGCTTAATGAACTGTCCCTGTGAGCCATCAAAATGCGACGGGTTTGGCTGCTTTGGGTTTGTTTCCTTTTCTTCCCCCCCTAACGAAGGCAAAGATTCCTATCACGGAGAGCTGCCTTATCAAATTACCGTAATAGCCTGAGTAGAGCAAGCCTCTGCAGCTCGGGGGGGAGGCTGGGGGCTGCCTCACTCCAGGGGCGCGACTCCAAGCACCCCCACCTCAAATCCTACCTCCAGTTCTGGTGTCCCCAGCACGAGAAGGACACAGAGCTGCTGGAGCCAGTCCAGAGGAGGCCAGAAAGGTGCTCCAAGGGCTGGAGCAGCTCTGCTGTGAGCACAGGCTGGGGGAACTGGGGATGTGCAGCCTGCAGAGGAGAAGGCTCCAGGGGGACCTCAGAGTAGCCTTCAAGCACCTGAAGGGATCCTGCAGGAAGGCTGAAGAGGAACTTTTCCTGAAGGTGTCTGGAGACAGGACAAGAGGGAATGGTTTGGAGCTGAGGAAGAAGTTCTTCAGTGTGAGGGTGGTGAGACTCTGGCACAGGCTGCCCAGGGAGGCTGTGGCTGCCTCCTCCCTGGAGGTGTTCAGAGCCAGGCTGGATGAGGCCCTGAGCAGCTGAGTTTAGCAGAGAGCTGTCCCTGCTCACGGTGGGGAGGTTGGAGGGGATGATCTCAGAGGTCCCTTTCCAATCTGGGCCATTCTGTGACTCCCCAGGTGTGTTTAGATGATCCCAAACAGGATGGGACCAAGGCAGGGTCCCTGGGCACTGCTGTAATACCATCCCTAAAAACCAGGGGCTGGGGTAGTGTAGGAGTTCCAGCAACTCAAACAGTCTCTGTGAAGGGAAAGCAAATGATCCATCTCTTCTTTCCCATCCCAAGGATATGATAAAGGGACAACGTCTCGCTCATTAATAGCCAGTTCTGATGTCTGACTCCACAAATCCAGCAAAGCTCTGCTGGATTTGCACCAGGGCTCCAACCTCCTTTCCCAGACTCTCATTTTTGGGTGATTAAACCAGAAATGCACCCAAAAAAATACCTAATGGAGCCTCTCTCCTCGACGCTCTCTGCCTGCTTGTGTGCCCTGCTGAGCAGAGCTCAGCGCTTCCCCTCGCTGCTGCTGCTTCCCCCGGGGCTGCTGGGGAGGACATGGACTCAGCCTCCCGGCTCCAACTTTCCACTGCTTGGCTTTTTGAAAGTTTAATAATGAAAATGTTCCTCCGGAGCCCAGGACTCTGCCGGGGCCGTGCCGCTCGTCCAGCTCCGGGGCTGGGCACGGCTGGTGGGAGCAGAGTCATTAGCAGGCGGGAAATGAACAATAACCTGACAAGAAACGACCAATTTTCCATCAATTAGAGCGAAGCCTCTTTTTGTCTTTTCGTAAAATTAAGTTTTGCTGACTGGTGATTACTTTGGTCTGATGACAATTCATTAACACTTGCACGGGGAGGATGCTAATGGTGTGGCCAGGAGGAGGAGGGGGGAAAGGAGGTGAGGGGCTGGGGGTGAGATGAACTTGGGTGGAAATGTGGGCTTGAGGAAGGCTCTGGAGGTCGGGATCTGGCCTCCAGCAGTGGGCCAGGACACGGAGAAAGAGGGAAGCAGCCCCCAAAAGCAGGGCAGCAGGAAGCCATCCCAGCTCGCTCTCCAGCCAGAGCACAAAAGCGCTTTGTCTGGGGCTGGAGTTTGCTTTCTCGTGTTGCTTCCCCCACCGAGGGCTCCTCCACCACCTCATTCCCATTTAGCGATGCTGCAGCATCCCTGGGTGCAGCACCAGGCCAGGATCCTGACCGGGGCCACAGAGCAGCTCCTGTGAGCTTGGGGAGAGCAGGGACAAGTGCCGGGAGCCCTTGCGCAGCCTGTGCTCGCTGAGCCTCGGGCTGGCTGCTCAGCCCCTGCAGAGGTGCCACGGACGGGGACGGGATGGCTGCAGGGCTTTAGACTTGGCACAGGTGAGACCAGCGGTGGGCAGCAGCAGGAGTGAGCTGGTGCTGCGAGAGAGCAGGAGGGGAGGTCGTGACCAGCACCTCCAGCAACCCTCCAACCTAGATGCAGCCCAGCCCCAGCTTCTGCTGAAGAGTGAGGGGCAAATGCTCACAGGGTTTGTGCTGGCAGCTATCTTCCCTCCTGCCTGAGCAGCCCCGTGGCAAGTGGGAAGGGTTAACCCCCCCCAGTGTGAGCACACAGGGACAGGAGCCTGGGGAAATCGCGGCAAGCACCGGCTCAGAGCAGCCTCAGTGGCAGGATCAGGCTCCCTTCTCCCCCAGCTCATTCCCCAAACCCAAGGCAGGAGTTCCTCAGGATGTGCACACCTTGGCCGTGCTGGAGCAGGTGCTGGGGGGCTCTAATCCTTCGGACGCCCCGTGGCAAACTCCCCCCGGGCAAGCCTCACCTCAAACCCTCTCTATTGCTCACTTCTTTGGGGAGGTTTCCCCGCGAGCCCAAAGCTGGCACTCATCTGCGCTGCTTCTCCGCAGGAAGGAGCTGCCCCTGCGATACCTTCCCAGGGAGCTGGGCCGGGATTAGCTCATCAGGCGGCGATTGGGAAAGCAAAGCCACTATTTACTGTAAGAGAGCTTTGATTCAGCGAGGCGGCTGCTTAAGTGCTAAGTCAATGGGCTGGGAGGATGCTCTCCTGTGCTGGGCTGAATCAGAGGCACAGCCCAAGCCGCCCTACCCACACCCCTGAGCAAACTGCGGACTTGCACCCAAACCCTCGCCCCGCACTGGCCAGGTTTGAAGGACACAAAGGTTTGGCAGAAAAAAACCCCACAACCAAACCAAACCCAAGCCCCAACGAACCAAAGCCGGCTTCCCATCAAGGGTTTTCCCTTTTTCTTCCCCAAACTTACTGCAAGATCAGAAGGGCTGAAACCAGCAGAGAGTTTACAGACTCACAGAACGCTGGGGGTTGGAAGGGACCTCTGGAGATCATCCAGTCCAGCCCCCCCCTACCACAGCAGGGTCACCCAGAGCAGGGTGCCCAGGATGGCATCCAGAAGGGATCTGAACGACTCCAGAGGTGGAGGCTGTGGGCAGCCTGCTCCAGAGCTCCACCATCCTCAAAGTAAAGAAGTTCCTGCCATGTTCAGATGGAACTTTCTGCGTTCAAGTCTGTGTCCATCACCTCTTGTCCTGTCACAGGGCACCACTGACGAAAGGCTGGCCCCATCCTGTTGCCACCCACCCTGGAAGTATTGATCAGCATTGATCAGATCCTCCCTCAGTTTTCTCCAGGCTAAAAAGCCCCAAGTCTCTCAGCCTTTTCCCTAAGACTTTTTCCAGTCCCCTCCTCAGGTTCAAGCTGGGTTTGCTCACAGCACCCAGCAGGGCACACTGGGTGGACACAGGGATGGTTTGCTCCCTGCTCCTTTTTGCCACCCTCTTTATAACCTTCTTTTGGGAGGGGATTTCCACAAGCAGCCATAAGCCCTGGGGTTTCCCCATGGAAAAGCTTTCCATGTTCTTTCCTGACCTTTGTTCAACAACGACCTAATTTCTCTCCAACTCTGGCACAGACTATTCCTGAGGTGGGAGGAGAAAGTGGCATTCAAAATTGGGTCAGTTTTCATTAAAAAGGCTTCCGTTTACTAATAGTTTTTCATTTGTTGGGAGGATTCGGATGGGCTCGGGACAGCGCCTGGCACAGAGGGGCTGGCAGCTGCTCCTGAGTCCAGAAATGGGTTAACCTTCATGGGAAATCACTTCTCAAGGCTGGAGATGCTCAAGGACTTTCTGGCTCTTGGCTCAGACCTCTCTCCCCCCAGAAGGCTTAGATGGATGCCACGCAGTGGTGCTGCTCGGTGCCCTCGATGGCTGCACAGTCCTCAGGGTCCTGTGCTGGGTGTTGAGTGCAAGGACTGGGGAGAAGGGCTGCTGGGAGCTGGGCCATGCTGTGGTGCCCATGCTGTGGGTGTAACTGTCCCCTGGGCTCCAGGGCACAAGCTGTGTGGTGCCAGGGTGGCTCCAGTTCAGCCAGATCCCAGGAAAGATGCAGGAGGGAAAGACGAAAGCAAGTGGGAGGCTGAAGCATCCCATAGCCTGACCTAATTCAGAGCCTAATCCAAAGCCTGCCCTAATCAGGGGGATCTGAATCTTAAAGTCTGATCCCACCCACCCCCAGTAGAGCAAATGGGAAAATGCAGTGGGACTGGGGAGATGGGGGCCAGCTGCTGTGCATCCACAGAGGCAGGGCTGGACTCGGCCCTGGAGCAGGCTGCCCAGAGAGGTGGTGGAGGCTCCATCTCTGGAGCCTTTCAAGGCCTGGATGTGTTCCTGTGTGACCTGCCCTGGGTGATTCTGCTCTGGCAGGTGGCTTGGACTCGATGGCCTCCGGAGGTCCCTTCCAACCCCTACCACGTTGTGATTCTGTGACCAGAGCTCGGGGTGTGTGAAGGGACCACGGCCTCGGGTCTGGTCCCCAGAGAGCTGCAAAACGTCACTTGTTTGAGCTGTTCAAGAAGGGACGGGAGGGAGAAAGCACTCAGAGACAGGCAGAGCCCACGGACCCTGCAACGAAACCCCCGTGAGAGCCGCGGGGTGGGCGGCAGGAGGCAATAAAGCAGGCAGGAGAGGGAGGGAAGTGGAGAGGGACGGAAGGCAAAGCACGGCGCAGCACAGCCCCCTGCTCAGCCCCCTGCTCAGCCCGCTGCTCCCCGCTGCTGCTTCCCGAATGTGCAAATTATGCAGCCATTTCACGGGACACTTAGGAGTCAATTTGCAACGCGGCTCAGGGGGGAAATTGGGCAAATAATTCCCCTGAACAATAACCGGCAGCAGCCCGCTTAATTTAACTCCAAACCTGCATCTACTTAGCCCTTGCCGGGGATGCTGCGGGCGCCGAGGCCACGGCGCCCTCCTCCCAGCGGAGCTCGGGGTGCTGGTGGCAAGGTCACGAAGCTCGAGCGGCAGGGAGGGGAGCTCGGGGCTGGGCGCTTGGCATCTCCGGGAGGGCAGCGAGCGGTGCGTGGCACCGGGGCCGGCTCGCACACGCCGTCGGGCTGCAGCCGCCCGGAGCACAGTGGCAGCAGCAGGCGGTTCTCATTACAGCCCAATGAGGCTGTTTACTCACCCAGCTGGAGACAGTTAGAGAGTGATAAATAATGAAAGAGAAAACATGATTTCCCCCTCTGTGGTTTCTATTTGTGTAGCCATATGTCACAGCTCAATACGGCAGCCCTTTTTTTCCTGGTGGTATTCAGGAAAGAGTGGGTTTGGGGTTTCTTTCCCCCCCCCCCCCCCCCTCCCAGAGCTACTTTCCTCCCCCCCCTGTTTAATTTTATTGTAAAGAAGCCCTCCCCCCCCCCTGCCCCCAGAGCAGTGCTGAAAGTGCTGCTGTGAAACTCGCCTGTCTCTGGTCTGCTCCAAGTCTGGGCTGTCCCAGGAGCTGTGAGGGGTTGCTAGGATGAGTTTCAGTTTCTTTGCACATCACAGAATGGGAAGGATTGGAAGGGACCTCTGGAGATCATCCAGGCCAACCCCCCCTGCCACAGCAGGGTCACCCAGGGCAGGTCACAGAGGAAAGCATCCAGGTGGGTTTGGAATCTCTCCAGAGGAGGAGACTCCACAACCTCTCTGGGCAGCCTCCTTCAGTGCTCCACCACCTTTGCAGGGTGGTTCCAGGGATGGGGCATCTCCCACCTCTGGGCAACTCAGGCCAGTGTCTCAACCCCCTCAGGGTAAACAACTTCTTTCTCTCCAGTCTAAGTCTCCCTCTTCCAGTTTCAAACCCTCACCTCTTGTGCTGTCACAGCAGGCCCTGCTCAAAAGTCTGTCCCCAGCTTTCATATTGGCCTCTTTGCATGCCAAAAGGACACCAGAAGGTCTCCCTGGAGCCTTCTCCAGGCTGAACAACCTCAACTCTTTCAGCCTGGCCTCACAGCAGAGGGCTTCCAGCCCTCAGATCATCTTCACAGCCTCTGGCCCCCTCCAACAGGTCCTTGCCTCCCTGCACTGAGGACTCCAGAGCTGGCCCCAGTGCTGCAGGTGGGGTCTCAGCAGAGGGGAGCAGAGGGGCAGAATCCCCTCCCTTGGCCAGGTGGCCACATCTCAGATGAATGTGGCTTTCCCTGAGGACAAGCCCTTGCAGCACGGGTGGGTGCCAGGGAGATCTCAGCCTGGGTACCCTCCTCTGCCCACCGCGTACGCCCTGGGGAGGGCAGGTCCCTGCAAGGTCTCTCTGCCACCCTGCCAGGCACCCACATCTTCCTCCTGCAAGCACCCCCCGGGTTCCCCTAGCACCACCTCTTGCCTGCCAGTGTCTCTTCTCCTGCCATGCCCCCGGAGCCTGCAGCCCATTGTTCGGAGGCCTTGGCACCTCCGCCGCGGAGCTTCCCTCCAGAGCGCTCCCGGCCAGGGGCGTGCAGAGGATTCTCTTTTGCCCCAGCAAGTTCTCCGGCTCCATAACATCCTCTCCCCGCAAGACACATCCTTTGGGGAGAGCAATTATCCCACTGACCTCATCCATGTCTGCAGCATGAGGTCACCAACCTTCAGGGGGGTGCACACCTAGCCTGCTCCAAACAGGGTGTGCCAAGGAGGTTGGCTCGTCCCAGCCCAGCAGCTGGGCTCAGGCCAGGGCTGAGGAAGCTGGCAATTAATCGTGGCATCGTTCCCAGAGGCCAAATCAGGTATCTGAGCATGGATGCAGCAGTTGAGCCTGAGGAAGAGGAGGCTGAGAGGAGGCCTCATTGCTCTCTACAGCTGCCTGAAAGGAGCTTGCAGTGAGGCTGGTGTTGGCCTCTTCTCCAAAGGAACTCAATGAGAGGAAAGGGCCTCAAGCTGCTCCAGGGGAGGTTTAGGTTGGATATCAAAGAGAATCTCTTGACTGAAAGAGTGGTCAGGGATTGGAAGAGGCTGCCCAGGGAGGTGGTGGAGTCACCATCCCTGGAGGTGTTCAAAAACCAAGTAGATGTGGCACCTGGGGATGTGGTTTAGTGGTCATATGGCACTTAGGGTCATGGAGGTGCTGGGTTGGACTTGACCTTAGAGGCCTCTTCCAACCTTAACAATTCCATGAGTCTGTGAGCAGTGGTTGGTCACTGTAAGAGCCCAAGCAGCACCAATGAGCAATATCCCTACCTGATGCTCTGCTTGGGCTTTGTGGGGGCTGTGCTGGGGCAGACTGTGCCCCTTTGTGCTGGAGCAGCAGCAGGTATCACACCTCCCTCACACAGCCCTCCTGACCCAGCCCTCCTCCTGCAGGGTGCAGGTCCCATTGCTCCACACTGCTTAATCTCTGCCACCAGCATCCCCCAAGCCCTTAGCTGTGTTTGGATTGCCTCAATGAAACTTAGCAAACACCTCCTGCCCATGGCTGAGCACTTCTTGGAATGGATGAAGGCCTTTTCTCCAGAGGTTGTGTGTGCAGCAATCCCAATGTGCCTGGGAGAGGATCATCCTCTGCTCCTGCAGCCCTGCACACACACACTGCACCAGGCACTTGCACAGCACTTGGCATCCCTGCTCCCAGATCTGCTCCAGTGACACACAGCAGTCACTAGTTTGGGCTGAAGCTGGCATTTCATCCCCCAGGTCTCAGAGCTGAGGTCCCAGCAGTGAGACCACTGTCAAAACCATGGCCAAATCCACCCAGCTGCTGAAAACTCAGCAGTTACCCAGAGTGGAGGCACACATCCCAGCAAAGCCACCCCAGCTCCCAGTCTGAACCACAGGCTGAGTGCCTGAGCATTCAAGTGATGGAGTTGCCCTTTTTGAAAGCAATTTAGCTGAGTGCCATCAGCATCTTCTCACTGCAGGTCACAGCAAGCTCTCGCTGCAGGCCTTCAGCTGCAGACTGGGGGAAGGTGGACCCCACTGGTTGCCCTGACCCCCCCTTTCCTGCCCCAGCAGTGTTCCATCAGCAGCCCAAACCTGCTCCTCAGGACTCCAGGTCCTGCTGCTCTCTCCCCTCACACATCAGAGGAGAGGGGCTGGGAATTTGTTGCAGGTTAATTGGGGTCATTCCATATTCAAGGCCCTTTGCCTCTGCAAACCCAACCTCTGCTGCACAGTGGTGGTTTCAGTGTCCTACTCCACAACTCAGCACAGAGGGGGATTGTGCTCTGCCAAGGAGCTGTGGATGCTTCCCCAGAAGCTCCTGCAGCCCCAGGTGCCTCTCCTGGCCAACCTGGGTCTTGCCACCTCTTTACCTGTGCCACCTCCTGCAAACCCTCTTGGCTCTCCCCTGGTTCATCCCCACCTCAGCCAGGCTGTGGGCTTGCTCCCACTGAGGCTGGCTGCATGGGTGGGCAAGTGGAAAGGTGGAAAAGGCTCCTTCAGAGCCACTCTCCCACAGCAGTCCCTGGCCCAGTGATGTGTCTATCACTGAGCATTTACAGCTTCCAACTGATGGCAGGCTGGGCAAAAGATTCCAGCACATCATCATCATCCTAACAACCTGACAGCAGAAGTGGTGTTGCTGTCCTGGGGTGATGGTTTCATCTGCTGCTAGCAGGAGTGAGAGGCAGCAGCAGCCTCTCCCTGCCTGTCTCCAGGGGATGGTCAAAGCCTGCAGCCACCCTGAGCCCCGGCTGCAGCAGCCCCCAGCCCAGCATCACAACCCCCAGTCCCCCCTCTGCCTGTGTCCTCCCCCGGGGCCCCCCAGTGCTTTGCTGGAGGGCACGGAGTGAATCATCCAGTAACACAGAAATCTCAGAGTCCTCTTTAGCTGTCCCAGGAGGAGGCAGATCTGAGGGAAGGCAGCGGAGAAGATGCCTGCAGCAATGTCAGTGCTAGAACAGCTGGGCTGACAGGATTCAGAGCAGGGATTAAGGTTGGGATCAGGGATGCAGGGAAATGAAAAAAGGCTCTGGCTTTCAGGCACACCTCTGCTGTGTTTGCCTTCTTGTTTGCTCAGGAGGAGGACAGGCTGCTGGCTGTCAAAGGCCCCTTTTGGGCTTCACCTCAGTGCTGTATCTGGAGGCACGTGAGGGGACGAGGATGCAGCAGGCAGGTCCTGCTCTCCCTGCTGCAGCTGGACCAGTGGCAGGAGGGAGAGGCTGGGCAGACCCAGCACTGTCCCATGGGAGGATGTCACTGGGGTGCCTGGGCAGTATCTGCCTTTTCAGGGGGGTTCTGAAGTGTCACCATTTCCCTGACCAAACTCTTCCCACTTCTGCTCCCTGTGGTGCTTCTCGGCTGGGACCTCTCTGTCTCCCTGCTGGGCAGGAGGCACGCCAGGGAGGCAACAACTTTCTTACCACCTCCAAATCCCTTTGCTCTGGAGGTGCTGGAGCAGGGTCCCCCTTGTACCCTAACACTCAACCTACTCCTGTCTCTGGGGGTGGGCAGGGGCTGCAGGGTCCCTCTGTGTGTGCAGCCCCAAACACTCTCCAGAGCACCACTGGGGCTGCTTTGATCCACAGGCTCTGCAACCCTCCACCCCTGCAGCCACAGCAAATGTGGACTCTTCCCTTCAGCCTATTTCTCTCCCTCTTTCTATTTCTCTCCCTCCTTCTTTCCCCTCCTCTCCACACAAACCAGTAACTTTCTCCCCAGGGCTCCTTTCCTCCTGCTTCCCTCTCCCCCCCAGCCCCACGCACAGCCCTCTGGCTCCCGCAGCGCCTCCAGGGCGCAGAGCTGCAGGCGGCCCTGGCTCTGCCCACGAGCCAGCCCTGCCCTTTGCCCACCCAAACACCTTCCTCTGCTGCTCCTCTCCAACTCTCTCCTTTCAAAGCTCCCTCTTTTTTCCCCCTTTTCCCCCCCTGTCAAGATACAAAAGGCAGCAAGTTCTCCTTTCCCCTCCCTCTTTCTCCCCTCCCCTCGACGCGCAGCATCCAACCCTCTCATTTCAAGCTTTGGTTTGGGGCTGGTTTGGGCTTTTTTTTCCCCCCCCCCCCCTCTTCTTTCTTACCCCTTCTCTCTCTCTCTTTTTTTTTTTTCCCTCCCCTTTATTATTTTATTTAAGTTTTTCTTTTAACTTTCAAGGTCACCACGGACAGACAATGCCACCAGTGCCTGTTTGATATGTGAGCGCTATTGGCGTCCATTGCCACGGTTTCCCTGGTAACACAGTAACCATTAATTTTCAATTAAAGTAGACAAAAAGCCCGATGACAGCTCCAGGTCTGCTGAAGATGTCAAGAATCCGTATTAATATACAGCAAGAGAGCATAATTGTGTGTCCATCTTCCCCCAGCAACGAAAATGGAGGGATAATTACCAGCTAGAAAGCCACTCTGTAATTTTGTTCTTACTGTCACCACAACCCTACATATTAGCATAAATTAAAAGCAGGGTTTATTGTTACCAAAGTGCATTGATATTTCCAGCCCCTATTTTCTTCCTTTTTAACTGTTTGTTGTTGATGAGTGACTCCTGGACACATGGTGGGTGAGCATCGAGGTGCCAGGCAGTGATGGATGGAGCCTCGCGATGCCACCCAGGTGGAAGGCGGAGGAGAGCGAGCGGGACGCTGCCTGGAGGTGGGCAGAGGAACCTCAGAGAGGTTTCCCCCGGAGCCAGGAGGAGCTCCCGTCCTCAGGGTGGTCCATCCCACCTCGGCTCCTCCGGGGGTGATGCGCTGGGGGCTCTGCCAGGCGCCTCCATCGCCACCTCCTCGGGCTCGGCCTCGGAGCGGGAAGGGGATTGAAGCCCCTGAGTGCTGCACGCCTGGTGACAGCCTCTGAATTCATGAATTTGAGTGAATGGGAAAGAAGCAGCTTCCTTGTATCATATCCAGGGAAAGCTGTCCTTCAAAAGGAAATTTGGTGTAATTACCCTTAAGGGAGCGATCCTCACTCAGTCAGTCACAACACTGACCTGCTGCTAGCATCTGACAGGCAAATTGCAGGCTGTGTACTCAACAAAAGGAGCTTCCTTCCTTCTGAGAGGGAAGATGAAATGCTGAGGTTTTGAAAAGAAAAGTGTTGGCTTCTGGGTTTTAAATCAGTAGCTCACACAGGGCTTTCCTCTGCACAGAAATTAAAGGGGGTGGAGGAGAAGCAGGCCGGGGAGGGGAATGGGTGGTTTATGGGCTGGAAAAAAGAACTGAGAAGCTCCAAATTCCCTCTGAGCAAGGGAAGTGGCTCCTCAGGATCTGCTTTCGTGCTACACAGTGAGGAAACAGTCATGGCAAATCACAGGACCATTGGTGCTGGGAGAGACCTCTAAGAGCATCCAGCCAAACCTCCGGCCCAGCACCACCATGGCCACTAACCCATGGCCCAGAGCGCCATGGCCGCAGGCTTCTCGAGCACCTCCAGGGAGGGGGACTCCAGCACCTCCCTGGGCAGCCTCTGCCAGTCCCTGACCACTCTCACAGCAAAGAAATTGTTCCTGACATCCAGCCTAAGCCTTCCCTGAAGCCTAGCTGAAACATTTCCAAAGCAGGTTGGCCTCAGGAATCTTTTTAGATTAGGAATCAGGGAAGAGGAAGAGGCTGAGAGCATCTGCTCGGTGCAGGGCAGGAGTGGGGTGGGGTGAGGGGAGGGAGGCTGTCCTGAAGGGATTTGTTTGGAGAACACTGAGTGCCTCTAACTCTCAGAAGTGTGACAACAGTTTGAAAAGCTCCAAACAAGATCACCTGACTGTCTGTAAACACAAACCTCCAGCAGCTGAAGGGGTTGGGTTTTGTTTTCTCTTCCAAACTCCAGCTCAGGCTAATCAAGAAAAGTTCCTTTCCTATCCATGGGTGGAATTTTCTTTTCAGACCACGGGGTTGGCACTGGTTGTGGATCTGTATCATGTCTGCAAGAGCCTGAGGCCCCAACAGCTTGACTGCTCAAAACACAGCAGGTTAGGAGAGCAGCCTCTGCACTTCCCTGCCACCGACCACCCCACGCCATAGGACTTGTTAGCCAAGTCAGGACTCACCTTGCAGATCAAATGCTCCTCACATGAGCCCCAGCCATCGAGTTCAGAACCACAGTGCCAGCAGCACACTGCCCTGGAGGGTGGAAATGCCACTGCAGCTGCCTGGGGAAGCAGAGCCTCAGGACTGAGCTCTTTTTATCCAGCCCCCCACCCTGGGCTGCCCGTGGTGGGAGCTGCAAGCACTGGGGATCAAATCAGGTGGTGTAAATCAGTGCTACTCCACCACAGCAGTGTCAAGATGCTGATCTAAACCAGCTGAGCTCTTTGCTCTCAGAGTTTCGCTGCCAGTCAGCTGTTTGCAGCATTTCCCCTTCACTTCCCACCTCTGGGGCATGTGTAGGACACTCTGATCCTGACCCCAGGATCCGTCCTAGAAGTGGCAGAATGAGCACTGAGCTCACCTGGAAGGTCTGCCTGTGCTGCTGGGGTCCCTCAGGATGAGGAGAGATGCTATAAGTGTTAGCCACGTGCCCAGCTCAGCTGATGGGGGCTGCATACCCTCCCAGCACAGGAAACAGGCCAAATCCTGCTCCTCGTTACACAAAGGTAAATCTGGAGCAAGTCCCTTCTGACTGCACCTCCCTGCCACAGGCAGGCTGCTAAGCATCCTCCTCTCCTTTAGCTTAGGGGGGCAAAACCCACCCAGATGATCTGCAGGGGCAGGGCTGGAAGGGAAGGCGACAGAACCAGCTGGTCACCAGGAAGGTCTCCAATGCCCTTTGTGCTGGAGTGCTCCAGGGCAGACTGACCCCCCCCAAACCTCTCTCCCGTGCAGAAGGGACCCTGGTGTGAGACCCCACAGACACTGAGTGGTGGTGCTTGGGAGCAGAGGTGGCTAGGACAGGCTGCAGGCAAAGCTGGCTCCCAGGCATCAGTGAGGCCAGACATGACTGGGATTAAGGCTGGAGAGAAGGGACAATTTCTTTCCAGAGAAAGGGTGGTCAGGGACTGGCACAGGCTGCCCAGGATGGTGATGGAGTCCCCAGCCCTGGAGGCGATCAAAAAGTGTGGCCATGGCACCTGGGGCCACGGTTTAGTGGCCATGGAGGTGTTGGGTTGCTGGTTGGCCTGGATGATCTCAGAGGTCATTTCCAACCTTAATGAGGATGTGAGGAAGGCATCTCCCCAGCCTGGGGCCCTGCAGGACCCTCTGCCTCTTCAGTGCCCCCAGCATGGTCTCTTCTCTGGGATTGCTGTGGGGGGGAAGTGCCAGCATGCTGCCAGCCAGCTCCAGCTCTGCCACCCTGCAGCCACTGTCCCTGGCAACACAGCACAGCTCCGCTCAGCCTCCTTGCCAGCAGCAGCTGGAGGCACAGGGCAGGGCTGGGGTGATGACTTTGAGCTCCCAATGCCAGCCCCAGGCTGCCCTATAGCCAAGGACAACCCAGGCTGAGCTTCACCCACCTGCTTCCCAGGGCTGTGAATCCTCCCTCCCTCCCTGGGGCCTGTTTAACTCGCTGGCTGTCCCAGGCGGGGAATCCCTCCCCATTTATCTCCCCAGTGCCTGGCACAGGCAGCTCAGCCAGGACCTCAGCACACCAGAGAAATGCTGACTCTCCCCCAAAGCCCTCCCCACCCCACCCCCAGCCTGGCTTTGTCCCTAGATGCAGCCAAGGGTCCTGTGTGACCCCCGGCCTGGACCCAGCCCCCCAGGACGCCCCCGGTTCAGGCAGCTCCAAGCTAGCAAAGGGTCAAACCCAGCTCCTAGCCCTCTTTTTCCCCCCGCCCTTGGTATAAATCCCAGCCTACCAGTGGACACAGAGTACATACATCTTAAACAAACACTTGGCTGGGCTGTTTATCTCCACAGCCTTTAAACAAACTCTTTCAAAGGTTTCTGCTGATATGAGAGATTTACTGAAAACCATTCGCCCTTCTTAAAAGCCTCTCAGTTTATGCTGCTCTGGGTGAAACGAATGGGGCTTGAGCCTGGAGTTTTCTGTCTTCTGACCACATGTTTATCCTAGGGGCCACTGCTGGCTTTGATAGGAGAGCAGCAGGGACACAAATCTTTACGAGGGAAAGTATAAAACAAGCGGCGGCGCGGCGCGGGGGCTGCGCGCGGCACGGGCAGGGGGCGGCTGCCAGCCCAGAGTTCTGCCCTTCTCAGCGTCCTGCTCCAGCATCCCACACTCCTGCAGGGCCACAGAACTGCTTGGCATCACAGAATGCATTGGGTTGGAAGGGACCCTCCCAGGGCAGCTTGTCCAACCCTCTCCCCCCCCCCCCGCCGCAGTCGGCAGGGACACCTCCGAGGGGAGCAGGTTGCTCAGGGCCACAGCAAGTTTGACCTTGAATGTGTCCAACCTCCTCTCTGAGCAACCTGTTTCACTACCCTCCTAACAAGGAGCTTCCTCCCAATTGTTTAGGCTGGAAGAGGCCTCTAAGATCTTCCAGTCCAGCCCTTAACCAAACTCTGCCAAGCCCACTGCACCACATCCTTGAAACCCCTCCAGGGATCACAGATTGCTTTGGGAGCTGTCTCAGCTGCCCTATGCTGGGCAAGCTCTGGGTGAAGCCAAACCCTGTCCCAAAGACCCTGAGGGCAAAGCACCCTTGCTCCTTTTCTCCTTCCTTTTTATTGCCTTTCCCAAGCAGTTTGCATCCTCTTCTCCAGAGCCTTCCAAGGAGGTGACCCAGCCTTCGATTTGCTTCTGCTGCAACGTGCCAGGGGCAGGGAGAATCTGTTCCCTGCTTTGCAGCAGCCCTGAGCTTTGCAGCACTCTCTATCGTTTCCTATTTACCATCCTCCCTCGCTTATGACACACTCAGGTAGGGAACTGTTTGTTGTCAGTGTGACACCCACGTTGGTAAACAAGGTGAGTTTACCCAGCCATCAATCAGGGAGTCATCGATAGCAGGCACAGCTCCCCACCAGCAGCCACAGCCTGGGGCTGGGGGAGAGCTCAGAGCCAGCACAGGCAATGCTCTGTCACCCAGCATCCCTGGGGGCTCTGTCATCACCCAGCCAGAGTACCACAGAATCCTAGAAGGTTGGAAAAGACCTTCAGGATCATGGAGCCCAACCATTAATCCTACTCTACCAAGTCCACCACTAAGCCATACCCCCCCAGCACCACATCTGCTTTGAAACCCCTCCAGGAATGGTGACTCAGCCACCTCCCTGACTCACCCCCTCCCTGCTCGGCCTGTTCCAATGCCTGACTGAAAGAATTTCTCCTCATGTCCAGCCCAAACCTCCTCTGGAGCAGCTTGAGACCATTCTCTCCTGTCCTACCACTGCACTAGGCTGCAGGGAGGGAGGAGGAGGAGGAGGATGAAGAGAGCAGTTCCCAGACGTCTCTCTGCAGCACCACGCAGAGGGGAGACCCGGAGGCAGGGTGAGCAGGGTGAGCAGGGCTCCTCTGGGGATGAGAGGCAGTTTCATGTGCTCTGCATTTAGGAGAAACCCGGCAAAAGAGCAAAGGTCAGGAGAGAAATGCTGGTATTTGTTTATCCAGGAGAGCTCTGCGCACAACAAGCGCTCCGGAGCCTTTCGAAACAGCAGCACCGGCCCCGCGGAGCTGCTAAACCAGTTTGGTAGAGAGGCTCCGGCACAGGCACCGGCAGCAGCGGCTCCCGGGAGAGCCTCAGCAGGGGCAGCTGCAAAAGCAGCAAATCCACCTCCAGCCCACCCCGGAAAGTCCCCTCGAATCCTGGGGGAGCCACTGCCTGCTCCCCGGGATCCCCCCCTCCCCACTTGTGTTTCCAGCCCCACTGCGGGGTGCTGGTTGAGCTGGGCTGAGCAAAGGCCAGGGAAGGCAGCCTGGGGCTGGGCTGAGGGGCAGGGTGAGCTTAAATCTGGGTGGAAACCAAGGGGAAAAGGCAAAAAGCTGCTTTCCCAAGGGGGAAACCTGGGAGTGCTGCCCCAGGGCTTTTCACCCCCTGGGCTGATGGCACCCTGGGGTGGGTGTTTCTCCAGGGGAATCTGCAAGCCTGGGGAGCTCAGGAGCTCTGCACCAAACCCAGATTCAGCTCCAGCCACCAGGTCAGGAGCCACTTCTGAAAGCTCCTGGCTGTAACGTGGAGCAGCCTTTGCATGGCTGCAGAGCCCAGAATGGGTCCAGGTGGGAGCAGGGCCCCCCAGCCCCATAGCAGCCACCCCCCTTCAGATGGAAACTTCATTTTATCACCATTTTAGTGCTCAGAGCCAGTGCCCAGATGGATTCTGCTCAGCAGAGGGACAGGAGCAGGAGCTGGGCAAGGTGCTGCTGGCTGGCCTGTGCTGATGTTTCTGGAGCTTGGAGGGAGGTTGGTTGTTATTCAAGGGTCTTGCTCTGAAGCCTCTCTCCCTGCTGTGTTGGTTCTGAGGGCAGGAAGGATGTGCACCCACCCTGCTGGGTTCATCCAGCAGCACTTTGGGGAGCAGGGTGCACCATGGTGGCTGGAGCAGTGACAGGATGGGAGGCAACAAAGCACAAACTTCAACATCTAAACATGAAGAGGAAGTTCTTTGCTCCGAGGGTGGCAGAGCACTGAAGCTGCCAGAGAGGTAGTGAAGTCTCTGGAAGCATTCAAAACCCTCCTGGACACCATCCTGGGCAACCTGCTCTGGGTGACTCTGCTTTAGCAAGAGTCATAGACCATAGAATGGTCCAGGCCAGAAGGGACCTCTGAAGGTCATCCAGTCTGACCTCCCTGCAGTCAGCAGGGACATCCCCAACTGGATCAGGTTGCCCAGGGCCTCATCAAGCCTCACTTTGAATAGTTCCAGTGAAGGGTCCTCAACCACCTCCCTGGGCAACCTGTTGCAGTGTTCCACCACCCTCACAGTGGGAAAAAAAACACCCACCCATAAAAAGGGGTGAGAACATCAGCAGGTAAAAGCAGGGCACAGCAACCAACCCCCCAAAAAAGGGTGAGAACTTCAGCAGGTAAAAGCAGGGCACAGTAAACAACCCCCCCAAAAAAGGGGTGAGAATTTCAGCAGGTAAAAGCAGGGCACAGTAAACAACCCCCCCAAAAAAGGAGGAGAACTTCAGCAGGTTAAAGCAGGGCACAGCAACCAACCCCCCCCAAAAAAAGGGGTGAGAACTTCAGCAGGTAAAAGCAGGGCACAGTAAACAGCCCCCCAAAAAAGAGTGAGAACTTCAGCAGGTAAAAGCAGGGCACAGTAAACAGCCCCCCAAAAAGGAGTGAGAACTTCAGCAGGTAAAAGCAGGGCACAGCAACCAACCCCCCAAAAAAGGGGTGAGAACTTCAGCAGGTAAAGGCAGGGCACAGTAAACAACCCCCCCAAAAAAAAGGGGTGAGAATTTCAGCAGGTAAAAGCAGGGCACAGTAAACACCCCACCCCCCCCCCCCCCAAAAAAAAAAGGGGTGAGAACTTCAGCAGGTAAAAGCAAGGCACAGCAACCAACCCCCCCAGAAGGGGTGAGAACTTCAGCAGATAAAAGCAGGAGGCAGCAGCCGCTCGCAGCCATAAACACCTCGGAAAGTCGCTCTCAATTTTTCTCCCCACCACCACCACCACCTCCCTGCCTCCCCTCCTCTCCCTCTCCCTCCCTCCCTCTCTTAAGGTAGCAGCGTGGGAGCTTTGCCAAAACACTGTGGTCCCGTGGGGAAGCTTTCCTCTCACTGAAAGAGCCCTTGCGCCTGCCAGCCCAATTAAAACAACGTGAAAGGAAAGCAGCATCTGGAATTGCGCTGCCGCTCACAGCCAAGTCACAATTGTTTAGTCTGAAAAGTCCTCGCAGGCAGAGCGGGGCTGGCTGGCTCTGCAGTGGCCCCCACATCTGGAGCTGCGGCTAGACAGCCTCCTTGGCTGCAGTCCTGTGTGCATGTGCAGTTTTAAGCGGAGGATATGCTGACAAGTTAAGAAGTCAGAAAGTCAGTCGCAGCGACAGCCTCGGCGGCCCCTTCCTCCCTCCGCCCCTTTCTAACACACACACGCAGTTGACTAAATACAATTTTCTGACATCCTTTCATCTGGAGAGAGTTTCTTCCCTTTCCAGCCTGCAGCCCGGGTCCCCGATGAGTTATTTGAGCCGAGCCAACACATGTGAACAAAAAGTCTTCTCTTCGCTGCGTGCTCAAGGGCTCATCTGTGCTGCCCAGCCCTGCGCCGCCTGCCCCCGGGGCAGGGACCGGCGTGGCCACCGCGCCCCTGCCCTCGTAGCCATCCCTGAGCCACCGGCTGGGGGAGGATAGGGGCTGGGAGGTGGTGTTTGGGGTTGAGCTGCCCGTGGGGGTCTTCACAGCAGCCCCAGCGGCCGGCCAGGAGGAGTTCACCCTTCCGCTGGCACTAGCAGTGATAAGGGCTGCTGAAGACACTGCAAGTCTGCTCCTAAGTCCTGTAGGTGCTGACACCCAGGCTGTGCCCCACGGGGCAAAACTCCCCCTCGGAGTGGGGACCTCCCTTGCTTTGTCCTGCCCTAGGCCCCCACTGGCTGGTACGAGGGGGTTGAACCAGCATATTTTGGTAGCCCTCATTCCCATCCACGCTGCTGCCCTTAGCTCACAGGACACCCAAGGAGAGGAGATGACCCCCAGGCGTTTGCCCTCACAGGGTTAAACCATTGTGGTCCTTCCTCCATGGGGTGAGACCCCAAATGCTCTTTCAGCTGCCTTGAAGTGGTGTGCCGGCCCCGCAGCCGCTGCCAGAGGGTGAGTCAAGCGCCCAATTTTAGCCTGGGCCGGGCTCCTCTCCCGAAGCCAGGCTGAGCCAAGGGAGGCACAGCCACTGCTGGGATGGGATTTTAAGGTGGAGTCCGGAAAAAAGGCTGGGAGCCCCACGGGGAGCCCCACGGGGAGCCCCACGGGGTGCCCGGGAGGCCAGAGGGCAGCATGGAGCCTGGATGCCATCCCCTGCTAGAGCAGCCACAGTGGTGGGGGTGATGCAGAGCCTGGCAGCACCCAGCCACTTGCAAAGCACCCAGCGAGGTGGAGAGGCAGTAGCACAGCTTGGC
This sequence comes from Melanerpes formicivorus, assembly GCF_026170545.1. Lineage (NCBI taxonomy): Eukaryota > Metazoa > Chordata > Aves > Piciformes > Picidae > Melanerpes > Melanerpes formicivorus. The sequence goes on from NW_027142398.1 coordinate 4,737,722, forward strand.
TGTTTTGGGGGGGGTGAAGATAAAGTCCTGGGAATGCCACTCAGCCACGGGGGAGGGGGCTGCAACCTGCTCCCTGTTGGTGATGCCACTTGGGTTGGCCGCACAGCTCTGCGGGCGCTGCCCTCACCGCCGTGCCCCGGCTTGTCTGGCTTAAACCTGGTGGGGGTTGAACTGCTGCTGGATGCTGCCCTTGGGAGGCTCAGGGGAGGCCTTTCCTCAGCCTCCTCCACCCAGAGCTTCCAGGAGCAGCAGGTACTTCCCATCCATGGAATGCAAGGCGAAAAGCAAAGAGCTTTTGGGGTCTGTGGGGCTCTGAGAACGCAAACAGAGCCAAGGAACAGAAACCAGTGTCCCAAACCCGGGCTGGCTTCTGGGCCAAGTGCTCTGGGAGTGCTAAAAGAGAATCAGGAAGGTTTCCTAGACAGGAGAAAGAAAAAACATCAGAGTCCCTCAGCCCTGTGCCCTGACAAGGCCCTTAGCTCCCCCCCTGCTAAACGGGGGGAGGGGAATTTGGTTTGGTGGGGGAGGGTGGGGGATGGTGGTGGGTTGGTTGGTTTGGTTTCAAACTTTGGCTTCATTAATTTCCCTTCCCTCCCCTCCCCCCCCCCCCTCCAAAAAAGAGGAGGAAAAAAAGAAAAAGAGATTTGCCCCCAATAAAAGGCAAACATGGAAAGAAAAACAAACTATTAGAAAAGAGAGGAGGGAGGAAATGTTATTTAAAAGGTTACCAGACCACATCATTTTCCAATGATATTATATACTCCCTGCAGTATCCAAAATATATATGGGCCTGGGGCCAAGAATGCAGAGGGGGGGAGGGGGGGGGGGAGAGAAAAATAAAAAAAGAAGAAGAAGGAGGGAAGGGGAAAGAAAAAAAAAGGCAAAGCAAAAAAAAAAACCCACCCAGAGTAGACAAAACATCTGGCCAGAGGCTGAACAAAACCTCCATTTATCACACTTAATCCTGCAATGAAGCAGTCAACAGTTTACTTCTGTTTTGCTAATTTAGCTGCTTTCATGCTCCCGAGGTGGAAAAGCCAAAGTAAAACCTTTGAATTAAGTGGCACTTTGTGAGGCTGCTGCTTCCTTCCCCCCCTCCTCTCTCCTCTCATTTCTTTTCATCCCATTTTCTCCTCCATCCTTTTCCCCTTCTTTTATTTTGAGCCCCTTCTTTCATTAACTTCACCTTCCCTTCCCTCCCCCCTCCAGTTTGGGGTTGGGGTTATTTTTTGTTGCCCCTTTTTATTTTCCCCAGCTGTTGTTTAGTTTTCTCCCCTTGCTAAGGATCAGTTAGAGAAACCTGCTGGCACAGCCCAGATGCACAAACCCACCAGCCCCTGCCCCTGCTTTGCACCCAGGCAGAGCAGCTCGGTGTGTGTGTGTGTGCAAACCCCACCAGGTGGGTGCCAGGCTGCCCAGGGTGGGCCCAGCACCAGTGGCATTCACAGCATCACAGCATGGCAGGGGTTGGAAAGGACCTCTGGAGATCATCTGCTCCAACCTCCCGGCCAGGGCAGGGCCACCTAAAGAAGGTCACACAGGAACACATCCAGCCAGGCCTTGAATGTCTCCAGGGGTGGGAACTCCACCACCCCTCTGGGCAGCCTGCTCCAGGACTCCCCCACCCTGCCACTAGAGAAGTTCTTCCCCAAGGAGGAGCCTAAGGTAAATGGCAAAGGAGACTGGAGCAAGGTGGGGCTTGGTCTCTTCTCCCCAGGAGCAAGGAGCTGAAATGGCCTCAGGCTGCAGCAGGGGAAGCTTAGGGGAAATGTCTTTGCTGCAGGAGTGGTCAGGGTTGGCACAGGCTGCCCAGGGAGGAGGAGGAGTCTCCATCCCTGGAGGTGTTCAAAAACCCTGTGGCCATGGCACCTGGGGCCAGGGCTTGGTGGCCGTGGTGGGGCTGGGTTGCTGGTTGGATCTCAGAGGACTTTCCCAAGCTCTGATCCAGCTGGCCCGGGGTGTTTGCACCTATTTAGTAAACACAATCATTCATCTGCTCTTGCAGCTCCTTCAGATGATTTTTGTTGTGTCAAGAGCCAGATGCAACAAACATCCATCCTCAGAGGCTTCATTAATGTTTGTTAAGACCACAGCAGCCTCCAGCTGAGGATCTGTTCTGTGCTGAGCATTATCAGGCCACACTTCAGGCAGCTTGGGGAGCTGGGTTTATTTTGGGGGCTGTCTGGTTCCCTGCTATTGTTGTATCTGTGGTGCTGCTGTCGCCTCCCTTGGCTTGATGTGGTTTCATGTGCGTGTCAAGGGCTGGGCTGTCCCTGCAGACACTGCTTGGTGCTGCTGGAGGAACAGGGAACTGAGTGCTGGAAGATTGGGGCTGTCCAGGATGGAGAGGAGAAGGCTCTGAGGGGACCTTCTTGTGGCCTTCCAGTACCTGAAGGGGGGCACAGGAAAGCTGGGGGGGCACTGTTGAGGCTGTCAGGTAGGGACAGGACTGAGGGGAATGGAACAAAACTAGAAGTGGGGAGATTCAGATTGGGTGTTAGGAAGAACTCTCCCTTCCAAAGCCTTTCTGTGAACCTCTGCATTTTCTCTGCCTGCTGGAGGGCCAGGGTGATGTAAAGGAGTAAAGCTGTTTGGAATGGGAGTTCTGAGTGCTAATGACCTCTTTGGGAGGTGCCAATCTCTGTTCACAGGGTGACAAGCTGCAGGCTCCTTCCCACGCCTGGAGCTGAGTCCTCACTTCTCATTGCCGGAGGTAAATCAGGCTGTGGTGGTCGCTGTGCCTTGGTGCATGCTGTGGTCACCCACTGCATGCAACCCCCCCAGGCTCCTGCCTCCTTCAGAGCATGGCTGCATCCATCCACTTTGGGGACAAACTGCTCAGAGGCCTTTCAGAGCCCTCCTACACCCCACAGATCAGCCTGGAAGTGGAACAGAATCATTACAGAATCGTTAAGGTGGGGAAATACCTCTAAGGTCATCGAGTCCAACCTTCACCCTAGCACCACCAAGCCCACCACTAAACCATGTCCCCAGGTGCCACCTCTACAGGTTTTTTGAGCACCTCCAGGGATGGGGACTCCACCACCTCCCTGGGCAGCCTGTGCCAGTGCCTGACCACATCCAGCCTGAACCTCAGCTGGTGCAGCTTGAGGCCATTTCCTCTTGTTCTATCACCTGATACTAAGGAGAAGAGACCAAACCCCACCTCAGCAGGACCTCCTTTCAGGGAGCTGTGGCCAGCAGTGCAGAGGGCAGCCACTGCCTTCCCTCTCCTGCCTGCCTCTGCCAGCTCTGGGTGGATGTTTTGCTGTCCCTGTGGCTGCTGCCCCTCTGCGTCCTGCCGCCGGCGCAGGGTTGGTCACTTCCATCCATCCCAGCCAGCTGCTGATAATAAATAACCACATTATCTTTTCCTCCCCACAAAGACAAGCCCTGGCAGCTTGCACGTGTTTGGCACCCAGGGCACGGCCAGAGCAGAAGCCTCCCCCCAGCCTCGCCTCCTGGAGGCCACAACTGTCCCCGAGGCCGCAGCGTGGCCTGCCCGGCGTGACGTAACCAGGGCTGCATTCCCACGGCTCTCCAGTGCACAGCCAGACTATTTCAGCCCTTGCCTGGTGCTCTGGGGTCATCTGTTCATGTTTACTGTAGGGGAAGGAGGCTGCTGCAAACATTCCTCCTCGGTGCCTCACCCGGGTGGGAGCTCTCCCACCGTGCTGGGCAGCCCCAGCGCCCTGGGAAAGGCTGATGGCAGCGGTGCCCAGCTCTGCCCAGCTCTGCCCAGCTCGGCCCAGCTCTGCCTGCTTCTGCAGGTGTAGCCGGTGGGAAAGGGCCCCAAATGGTCTTCCAGAGGCCCTTCTGTGGAATGGGGTTGGTGGGGCTCAGGATCAGAGCTGGGAGCCTTTGGGTGAAGTGCTCTGATGGAGTGGGCTGCATTGCCCTGGAGGCACAGCCGTGCATGGCTCTCAGAGCTAATCCTTTACAATCCTCACACTGAGAGTCCACTGGAACCCATCTCCCTTCCCAGATCAGTAGGAAAATCCCCTCCTAGGGGCTTTCTCCCCCCCTCAGCATCTCCTGCCCCAGTGTGGATAAAAAATGAGAGTCCAGCAAGCTGTGAGTTGTGGCACTGCAGCCCAGCCACCAGCATCCCTTCCTCAGGGCAGGGAAAGTTCTCCTGAAGCTTTCCAGCAGGGCAATCCCTCCACATCTGTCAGGAGCCACTGTCTATCCCCACTGCAGCCTCACCATGCCGTGGAGGAGCTGCTGAGGGAGGGCAGGAGGTGGACAGGAGAGGTCAGCAGGGAGAGCAAACATCCCGACTGTGTCAGCAGAGCTGCACGCAGTGATTCCTGGCTCAGCAGGGGTCTGGCAGAGGGGGCTGTGCTCATTGGGAGCTCTAGGGAGAGGATGTGGCCCTTGTCTGGAAGAGGAACTCAGTCCCTAAGCCATGCTGGGAGCATTGCTCCTTGGGCTGGTGCAGCAGGGATGCTGAGCTGACACTTGCCCCTTGGCACAGGCAGCAAAGAGCTCCCAGATCCATGCCCAAAAAGCACCAGGACCTGTGTCTGTCAAATTAGAGCAGAAATAAGCCCTCTGCTTGGCTGGGAAGCTTCTCTTTCCTCTGCTGGGAGGGGAATTGCTTCTCCCCCTGCTCAGCCTGGTGGGAGAAGGCTCCCCGGAGCTGCCTGCTGCCGTCTGTGCTGCAGGGTTGGTATTTACCCAGGCAGCGAGGGGCTGCTGGGGCGAGCGCTGCGCAAACAGGCTCCGGGAGCATCCCCAGCCCCGCGGCGCCTGCGGGCGGACTGCAACAAAGGAAACCTTGGAAGCAGCGGAAGGGGGACAAAGAGCCACCAAGTGCCTTTCCCGAGGCCACCTGTGGCAGGGGTGGAGCCGAGGGAACACCCCGAGACCCAGCCACAGAGGCTGCGTGGTGGGACTGGGGCCCCCTTCCCCCAGGGCAGCCTGGTGAGGCGATGGGGAGCTGGCAGCCCTTGGCTGAGTGAGGTCTGGTGAGATGCTCGGTGAGCAGCATGTGCAGAGGGGGAAACAGGGAAGGAGGCTCTCCAAGTGCCCCTTTCTGTCCTGGATCACTCCTACCCTTGGCCGTGCCAGGCTGTGCCAGGCTCTACAGACACTCTGCTCCATCCTTTCTGGCCTCCCTTATGAATGTCTCAGCTGAGCCCAGCCACCAGCCCCATCCAGCAAAGCCTTCTGGAGAGCCCAAGCCAGGCATACCCCAGCTGCTGCTGCTCTGCTCCCTTACACCCCCCCCAGCACACCAAGACCCCCCCAGTTTTGCTGCTTTCTGCTGAGAAAAGGAGGAAAGGAGCTTCTGACTCAGATGGTTTTGTTGTGTCAAACACTTTGGCCCAAAGGTACAACTGGCAGGCAAACTCCTGCCCCAGCTGAGCATCATGGAGTCAGAGAATGCTTTGGGTTGGAAGGGACCTTAAAGCTCAGCCACTTCCAACCCCCTGCCATGGGCAGGGACACCTCCCACCAGCCCAGGCTGCGCAGGGCCTCATCCAGCCTGGCCTTGAACACCTCTGGGGAGGGGACATCCACAGCCTCCCTGGGCAGCCTGTGCCAGAGTCTCCCCATGCTGATCTCCAGTCTCAGTCTGCCCTCTCCCAGCTCCCAGCCCTTGCCCCTCAGCCTGTCACTCCCAGCCCTTGTCAGAAGTCCCTTCCCCATCTGAGCATCCCCGGAGAAATTCCTGGATGGGGGCAGACGTGGCCCTAGCCAGCAGCTTCACCTCTGCCTCTGCTGATGCTTCCCAGCAGCCTCTTTCAGGTTGTTGTCTGATGCAGTTCCCCTACCCCCCCCCCCCCCCCTTTTTATTTCTTTTTTTTTTGTATTTAATATTAATAGTAATGAGTGTGGCAGGAAGATAATGAGCTCCAGGCAGATTAGAAGGGGGTCGGCTCTTATCTGTGGCTGCTGAAGACTCTTGTCTTTCACCTGCTCCTTTAATATCCCCCATCTTTCATTCCTGCCGCCGAGCCCCCTCCCACTGTCCTAGAACAAAAGGGGTATTATTGTCCGGGGTCTTTTCAGGCTGGAGCCAGGAAGACCTCCTCCTCCCCCAGCCCCCTCCCCGAAGGCGCAGCAGTTTGAAACGAGCCTTTTTCCTTCCCCGGCAGGAGATTAGCTCGGTTTGACAAGGCGCTGAACTTTGGGCAGGGTGAAACGGGGTCTCCTCGGGGAGTGCAGGCAGCTCAGCCCTGACTAATTCTGACAAAGAGAGGCACCGAAAAAAAAATTAAAATAAGAAAAACAAGCGATCTGGGGAGGAGAGGAGGCAGGGAGGGGGAGGAGGGAGGCAGGGAGAGGAGGAGGGAGGCAGGGAGAGGAGGGAGGGGAGGCCGGGAGGAGGCCGGAGGGAGGGGAGGCCAGAGGCCACGTTCCGCAGCGGGGCTGGGCTGCAGCTCTGAGGTTTGCTTCCTTGGGTCTGGCCTTGGAGGAGGGAATCACCTTCCTGTGACTCCCCAGCCAGCACTGACAGCATGCTGTGAGCTGGGAGTCGCTGGGATGCTGCTGCTGCTGCTCTGGGCTCCCTTCCCCTGAAATCCTCTTCTATTCCCCCCCCCCTCCCCCCCAGTACTTTAAAAGCTCTTTTCAGCCCTTGGACACCGTGGGAGCCCCACCAAGGCTCGAAGCTTTCTTTTCATAGCCAACTGCTCTGGCCAAGGCTTAGACACTAAGTGAGAATCAGGATTTGAATGGAAAGGAACCCAACTGACTGCATTTCAAACCCCTCTGTGCGTGCCAGAGGCCTGAGTTTGTGCAGGGACTTGTGCTGGTGACGTGCCCAGGGTGGAGAGGGTGGGGATGGAGCTGGGGAGTGACTTAGGTGAGGGATTAAAGGAGAGATTGGCAGAGGAAGAAGCAAACTCTTTCATCCTGCACTACTGAGTCCAAGGGAAGTTCTGTGATAGTTTTTCCCTCTCTGCACATGGATACACACCAGGAACAAGTGGATGCAGTCACAGAATCACAGCACAGTTAAGGCTGGGAAAGCTCTCTAAAGCCATCAAGCCCAACCCCACCACGGCCACCAAACCATGGCTCCAAGTGCCATGGCCACAGGTTTCTGAACCCCCTGGGGATGGGGACTCCACCACCAGCCTCTGCCAGCCCCTGACCACTCCTGCAGCAAAGACATTGTTGCTGATATCCAACCTAAACCTCCCCTGGTGCAACCTGAGGTCATTTCCCCTTTCCTAGTGCTCCTTACTTGAGAGTAGAGACCAACCCCCAGCTCACTGCCACCTCCTGTCAGGGAGCTGCAGAGAGCAATGAGGTCTCTCCTCAGCCTCCTGAACAGCCTCAGGTCCCTCGGCAGCTCCTCGCCAGCCCTGTCCTCCAAACCCTTCCCCAGCTTCCTTGCCCTTCTCTGGAGCTGCTCCAGCCCCTCAGTGTCTCTCTCAGGAGCTCTCCAGGACACGTGTCAGTGCCTATCTACCTGACCAGGACCAGCAGGTTTAGGACACAAGGTCTTGGCACTCTGCAATCCCCCAGTCAAAGAGAAAAGGGGAGGAAGAGGCAGTGCAGACAAACCTGAGTGCAGAAGAGGTCTGACCCAGCAGCAGGGACCAGGACAGAGCTCAGCTTCTGGGTTAACTTCTTTCTCAAAATGCCTTTTGAGCCCCACAGGAAGAGGCTCTCACAGCACCTTGTCCCCGAGCACACCAGGGGACTGTCACTCAGGATGTTCTGATCTCAGCTCTGAGTTTGGATTCAGGACCTAGACAGCAAACCACAGCTGCTGTCACCACCTCTTGCCCATGCCCTGGCCCAGCTTTCCTCAGCCAGCCTCATCCCTTCTCCCAGCCTGGTGCTGGCTCCCTCCTCTGCCACCCACCTCCAGCCCACAGCACCTGCAGGGTGAGCTAACAGCCTCCAGCAAAGCTTCCCTGCAGGCAGCAGCCCTTCACCCTTCCCTCTGCTCCCTGTCCTGCAGGACACTGTGCTTTGTGCAGGACATTTCCTGCCAGGGGCTTGGCAAACCCCTGAGCTCTCCCTGTCCTGCCAGGAGATTCCTCCCTAATGCTTATTAAGCTGCTTGCAAATCCCAGGCTGAACCTGGCTGCAGAAGTTTAATAAAGCAGAAGACAGAGGCCATCAATCATGTGCCTGCCACACATCTGGGGGAAATCCAGGGCCATTACTCTCCTTTCTTCTCCCCACCTTCATGCCCCAGGAGTTAGGCAGGACAGCTCTGCTCCTTCTCCACCTCTCCATCCCCAGCTGCTTTTGATGCTCTTCAGCACCTGAGGCCCAAGAGGTGAAGGAGCTTTGCCCACTGCATGAGATGCTCTCCTCTGGGCACTGGGAAATGTTTCAAACTCAGACCAAACCCTGCTGGAATGGCAGAAATAAGAAAGGTTTTTACTCCTCCTCACGTGGGTGACACTGGGGGAGTCTGCCAGAAGGCTGGAGAGGGACTTTGTAGGAGGGTGAGTGATGGCAGGAGGAGGGGGGCTGGCTCCAAACTGAATGAAGGGAGACTTAGATCAGGTGTCAGGAAGGATTTCTTCACTGTGAGGCACTGGAACAGGCTGCCCAGGGAGGCTGTGGGTGTCCCATCCCTGGATGTATTCAAGGCCAGGGTGGATGGAGCCCTGAGCAGCCTTAGGAGAAAGAGTCCCTGCCTGTGGCAGGGGCTGGAGCTATGTGGCCCATCAGGTCCCTTCCAACCCAAACCATTCTGTGATTCTATGATTTCCATCTTGCAGTCTGAGTTTCTGCTCTTTGAAATGGCCAGGGAGGTCACATCCAGATCCTCCCCAGCCTGAAGTCAGGCCAAGCCACATGGTTAGCCAGACACAACTTCCAGAGAGCCTGGAGGCCACATCCAGGGTGGCAATTAGCACTCCAGGACAAGGAGCATGTCCTGCCTCTGCCTGAAACCTCCTTGAAGCCAGGGTTCTTCCTCTCCCGGGCTGCAGGGGGAAATTCCTGCCTGTTTGCTCGGTGTTGAGACCAGAGGGAAGCCAGGAAAACAGCCCAGCAGGAACCAGTGCTTAACTAAAGCTATCTGTTAAATCAAGTGGTCTTTAAAGGTTTAGTGAGCCTCTTCCCCACCCCCCTCCAGAGTCTCCAGGGCTGTCAGCTGTCCCCCGAGTGCCAGCAGCATCGCCTTGACTGGCAGCTCCCAGTGATAGACAAATAGATCTGGCAGGCAGGACGCTGCCTTGGCTCCTGCACAGAGCTCTGCCAGCTGCCAAACACTTCTGCTGCTTTCTGCTCTGCAGAGGCCTTGATGTGTATTTATGACACCCCCCGATGGAGAGGTGGAAGGATTGGATCAGCTGAGCCCTTCCTGCATGGCTCTGCTTAGGAGCAGGGCTGAGGTTTTGCCTGGCACAGCGTGGTGGGAGCAGGGCAGTGCCTGGCCTTGGCTTTGCTTTGGTCTCCATCAGCCCCAGAAGGCTTCTCCAAGCAAAGCAGTTCTGTGATTCTTCCCTCAGCCCTGTGAATGGCTCAGGGCAGGACCTGGGACAAGTCAGGGTGGTTTGAAACTAAAAGAGGGAGATGGAGACTGGGCAGAAGGGAAAAAATATGATGCTGAGGGTGGTGAGAGCCTGGCCCAGGTTGCCCAGAGAGGTGGGAGCTGCCCCATCCCTGGCACCACTGCAGGCCAGGCTGTTTGGGGCTCTGAGCAACCTGCTCTGGCTGAGGATGTCCCTGCTGGCTGCAGGGGGCTGGACTGGAGGAGCTTTGAAGTTCTCTTCCCACCCAAACCATTCCACAACTGACTCTGACTCAAGACACTCAGCTGTGCTCAGGGCTCCTCCAGGCAGCCACCTCACTGCACCACCAGCCCGGGCCCCAGGGGATGCAGAGAGGACCCTGCTGGCCCCTGCCTGGCGCTGCTCTCCCCGGGCACGGAGGGGGCAGTGTGGGGGCCGGGGGCCGTGCGGGGCAGGGCTGGCTGCGGCGGGGCTGTGCGGGGCAGGGGCTGTGCGGGGCAGGGACTGTGCCGGCAGGGGCTGTGCGGGGCAGGGGCTGTGCCGGCAGGGGCTGTGCGGGGCAGGGGCTGTGCCGGCAGGGGCTGTGCCGGCAGGGGCTGTGCGGGGCAGGGGCTGTGCCGGCAGGGGCTGTGCCGGCAGGGGCTGTGCGGGGCAGGGCTGTGCGGGGCAGGGGCTGTGCGGGGCAGGGGCTGTGCCGGCAGGGGCTGTGCGGGGCAGGGCTGTGCGGGGCAGGGCTGTGCCGGCAGGGGCTGTGCGGGGCAGGGGCTGTGCGGGGCAGGGCTGTGCCGGCAGGGGCTGTGCGGGGCAGGGGCTGTGCGGGGCAGGGCTGTGCCGGCAGGGGCTGTGCGGGGCAGGGGCTGTGCGGGGCAAGGGCTGTGCCGGCAGGGGCTGTGCGGGGCAGGGCTGTGCGGGGCAGGGCTGTGCCGGCAGGGGCTGTGCGGGGCAGGGGCTGTGCGGGGCAGGGCTGTGCCGGCAGGGGCTGTGCGGGGCAGGGGCTGTGCGGGGCAGGGCTGTGCCGGCAGGGGCTGTGCGGGGCAGGGGCTGTGCGGGGCAGGGGCTGTGCCGGCAGGGGCTGTGCGGGGCAGGGGCTGTGCCGGCAGGGGCTGTGCCGGCAGGGGCTGTGCGGGGCAGGGGCCGTGCGGGGCAGGGGCTGTGCCGGCCGGGGCTGTGCCGGCAGGGGCTGTGCGGGGCAGGGGCTGTGCAGGCAGGGGCTGTACCGGCAGGGGCTGTGCGGGGCAGGGGCTGTGCCGGCCGGGCTCCGGCGCGGGGCCAAGCCCCACATCTGGGACAGATTAAGCACAGTGGCTTAGAAGGGCTTCTCCTGCTGCCACTCACCTACCCGCCCGTGTGGCAGAGGGGATGGCAGAAAGGTTTTCACAGCTGGAAGAAATTGCGGGGAGGAGGAGGAGGAGGGGTTTGGGAGAGACAAAAACCAACATTGAACTCAAGATGGAAGAAAGACAGAGGGAGCAGGGGTAATGGAGAAAATATGTGAGGAGAGAGGGGGAGAGAGGGAGGGAGGGAGGGAGAGGGTATTTTATTTACAGTCTGTTTGTTTGGGGTTGCCCACACACGGTGAGAGCTGGGCAGTGGCTGGGCTCCAACATCCCAGCAGGCACTTTGGCTTGGGAGCAAAGAGGGAAAAATAAGGGAAGCAGAAAATACAGAGAGGAGGAGAAGGAGATGGGAATGGGGAAGGAAAGAGTTCTGTGGCACTTGTCTGGGCAGGGGGGAATTTGCTGGGTGGGGTGGTGGAAGGTCACTGGGAACGGCTTTGCCTCTCCCTGTGGTGCACAAGGACGTCCCTGGGCATCTGTTTGCACCCTCCAGCAAACTGCTGTGGCTGGTGAGGCCTTCCTCAAGTGTCTAAAAGCACTTCCCATCCTTCCAGAGCTGAGCAGGTTCCTGGGCACAGGGTGCCTCACCCACATTCCCACCTGGCTCACAGGTGGGAGTCTGGGGAGCCCTAGCCCAAGCCCAGATACCCCCAGGGTGCCCTGCAGCACCGTGAGCATGGTCACAGTCACACAGAGGCAATGTCCAGGCTTCAGGGCTCAGGTTAGGGGCAGCCAGAGCTGAACAACCACAAGGAAATTGGATGCCAGCCTTTGGCCATCCCTGGATCCAGCCATGGCTTCTCCCAGCACAGTGAAGGTTGCTCCTTCCCTTTCTGCTCCTCCCCGAGGCTGGCACAAGCTGTAAATTGCTGTCCCTGAGCCAGCTTTACCCAGCACCCCCCTCTGAACCCATCACACTCCAGACACAAAGAGCCACCCTGGGACTGCATCTCCCACCAGGACCCTTGACACCTGCCCTGGGATGAGAGGCAGGGTGACAGTGACATGTGGTGACTGTGGCACCGCTACCAAGGAGCCCTGGCAGCCTTCCCTGACTGCCCTGCACATGCTGGGCAGGGCTGAGCCAGGCAGGAGGTCCCCAGTGCAAGGTTTTATTTGTCCCCCTCTCCCCCCACCCCATCTGATGGCACAGTGGAATTAATCTAATCAGAGACCTCAATAATGTTATCCCTTGTCGAGTCCATAAAAGTCCCCTCTTGCATTACAGCATTTGAGAGACTATTAAGTTTTAAGGCCACAAGACCTCTGTGAAGGAGAGAAGTCATTGCCATTTTTTTCCCCTCTCTTTGGAGGGCTCTGGGCAGCCAGCAGCTGGCACTGCCAGGGCTCCTGCTTGGCAGCACGGGGGCCACCAGCCTCCCCGGGGAGGGCAGGGCCCAGGGCAGTGGTGCCAGGGGTCCTGGTGTGCCCCCAAGGATGGGGCTGGCAGTAGTGTGGCCTTGGGGTGGCTGATGGGTTGGGGTTTTGCACTTGGTTCTTTCCATCTCTTGATCTGTTGGAGAGGGCTGAGGCAGCTCTGCTGTGGGGACAGGCTGGGAGAGCTGGAGAGGAGAAGGCTCCAGGGAGACCTCAGAGCAGCTTCCAGTACCTGAAGGGACCACAGGAGAGCTGGGGAGGGACTTTTCACAAGGAGCTCTGGTTTGAAACTAGGCAAGAGGCAATGGTTTGAAACTAGAGCAGAGCAGATTTGAACTGGAGGTAGGGAAGAAGTTCATCACTTGGGGAGATGCTGGCACAGGTTGCCCAGGGCTGCCTCCTCCCTGGAGGTGCTCAAGGCCAGGCTGGATGAAGCTTTGAGCAGCCTGGGCTGGTGGGAGTTGTCCCTGCCCATGGCAGGGGCTTGGAACTGGATGATCTTCAGGGTCCCTTCCAAGCCATTCCATGATTCTGAGGTCCCAGGGTTTCTGGCAGAGGCAGGGGGAAGTCAGGCAACTGCTTGACAGCAGGGTGAGGATGTGGGTGGGATGATGCTGCCATCCCAAGTGAGGGTTCAGTGCCCAAACTCGATGGCATGGTGGGAAGAGAGTGAAAGGCAAAGCAGATCCAAAGCAAAGCGAGAGGCACAGTGGCAGTGGTCCCTCAGTGGCAGTGGTCCCTCAGTGGCAGTGGTCCCTCAGCCAGGGGAAGCAGGAGGGAAGCAGAGTGGATGCTGAGAGGCTGAGAGTGTGGCCATCCCCCCCCTGCAGCAAGCATCACCAGGGGGTGAAGCAGATTCAGTTTCCTCCTGATTTCCACCCCTGCTGAAGGCAGTGGAGTTGGGATTTACCCCCAGGGGAAGGAGCTGTGACTCACAGCACTCAGCCTGCCCCTCCTGAGCCGTGCAGGGAGCTCAGCACCAGCACCTCAGAGTTCCTCTCTCCTCACTTCTCTTCACTCTGCTGCCAAAGAAGGGACTCACTGCAATCATTTCCCCCCTCCCCAAAGCACAACCCCCCAGAGGTGCAGCAGTACAGCCAAACCCTTCCCTAAACCCCGAGTCAAACCTCCCCTGAGTGCCAGGAAGGGTTTGGCAGTGTGAGCTCTGCAGGCTGGCAGAGCCAGAAGGCCAATGAAAAACAAACCAACACCAACCCCCCCTTGTCCCCCCCACCCCCTCCCCATCCTCTCCCATTCATTATTCTGTAAAATCTGCTGCTCTTTAGGGCAATCTCCTGATTGTGAAGGGGTCAGGGGAACTGATTTATGATTAGAGAGCTCTTGGCATTGGCAATATTGTATATGTTTTAATTCTGAACCTTAATAATCCATCCAATCTGCACCACTTGCTCGTGACACTCATCTCTCACATAGCATTTGCCAAGACTCTGCACAGCCACCTTCACCTCCTCCCCAGCACCTCCACCTGCCTGCACAGCACCCAGGAGCTGCTGGACTTGGGCCCTGCACCAAAGCCTAATGCAATCCAGCTTTTCCCTTTCCAATCATCTTTTGCCCACCCCAAATATCCCAGCAGGATGCAGTGCTGATGCTGTGCTGCACAAGCCTGGGGGGGCTGTGAGCAGCTTCTCCCTCCTGGGCTGGCTCTGAGTAGCTTCTCCCTTCCCTTGCACACACCTAAAGGATCTGCTCCCTGCAGCAGTGCTGGAGCAGCTCCTGCTCTCCCCAGCTGGATGTTTCTGTGGAAGGGAGAGCTGGGAGTTTCTCTGCAGCTAATTGGTGAATTCTCATCCTCAAAAGGCAAAAGAAGTCATGACCCAGTCCTGAGAGTGTCTGTGGGCAAGACAAGGTTGGGTTTGTTCACTGGGGGTGGGCACAAGGTGCCCTGTGCTCTGCATGGCAGCTTTGCAGGGACAGCAGCTGGGGCCCTGCTGTCCTGGCACAGCATCACTGACTGATTTCAGTTACAAAGTCCTCCAGGATCACCCAGTCCAACCTTCAACCCAACCCCACCATGGCCACCAAACCATGGCCCCAAGTGCCACATCCACAGGTTTCCTGAGCCCCTCCAGGGATGTGTTCCTCTTGCCTCCTACTCATTAAGGTTAGAAAAGACCTCCAGGGTCATCAGCTCCAATGCCAGCCCAACACAAACACGTCCCCAGGAGCCATGGCCACAGCTTCTTGAACCCCTCCAGGGATGGGGACTCCACCACCTCCCTGGGCAGCCTCTGAGCCTCTGCCAGTCCCTGGCCACTCCTGCAGCAAAGAAATTCTTCCTAATCTCCAACACAAACCTTGTGAGTCCAACTAGACCCCACATCCTTTGGGGTGAAAGAAGAGGGAACCAGGGCTGGTGGATTGATACCAGGCTGAGGAAGAGACTCTCAGGTTCCACTGCCCTGGGCTGGTGAGGCCACACGAGGCTGATGGCAGAGAGCTGGGCAGAGGTGGCTCAGGGTCTGAGCTGCTCCAATTCAACTGATCCCACAAGGCTGTGGGCAGCCTGCTCTGGCAGGGGGTGTCCCTGCTGCCTGCAAGGGGGGTCCCTGCTGCCTGCAGGGGGTGTCCCTGCTGCCTGCAAGGGGGGTCCCTGCTGCCTGCAGGGGGGCTGCACTGGCTGAGCTTTGGAGGTCCCTTCCAACCCAACCCAACCTGTGATCCTCTGACCCCCTTCCAGCCCAACCTGTGATCCTCTGACCCCCTTCCAACCCAACCCAACCTGTGATGCTCTGACCCCCTTCCAACCCAACCCAACCTGTGATCCTATGACCCCCTACTAACCCAACCCATTCCTGTGATCCTATGACCCCCTACTAACCCAACCCATTCCTGTGATCCTATGACCCCCTTCCAGCCCAACCTGTGATCCTCTGAGCCCCTTTCAACCCAACCCATCCTGTGATCCTCTGACCCCCTTTCAACCCAACCCAACCTGTGATCCTCTGACCCCCTTCCAGCCCAACCCAACCTGTGATCCTCTGACCCCCTTCCAACCTAACCTGTGATCCTATGACCCCCTTCCAACCCAACCTGTGATCCTATGACCCCCTTCCAACCCATCCCTGTGATCCTCTGACCCCCTTCCAACCCAACCTGTGATCCTATGACCCCCTTCCAACCCATCCCTGTGATCCTCTGACCCCCTTCCAACCCAACCCAACCTGTGATCCTCTGACCCCCTTCCAACCCAACCCAACCTGTGATGCTCTGACCCCCTTCCAACCCATCCCTGTGATTCTCTGACCCCCTTCCAACCCAACCTGTGATCCTATGACCCCCTTCCAACCCAACCCAACCTGTGATCCTCTGACCCCCTTCCAACCCAACCCAACCTGTGATGCTCTGACCCCCTTCCAACCCATCCCTGTGATCCTCTGACCCCCTTCCAACCCAACCTGTGATCCTCTGACCCCCTTCCAACCCATCCCTGTGATCCTCTGACCCCCTTCCAACCCAGCCCAACCTGTGATCCTCTGACCCCCTTCCAGCCCATCCCTGTGATCCTCTGACCCCCTTCCAACCCATCCCTGTGATCCTCTGACCCCCTTCCAACCCAGCCCAAGCTGCGCCTTCCCCTCCCGGGCCGCCCCCCTCCCCCCTGGCAGCCCTCTCCCCGCTTCCCCCCTGCCAGGGGAGGTGTTTATTTAATTGTTTTCCCTGCTCCTCGGTGGCAGCTCTTCCCTGCCATTAAACCTTGCCATCCCTGCTCTGGCTGGGTAATTTAAAGCTATAGTTAAATTATGACTTCTCTGAACCTGTTGTGGCACTGACGCATAACCCTAATTAAATGATCGCATCCATCCTGCAGCCAGTCCCTGCTCCCCTCCAACGTTAATTACAACATAAGAGGCTTTAATGGCTCCCCTCACCTCCAGCTCCTCCAAAGAAAGGTCATGCGATTAATTTTCGTCATTAATCTTTTCCCAATGTGGACATTGTGCTGTCACTGGAGCCTATTAAACCCCCTTTGGCCCCCCTCCTCTTCTTCTCCCTTCTTCCCCCCCCCCAGCCCTTCATTCTTGCCCCTCCCCAGCCTTTCATTCTTGCCCCTGAACCTTTCATTCTTCCCCCCCAAGCTTTCATTCTTCCCCCCCAAGTTTTCATTCTTCCTCCCAAACCTTTTATCTTCCCCTTCAGCCTTTCATTCTCCCCCCCAACCTTTCATTCTTCCCCCCAACCTTTCATTCTTCCCCCCAAACCTTTTATCTTCCCCCCAACCTTTCATTCTTCTCCCCCCCAACCTTTCATTCTTCCCCCCAAACCTTTTATCTTCCCCCCAACCTTTCATTCTTCTCCCCCCCAACCTTTCATTCTTCCCCCCCAAACCTTTCATTCTTCCCCCCAAACCTTTTATCTTCCCCTTCAGACTTTCATTCTTCCCCCCCCCAACCTTTCATTCTTCCCCCCCAACCTTTCATTCTTCCCCCCAAACCTTTTATCTTCCCCTTCAGACTTTCATTCTTCCCCCCCCCCCAACCTTTCATTCTTCCAACCCCACACCCCCCAAGTGAATGGGAGAACAAAAATATTGAAGCTCCACTCTGGCTCTGGTGCTTCCTTGAGGTGAGGAGAGCTTGGGATGGTGGCAGTGGAAGGTGTGCTGGGAGAGGTTTCACATCCCATGGCCCATCTGGGAGCTGGGGGACGCTGCTCTGCTGCACAGGGCACAGTTCAGGGACCCTGCCTGGGAGCTTGCTGAGGGCACTGTGGTGGCAACGCGTGGATGTGGTCACCTGCTCGGTGCTGGAGGCTGCTGAGGCTCTGGACAGGCGACTGCTGGCCAGAGCTGCTGGCAAAGCAAGGAGGTGTGAGGCAAGGGGGCATGGGGCAGCAGGAGGGCTGCAGAGAGGCTGCAGAGCCAGCTGGGACAGGCAGGGTGCTGGAAGCAGAGCTCCTTGGGGCTTGGCAGCTGCCGCAGCCACCGCTGGCGGTGGGGCCTGCTCCAAGGCCCTTGCCTGGGGTTTATCCAACGGAAATGGAGCATTTCTCTAAACTCCACGAAATCCCCTCCAGTGACTTAATCCCCTGAACCTGGGAGCAGGTCCTGACTCCAACCTGCGGCAGGCAGCCCTCCTCCCCTGGAAGCTGGGGAGCAGAGCACACGTTTGGCTAATTTGCAGTATTGTTTCAGCTGAAACCCAGGGCTGAATAATTCCCTTTTATGCAGGGTGACGTAATCAGGGAACAAGTTGCTGCAGGGTGGGGGCTGGCAGAGCACACAGCGCTGAAATGGCTGCTTTAGGCAGGAAAAAAAAGCCCCAGCCGAGCAACCCCCAGCCCGGGATCAGGTTCTGAAGCAGCCGAGCCCAAGCCGCGGCGCGTCCCCAGCCTCGCGGCGTGCCCCACTTTGGATGGGCTGAGAGTGCTCCTGAAGGGTATGACCCACTTCCAGCCCTCCCTCCAGCTCCTGACATCCTTTCTTCCCATTCCCAGGGGCCAGGACTCATGGGGGAAAATCCTGGAGCATTTTAATAAAGAGGAGCCAGATGGCAGTCACCTCGCTGGGTAAATATGCGAGCGGGAGGTGGTCCAGCGCGGGGTGGTGAAAATAGAATGGGAGAGAGGGGAGAGGATCCTGATTTGCCCAGGGTCCTTCCTTCAGCACTCTGCTGACTGGCTCCTGTGCACCCTCAAGGGCCTCTCTGGATTCAGACCCCCACCAGCACCTGTGCTGCTTTCAGATCCCTCTCCCCACCGAGGGCAGGGCACTGCCCGGCCTCGCCGCATCCCTCCGGCAGCTTTTGAGCTCCTCCTGCTCTCTGTCTTTGCTTGTGGCTAAGCCCTGGCTCCTGCCCCAGGCCTGGGGTGAGCAAGGCAAGGAAACCCAGGCAAAGGATTTGTTGGTAGCAAGGGCAGGGCAGGCAGCTTGGGATGGGGCTGGCAAAATCCATTGGAATTTGGGAGCTGCACCACGCGCAGAGGCTGGGTGCTGAGCCTGTCTGGGTGTCTGGGGCTGCAGCCACATAAAGAGAAAGCTCTGCTCTTTGTCAGCCCTTTGAGCTCCTTCCCATGGGCATTAGGGATGGTGGAATTCCCAGAAATGGGGGATGAGTAGTTTTGGGAAGAGCAGGTACAGAAATGCTCCTCCCTGAGACAGGAGCCCTGTGCCGTGGCGGCTGTGGGGGTGAGCGGAGCAAGGGGGTCTCGGTGTCTCTGACATGAGGAACTCAGCCTGGTGGTGTGGGAGAAAGCTCAGTGTGTGGCTCTGGAGTGCAAACCAGCTCCAGGAACTGCCAGAGGATCCTTTCCACCGAAACAAGCCTGGAAAGAGCCTGTGTGCAAACCTGGAGAAATCAGGGAGGTGTCTGGATGCATGGCCTGGGGCTCTGCCCAGGTCTGGGCACAGCCTGGGCTGGGTGATGGAGTTCCAGAGAATGGAGAGTTGAAAGCAGCATCCAGGGCTGGGGAAATGACTCCTGCTGAGACCAACAGACCTGGGCTGATCTTCACTCCCTGGGCCCTTCCCACTATGAAGGGTGCTAAAGTACCTGGTAAGAGAGCAGCAGCCAAAGATGATCTCTGTGCAAGCCTCAGGCACTAGAAACAGAAAGAATCCACTTCCAGCTGCACTTCACTGCCAGGCAGCAAACAAAGCCCTTGGCCTAGACCCCTGTGTGCTGGAGCACAGGAACACTGCACTGAGTGTCCAGCACTGCACTGCTGGGTGTCCAGAACTGCACTGCTGATGTCCAGCACTGCACTGGGTCTCCAGAACTGCACTGCTGATGTCCAACACTACACTGCTGGCTGTCCAGCACTGCACTGCTGATGTCCAGCACTGCACTGGGTGTCCAGCACTGCACTGCTGATGTCCAGCACTGCACTGGGTGTCCAGCACTGCACTGCTGATGTCCAGCACTGCACTGCTGATGTCCAGCACTGCACTGGGTGTCCAGCACTGCACTGTTGGGTGTCCAGCACTGCACTGCTGGGTGTCCAGCACTGCACTGGGTGTCCAACACTGCACTGAGTGTCCAGCACTGCACTGGGTGTCCAGCACTGCACTGTTGGGTGTCCAGCACTGCACTGCTGATGTCCAGCACTGCACTGGGTGTCCAGCACTGCACTGCTGGGTGTCCAGCACTGCACTGGGTGTCCAGCACTGCACTGCTGATGTCCAATACTGCACTGCTGGGTGTCCAGCACTGCACTGAGTGTCCATGCTCCAGCCTCAGACCAACCACAGAACACAATCTGTGGTCTCCACAGAAAAGAACTGGTAAAAAAGAGGCATTTTTAGCCCAGGGCTCACTGTTGGTTGTAGCTTCTCTCTGTGCAGCTCTCTCATTCCCAAGACAAGGAGAGAAGGAGCAGCTGGAGGTAGGTCAGCCCCAGCCATGGCCGTGGCCAGTTAGCTGGTGGCCTGAGGGCTGGTGTGGGTCCAAAGCTGGAGCTGCCCTGGGTGGTGTGGCTGTGCTTTGGCTTGGTGAGAGCTTGCTCCACAAACACAGGTGGAGGCAGCTCCAGGCTTGGGAAAGGCTGGGAAAATTCTGGCTGGCTCACAGGAAAGCTTTTTGGTCTCTGCTGTAGGTGCTCTGCTTCCCCCCCCCCCCCCCCCCCCCCCCAGCCAGCAAAGGGAGAAGCAAAAATCCCTCAAAAGAGATCTGAGGCTGCAGATTTTGATTCCTTTCATTGTTATTATTTATTCTTTCTTTTCCCTTTTCTCTTCAGGAAATGAACAGCTGAAGGCCTGTCAAGAGTTGGGAGAAATTTCTTCCTGGCTGGGTAAAACCAGGCAGCTGAACCAGAGAGAGAGGGAGAACCACAGCAGGGTCCTGTGCCTGTTCCTGCTGATAGTGTTGAGAGGGTAGAGCTGCTGCCTTGGCCTGGGGGCTCAGTGTGGCAGTGGCAGAGGCTCAGGTCACTGCTCCCCCCCAGCCTTCATGCTGCCAAAGGACAGCTCTGGGCCACGGAGGAGTCCTGCCCCTCTCCTTCTGCAGAGGCTTGCCAGGATAAAATCCACATCAGGATTTCTGACACCCCAGGTGCCGAGGGGGCCTGGTACTTGCAGCTCAGATGATCATAACGGTTCTCCCTGGCTTTAAAAGCCAGCCAGAAGGAAAATTCAGCTCTGGAGTCAGCCCTTGGTTTGCAGCCCCTCGGAGGTAGCTGTGCAGAACCTGACCCAGCTCTGCTGGGAGCCGTGGGCAGGTCTGAGCCTCACCAGGCACCAAGGGCTGGGGATGGATTTGGGCTCATCTCTAACCACCTCCCAAAGTCTGGGGGGAGGCAGCAGGGTGACCCAGCTGCTATGTTATGGTTTCTCCCCAGCCCACCCTTTGACCCTGGGCACGGGCAGGAGCTGGCAGGGCACTGCACATCAGGGCACTGCACATCAGGGCACACCAGGACTGATGCAGGGAGCCAGAGATCCCAGCCGGCAGCAGGCCACTGCACATCAGGGCACACCAGGACCGCTGCAGGCAGCAGAGCCAGGGATCCCAGCTGGCAGCAGGGCACTGCACATCAGGGCACTGCACATCAGGGCACACCAGGACCGCTGCAGGCAGCAGAGCCAGGGATCCCAGCAGGCAGCAGGGCACTGCACATCAGGGCACTGCACATCAGGGCACACCAGGACCGCTGCAGGCAGCAGAGCCAGAGATCCCAGCTGGCAGCAGGGCACTGCACATCAGGGCACACCAGGACCGCTGCAGGCAGCAGAGCCAGGGATCCCAGCCGGCAGCAGGTCCCTGGCCAAGCCTCCTGCCCAAGCACCACGGCAGAGGGGACAAGGGCCAAAGCCCTGCGGCTTCTCCGCGCCGCCTGCCAGGAGCTCGCCCCAGCCCGGACACCCTGCCTGGGGCTTTCTCTCTGCTCTGCCTTTGTCCCAAGGACATTGGGGACATCACGTCCGCAGTGCTCTGCCTGGCAGGATCATAATAATTAATAACCATTAGCAACAAGAAGGAGAATTCCAGCGCCAGGCCAGGGCTGCCTCTGCAGAAGAGACACTTTCTTTTTTTTTCCTCCCCTTTCTCTCTCTCTTTTTTTTTTTCCCTCCCCCCACTTTAATGAAAACAATGATTTGACTTTGAAGAAAGTGACTTTTTTTTCCTCTCCCCCCCCCTCCTTCTTTCCTTTCTCTTTTCCCTTTCCTTTCTTTTTTTCCTAAGTGCAATCCGAGCCCTCCTCCCCTGCCCCCCCTTCCCCTTTCCCCATTCTCTCAACTCCTTCTTCACCCCCTCCCCTCTTTTTTTTTTAACTCTCTTTTTTTTTTCTCTCTTTTTCTTTTAATACTCTGCGTTCTATCATGCAAATCCCCTTTCAAATTATGAGAGTATTAGAGCCATCAGCGGTAATGTCACCGCCACAAAATGAGAGCAGGGACTTAAGCACCTAACGAACAATGAAATGTGCGAGCCCTGGGACAGGACAATTAAGAACTGGGCTTAGCCAGCCAGGGAAATTTATTGCTATCAAATCCATATTTCTATTTTCCCCCTGAACAGTAACCTATTTGAATATGATTAAAGGGTTTCATTAGAGCTGGGAGAAGGGCCCCGTGTCCTGCCGTTCCCTGTGAGCTCACAAACACGCCGCCGAGCGCGCCCCGGGCGGCAGCGGCGGGACCGGGGAGGAGGGGAGAGGAGCGCGGGATGGATGCCTGGGGTCACCCCCTCGGCAGAGGGATGAGGGTGCTCGGCAGACAGCTCTTCCTCCCTTACTCAGGGGCTGTGTCTGAACGGTCCTTCAGGAGGGGCAGGGGAGGAGCAGAAGCTTTGGTCAGATGCCAGCGAGCCCAGGGTGGAGTCACCGACCCTGGAGGTGCTTAAAGGTCACAGAATCAACCAGGTTGGGAGAGACCTCCAAGATCCTCCAGTCCAACCAACCACCCAGCCCTAACTAATCACCCAGACCATGGCACTGAGTGCCTCATCCAGGCTCTTCTTAAACACCCCCAGGGACGTCGAGCAGTGTGGTGCTTGGGGCTGTGGTTTAGGGGTGAACCGTGTAGGGCAGGGCTCTCGGTTGGACTTGGTGGTCCTGAGGATCTTTTCCAGCTTCAATGTTTCTGCAGTTCTGTGATCAAGGAATAGCTGAAACCCCAAACGATTTCCCAGTGGCTTCTCTGTCCCTCAGAGGAGGCTCTTTGTGTCCTGGGCAAACCCTAGCAGCCTGCAGACCCCTGAGTTAGGACACTGAGGTGCTGGAGTGTGCCCAGCCAAGGGGGTGAAGGGCCTGGAACACAAGTCCTGTATGGAACAGCTGAGGGAACTTCAGAGAAAGCTCTTCTCACATGCAGGGGGTGACAGGACAAGAGGAAACAGCCTCAAGCTGTGCCAGAGGAGCTTCAGGTTGGATATTAGGAAAATTTCCTACCTAGAAAGGCTTCTCAGGCATTGGCAGAGGCTGCCCAGGGAGGTGGTGGAGTCACCATCCCTGGAGGGGCTGGAAGGATGAGTGGATGTGGTGCTGAGGGATGTGGTTTGGTGGCAGTGGCTGAGCAGCAGCAGTGAGTGGTGAGCTCAAGGTGAGCGAAAGGTCTCTTCCAGCCTCAAGAGCTCTGGGGCTCTGGCTCCATGAGGCACAACCACAAGAGCTCTGCAGTCTAAATCCCCCCTGCTGCTGTTCAGCTGGAGCTCACTGTGACCAGATTGGAGTCCTCCATCACCTCAGAGCTTCAGCATCCCCAGTGCTCACTGGTTTTGCTCTGGGAGCAGCCTTACTCTGCCAGGCTCTTTATCTGCTCCCCATTCCCCCACTGGAGTGTGTTCAGCACAAGAGGCAGGTCCCAGCTCAGCAGATCCTTTCCCAAGCAGCCAATGCTCTCAGGCACTTGCAGGCTCCCCTGAGCTGCTCATTTCTTGCACCTCAGCTTTTGAGTCTTGCTGCAGAGACCACACCAGCAGAGCAAAGAGGAGGGCTGGGATGGCCAGGAGAGAGGTGGAAGGAGCACAGGGGATGCTGTGCTGCTGCCCTCAGCTTAGCAAGGCTGGGAAAACAAAGCACAAAAACTTTGGGAGAGGAAGAGGGAAGAGAAGGGAAGAGAAGGGACCTGTGGCCTCGTGCAGCAGATTGTCTCCTGCAGCTCTCTCGCTCTTGGCCACTGCTATTTGGCTTGAAGCTGGTCCAGAGAGCAGCAACAATAGAAGGGTTTGTGGTGCTGCTTTGCTGCTGTTATTTCTGGAAGGGTTTGGGCCACAAGTGTGCATTTCCCACCTTTCCCAGGCAGTTTATCCCCGAGTCACTCCTCTGCCAAGGCTCCCTGAAATCCCTGGCTGCCTCCTTCCCCTCTGCCTGCAGATCTGTCAGTTTAACACACAGGTATTTAATTCCAGGCTCCTGAGTGATCTGGAGTGCCAGCATCACTTTCCATCTGTTTAGATCATGTGCTTTTAAAAGAACAGGGAGGATTTGAACTCAGATTTGAATTTCTCTCTCTCTCTCTCTCTGATTTTTTTTTGAGCAAATATGGATTAATTTCTCTCTGGTATTTCTCACCCAACACCCCCTCCCCCCCCCCCCCAGCATGTGCAGATCAGGGAGGGTGTTAGAGCCAGGCCTGGCAGGGAGCAGATGACCACATTCCCTTGCTTTGGATGTTCCAGGGGAGCCCTGAGGGAGGCATGGGGCTGAGGAGGAAGAGCAGACACATGTTCCCCTCAGCCTTCAGCACTGGAAGTGTCCTAAGACCAGGCTGGATGGGGCCTTGAGCAGCCTGAGCCAGTGGGAGGTGTCCCTGCTCATGGTAAGGGAGTTGGAACTGGATGATCTTTAAGGTCCCTTCCAACCCAGACCATTCCATGGTCTTTAAGGTCCTTTCCAACTCAAGCCATTCTATGTCTGTGATTCCATGACCCAGCCCATCCAGACCTGCCCTCATGAGGGTGCAAATGTGCTGCTGGCACCGGGTCCCTCTCCCCTGAGCTGGGCACTGGAGGTGCTGAGAGGTTGGACCCTGCAGGAAGATGCTGCACCTCACAGGGGCTGACTGCAGGGGGGACAGCAGACACCCAGACAGGCTCAAGCTGCATGGCTTCTGGGAGGCTCTCAGGTTTGCTGGGAGGTGGCTGTGGGCAATCAGTGCTTTGGGTAACAGCATGAAGCAGGTGGTGAAGTCCCCTCAGAGGCACTGGGTCTCATGGACGTGCTGGAGTTAAGTGTGGCTTGAAGCACTCTCCTGACTGGATGCCAAGAGCAATAATTAGGGCACCTCCTGGCAGTTGCAGAGCCCCAGGTTTTAAGGCCACAGAGAAACCTGCAGTGACCTCCTGTGTGCACAGCCCAGGGGATGCAGCAGAGGATTTAGGACACGGAGCCCAGCGTGAGGCACATCGCTGTCCAGCGGCACAAGGGGGGCAGGGAGCTTGGTGAGGGCTCCTGAGCACAAGTCCTGTGGGGAGCAGCTGAGGGAGCTGGGGGTGTTCAGCCTTGAGAAGAGGAGGCTCAGGACAGACCTCACTGCTCTCCACAGCTCCCTGACAGGAGGCTGGTGGCAGATGAGGGTTGGGCTCTTCTGCCAGGTAATGAGTGATGGGCTGATAGGAAATGGCCTCACATTGCAGCAGGGGAGGTCTGGGTTGGACATGAGGAAAAATTCCCTCCCTGAAAGGGTTCTCAGGCCCTGGAACAGCTGCCCAGGGAGGTGCTGGATTCGCCAGCCCTGAAGGTGTTTAAAAGCCATTTGGATGAGGTGCTGAGGGCCACGGACTGTCAGCTCTGTGCAGGAGGAGTTAGGTTAGGGTTGGACTCAGTCATCTTGAGGTCTTTTCCAACCAGGCAGCTCTACGATTCCATGGAATCCTGCAGGTCCTTCCTCCCACACCCACCTCAGCTGGGCCTCAGCCTCATCCCCTCTGGACACAGAAGCAGCCTCCTCTCCCCTCGGAGCTCCGTCCGGAGCTCAGGGCCGGCGCTCCCCAGGCGGGCAGCAGGGAGGGCGCAGAGCCTGGCCGCCCGCCGGGGGCGGAGGCAGCTTTGTGTCTGCTGCGGGTTGCCCCGTGCTGGGGGGCCCTCCTCGAGCTGCCTCCCCCTGCCCACCCCCACCCCAGCGAGGCATCACAGCTCCTAACGAAACGGAACTGCTGCCAGATGAAATATATTACTATTAAATACTTAATTCTTCCAGCGAGCGGAGAGCAGCCAGGATGAATACGATTATTAAAGAAAATTACTTTGGCTGATCAGATATTTCTGCATACTAATTTCTGACCCTTCTTTCCTCTCTGCTTGCTTCTCATCCCTTAGAGACCAGGACAGATAAAATTCCATCACAAATAGCTGATTACTGGGGCTTGCATTAAAATCAGATTTTTTTTCCCCTGCCGGCGCTAATGTCCTTGCCTGGAGTAGAGGCAGCAGCTGTCAAGAGGGGAGAAAAAAAGGGGAGGGGGGGGGGGGAAGGCCTAGAGATTGGTCTAGATCTGAGCAGCCCTCAACTCGGAGGCTGCTCTCTTATCAGCTGGATCCCACGCCGGAGTTGCCGGGCTGGCAGGCTGCGAGCGGCGGGGCCGGCGGGAGGGACGCCCGCAGCTTGCTGCCGGGCTGCAGGGGGGTCCCACAGCCCTGGCCCTGCCCTGCTCCTGCTCCACCTCCAGGTCTCTCCTCCAGAGAAGGGCCAGGAAGCTGATGAAGGGTCTGGGGAACAGGGCTGGTGGGGAGCAGCTGAGGGAAAAAAGAGGCTGAGGGAGACCTCCTTGCTCCCTGCAGCTCCCTGGGAGGAGGCTGGAGCCAGCTGGGGTTGGGCTCTTCTTCCAGGTGACCACTGAGAGGATGACAAAAAAGGGCCTCAAGCTGCACCAGGTTGGATTTGGGGAACAATTTCTTCCCTGGGAGAATGGTTAAGCCCTGGAACAGGCTGCCCAGGGCAGTGGAGGCATCACCAGCCCTGCAAGCGTTCAGAGATCCTTAGATGTGGTGCTGAGGACCAGGGTTTGGTGCTGGACTGGGCAGTGTTGGCTTAATGGTTGGACTGGAGGAGCTTGGAGGTCTCTTCCAACCTCAGTGATTCTGTGATTCCCTTCTCTGGTTCTGCCTGGGGGACTGCTTCCCAGCCCACTTCAGCCACTGCTGTCTGCTCAGCAGAGGCTAAGTGGTGCTGATGGGAGCGGGTGGGCTGAGGGGGGCAGGCACTGGGATGAGCCTCGATGCTCTGGGGGGGTTCAGACCCACACAGCTTCACTGCTTTCCTGCTCTCCCACTCCAGCAGCCAGACAGAAGCAGGACCTACACAAATCCTCTCTCTCCCTACTGAGTCCAACCAACTTCCCTCAACCTCCTGCACCTCCCACCCCTCGCCCAGGTCACAGCCAGCCTGCCCCAGCATGGATGCCACTGGAAACAATTCACTCCTCTCTCATTCCTTCCCCATCATCATCATCATCACACCTCCCCCTGCTAACACACCCAACCTGGAAGCCTCCAATTTACCTGCTCTTAGATGAAGACACTTGTGAAGGTGTCACGGTGCTGAAGCCCTAATTACAGCCTGGGGATGTTAATTCCCTGCTCGGGCTCTGCAAGCTCTGCTCGCAGTGGGGCTCCTGCCTGCCCTCTCCCTCTCCCTCTCCCCCTGCCTGGGGAGAGCTTGTGTGGGAGTGGGAAGGGAGCAGCTGCCTGTGTGAGCAAGGGGTGCTGGGGGGATTCAAAGCTCAGCTTAGCAACCTCCAGAGCTTGCTGGAAAAAAGTCCTCTAGGGAGGTGAAGCCCAAGAGGTTTGAGTTTCATCCTGACCTTGCTGTGACTGACTGTGAGGGATGGGTGCCCCAAGAAGAGTGTGGCCAACAGGTCAAGGTTCTCCTCCCCCTCTATTCTGCCCTAGTGAGGCCACAGATGGAGTCCTGGGTCCAGTTCTGGGCTCCCCAGTTCAAGAGAGACAGGGACCTGCTGGAGAGGGTCCAGCAGAGGCTGACAAGGAAAGGCTGAGAGCCCTGGGACTGCTGAGCCTGGAAAACAGGAGGAGAAAGTTGTTTGGTGTGAGGCTGCTGGAGCCCTGGAGCAGGCTGCCCAGAGAGGTTGTGGAGTCTCTTCTGCAGAGCTCCCAACCCCCCCTGGGCACTGTGCTCCTGGGCAAGCTGCTGTGGGTGCCCTGCTGGAGCAGAGGCTTGGACTGAGTGATCTCCAGAGGTCCCTTTCACCCCACACCATGCTGGGGAAAAGGGAAACCCCTCTGCAAAGGCCATGTGTCCTCCTTGGCTTCCCTAAAGCAATGCCTGGGGCTGTGCCCACCAGGCCTGGCTTTGGGCACCATCTGGGAGCCCCTGGCTGGGCATGCAGAGCAGGCCAGCAGCGAGGGCTGTGTGTGCTCAGGGACAGGAATGTTTGCTTTTCCTTATTGACTTTCTCTGGGCAGGCAGAGGGGCTCCAGCAGCAGCTGTTTACCAAGAGGCTGTGATAAAAACCTTCTCCATAGGAACAGGTGGCAGTGGCACTGTCCCCAGGAAGTGCCCAGAGGGGCTCTGCAGCCTCCCACGCTCAGATTTTTAGTGCAAGGAGGAAAGGTTTATTGTTGTTGTTGTTGTTGTTTCCCCATGGCTCTGGGTGCAGCCAGGCCTGGGGGCACAGCTCAGGGGGCACAGCTGAGCCAGGTCCCTGGGGCAAATACTGCTGGGCACAAAGGAGGGCTCAGAGCTGTGCCCAGGAAGAGGGAGCCCTGCTCAGACACAGCCTTGGCAGGGCCACACAGTGGGGTTCTCCCCTTTGGTTTGTTTTTCCCCCCTGGTGTTGCACAAGCACAAAGAGCTCTCCTCTGGGGGCCCTTCCCCTGGCTGAAGGGATTGGTCCCCACCTGGGGATTCTGTGGTTCAGAGGATCCCAGCTCAGCAGGGCACTGCTGTGTGCCCTGGCAGGGAGGTGAGCAGGAGCAGGAGCCTGAGGCAGCTCAGCAGGGGCTGGGTTCAGGTGGTGCTGGGTTTGCCAGGCAGGCTTTGGGCTTTGGTGGGGCAGGGAGAGGGCTTTGTGCCCTGCTGCTGACTGAAGGCTGATGCCACAGGGGCAAGGTGCTGTGAGGAGGCCAGCAGCAGAGAAATGCCAGCAGCTCAGCTGGCTGACAGCACAAGGAAGAGCTGCTGGGAGCTGATCCAGCCAGCCTGGTCCAAAATTAGCCCAGCAGGACTAATGTCCCTTGCTGGGTGCAGACACATCCATCCTCCTCCAAGGATCCTGCCTAATGTGGGCAGGCAGAGTCTGGCAGGAGCATCACTCCACACCAGGGAGCCACAAGCCCCAGCTCGGTGCTGGCCTGACCCAAAAACCACTTGGAGGCAGCCACAGGCTCCTTGCCCGTTCAGAGGAGCTTCACCTAGCACAGAGCCCTGGGGCAGGCTGCCCTGAGGGGCTGTGGAGCCTCCTGCTCCGGGCACTGGGCAAGCCCAGGTGTGATGTGGCCACAGGGGAGGGAAGCTTTCCCCAGGGCCCCTTCCCTGTGCCTCGGTGCTGACAGAGGTCTCAGCCTGTCACCTGCCCCCCTGCCAGGCAGCAGGACCCTTGGCTTCTGCTGGCAGGGGCAGGGAGCAGCCCCCCAGCCCTGCTCCCTCCTGGCAGCTACACTTGCACAAATCTTTAATTGTTTAGCTTAAAGAATTGTGTTTTGACCGCGAGGGGATTTTGGCTGGGGCTCAAGAGCTGATAATGATATTTTGCTGCCAAGACATCTCCCTGGCTCTGCCTGTGCTAATGTTCACTTACAAGAAGCTCCAATTAACTGCATCAGCTCTCACAGAGCGAGAGCAGGCGAGAGGGGGAGAGAGGAGATGTCTTTTTGGGGGAGAAGAAGAGAGAGAGAGCAACAAAGAGGGAAGAATGAACTGAGAGACAGAAGGAAAGGAAGAAAGCAAAGCACAAGCCACACAAACAGGATTCCTGTACCACCTGGCCCAGGGCAGACAGCTCCCAAGGCCATGGAGTCCCAGCTCTGCCTCCTCCCACCCTTTAGCTGTGATGAGAGGCAGGCAGCTCCCCAGCCACAGCATCAGAGCACTGCCAGCTCACCACTAACCCATGGCCCTCAGCACCATATCTCTGAAACCACTCCAAGGATGGGGACTCCACCACTGCCCTGGGCAGCCTGGGCCAGGAATTGACAGCTCTTTGAGGGAAGAAATCGTGGCTCCTGTCCAACCTAAACCTGTCCTGGTGCAGCTTGAGGCCCCTTTCTCTTGTCCTGTTGCTTGTCCTTTGCAAGAAGAGACCAACCCCCACCTGGCTCCAGCCTCCTTTCTGAGAGCTGTGAGGAGCAAGGAGGTCTCCCCTCAGCCTCCTCTTCTCCAGGCTGAACACCCCCAGGTCCCTCTTTTGTGGCATGAGGCCACAAATGGTTGGGGACACAAAGGCCTTTGGGCTGCCACCTCTGAGCAGAGACCAAATAACTGAGGTGCAGCAGAGTGGAGAGGCCTGGAGGCTTCCAGAGCATCCCTCAGCAGGGCTGGGTGGGAGCAGTCCCCAGCCCGGTGCAGGCAGCTGGGCTGCAAGGTGAGGTAGGCTCTGCCTGCAGCCTGCAGAGCTGCTCCCCTGCCACCATCACCCTTTGCTGTGCAGGGGCTGGGGTTGCACCCAAGGCTCCCAAGCTGAGCCCTGAGGATCAGCCCCGAGGAGCAGAGGCTGCAGCAGCGCTCTGGACCAGGGGCTCCTCCCAGGAGGACAAGTCCTGGCTCGCCGGGGGGCTCTGGGGGATGCCACTGGGGGATTTCTCGCAGAGCCCAGGCTGTGCCCCGGCCGGCTGGGTGAGAGGGTCAGACCCTGCCCCCGCGGCTCAGGTTACAGGGAGCCGAGGACAGGAAGATTTAGGAGTGGAGATGCCACACAGTGCAGCGCCTTGTTTGTCTGCCTTTGAAATCGGAGTTAGCGAGAGTGGGGAGGAGGGAGGGGGGCACCAGCCTGCCCCCCTGCCCTGCAGTTCCTTTCTGGCATGGAGGGGATTTGCTTCGGCCCTCTCCTGCCTCTGTTGCTTCAGGTGCAGCTCTGTTTTCTTACATGTTAATTTTTTCCTGTTTTATTATCCTGTCCCTCAGCTGCTACCAGAAACCCTCCACCAGCTCAGGGAGTGTTTCCCTCAGCCAGCAGCTGGGATGCATTTGGCCAGGGAGAGCCCTGGGTGTTCCTGGGGTGCAGGGCTGGGGGGTTCCTGCTCTCACCAGCCCTGAGACAAAGCAGATCCCTTCCCTGAGACAATCTGGGTTGGCTCTGCCCCCAGAGCACCGCTGTGAGGAGGGATTTCCCCCGAAGCCTGCGGTGCTCTCTGAGATGAGACCATCCCTTGGTGAGATGCCCTCCACCCTGGTGACCTGGCCAAGCCACAAGGAACCACAAGCAGGATGCTGCCACCTTGAGAGAGCCCTCACACCCTCACACCCTCAGATGTTTGTCCTGTCAGCTGCTTTGCACTGCCAGAACAGGTTGGAAGCTGTGCCTGGGGGCAGAGCTGCATGAGGCAGGGGCAGGTCTGCTTGGGCTGCCCCTGCACCCAGCCCCTGGCACAGCCAGGATGTCATTGTCCCTTAGACCCTCCACAGCACCTCTCTCCTGGTCCCCTGGGTGCTCTGCACTGCCTTTGGATAAAACCATCTCTCCCTATCCACTGACTGCAGGAGGATCATAAGCAGATTAAAGTTGAGTGCTACCAATATCCCCCCGCGGGAACCTCCCTGCAGCTCATTCCTTCCCTGCACGGCTCAGCTGCCTGGGAAGCAGGAGCCCTCCCTCCCCTCAGCCCTCCCTCCCCTCAGCCCTTCCTCCCCTCAGCCCTCCCTCCCCCTCAGCCCTTCCCTTCCCCTCAGCCCTTCCTCCCCCTCAGCCCTTCCTCCCCCTCAGCCCTTCCCTCCCCCTCAGCCCTTCCTCCCTCAGCCCTTCCTCCCCCTCAGCCCTTCCTCCCCTCAGCCCTTCTTCCCCCTCAGCCCTTCCTCCCCCTCAGCCCTTCCTCCCCTCAGCCCTTCCTCCCCCTCAGCCCTTCCTCCCCCTCAGCCCTTCCTCTCCCTCAGCCCTTCCTCCCCCTCAGCCCTTCCTCCCCCTCAGCCCTTCCTCCCCTCAGCCCTTCCTTCCCCTCAGCCCTCCCTCCCCTCAGCCCTTCCTTCCCCTCAGCCCTCCCTCCCCTCAGCCCTTCCTTCCCCTCAGCCCTTCCTTCCCCTCAGCCCTTCCTCCCCCTCAGCCCTCCCTCCCCTCAGCCCTTCCTCCCTCAGCCCTTCCTCCCCCTCAGCCCTTCCTCCCCCTCAGCCCCTCCTTCCCAGGCCACCAGCTCTCCAGGGGAGCAGATGGGGCAGCACAGGAAGGTGCAGAGGAGGAAGAGAGCGATTTGGGGCAGGGGTGGAGCTGGGATCTCTACCTGTCTGGAGGCAGGATCCAGCTGCAGGCAGAGCCTGAGCGTGAGACAAATCTTCCATTTACCTTTTAATTTCAATAAAATTGGTTTATTTTGTGTTTTATTAGAGGGCTGCTGCAGTAAAAGCTTCCATTAGCCCCGGGGAGCCTCTCTTTACGTTAGGAGGTTTCTCAATCAGGGCTGGGGCAGGACAGCCACGCAGCCTCCTGCTCTGTCACCCAACCTGCTCAGCGCTCCCCAGGGCTCCTGGATGTGCACCCAGGGCATGAGGGCAGCCCTGGGAGGCAGCTTGGGTTCCTTTATTTAAACAAACCAGGAGGCTAAACCTGCTGCAGGTAAGCACTGGGTGTTCCCTGCCTCTTACAGCTCCCTACCCTCCCTCAAGCATCCAAACCCAGGAGTCAGATCCAGCCCAAACCCAGGCACTGTTTCCAGGTCTGAGGGGCTGATTCTCCAGGGGTTTTCTCTCTCCTCATAATGGGAAACTTCTGGCTGCACTTTTTCAGGGCTTTCCTCTCTATTTTCATGGAAGATGCTCTCCTCCTGAGTCAATAAAGGCACCCAGGACACAGATTAGCATTTGGCCCTCTGCTCGTCTGCTGGCTTAATTTCAGCTAAATTACAGGTAAAGAATGATTGATTATTGTGATGATTAAGAATTTATCCTCATCTAATACCTTTCATCTGCAAGGCACAGCAGGCACTGCAGCAATAGGTGCAGGGGAAATGCAAGTGTTGATTCAAATCACAAGCCACAGGGAAGGACATCCTGGTCCTGCTTCAGAAGGGGCAAAGCCAGGGGCAGAGGACAAAGTGGTGGAGGGAGAAATGAATTTAGCAGGACTCAGCATCCAGGCAGCCACGAAGCAGGCACCACAGCCCCCACCAAGCCTTGGAGTCAGTTTTGAAGGTGTACAAAGGCTCATGCTGAGGGATGAAAGCTGTGGGTCCTCCCCGCTGCCCCTGCACACTCATCTCTGCCCAGCTGGGCCGAGCAGCCACACACCCCCAGACCCCCCTCGCAGCCCCCCCAGACACAAATCAACCAAGCCATGGGATGGGGGAGTCAAGGCTCCACTTGGGAACCCAGCAGCAAGGAGCAGCTGATCTCTGGCCCTCCCTGGAGTGAGCTCTCTGGCGATGCCTGTCCTGGAAGGAGCCCACATGTGGACAGCCCTGAAGGGTCCTGGCCATGCCTGCAACGTTTCAATTCCTCCTCAGCATCTCTGCTGCCCACCTGGGGTCTGGCAGGGTTTTGGGGAGGAGGGAGGGGATATTCCACCTCCCCCCCATGCCTCCCCTTCCCAAGCTGATGGATTCGTCTCCCCAGCAGAGCAGGCTCCCAGTTTCCAGCTGGGCTTTCACAGGCGCCTCCGAGAGCGGTGCAGTAGGACAGGAAGATCCCACCCGTGGGGCCACGCTGCTCCCCGCAGCCCCCCAAGCCGTCCCCCTCTCCATCCCCAGCCCACCACCACCCCTTCCCTGGCCTCAGACAGTCCTCAAACAACAACTGTCTGCCTGCCCGGCTAATCCCTCACAGGTGACCTCAAGACAGCCGACGCCTCTCGCTAAACTCTCACATTCCTGCGCTCCGCGTTAACCCCTCCGGCACCGCATCCTGGCCCCCGCAGCGCTGCTTCTGCTGGGGTCTCCTTCGCGGGGACCCTTCCCCACCCTCTCGCCCTGCTCACAGCGCTGGGAGGTGCCCAGCGCTGCCTGGATCAGCCCCTTCGCAGAGCTGCCGGTCAGAGGTTAAAAGCCTAATGTATGATGATAAAGCCCCAAAGAAAAAGCTTTGCCTTCTGCCCTATAAATCTTCCTAACAGCCTCGGCACATGTGGGAGCCAGACGATGCCCCAGCCTCTCCCCACGACTTTGGTCCTGTACCCCCCTCCCCCCCCGCGTTGTGCTCCATTTCATCACTGCAGCCCTGGGGTGGGAGTGAGGGGTGGGAGGGAGGGATGGTCCCACAGCACAGTGGGCACCGCTCTGCCCTCTGCCCCCCACTGACATAGAATCACAGAATGGTGAGGGGGGGAGGAACCTCCGGAGAGCATCCAGCCCAACCCCCCCGCCAGTGCAGCATCACCCAGGGCAGGTCACACAGGAACACATCCAGAGAAGGAGGCTCCACAACCTCCCTGGGCAGCCTGTCCTCACATCTGCTCCTTGTCCCTTACCATGGAGAAGGGACTGAAGCTTTCACCTCTTTGGCCACCACTGGGTCTCCCTCTGTGTCCTCTGCAGGATGTCCCAGCCCAGGCAGTTCCCTTGGCACAGGATGTCCCAGTGCCAGGGCAGTGCTGCTGTGGGACTTGCCAGGCTGGGGACAAGAAGGAAGCTGACTACTTTTGGGGTACCCCCGGAGGAGGAAGCAGGGCAGGAACATCCCAGGGCTCCCCAGCACTGCACAGAGCTGCAGCCCTGCTCACAGCCTTCAGCCTGCCTGGCCAGAGCTGTCCTGGGCCAGGCCAGGTCCCTTCGTGCTATTTGTGGGGGGACAGCTCCTCTTCCATCTCTGCTCCCTGTCACTTTGTGCTTTTGTTTGATTTCTCTTTAACTCAGGCAAGACCTCAGGAACCAAATTGTTTCTGGTGTCAATAACCAGGCTGCGGCGGGGCCGCGCCGGTGCCGCCGGACCACCGGCTGCTGGATCAATGGAGAGCATTTAATACCTGTGTGGAGATTTGCTGCAGCATGACAACAGCTGTGGGGAACAAAGGCTCAGCTTTGCTCTTCTTCTCCTTCCCCCTGCCCCCCTTTTTTCCCTCTCATACACACACACAGTTTTTAGGAGTGATGCCAAAGTTTCCCGAGATCAAAGTGAACGCAGTGTCCAGAGATGATGGAGACAATAAAACGGAAGGGAAGGG
Source organism: Melanerpes formicivorus (assembly GCF_026170545.1). Taxonomy (NCBI): domain Eukaryota; kingdom Metazoa; phylum Chordata; class Aves; order Piciformes; family Picidae; genus Melanerpes; species Melanerpes formicivorus. The sequence goes on from NW_027142398.1 coordinate 4,772,024, forward strand.
GGAAGAGGAGAGGGTTGAGTCTGGAGAGCTGAGCTGGGAGCTGGGATGCTGCAGGCTGCACCGTGCCCTCTGCTGGCTGAGGGGATGGGGCCCGATTCGCATCTGACCCCACGGATCCTGGGGAAGGGGCCTCAGCCAGACCTCGGCACCCTGCACCTCATCCTGGTTTGGGTGGGAAGAGACCTTTAAAGCTCCTCCAGTCCAATCTCCCTGCAGTCAGCAGGGACAGCTGCAGCTAGAGCAGGTTGCTCAGCCCCAAACAGCCTGACCTGCACGGGTTCCAGGGATAGGGCAGCTCCCAACTCTCTGGCCAGCTTGGGCCAGGGTCTCCCCACCCTCAGCATCAACATCTTCTCCAGTCTTCTCCAGCCTAAGTCTCCCTCTTCTAGTTTCAAACCTGACTGTGTGGGCAAGGAGGATGAGGAACCTGGGAGGGTTCACCTTGCAGCTGGGGACAGCCACTGCTTTACAAGCTGCTGCCATGTCTGTACTCCAAGCTAACCAAGCCTCCCAGGTGGCCTCCTGGGCAGCAAAGCAGAGCAATGCTCTTCCCACCTGCATGGGCAGCTTTCTAGTGTGGGGAGAAAAACAGCCCCAAGAGTCAGCCCTGACACCCAGGGACCCCATAAAGGACCCAGAGATGGAGCTCATGGCCCTTGTCTGAACACCTCCATGGGTTTCAGACAGCTGGGGGTTGGGTTTTCCTTTCCTTGGTTGCATCCTCCACGCTTCCCCCCCAGCCATCAAGCAGGGCTGAAACTCAGCTGAACAGAGCTGATGCATCCTGGCCATCCCCAAGCCCCTGCAGCCCAGCCAAGAGAAGCCATTCATTTATTCTTATTTATGAAGCAACCCAGTCCATGGGCCAGCAGTTGCTGGGAAGCTGGGACAGACCCAGAGCAGAGCAAACTGCTGTCATCCCCTTCAACACCCGAACTCCAGACCCAAGAGTCTGCCCCAGGTCATGTGTTTGAGTGCCTCAGGAAGCTGGGAGGGTTGGTGAAGGCCTGGGGCATGGATGGGTCTTTTACTCCTCCACCCTGCTTGTGCTGGGGCTGCTCCATCATTACCTGGAGGAGCAATTTGCACCTTTTGTCTTTGCAAGCCCTACGGAAACAGCTCCTCCTGAGCCGAAGGGAGATGAGAAGAGTTCTCCTTCAGCTCAGCTCTCCCCCTCCATCGGCTCTGCCTTTGACTCCCCTGCTTTAAATGCCCAGGGTGGTGTGAAAGCAGCTTTCTCACCTGGAGATGCTGAGCAGGCTCTTTGTGAGAAGAAAGGCCCCAAACAAACAAGCCAGCAGGATTTGTCTGTGAACAAACTGTGAACTGCGACGGGGATGGCTTTCAACCTCCAAATCCAGCTAAGCGCCGAGCGCCGGCTGCGGATCGATCAGCCTGATCAAAACCCCTGAACGTTTGTTTCAAGGGCTCCCCAGCCAGCCCCAAGGCACTGGTTATTTGGTAACTTATTCTGTAAACATCCACGGGTGGCTCACTCAACTTTCACAAGGTATTTGCTCTTGGCTCTGCTTTCTCAAAGCTGTTTTTGAGCTTCTCCGTCCAGCTTTCTGCTCCCTGCCTCAGGCTTAGCCGAGCTCAGCGGCTGCAGCCGAGCAGATATTTGGGGTGGGACGGAGGTTTTGGTCCTGCCTGCTTGATCTGGGCAGAAGGAGGGCTTTAATCCTGACCATGAGGAAATCACAGCTCATGTCTCCCCCACCTGAGGCAGCCAGCTTAAAAGTCATCATGAAAACCCGGTGTTTGTTTTCTGGGTTTCACGTTGCTCCGGTTTGTAGTTCTGAGCTTTATCTCAGCCACAAGGAGAAGAAAATAGTTAGGGGTGGGGAAAAAAGAGGTGAGCAAGGAGATTTTCACATAACCACACAGTCCCTGAGGCCTTAAACAGCTCCAGATTTGGGAGCCTCACAATCAAAATCCCAGGGATTGGTAAGGTGGTGATCTGCTCGGCTTGGCCGGTCCGTGTGGCCCAGAGCTGCAAAGAGCCCACACGGAAAGGTCTGAGGCCAGGTTTGATCCAAGGCACAGGAGGTGTTTGCAGCTGGGGCTGTGGCATTGGTCTGTTCCTTGGAAGAGCCAAAACCTACTACTGTGGCAGCTCTGGGTTGGAGAAAAGCAATGCCCCAGGATTTTGCTAAACCCTCTCAGGCCCTCTGAGGTTTTCCCTCCCAACTCTGTCACGTTGCACCAAGCAGCACCCAGCGCAGCAGAACCCCAGCGAGCAGGTCTCCAGCAGGTCAGGACAGGCCTGGGTGATTGGGCTCCTGGTACTTGAGCTGGACTGCTCAAAGGCTCAGTGTTAGTGGGATCTTCACCTCCACAGACTCAAGCTCAGGCACATCTCCTTGCTTTTCCTGAGATGCCCTCCCTGGCCTGCTGCAGCGAGTGAGAGGTGATGGAGAGAAGCCATGCCGGTGAGCTGCTCACCATCTGCTGCCAGCTGCCAAGCCACAGAGTCACAGAACTGCCCAGACTGCAAGAGGCCTTTAAGATCATCAACTCAAATCATTAACCCAAGGCTGACAAGTCTTTGACTAAACCATGTCCCCAAGCACCACATCTACAACACTTCCAAACACCCCCAGGGATGGGGACTCCACCACCTCCCTGGGCAAGCCACTTCAATGGCTGGCACCGGCTTTGAGGGGCTGTGCATGACTCTCTCCTCTCGTCCCTTCAGCCACAGTGCCCAAGGGAGGACTGAAACCAAGGGCAAAAGGCTTATTGCCCTGCAAGCCTGGCACGAGATCCATCGGTATCAGCGTCTTGCCTTAGCCAATCTGGGGAGATAAGTGAATCCCCCGCGCCGGCTGACAGCCGGGTAGACATTAATAATTATGTACTATTTAAGGCTGATTGAAAATGAAGAGGTGGAGGTGTTGGGACAGATGTGGCAGTGCCAGATGGATTGTGATTAGATTAGCACCGTTCCATTTGACGGGATCTGAACCATGCTTTAATCATTTATTGTGAGAGCTCAGCTCCGCGCCGGCACGCGGGCGCGCGGCGCCCTCCCCGCGGCTCCCCTCTTGCGCCGCTGCTTGGCTCGGATCACCCTGCTCCGAGTTGTCTTCCCTTGGAACGTGTTGTGTTTACAGCTGGTACTCCCAAGCCCCGTCCCTCCCCTCTGCCTCTCATCTCCTTGTTTGTACAAAGCCTCCTGCAATCTCCGAGCTGAGCCTCTTAGTCACCGCCGGCGTATAAACACCAGGGGCGCGCAGGGGCTCCTCTGCCACGGAACCAGGCGCGCCAGTGAGGAGTGGGACCCTGACCAAAGAAGGGCCCAGCAGGCAAAGCTCAAAGCAGAGCTGGGTGTGCTCCTAGAGCAGCATTTTCAACAACAACAATAATAATAAACAACCAGGTTGGAAGAGACCTCCAAGATCATGGTGTCCAACCCATCAACCAATCCAACCCGCCTAAACAACTAACCCATGGCACCAAGCATCTTCTGTCCCTGCTCCTGGCTGGCTTCACATCCCCAACGCCATCCCAAGAGCGCTGTGGTGGGGATCCAGCTCCTCTGCGGCTGCTCCATGGGCACCAAATCCATTCATAAACTGGTTTGGGTGGGAAGGGATCTTCAAAGCTCACCCAGACCAACCTCCTGCAGCCAGACCAACCTCCTGCATCCAGACCAACCTCCTGCAGCCAGCAGGGACATCTGCAGCTAGAGCAGACTGCTCAGAGCCCCAAACAACCTGAGCTCCCAGCTCTCTGGGCACGGCGCTCATCCAGGCCGTGCCACAGGCCAGAAGCTGCCAGCTGCACTACAGAACAGCACAGCAGCCCAGGAGGACAAGGGGAGAATAAAATCAAATGCCAGCATCCACTTGAGATCCCTGGGGCAATGAAGAGAGGCAGAGCAGGATTACCTGGGTAACTGGAAGCTAGCTCAAGACCCTCGCTGGCAGTGTCATGCAATTTTAATTATCATAAGTGGTCTGGATCTCAATGGATGGAAAAACTTATTATTGTTATTATTCCCTTCCAACCTGATAGGTTTGAGTTAAACACACATCCCTATCTATTAATCATGCCACATTTAAGATGGAGCCAAAGTAATTAGCCAAGATTTAGACTGCAGGGATCACCTTAAAATAAAGCATAATGCAGTTGCCTCCCTGCAGCCCTCGAGCAGCCATTCCTTTTAAGATTCCACTGCTTCCTGGATGCTACACCTGGGGACAGGAACCCTTCAGATCCCAAAGTTCAGCTTCCCTGCACCAGGCAGGGACTCCTGGGCGGATGCTGCCCTGCTGATCCCAACAGACTGAGATGCAACAGAGGTGGCAGCGTCTCGGTGGTGGTGAAAGAGGGCTCTGCATCTCTGTGAGGTTGTGAAGCACGTCCAGATGAAAGGCAGGCTCACTGCAGGCTGTTATTATGCTGTCTAATGCAGTTTAATGTGTGTGCACGACTTGCTACAGAGAGCAGCACAATCAAACCCACATCACTGCTCCGTGTGGGTACTTTGCCTGCACTTGACTTGTTTCCAAAACAGATGTGAATTCTTAGCGAGGTCTCCCCTCCCCTCCCCTTCAGGAGGATAAAATGTCATCTGTGCTTGTGTGTGCAAAGCCCCAAGGCCCACAGGAACACCAAACTGCCCTTCCCAAGTAGGCCAGGGGCTTGTGCGGCCCAGGGTCCCACCCCAAACCCTCAGCTGTTCCCAAAATGGCTACAAAGAAGTCTCCTAATGAGAAGGGGATCACCGATCCAGCTGATGGCCCTAACCTCAGCCCATGAGGGCTGGTGCATGCCCCAAGGCCAGAGCTAGAGCTTGGTGTCCTCTCTAATGCTAGCTGAGAAGTTGGGAGGGGGGCTGGTAATGATTTCTGTGGCTTTCTAAGACCTCTTCCTAGCCCTGGCCTCAAAACCTTGAAGTCTGGCCAGCTCTAGGAGCTCTGCTCAAAGAATCAGGAGCCCCTTCCGAGCCAGCCAGCATTTTCCACGGTTTGGAGAGCATCACCCTGCCCTGAGATACTCAGGTTAGGCTAAAGAGCTTTCTCCTGAAGGTTTAGGGCTGGTGTCCTGGTTTGGGGCATCTCTCTTCACACCCTGCTTCTTGCAGTGCCAACAGATGGCTGCAAACCATCAACAAAACACCACCAGAGGCCCCTGCCACCGGGCTCTGTGCCAGCCCCAAGGGGTCTCACGGGGTTGCTGTGCCTCTTTTCAGCTGTGTGAGGGGAGATGGGAAGCTGGGGCAGCCCCAGCCTTGCCCCACTGTGGCTTACTGGCACTTTTCCCCCTACCATCATCCCTGTGTGCCCTGGGATCAGGGTGGGACCCAGCAGGGCAGCTTTCCCAAGCAACCCAGCCCAAACCCCTCACACATCCTCTATGGATGCCTCTGTTTCCACACAGCCTGCAAGGGAATCTCCACCAGGAAACGACTGAGTTCCCGTCTAGGGAACACTCCCTTCTTCCAGGCTGGGTTGATGAGGCTGGGAGGCGAGGACTGGGCAGATCCTTGTGTGAGATTAGAGCATCCCAAGACCCGAGCAGCTCCTGTGAGCCAGGAGTCAGCAGCAGGGCAAGGAGGGGAGCTGGGCTCGGGGAGCGATGTCACAGAGGGAGGAGCTGGGACAACAGCAGCGGAGGACAAGGGGAGAGGACAGGGGGAGAGGACAAGGGGAGAGGACAGGGGGAGAGGACAGGGGGAGAGGACAAGGGGAGAGGACAAGGGGACAGCCAAGCCCCGCATCTCCCCTTCCCAGCCCCCTCGGAGCAGGGAGGAGCCCAGCTGGGGGCAGGTCTCGGCGGCTGCACCTTGCACCCGAGCTCCGTCCAGCTTGCCGGCGGGGCCCGGCCGCGGGTTGCTCCCCGCCGCACGCTGGCCGCCAGCCCGGGCCGGCGGCTGCGCCTCGCTGCTCTCGCTCCTGTTTACAGAGAGAGGAGAATTTGCATGATGAAAATAACCTGGGACGGATTTCGATTTTTTCCCTTTTTTTGTTTTACTGCCCTTGGCAGCAGGCTCGGAAAAACCCGCGGCACAGTCAATTACTGGAATTTTAAAACACAAATAATATTTTATGTGATCAGCAGGCTGGCGGAGGGCCCTGGGCACGGCGCTCCGCCGGCACTTGGGGAAGGAACAAGCCACCAATTGTGCTGCCGCGCTCCGGAGCCCGTGGGCAGGTGCAGCCTGTGTTGACCTTAGCGCACACGCAGCCCTCTCGGCTGCCTTAACCCGTGAGGGATGGGACGGAGCTCCTCGAGCCTCACACTTGGCTCTCGCTGCCTCCAGCCGGCTGGAATCCTCTTCCTTCCCTCCCTTTCCCCGCCGCTTGCCCATCACCCCTGGGCACCCCGTGGAGAGGAGGGATGCGCACGGCGGAGATCCTCACTCCCGGCGGTGCAGAGCGAGTTGTCAAGCGCTGCACCTCCTCCCCGCAGCCACCCTGGCGAGCTGAGAGCCATCCCTGCAGTGCCTCCGGAACCTGTCGCTGGTGGGGAAGGGGTTAACCAAAGCAGGGGCCCCCTCCACTTCCCCCAAATCCCCACCATCCTGGCAGGCTCCCCAAACCAACAGCCCTGGGACCTCATTCCCAGAAACACTCGAGCCGGGAAGGCAGGTTCCGGGAAGGACCTGCAGAAGCCAGCGGAGCCATAACTTGGTGCAGGAACCTCCCTGGCAGCCACAGCCCCTCCCGGGACATGTTACTGGGATCAAGGGAATTAGGGGAATTACACTCCCCTGGCTGTGAGGCAGCTGGGGCGAGGAGCAGCAGAGAGGCAGCATCAGCCAGGCTGAGAGCTGTGTTTATCCACTGAGGTACTTCCACGGCTCCTGGCCCCAGCGAGATGACTTAGGGAGGCAGAACAATATCAATTCATTAATTTATCACAAATACTTTTTCTTTTAAAGCACTGGGCAGGGAAAGGGCTTTAAATTTCCAGGACTTTTGCCAGTTTCCTCCTCCTCTGCCGTCCTGGCTTTAAAATCTTGTCCCACGGGTCCCTTTGGCAAACGCTTGCTGCATGGTGCCTTCAGCACCGCTGCCTTCTGCAGCCCCACCGGGAAAGTGCCCAGAGCTCCGCAGCCTGCAAGAGCTGCTGGCAGAGGCTGGAAGGTGCCATCCCTTGGCAAAGTGACCACTTTCGACTTCAAACAGCCGTAGGTAGCGATGATGAGGATGATGAGGATGGTAATTGGCTGCCTGCTTTGTTCAGAAATAGGCTTCAAGGGGGAAAATAAAACCCCAAGCACTCTGCTATTGTTGTTCCAGGGCCAAGGAGAAGAAAAATTCCTTCCCCGTTTAAGGATCTCTAACACCTGGGTAAAGTTTCACTTCTCTCAGCTGCCTGCTTCAAGGCTTGATAGCTGCTTCCTAACAACCCCGGGCTGGATCCAAAGCTCACTAAGTCAGCCGGATTCTTTCCATTCATCTCACGCTGACCAGACCTCTCTTGGCCAGCTCCGAACCATTTGACACCCTGAAGTGTGTGCGTGCATGTCAAAGCAAGAGGCTCTTTGCAAGAGGCTTCTTGAATGGCTTTTTCATCTGCACTTAGCTGGGACAAAAACTGATCGCAAAAAGCTCCCCGGGAGCTTCCCTGCCTCAGTGGCACCCTGCAGGGGCCGTGGTGTTGGCCTCTCCCGGCAGAAGGCACAAGGAACCTTCCCTGCCTGGCACAAGGGTGATGCTCGCCCACTCCCTGCCCTTGGGAAGCAGCTGCCATCGGCTGCCCGGGCAGTGGGGAGGAGGAGGAGGCTTTCTGGCACATCAGATGGGCTGTGCAATGCACTCGTGGCCTCTCTCCAGCAGATTTCAGCTGTTTGTCCTCAGCTGGTGGAGGTAAAAGCTGCTGGGACTGAGAAGACAACTGGAGGCTCTGCAGGAAGTGGTCTGGGTGGCTGCGCTGGAGGCTCTCTGAGCCACCCCTGCTGCACTCTGACCCTGCAAGCCCTGAACTCACTGTGGCTTTCTCCACCCCAGCTGTGCTGACCCCACCCCAGTGTCGCTGTTCCTTGGATGGGATCTCTTGGCTGGCTCCAGCTATTGCAGAAGCTGGAGAAGTGTTTCAGGAAGAGCTGTGTGAGCCCCCTGGCCTGGCGGAGGCTTCATTCCTGTGCCGCCACCAAATTGTTATGCCTGGTTGCTATGAGCTGCTAAACAGATGCTGCAGTGCCCTCAGCAAAGGGCTGCATCTCATTAGGGGAAGAAATGAACCCTTTCAACAGTGGTCACAATCTGCACAGGCTTTGGGATCCATCCAGACCTTGGTGGTGGTCAGCAAGGGCTGCCTCTCCACCCATAAAAGAGGCTCTGGGTCCCAGAAATTCAACACAAGGAAGTCTTTGAGGGAGCATGGTAACATCTGAGCTGAGCTGGGAAAAACAGCTGGGAAGGAGGAAGGCTGAACAGCAGGTCACAGCCAGCCCCTGCCCACCCCAGCAAGAGTCCTGGCCAAAGTGTGAGCCTGCAGTGGGCTTCTGCCCTTGGCAGGGTCCCAGCCTTGCTGGGCTGCCAGACTGCACTTGAGGAAGAAATTCTTAACAGTGAGGCTGGGGAGAATCTGGCACAGGCTGCCCAGGGAGGCTGTGGCTGTGCCCTCCCTGCAGGTGTTCCAGGCCAGGCTGGATGAGGCCTTGAGCAACCTGAGCTGGTGGGAGGTGTCCCTGCCCATGGCAAGGGGTTGGAACTGGATGATTAGATGGTGTTGGATGATAGGTTGGACTTGATCATCTCAAAGATCTTTTCCAACCTGGTCTATCCTATCCTATCCTGTCCTGTCCTGTCCTGTCCTGTCCTCAGGGTCCCTTCCACCCAAACTGTTCTGGGAGTCCATGACTTGTGCACAGCACAGCAGAGGTGACCACAGTCCCTGTGCTGGGATCAGAACACCAGCAGCCAGGTCTGTGCCTGACACACCTGAGGGGTGTGCAAGGCCTTGGGTCCAGGGGCACAAAACACAGAGTGACTTTTGTCTCCTGCACCTTGGCAAGGCTTGGCACGAGCAGACCTGGCCCTGCCTGTGGCAGGTCGAGTGCAGTGCCCAGGCGTGACAGAGCGTGGTGGCCGCTGCGGTGCTGGCAGGTGCTGTGCCACCCTGCTGGGCACAGGCAGCCAGCTGCCACCTCTGTGTGCAGGCTGCCAAGCTCGTGCCCCCTGTGCACAGGCTGTGCCCGAGGGCTGCTGGTGCCCACAGGTGTGTGTGTGTGTGTGCAGAGCCTCTCCAAGTGTAAACACAGCAGCAGGCAGAGCTCCTGCAGCCCCCAAACTTGGCGTTCCCACTGCAGCACAGTGCAAGGTTAAGTAAATATCTGCCTGTGAGCCGAGGAAATGAGTCAAAAAACACCGAGAAAGAAGAAACCCAGATCCCCGGGGAGACAAAGTCCATGCACAGCCCTGTCCTTGCTGGGACCTCCTCTTCCTGCCCTTCCTTCTCCCCACCAAACCTCCTCGACCTGCTTCTTTACGAACCGCCACCACCTCTCCACGCCAAGAGGGCAAGCAGAAGAGCCCAGGCAGCTCCCTGCCCACCCCTGCACCCATCCCACCAGAGCCCTGCCTGCCTCTTGCAGCCTCTTGCAGCCTCTTGCAGCCCCTTGCATCCTCTTGCAGCCCCTTGCAGCCCCTTGCAGCCTCTTGCAGCCCCTTGCAGCCTCTTGCAGCCCCATGCACCAGAGCTCCCTGCCCGGGTGCAAGGAGGGGGCTGCCTCTCTTCCCCGAGTTGCACTTTCATCTGGAACATGTTACAGCACGAGGAGTTCCCTGCTTTACCTGGGGAAATCCCAGCGCTAGGAAAACGTGCCCAGGTGATGACAACCCCCCTCACACTCTCTGACAGCCCAACGGGAAGCTGGTGAGCACCGTTTGAATGGCATCCAGGAAACGAGATGCGGCGGCTCCAAGACATGGGGGGGGAAAAAGAGGCTGAGAATAAAACAAAAACAGCAATCACGCCTGATGGGAGAGGAATTGGATTCTGGCCTCCCCTCTGCTTCTTCCCTCCTCCCCCAGCCTTCTGGAGGAGCAAGTTGAATGCAGCTGGCTTAGTTTGGCTAATTGGCTCTGTCAATCATCTGTCAATCAGGTGGCTCCTGCCCGAGCGAGGGAAGTGTTAAACGGGAGGGATGGTGGCTGGGGAAGCAAAGGTGACCGGCAGCTTCTGCCGGGCTGCTGAGCTCTTGGAGCAGAGCTGGTCCCCAGCACTGCTTTGCTGTATGGTCCCAGGGCGTTCGGTGCCTCGGTTTCCCCTTTCCTAAGGGGGTCAGGGTGCTCAGAGGGACCCCGGGGAAGCAGGGAGGCTGCCAAAGCTCCAAACACAGAGCTGGAGAGCTGCGGCTTTGCCCGGCCCCCCAGATGAAAGGTTTCATTCTTTGTTCCACACGGGGTCTGGGGTCACTGCCCCCTCCTCTGGCAACGTGTACTTAGAAATTGGGTGCCAGGCAAGAAGGAGAGTTCCCCTTTCCTCTCTGGGCGAGCGAGGGAAGGGTTAATCCGAGGAAGTTTTTCGGGAGGGGATGGCAAAGGTTGGCAGCGTTCCCCTCCTGTGTCACAGGAAGGAAGCAGTTAAGCCGGAGATGCCACCTGGGAAGCAGAGACAGGTCTGAAGATGCTTTGCTGGTTACTTCACTGTGTAACAGCTTTTCCTTCCTGTCCCCCAACACTCTCTCTCCATGATACACTAATTATCCAGAGCATGAACCAGACAAAAAGGCAAGAAAAAAGGAAAGAAAGGAAGAAAGGACAGATCCTGGCGCTGCTTTTCACCTCGTGTCGAGAGATCTGGCAGCTGTGCAGGGAGGGGACAGAGGCTGCTGCTCTGTTTGCCCGAAAACAAAGGAGGAGAAGATTACTCTTGGATTCTGAGTTTATTTATGGTGAGATCAAACCCTCTGCAATCTCTTCTCTGGCTTTCAAGTGGCGAGAGCCTCAGGCTCCCGACCGCGGGGATGCAGCCCCCTTGCTGCGCCCGGCGGGGAGCCTGTGCCAGGTGGGTGCCTGCCTGGGCAGCAGTGGCTTTGCCTCCGGCCACCCCCCAAGGGCTGATGCCGTGAGCTGGGCACTGCTTCCTGCCAGCACCTTCTCAGCTTTCTCCTCCTTTTACAGGAGGGGAAACTGAGGCACAGGGCAGTTTGGTGCAGGTGTCCTGAGCAGTGGATGTGGAAGAGCTCCGTGGGGGTAGGGGGGAGGTCACAGGGTAAGTGGGCAGGGTGGTGGGGACCTGCTGAAGGACCCCTGGGGGTTAATTTCTTGGTGCTGGGGAGGAAGAGATGGACTGAAGTTGCTCCCTGAAGGACAGAGCAGTGGAGATGCCACATTCACTGGCACGGGTCCAGAGCTGTCCTGACCAGCACCTGCTTGGCCCACACCCCAAATCCCTCCCCGTGGGGAAGCCCTGAACCCCCCTTCTATAAACCCCTTCAGTGAGCACCGTTCAGGGATCCCCACAGAGCCCTGGGGGAGCATCTTGTGCCAGGATCTGCTCTGCTCCCCAGGCTGGAAGCTTCATCTCCCCATCTGCACTCAGGTCCCCAGGCATCCCTCTTCCCACCTGGGGCAGGGAACCCAGGGAGCTGTGTCCCAAGCTCCAGTAAAACTCTGCTGCCTTAAGCACCAACTCCAGCCGAGCACATCTGGGGAGGAAGGAGTTAAAAGCTGTGGGCCCAGCAGTTTTCTAGCCTGTGGCTTCTTCCCCCCCCTTCCCCCTCCCTGGTTTACAAAAACCCACATTATCAAAAACCTGCCTGGAATCCTCCGAGCCAGTGACACAGAAAATTCACATTGCAGAGGCTGCCAGGGCGACAACAAACAGCAACAGTAAATACAGCTGCCCGCGGCCCCGGCGGCTCCCGGCTGCTGCCCTGCCCGCAGCAAGGGGATGGGGAGCGGGGAGGCCACCACGCTCCAGCACCAGCGCAGCTCTGCTTCCTGCTGCCTCTCCTCTGGGCTCTGCTCAGCTGCCCGCAGCTCCCAGCCCTGCCCTCTGGAGGAGTCGCTGTCCCAGCAAGTGCAGCCAGCTGGCTGCTTCCCTTTGAAGCATTTTGTCTCCCTCCTTTTCTCTTTCATCCCTTTGCTTTCCATCTCTCCAGGGCTGCTTTCCTCTCCCGAGCCTGTGTGAGCCTGAGAGGGGTGCATGGCAGACCTCCCCCCCTCCGAGCAGCACCAGCAGCTGCCCAGGGAAATTACATCGAATCACAGAATTGCTTGGGTTGGAAAAGCCTTCTGAGATCATCCAGCCCAGCACCAGCCCAGCACCACCCTGGCCACCAAAGCATGGCCCCAAGTGCCATGGCCACATCTTTCTTGAACACCTCCAGGGATGAGGACTCCACCACCTCCCTGTGCAGCCTGTGCCAGTGCTTGAGAGCAGGCACAGAAGCAGCTGGTGAGCGAAGCCATCCCTGAGTGCTCCTCAGGACAGCGATTTCCCACTGAGCACCTCCCACCCCGGCCCCCCAGGGTCCTACTCAGAGCCTCCCCAAGGCCAAGCAGGTCTGGCAAGGCTCATCTCTGGGCAGGGGGCTGCATGGTGCAGATGTGTGTGTGCCCTGCTGCTGTCGTGACCACCAGCACCCAGGGGCTGGTCAGTGCCCACTTTGGGCTCTTCGTTGCTTGGCCTCTGGTGTGGTTTGTGGTGCTGGGTCAGGGGCTGGCCTGGATGATCTGAGAGAGCTTCCCCAGCCAAAACAACTCTCTGGTTCTATGACTCTCTCCTCTGCACATTATCACCCTCTCCCCCTTCCTCCTTTCTGCACATCCCCCTTTCCCCTCCCCCTTCAGCCAGCACTCAGCACTTCACACATCTGCCACACTCAACAGGTAGCCAGGCCAAGCTGCCCTAAGCCTGGCAGTGCTAAAGGATTTATTATTTTTTCCAGCATCACCTTTTTTCCCTGAGTCCTGCTGGGCTCCTGGCCCCACTCTGCATGCCTGATGTTTATTTTAAGTCAGTCATTGGGTGGAAGTTGTATCCCTGCAGTTCCTGTTCTTAATCTCTGCCTTTTTCTCCTCTTTTGCTTTCTTTCCCCTCCCCTCCTCCCCACCTCGTTTACAAAGCTTTAATTTGTCACTGGAGTCACAGAGGCAGCTGCAGGAGGAGGTACAGGGGGAGTGAGAGCATCCTGCTGCTCGAGCCCCAGAGAGCAAGAGAAGGGTGACCAGAGGACAGGAGCTCCAGAGGAGGACTCCTGGCAGGTCTCAGCAAGCTCTAGGCTGGGCTCCTGCTGTTCCTCACCTCCTTGGTGCAGCCCAGGCCCAGAAGATGCCCAAGATGGAGTACAGATCCTGCAGGCACAGCTCTATGTGAACCTCATCCATGGGGATGAGCTCAGCTCCATGGAAAACCAGCACCACAAACCCCTCCACTGAGTCAAAGCCATGAACAGAGAGGCAGAACTAAAAGGCAATCAGCTAAAAGATGAGGAAGGTTCCTTTGGGCAGGGCATGGAGCAAGCCTGGGCACAGCTGCCTCCACCAAACCACTACCTGCTGCCACCCAAAAGGGGATCCAGTGAAGGCTGCACTGGTTCCAGTGCTCCAGGGGGGCTGGTTGCTATTCATCGTTGGTATTGCAGTAGCCCCAGGAGGATGCAGGGCAGCCCCTCGGAGCCCCCCTGCTCCCAGCAGGACACCCCACAAGACAGGGGAGGGAGAGAGGCACAGTCAGATGCCACCAAGGTGGCACAGCAGGGACAGAAAGAGTGGGGCCCTGCCTCCCCCCTCCAGCTCCTGGCACTATCCCTCTGCCTCCCACTGCCTCACGGTGGGGAAATGAAGATGGAGAGGTTGCAGACAACAGGCCGCCGGAGGGGCTGGGGAGGAGAGATTTATGAGGCTCTGTCCTGGAGAAGCTTCCAGGAAGGGATGAAAAAGAAAAAGAAAGGATAAGAAAGCCCTTCAGGTGGCTGGGGATCTGTCTTGCTGGTGACAGCAGAGATCCTGTCCTGCCAGTCTGCACAGAGGAGGGTCTCAGCTCCAAGGGACGTTGCAGAGGCCTTGGAAGGTGCCTGTGCTGCTGAAGGTGGCTCAGTGCCAGGGCTCTCCTTGTCGTGGGGGAAAACCTCTCCCAGGCTTTGCCTTCCTGCCTGGGACACTGCTGCTGCTGCTGTGCTGGGCAGCAGTGATGCTCCAAGGGGGACGACCCCAGGGTTGCTCAAGGCACAATCATAGCATCAGAGGATGGGTTGGGTTGGAAGGGAGCTCAAAGCTCATCCAGCTCCAGTCCCCTGCCACGGGCAGGGACAGCTCCCCCCAGCCCAGGCTGCTCCAGGCCTCATCCAGCCTGGCCCTGAACACCTCCAGGGAGGAGGCAGCCACAGCCTCCCTGGGCAGCCTGTGCCAGTGTCTCCCCACCCTCCCCAGGGATCACCTGCAGCACATCCTGTGTCTTCCAGGGTGCTGTGTGCCCTGCTCTCAGGGGTCTGCAGGGCAGCAGCTCACCCTGAAAGCTCAGGACAGGAGCAGGACTGCAGGGAGGTGAGGGCAGGGCTGTGTGGTCCAGCTCTCCCCACTCCCTGCCTGGCCAAGCAAGGGCTGAGCACAGTGGAGGGAAGAAAGAGCAAAGCCAGGCAAACTCCTTCCCCATCATATTTACTGAACTGCTCTGAGTTATGACTGGAGGCCAAGATCTGGCTTCAGGCGATTGCCTAAATCATTTAGGAGCTGACAAGGTAGGGAGGGGGGAAAATGTTCTTGTAATTCTTCAGTCTGAGGTACATTAAGGAGCCATAAGCCATGTCGAGAGCTTGAATTACATTAGAGAGATTATCCTGTTACAGTTCATAATCCTGGATAATAAACCATCCCACAGCACACCTGCCAATGATAAATCTCAACCCATAATGGGGCAGTCGTGACCCTGCCGGGCCTGTGGCCCCCTTGGCATGGAGAGGGAGCACCAGGCAGACAGATGGAGTCAGGAGGGAGAGCATGGAGGAATAACAGCCTGGCACTGGTGTCTGCACCCAGGGAAAGTCATGGCTGGGTGGTTCAGTTTGCTGCCATTCACTGAGGCCCAGCAGGTCCTCCTTGACCTGCAGGCAGCACAGGGATGGACAAGAGGAATCTATGGGCAGCAGAGCTGGGGAAGTACAGGAAGGACAGCTGGGATCTGTGGAAAGGACACCTGAGGTCAGCTGTCTCCACAGGGAGCCACATGGGGCCTCCACTGATGGGGTTGAGGATGTGCCCCATGCCAAAGCTCTCCACACAAGCTGTGGAGCTCTGGCAGCAGCCCAGGCCGGAGCAGGAGATCTCCTCCAAGAGAGACTTCTGGCATGAAGCACCAGGAATCATCCAGTGAGCAATGGGCAGGGATGGGGCTGAGCCCCAAAGGCATGAGGGCAAAAAGCAGCCCCAGGAAGCAGCCTCTCCTGGGAGCAGGTTGCCAAAAGGAGCTAAGCTGTCCTGATCCCTCTGGGAAAGTGGATCTGCAGGTGGGATCTGCAGCCTGGAGGTCCTAGGGCTGCAGGGGGCTCCTGGCAGGGTGAGGCAGGGCACTGCCTCCAAGCCTTTAACCCTTGACATTTGGCTGCCTGTGAAGGTGGATCTGTGCCAGGGGAGAAGTGCTGCAAAGTGCAGCTCTGAAACCCTCAGGCTGGGAGGCTCTGCAGGCTCTCTGGGACTGCGACCTGCAAGGTGCTCTGCAGCATCATTTCCCTTCCCCTTCCCACCAGGACACAACTCAGAGCCCCATCCTGCCCTCCTCATGGCACAACCCTGCTGTAATCTTTCACAAGGCCTCCTCAGGTCTCCTTTCTGACTCCTTGGCTCCTGCAGCCCATGTTTCCCGCCACAGGAAACTTCAACTGATCCATTTAGGTTTCCCAGAGCATCCCAGGGGAGAATTCCTGTCCCCAAGGCCAGCCTGGCTTCTGCTTTTGCAGACGGCTGCTCCTGTAAGCTGCATCAATGCAGAGGGATGACTCTGATGTACACTAACCCCCCCAAAGGAAGGGAATGGGATGGCATCCACCCACTCCTGGCTGTCTCCTTGTCTCCTCTTCCCTCCTACCTCTCTCCAGACCTGCATCCTGCTCCCTCTGCCCTTGATCTTTTCTCTAACAGCCTCTCACTTCCAGGCTGCTCCTCTCTGATCTGTGGTTAAGCAGCTCCCATGAATTACTGCTGCTGTCTCTGCGGTGGCTGCCAGCCTCCAGCCAAGGTAAATCCCTCCTGCCCTGCCCTGCCCTGCCCTGCCCCATCACCTGCAGCAGCCCCAGCCCCAGGCTCTGCACAGTGTAAAGAAAGAGCCCCCTGGATCCCGCAGGGATTTGCAGTCTCCCCTGTGGCCCTGGCTGACACTTGACAGAGCCTCTTCTCTCAGCCTTGTGTGTTTTGTTTAAGTGCTTGGAGATAAAGCCCTTTTATCACGTTAAGAGCTTGGTTGCCCTGGTTTCTTCCTCTGGCCTGAAGGCCATTCTTCTCCTCCCTCATGTTTTTGACCTCAGGTTCAAGAGTGCTGGACCTCCCTGGTTTAGAGGAGACCTTGGCAGCCAGCTCAACAGCCACTGTGGGAAAAGGCAGGGCAAGGGTTGCAGGGGGCTGCCAAAGGCCCAGGCTCAGGGAGCAGCTTCCAAAGCCTTTAGGAAAGCAGGAAGGAAGGAAAGCCAAGCTCGGGACAGACAGCTGCACTTCCCCCAGGCCTCTCCTTCTCTCTTTACCTTCCTCCTCCTCTCCGTCGCATCACTTACTTACACCTCCGTCCTCCCGCGCTCCTTCCCCCTCTTTCCCTCCCCTTTTTTCCCTGCCTGTGCCTCCCCTATTTTCTGTCCCCCTCACCCTTGTTTTGCTTCCCTTCCCTTCCCTCCTTCTCTCTCTCTCTCTCTGCCTTCCCCTGCGGCTTGCCAACTGCCAGCAGCTGACATCTCCTTTCATGTTTGGGGCTGAGCGAGGCTCTGAATGTTCGTTTGATTCCGTTAAGATAATAGCTGGTTCACTGTCAGACGCAGACTGATCAGTTAAAACCTTAATCACTGCCTGTCTACTCACATGGCACTTATTTTTTAAGAGATTAATCCCCTAAGCACTGCACCAGCATACATTCAGCCTCAAAGAAAAGGCTGGGGTGGCTTTTTATTATTATTTGATGCCTTTGCTGTTTCTTTGCTTTTTTTCCCTTCCCCTCCTTTCCCTCCTCCCCCCCCCCCCCCTTCCATATCTTTCTGTCTCTCTCTCTCTCTTTTTTTAAGCATCTTTCCCCCCTACCCCACCCCATGCCCTCCTCCCAAATCGTTTTGGATCTGCTGCTCAGAGGACATCTGACCTCCACCGCCCCAGCACAGCGCTGCTGCCCTCCCGCCAGGCGTGCACAGAGTGGGAGCTGGAGGTGGTGCTGCTCCTGCCTCAGGCCTGGGGAGCTGAGGTCTGCAGGCTGGCGTGGTGGGCTGTGGATTAAGCCTGATGGGGGACTCGGGAGAGCTGGGCTCCATCCCTGCTTCCCCACTCATCCCTGGGATGCAGGAAGCAGCTCTAGATAAACATCGCCGGGCAGCAGCGTGAGGGAAAGGCCTCAGCGAGCACATCAAAGCTGGCAGGGGGAGTGAGGTGTCCACCTCTGACTAGGATTTAGACAAAGCTCCTTTAAAGCAGCTCAGCTTAGCACCTGCCTGCATTAGAGCAGCACCTCTGCAGGCAGGCTGTGCTGGTACCCAGCCGTGCAGGGTTCCCAGCCACAGGGCAGCTGCAGCCCCAAACCACTGCCTGCACTGCACTGCACTGCACTGCACCTCCAGCACCTCACTGCTAAATACCAAGGCAGCAACAAGCTTTGGTCCCCTCCTGAGCTAGGGTTTTAATTAGTGCAGACCACATCCCCCTCAACCTGTTAGATGTTGCAGTAGGTGCAGAGAAAGAGGCAGGACAGTGGCACAGAGCCTGGCTCCCTGCCTGCCCCAGGGCAGCAGCAGCAACCTGCTCTTGCGCAGCAGTTTGCATTCAGAGAGCTGCAAGCATTTCAAAGAGGAAGCTGCCTCCATCTGCAACTCCATCTGCACCTCCACCTGCACCTCCACCTCCATCTGCACCTCCACCTCCATTCTGCACCTCTCCCTTTGGAGGGGAAGAGGTCCTGGAAGTTCAGTTGCCCCAAACCCACCCTGCAGGTGAGGGCAGAGCTGCCAGCCCGCATTTCCCCACTGCAGCTGCTTCTCTCCCCTGTGAGACTCAGCCCTGGAGCTGAGTGGGGCTGGGAAGGGGCTGGCCAGGGAGGCAGGGGCTGCCTCCTGCTCCTCAGCACCAGCAGGGAAACGAGTCAGTGCTCTCTGAATGCTAAAGGCTGGTGAAACTTTTTCCTGGCCGTTTGACTTGTGAGCACAGGAAGAAGAAGAGATTCACCCCAGGGCCAAGGTTTGCTTCAGCACTGGGAAAGCAAGTTCAGGACAAGCAAAGCTTTCACTGCCTCCCAGGGAACGTTTCCAGACTCCCACTCCCTGTAACAGCCACGAGGAGTGACTGATTTCTGTGGCCTGCACGCTGCTGAGTGCCCACAGCTCCGACCTGCCTCTGCCTGGGGTCAGGGCTCTGCTTGCGTGGTGCTCAGCGCTGGGCACACAGCAGCCCCAGAGACCCTGAGGTCAGTGCTCAGCTCAGAGGGTCCCCACAGCCTGAGCAGCACAGCAAGAGCAGCTCAGCCACGGGACAGCACAAGAGGGCTTCTCTCTCTGGCACCCTGGAGCTGGGGAACCCCCCCCAGGCTCTGCTAAAGCTGCTCTTGTGACAAAGCAGCTTCCAGAGAGCAATTCCTCAGCTGGCTCCCAGGGGTTTTGCAGCCCTGGAGCCTGCATTTCCAGCTCCTCCTAACCCTACACCTGCAGCTCCATCAGAACAGCACCAGCAGTGTCACCAGCTCCTGGGTAACAGAGGTGGGATTGCCAGCAGCAAATGATGACTCAGAGTTTGGTAAAATAAAGTTGGGAGGCTATAAGAAGAGCTTTTTGTCAGCTGCTGTCTGTTGAAAATGAAAATGCAGAGAGAGGAGAGGCTCAGAGTGAGCCTGGGCAGGGTTTGGTGATGTAAAACAAAGCAGTCAAAGGCATCTGTGCTTAAACATCAAAGCAGGGTTCACCTGTAGAGCTCATTCTGCTCATTTCCCAAGGGATTCCTGGGGCTGGGGTTCAGTGGAGTTGGGGAAAAAACCATAAAGAAAACAAACAACAAAACCCCCCCAGGAAAAGTGAAATAAAGAATGGCAGGGATGGAGTTTGAGAAAAGAAAGCAGAGGAAAGGGACAGGGAGCTCCTGACTGCCAAGGAGAAAGCAACCTCTGACTAATGGAGATTAGGAAGAGACTCCCAGAGGATTGGTTACCCCATAAATTAATGGAATCAATAGTCCCATAAATTAATAGAATCAATAGTGACCCAGAGCTCAGCCACAGGGGCCCAAACCATTGTGCTAAGTGCCAGCAGTGTGTGAGGATCCTCCTGGGGAGCAGCTGGGGCTGGCCACTACTGCAGATTACAGCATGGGCAGAGCCCAGGCTGGGACTGACCCTTCACAGCTTTCAGAGCAGTGCCAAAAACAGCCTGGAGCAGGGAATGAGTAAAAAGCACTGGGATCCCTTCTGGGGAAAAGGGTGCTGGCTCTGACTCAAGGCTGCCTTGACTTTGGTCTTGTCTGTTAAACCTGGCAAGAGGTTCCCTGGGATGTGCACAGGGCTTCAGGCACAGAGATGCAGCCTCCAGTGTCCACTGAGGCCAGAAGGAGCTCCTGCTTCCCCTGCCCCTGGTTGTTAGGGAGCCAGGTAGCTGTGTGGTCACCCTGGCTCAGAGAGCTCTGCTCTGCCAGGCTGAGGCTGTTGCATAGCTACAGAGATCTTTCATCTACCCTGGGAAGCAGACTGAACTTCCTCCTCTCTTATCAAGCTGCAGAAGGATCCTCCTCTGCCTGACCCCAAATTTCAGAGGCTGTGCACCGCACTCAGGGTCATGGAATCACACAATGGGTTGGGTTGGAAGAGACCTCAAAGCTCATCCAGTTCCAACCCCCTGCCATGGGCAGGGGCACCTCCCACCAGCCCAGGTGGCTCAAGGCCTCATCCAGCCTGGCCTTGGACACCTCCAGGCCTGGAGCCTCCACAGCTTCTCTGGACAACCTGTTCCAGTGCCTCAGCTGACCCCCAGCACCACCTGCAGCTCTCAGCTCTTCCATGCTTGCTGACTTTTAAGCCTCTCCCTTTCCCCAGCCAGGTCCTTCACCTCCACACTTAACCATCTCAACCCAAACCTCCTCTCCCACTTTTCAGATCCCCAGGTAACAATTCCCCAACCACTCTGTGGCTTGCCCACTGTTGTTGCTCTGGCTGCTCCACGGCTAGGGCTGAGCTCTGCACTTAGGGCTGATGTCAATTAGTAACAGCCACGAATGGACAATGTGCCTCTTGCCACCTTAACTCCAGTTGTGGTCCCCACTGCAGAGCCTTCTCCTGCCTCTGTGCTCACCCCACTGCTGGGCAGGGTTACCAGAGGGGAAATTGCTGCATGTGGAGCTTGCAGCCAAAGCCTCCCAGGGCTGTTGAAGAGTTTAACTCCCACTGAAACTCCAAACTGTTCCAAGGCTCCCAGCCTGAGAGGCTTGCCCGAGCCTGTGGTGGATCTGGGAGTGCAGCAGCGTTTCCTTCAGGTTCACACCCTGTGAGCTCCTCCCTTTGGTATCTCAGGATCTCCAGACCGTTTAGAAGCAGGTTAATAAACAAAGTGAGGCAGGGAAGAGGCCACCTCAGCTCCTGCAAGGGGCACCAAGGCACAGAGCCAGAGGAGGGAACTCGGACCAAGATCACATTAAGCTTTTGCTGGAAGCTCTGAAATTTGAGTGCCTGTCTCCTTGTTCTCATCCCAGTGTCTTGACCTCCAGGACCATCTCTGCTCTCTCAGCAAATGAAAACAGGCAGGGTATGACAGATTGAGCAGCCAAGCTTCCTGGAGGTATTTCCCACCGATTGTTGCTGAGACATACAATGAGAGCGATAAATATCCCAGTGGGAACTGGCTGGCAGCGCATCCCCCACTTGTGCTGCCCTGAAGAGCTGGGGAGAAATCCTAAAAAGGCCTTTTCCCTCTTAGGGGATAAATCCTTCAGGACCAATCCTCTGGTGGGAAGCAGAGAACAACTGGCAACCCCCTCCCCTGACCCTGCCTGCAACCGCGGAGTCAACAAGTGGTCAAGCGGAGGTCAAGAGGCCGGAGCGGGGCCAGGCAGGATGCACGCTGCTGTGCCCATCTGCTGGCCAACAGGCAGCAGCCACCCAAAAGGTGCAGCACGAAGCGGGCTCCAGGACTCGGCTGTTTCTTCCCCCAGACAGTAGCAATTATCATAATCAAGCAGTTGACTCCAATTACGCCTTCCTCTCATTACAGCCGAGGGGACGGAGCGGCGGCGGCAGCCGGGGAAAGTTCGCAGCTGTGTCGCCTTTGCATATCTTAATCTGAAATGACAGGGGGTGACACGGGGGGGCGCTGACCCTGCCAGCCTTCAGCTGTTCGTGTGGCAACAATTTCCAGCGCCAAATTACTCCCAGGCAGGCCTTGATGGGGAGGTTGGAGGCAGCAGGAGAGAGAAGCCGTTCAGGGGACTGCAGCATCCTTCACAGCCCTATTTAAATACAATTTACATTCCGGGCTCTGCTGTTTGTGCCTTGTTAATTGCACCTTGCACCTCGCTTTGCTTTGGAGCTGAAGGGCTCGCTGCTTGCCTCTTGGCTTTTCAAAGGCAGCCTCCCTCTGCTTTCTTCTTGGTTTGTGTTTGTCTTTTTGTTTCTCTTTTTATTCTCTTTTCCTCTTTTCCCCTCTCCTGAGGGGCTGCTGTTGTTCTCAGAATGCAGCTCTGCTTCCTGGAAGGGAAAATAGATTAGTGGATTGAAAGGCCAGGAGGGACAAACAGATCAGCTAGATGACCTGCTGGAGAAGACAGGCCAGGACATTGTGCTCAGTAATTCCTGTGTCTCCGTTTGTCCAGACCTGTGCCCTGCCCTGGCTGAAATACTCCTCCCAGAAGCTGCCAAGAAACAGGAATCACTGCTTCAGGAGACATCCCTGAGCAGGGCAGGGGAATCCAGCACCTCCCTTGGGAGACGATCCCAATGCCCAATGGGAGATGATTCCAGTGTCTAATGGAGATGATCCCAATGTCTAATGGGAGATGGTCCCAGTGCCCAATGGAGATGATCCCAATGCCCAATGGGAGACAACTCCAGTGCCCAATGGGAGATGATCCCAATGGCCAATGGGAGACATCTCCAGTGCCCAATGGGAGATGGTCCCAATGTCCAATGGGAGATGATTCCAGTGCCCAATGGGAGATGGTCCCAATGCCCAATGGGAGATGACTCCAGTGCCCAATGGGAGATGATCCCAATGCCCAATGGGAGATGATTCCAGTGTCTAATGGAGATGATCCCAATGCCTAATGGGAGATGGTCCCAATGTCCAATGGGAGATGATTCCAGTGCCCAACGGGAGATGATCCCAATGTCTAATGGAAATGATCCAATGTCCAATGGAGATGATTCCAATGTCTAATAAAGATGATTCCAATGCCCAATGGGAGATGATTCCAATGTCTGATGGAGATACTCCCCATGCCCAATGGGAGATGATTCCAGTGTCCAATGGGAGAGGATTCCAATGTCCAGTGGGAGATGCTGGGACCTTCTGTCTGCTTTCCAGCAGAAGAGCTGCAGGAGTGCACCAAGGGCTGACTTCTGCCCTGCTGCTCATCTAAAGGGAAAGCTTTTCCAAGTCTCTTCCCCTCAGCTCTGCAGATCAGCAGATTGCCAAAGTGGGAAATGGGTTTTGTATTTCCCAGCTTGGGTGGGATGTCAAAGCTCAGCCTGCAGCACACAAACCAAAGCAGCAAACCCCACCCCAAAGCAGACATCTGCTGGGGAAGCACTGCAAACTTTTCACTCCTCTCTTTCCAACCTGCTCAGCTGCTGGCTTTGGAGAGCCAAAGCCTTTGGTGCTGGGTTGTTCGTGACCCTGAGCTTCCCAGCAGCTCCAGGGCCAGCTCTGGATGCTCAGCAGCTGGAGCTGGGACCTGCTCCTGGGTCTCAGGACTCTCTTGCTTTAGCAGAGCCCTGAGAGCTTCAGCTTGGCTGTACAAGACTGAAACCACCAAACCACCACCCAGGAGCAGGGCAAAGCCATCCCTGCCACATCCTGCCCCCCGGGCAAGGTCGGATTCTGCCCTGGGTGACCCCAGGCAGTGGCAGTTTGCAGCTCTTCCGGCATCCTTTTCTTTGAGCCCCATCTGCTGGAGCCCTGTGAGCTCCTGGCACGTTTGAGCTTTTGCTCATTTATTCAGATCTTTTTAAAGCACTTCTGCAGCTTCTGCAGCCAAGGAGAGAAGCTGCAAGCCCCAGGAAGCCAATGGAAGGAAAAGGATCCAACCTGAGGAGTTCAGGATAAGCCCCACGGGTCCCCAGCTGCTGGCTGGGGGCTATCTGGTGCTGCCACCAGGAAACCAGAACCTCTCAGGCCTGGTTCTCATTTACATGAAGGTCCTTCCACACCAGTCTGGCAGTGCTGGGAGCTGGTGCAATATAAAGAGAGGTGTTGGTGTAAATGACAGCTAAGCCCACTTGACCCCAGCCAGCCTACTCCTAATTTACTCCAGCTCTGGGGAGGTCTGAGTCAGACATCAGCTCGGTGAAACTCGCCAGAGAGACAGACAAATGTACTCCACAACCTGCTGCCGCTCCAGAGGCCTCCCAGCCAATTATTTTGGTGATCTCACTCCTCCTTTGCCTTCTCCTTGCTCTCTCCCCCTTCTCCCCATCACGTGCTGGCTCCCAGCAGGTCCTGCTGCGAGCGAGAGCGGTGCCGCAGCCGCGGAATGCGGAGGGCTGGGAGCCCCCCGGGAGCAGGTAGAGCCTCCTGAGCGGTGCCTGCCCCCCCGGCAGCAGCAGCTCGGCTTACATAAGTGCTTTGCCAGATGAAGGAATAATTCAGTGGTATTAATAGAGGTTAAAGTTTCCCAGGGATCCAGAGCAGGCCTCGCAGACACAGGTGGGTTCCTTCACTCACAGGGATGGGGAGAGAAACCTGACTCCTTCCACTGGAGGGGAGAGCAGAGAGGGTGATGAGGGGCAGAGGCTCTGCCATGGGCTGTGTGTGGACAGTGTGGTAGGTCCTGCTGCCTGCTGGATGATTTACTGCTGGGTGTGATGGGCTGAGGGGCAGGGCTTTGCTGGGGGATGTGATCACCATGCTGCTAACCCTTCCATGCTGCTAACCCTTCCATGCTGCTAACCCTTCCATGCTGCTAACCCTTCCATGCTGCTAACCCCTCTGTGCTGCTAACCCTTCCATGCTGCTAACCCTTCCATGCTGCTAACCCCTCCATGCTGCTAACCCTTCCATGCTGCTAACCCCTCTGTGCTGTTAACCCCTCCGTGCTGCTAACCCTTCCATGCTGCTAACCCCTCCATGCTGCTAACCCTTCCATGCTGCTAACCCCTCCATGCTGCTAACCCCTCTGTGCTGCTAACCCTTCCATGCTGCTAACCCCTCCATGCTGCTAACCCCTCCATGCTGCTAACCCCTCCATGCTGCTAACCCATCCATGCTAACCCCTCCGTGCTGCTAACCCCTCCGTGCTGCTAACCCCTCCGTGCTGCTAACCCCTCCATGCTGTTAACCCCTCTGTGCTGCTAACCCCTCCATGCTACTAACCCCTCCATGCTGCTAACCCCTCCGTGCTGCTAACCCTTCCATGCTACTAACCCCTCCGTGCTGCTAACCCTTCCATGCTGCTAACCCCTCCATGCCGCCTGCCTGAGGACAGGAGTTGCAAGGGCAGGAGGTGCAGGTCCTTTAGGAGGCTGTTAGAGCATCTCTGTGAGGAGCAAAGGCTGAGAGCCTGGAGAGGAGCAGCCCCAGAGGGGATCTGATCAATGCTCAGCCCTGCCCAGCACCTCTGCTGTGGGGCAGAGAGAGCACAAGGCCCTGCAGACCGCAGCTGCAGTGTTGCTGTCTGTGCTGCCTCAGCTACAGCAGAGCCACCTGCAAACACCTCCCACTTCAGCGCAGAGCCCCAGCTGATGCTCAGCTCTGATTCATCTCCAGGATCTCCAGGAGAGGAGGACTTCATCCCCACTAGATGGATAAAGTGGCATGGAGCAGGGAGAAGGGGCTGGGGGGGAGCTCCAAGCAAGGAAACAGGAAGCCTAAATCCTCCTTTGCTTAGATTAGGATCTGAGATAATGTTGCTGATTGTCAAACACGAAGCTTCTCACAGCCCAGGGAGTATTACACCACCCCAACAATAATCCCCTCCCAAAGCTCTGCTGATTATGAGGCTCTCACCCCACAAACCACACAGGACCCCAGGCTGCAGCCCACCCTACCTGGGGCTGTGCTGCCTTGCACTGCTTTGGGACTTGGAACACAGCCTCCAGATCGAACCCTCCCAGACCACATGGCTGCTGCTGCTGCTCTGCTCTGGAAGGGACTAAGAAAGAAAGAAGAAGAATTGTTAATACTTTTTTCCACTGCAAAGCAGCTAAAGCTCCTAGGACATTTTTTCCAGACATCTAAATCCTTTCAAAATATTCTCTAGACTCCATAAAACTCAGATCCTCCCCAGCCCCTCCCCTGAGTCATTACAAACCTCAAGGCCCTACCTTAAGAGCCTTGGAGTTTGGTCATGATCAGCAAACCACCTCTGCAGAGTGGCAGCTCCCTGAGCAAGCAGAGGCACAGCTGCTGGCTTGGTGGGAAGCAGCAGAGCCAGCTGCAGGAGCAGCACAGCCAGAGCACAGCAGCCGAGGTGCTGCAGAGGGAGAAGGGCTTTGGGGGTACCCAGGCTCAGAGGGATGGGGTTGAAGTGAGAGAGCCTTGGCACACCCTGAAAACACAGGGGAGGGTCCTCTGGTGGATGTCCCAGCACAAAGATGTTGTGCATAGGTCTGAAGAGAACCACAGGATCCCAGCATGGTGTGGCTGGAAGGGACCTCCAGAGATCACCCAGCCCAAGCCCCTGCTCCAGCAGGGCAGCCACACAGCTTGCCCAGGAGCACAAATGTCCAGGGGGGGTTGGAAGCTCTGCACACCAGGAGACTCCACAACCTCTCTGGGCAGCCTGCTCCAGGCCTTCAGCAGCCTCACATCAAAGAAGTTTCTCCTCCTCTTCAGATGGAGCCTTCTGGGGTCCAGTCTGTGCCCCTTACCCCTTGTCCTGTCCCTGGGCACCACTGAGCAGAGCCTGGCCCCAGCCTCTTGCCCCCACAGCTCCTTCAGCTCTTGCTGAGCATTGCTCAGCTGCCCTCTGGGGCTGCTCTGCTCCAGGCTCTCAGCCCCAGGGCTCTCAGCCTTTGCTCCTCACAGGGATGCTCCAGGTATCTCCTCTGCTCTCTCTCTAGTAGCTCTCTGCCTCTCTTGACCTGGGGAAGCCCAGAACTGGAGGCAGTCCTCCAGCTGTGGCCTCACCAAGGCCAAATCCATGTCTGCAGTCACCCATCCCTCCCTGCATCAGCACAGCCTGGGGGCACTGCTGTCAGCAGCAGGGTGCCAGGCTGAGTCTCAGCAGGGCCACCTGAAGGGTGCAGTGTGGGCAGCAGGTTCCTGGCACAAAGCTTCCCCTCTGCATCAGGAGAAGCCAACGATGTGGTCTGAGAGGCACTCAGCACAGAGGGGCTTCAGACACTCAGAGGAGGGTGGGCTTTTTTTTACCCTGTAGCTGCTTTTCTAGCCCAGAACTCTGCTCCAATGCTGCTGGAATCAAAGGGATCCTAACACCCTCCCTGCTCACTTAACCCCCAGTTTGTCTGGGGCATGAACTCTGCCAGCAGCAGCTCCTGCAGTGCTGAGCTCTTTCTTTCCCCCTTTTCCAAGCAGCTTTCTGGGCTTGGGGTTTTTTTTTTTGGTTGGTTTTTTGGTGGTTTTTTTCCCCCTCTCAGCTCTTCCCTGGCTCCCTCTCCACCTCCCCACAGCCTCCCAGAGGAGCTGGCGTGTTCTTAACCCAGGCATGAAACAACCCCAGGGCCACAGATTTGTGATGTTTCAGATAACAGACGGAGAATGTAAATTCTGTCAGCAAGTGCAGCAGCCATAAAAGGCCAGAATGGATTCCTGTGGATTAGAAATAAAACACAGAAAGGGCCCTGTGCTCTCCCTTCCCTCATCTCCCAACCTCTCTTCCACCTCCCCTTCAAAACAACAGAAAAAAACCGTACCAAGCTGCCTGGCAATGCAGGGGGAGAGGGGGAAGGCTCTGCTGGCTTCTGCTGGTTGCTTGATTTCCTTTCTTTCTTTCTTTCTCCCCCCCCCCCTGCATCCACTTAAAAGAAAACTCAAACACATTCCAGGAAAGGAACTGCTGCTAAGCAAACTCAGCCCAGGAAAATGCTTAAAGAGCCTTTTAATGACTTAAACACAGGGCTGGGATTGGGGCTAAAAGTTTCCACATTGAGAAAAGGGGGGGAAAAAGGAGAGAGAAAGGGAGAGAGAGAGGAAGAGAGAGAGGAAGAGAGGGAGGAAGAGAGGGAGGAAGAGAGGGAGGAAGAGAGGGAGGAAGAGAGGGAGGAAGAGAGGGAGGAAGAGAGGGAGGAAGAGAGGGAGGAAGAGAGGGAGGAAGAGAGGGAGGAAGAGAGGGAGGAAGAGAGGGAGGAAGAGAGGGAGGAAGAGAGGGAGGAAGAGAGGGAGGAAGAGAGGGAGGAAGAGAGGGAGGAAGAGAGGGAGGAAGAGAGGGAGGAAGAGAGGAAGGAAGGAAGGAAGGAAGGAAGGAAGGAAGGAAGGAAGGAAGGAAGGAAGGAAGGAAGGAAGGAAGGAAGGAAGGAAGGAAGGAAGGAAGGAAGGAAGGAAGGAAGGAAGGAAGGAAGGAAGGAAGGAAGGAAGGAAGGAAGGAAGGAAGGAAGGAAGGAAGGAAGGAAGGAAGGAAGGAAGGAAGGAAGGAAGGAAGGAAGGAAGGAAGGAAGGAAGGAAGGAAGGAAGGCAGACCCAACAAATTCACTCTGAACTGTGTCCCACACTCTCTACCACTGCTGCTGCATTTCTTTCTCCAGCTGATTTCGGCAGCCTGTGAGCAGAGCCAGCAGCAGCAGGCAGCAGCCCAGCAGAAGTTGCTGCTGCAGAGGCACAGCTCGGAGCGCTGCGGCTGAAGGCCACCTGAGCTGGGTCCGAGGGCTGTTAACAAGCAGCTGACAAATTCCTGCTGGAGGAATTAGAGCCTCATTTAGAGGCAGATTAGCAGAACTCTTCCTTCTAATTGCAGCTCAAGGCTGGGCCGGGGCTGGGCCGGGGGCAGGCGGTGGCTCTGCAGACAAAGAGCCTCCTCCAGCCCGGGGTGGGCTGCGAGGGCTGCTTCAAAGCCGCGGGGTGAGCCCAGTGGGGTCAGCGCTGAGCTCCCCTCCTGAAGCCAGTCCATGTAATTTGTCACGACCGGTAGCTTGTGTTGTGGAGGGGCCTGGCTGCTGATCTGGCCTGAAGGGCTGAATCAAAGCCTTTCACGGGGCAGCCGCTGTGGTTCCTCCAGGTCATGGCAGAGGTTAGGGCAGGGCAGAGCGCTGCAGCTGCCTGCGGTGCCTTTGGCCTTCGGACACCTTCAAAGGGAGGTGTGGGGAAAGCTCCGTGCTGAAGGGCAGCAGCAGCAGAGAAAACCTCCTGCTAAAGCCAGCAGCCGAGGAGCTGACAGCAGCTCTGAAGGGCAGAGTCAGGAGCGTTCTGTCCTGGCTGAGCTTGGGCAGAGAGGGAGAGCTCCAAGGCTGAGCTGCTGCTTCGAGGCTGTGTAGAGGGCAGACAAAGCAGGCAGGCTGGGCTCTGCCTCCTGCCCGTCCCCTGCCTCCTGCCCGTCCCCTGCCTGCTGCCTGTCCCCTGCCTCCTGCCTGTCCCCTGCCAGCTGCCTGTCCCCTGCCAGCTGCCTGTCCCCTGCCAGCTGCCTGTCCCCTGCCGGCTGCCTGTCCCCCTGCCTCCTGCCTGTCCCCTGCCAGCTGCCCGTCCCCTGCCTGCTGCCTGTCCCCCTGCCTGCTGCCTGTCCCCTGCCTCCTGCCTGTCCCCTGCCTGCTGCCTGTCCCCTGCCTGCTGCCTGTCCCCTGCCGGCTGCCTGTCCCCTGCCAGCTGCCTGTCCCCTGCCTCCTGCCAGAGCTGCAGACACACGCCTGGAGTAAGGATGGACAGATCCAGCTGCTCTTCTCACAGCCCTGAGGGGGTCCTGTGGGGACCCTCTGGGGAAACAAAGCTGTGTGGGACCAGGGGAACTGCCCAGACCTCAGCTGAAAGCCACCCCCCAGCTCCCTGCACCACCTCCCCGCTGCAGGAAGGACCTGCTGGGACTCGAGGCCAAAACAACCCTTCAGCAGCCAGCAGCTCTCCACCTCCATCCAGAAGCTCATTCCTCTCCTCCAGGCAGCACTGGGGAGAGGGGGCTGCTTGCTCTGGTTTATTGAGAACGTGCAGGGGTGGTTCAGAGCCAGATTTCCACCCACACGAGCAGGAGGCCAGAGTCAGCCTTCCCAGCCCACAACGACGCAGGGCTCCAGCTCTTTCCAGCCAGTTTCCATTGTGCTCTCCCCAGATGGACCTTCCAGAGCCCTGTCTGTGTGTGCTTGGCTGTGGCAGAGGCTGCACAAACCGGGCTGGGATTTTTCCCTTTGCTTCCTTCACCCCAGGAAAAGAGGAGAGAATGGTGGAGAGGTGAGGGAGGCTTTCAGGAGGTTAATAGAGAGACCTGCTGCCAAGTTGGGTATGTGGAGGGGAGGGGGGAGCCGAGGGCTCTTTAATCCCGGCTTTTGATAAATAGAAGACATTCTAGTCATAATAAAACGTGTTTTACACTCGAGGGGAGGAACAAGGGGGGAGGGGGGGGGGGAAGGAAAGTTTTGGCCAGGCACTGCAAGCTCCCAAGCCCAAACAATGAGGTTAAGAAACATAACTGTAACGCATTAGTAAATTGACAATGAAATTGCAGTTACTTCACTGGCTCTTTATTAAATAAACACAGCCTGAAAGGGACCTGTCTGCCCCGGAGGTATTCGGGGAGGGTTCATGTTACTAACTCAACACTGCTGCTCACACACTGCCCAGCGCCGCACACCCTGCAGTGCAAACACATTCCACAGCAGACCCTGCAAGGTGGGGCCGACCCTGCCCTTCCCCCTGGCGCTTTTCCCCCTGCCGGGCGGACCCCAGGCCCTGCGGCCGCTGCCTGCCCCCAGGACGTCTCCTCCCCAGCCGCAGCTCCTCGCAGGGCTGTGTGAGCACTGCAAACGCAGGCACACCTCTGCCCTGCTCTCACTGCTGCCAGAGGTCCTCCTGTCCCCCACACCTCTGCCCTGCTCTCACTGCTGCCAGAGGTCCTTCTCTCCCCCACACCTCTGCCCTGCTCTCACTGCTCCAAGAGGTCCTCCTCTCCCCCCACACCTCTGCCCTGCACACACAGGCTCACCTCTGCCCTGCTCTCACTGCTGCCAGAGGTCCTCCTCTCCCCCACACCTCTCCCCCGCACCTCTCCCCCACACCCTGCCCCACTCTCACTGCTGCCAAAGGTTCTCCTCTCCCCACACCTCTGCCCCACACCCTGCCCCACTCTCACTGCTCCAAGAGGTTCTCCTCTCCCCCACACCTCTCCCCCACACCTCTGCCCCACTCTCACTGCTCCAAGAGGTCCTCCTTTCTCAGGACTCCTTCACACAGTGGCTGCTTGCCCCCAGCTCACTCAGTTCTGTTCCTCACCAGCAATCAGCCCTCCCCACCCAGCCACAAGCCCCACAGCCTCCCCCCTGTGACAGCACAGGCAGCCCAGCCAGCACCCACTTACCCCTGGCAGCTGCCAGCCCCAGCAGCAGACTCCAGCAGCTGCCACTCACTGCTGCTGGACCTCTGCTCAGGAGGTATTTGCACCAACCACATCTCCATCCCTGTCCTCACAGACACCAATCCCAGCAGCTGCCCCAGCCACCCAGTGCTGCAGCTGCAAGTGGCAACTGCCACAGAGTCATTCCTTGGGTGGGAAGGGACCTGCAAGATCACCCAGTCCCAACCCCCTGCCATGGGCAGGGACCCCTCCCACCAGCCCAGGTGGCTCAGGACCTCATCCAACCTGGCCTTGGACACCTCCAGGCTTGGAGCCTCCACAACCTCTCTGGACAACCTCTTCCAGTGCCTCAACAGCTTCATGGGGAAGAATTTCTTCCCAATGCCTCATCTCAATCCAGCCCCTTCCAGCCTGAAGCCATCCCCCCTGGTCCTGCCACTCCATGCCTTTGGCACAAGTCCCTCTCCAGCTCTCCTGCAGGCCCAGCTGTCATCAACAAGGAGCAGCCATTGGATCTGGAGCACAGCTGGAACTCAGTGCAAGGTGAAAAGCCACCCCACAAAGCCTTCTCCTGTAGTTCTCCCTCACCACTGCTACCTCCCAGCCCAGCCAGGTCCCCAGGCAAGCAGGGATAATCCAGCCCTGCACACACAACACATGTTGGAGACACTGGGAGCTTCAGCTTGTTCAGCACCTTGCAAGGCCTTGAACAGCTGCCAGTGTCCCTTGGAGGTGTGCCAAGGCAGCTCCGAAGATGTGAATGATAGAGATCCTCAGCAGCCCATGGGGTCTGCAGCAGGCTGTGCTACTGTTAGCTCTCATGGCCAGGACAGGCTTCCCCCTTGCTCTGAGGCATCCCTCCCGTGGAGGCAGCTCTCCTCAGCAAGGAACTCTGCTGCTGTCTGCAAGCAGCCTGCAAGCTCTCTGCTCTTCTTCCACCTGTGTCCAAAGCACACACAGGAGCAGTGGGATGAGTGGTTGCTTGCTCCCACTGTCAGCAAGAGCTTCATGGGGAAACACCAAGGCTCTCAGCAAGGCAAAACACAGAGCCTGGTCCTAACCTGTAGTTAATTCCAGCCAGCCAGGCTGCACCTAGGCTTGACATTGCCCCAGCCACCCAAGGCTCTCCTTGCAAACCTCCCTGCAGGAGCAGAGTCTGATGTGAGCAGCACCTTCCACACAGAGCTGCAGGCTGGAACAAGAGCAAGGCCACCCAGCCCTCAGCCATGCTCCTGCAGAGCACAGCCAGAGGCAGGGGGCTCCCAAGTGGAGCCTCCACCCAAACACCCCAGCAAAACCCTCCCTTGGGCTGCTCTGGGCTGAGCCTCCAGCCCCTGCCTGGCACAGAGTCCCAGAAGTGCCTGGGGTGGTGAGAAGCTCAGAGATCAAGTCCAGTCATGAGCCCAGTGCTGGCCAGGCCCTGACTCAGTCACAGCCCTCAGGGGGTCACAGGAGACTGCAAGGCACTTCCCAGTGAGTTCCACTGCTTGGAGCTTCCCTCCTTCCCCATCCCCCCAGGGGGCTGCACATCTCCTCTGCCCCTGCTCTCAGAGAGCCCTCACCCTCTCCTTCCCCTGCCCCACTCTCCATGCCTTCCCTTGCCATCTGGTGGAGAAGGAGACGACCCACCCTGCAATGAAACCTTACCCTGCCTCCTTCTCCAGGCTGTCTGAGGCAGCACAAGTCAGCTGTGGGCCTGCCCCCTCCCCAAGACCCCCCAGCCCCAGCAGGTCAGGCTGGTTTAGCATCTGTACCTTCTGTTTGGAGCAGGCTGTCCATAATGAAGTGATGCCTTTCAGACAGACACTGACAACCATTTCACCCTGCCCTGGCTGTGCCATTTATCCCTTGCAGAAGCCAATGAAAATAAAGGCCTCAGACTGTGTCTGCCTCTCCCTCTCTCCACGTGGATATAACTGGACAGAAGTGTCTGCAGGCACCCAGGGCCAGAGCACTCTAATAGCTTTCACATACTGCTCCACAGGTATCACTAGGGCAGCAGAGCCAAGTGTCTCAGTTCATGAGGCTCTCTTTATAATCCACATCAAATTGAGCTTAGGTTTCCTTCTCCATCCACTGATTCCAAAACAAGATGAGGAAGGCTTTTCCCTCCTGCTCTTTTTCCCTCCTCACTGCACCCAAGCCCCAATTTGCCTCTGGTGACAGAGACCAAACTTCAAAGAACCAAACTGGAGACCACAGAACCCCAGAGGGGCTCAGCTTGGAAGGGAGCTCAGAGCTCATCCCCTCCAACCTCCCCACCAGGGACAGCTCTCAGCTGGGCTCAGCTGCTCAGGGCCTCATCCAGCCTGGCCCTGAGCACCCCCAGGCAGGAGGCAGCCACAGCCTCCCTGGGCAGCCTGGGCCAGAGGCTCAGCAGCCTGGCACTGAAGAACTTCTTCCTCAGCTCCACTCTAACCCTGCTCTGCCTCAGCTTCAAACCCTTCCCCCTGGGCCTGGCTCAGACACCCTCAGCAGAAGTCTCTCTGCAGCCTTCCTGCAGGATCCCTCCAGCTCCTGGCAGCAGCTCTGAGGTCCCCCTGGAGCCTTCTCCTCTGCAGGCTGCACAGCCCCAGCTCCCTGTGCTCCCAGCAGAGCTGCTCCAGCCCTTACAAACCATCTCCTGTAATATCTTCCTCTGACCACGACAAGAATGAAAGGCTCCAGGAGCAGGCTGTGAGTGATGCCCACAGCAGACAAGTATCAAATCACCTACCCAGAGAGGAAAACCCTGCCCAGGGCTGTGAGTCATTGCTCCTGCTTCCAAAGGCACAGGACACAAACCCCAGCAGGTAGAGGGGAGCTGGAGCAAGGGAGGGGACTGGCAGCAGAGATTGATTTCCTCTCCAGAAAAAGGAAACTAAAACAAGAGAGGGGAAAAAAGAAAAGCACAGGAGAGGGGGAGAGGAAAAGGCCAAGCTTGCTGGCTTGGCTTCCACAGAGGCTCTGAGGAGGCTGCAGGGGGAAACAAAAGCCAAATCTTTTCCTCTAAAGGAACATCAGCACCAACATGTTCACCACAGCACAAAACATTCCATCCCACAGCAGACCTGCTGCTCTGGGAGGTGTGGGGCTGCCCCCTGGGTGTGAGCCAGGCTGAGGAGAGGTCCCTGAGCAGGCTGCTTCCTCCCCCCCACATCACAGACTGCATCCAGGGGCATCCTCTCCAAGCCCCTGCAGGCAGCAGGGACAGCTCCAGCTGGAGCAGGCTGCCCAGGGCCACAGCCAGCCTGAGCTGGAACATCTGCAGGGATGGAGCCTCAGCCACCTCCCTGGGCAGCCTGTGCCAGGCTCTCCCCAGCCTCCCTGTGCAGAGCTTCCTCCTGGTGTCCAACCTGACCCTGTCCTGCTCCAGTTCCAAGCTGTGTGGCTGTGCTCAGAGCCACATCCAGCCTGGCCTTAAAGCCTCCAGGGATGGGGCAGCTCAGGCAGGGAACACTCTGCCCCCATGCCCACAGCCATGGCAGTGCTGCCACACAGCTCAGGCAGGGAGCACTCTGCCCCCATGCCCCAGGGCAGTGCTGCCACACAGCTCAGGCAGGGAACACTCTGCCCCCATGCCCCATGGCAGTGCTGCCACACAGCTCAGGCAGGGAGCACTCTGCCCCCATGCCCCAGGGCAGTGCTGCCACACAGCTCAGGCAGGGAACACTCTGCCCCCATGCCCCACAGCCATGGCAGTGCTGCCACACAGCTCAGGCAGGGAACACTCTGCCCCCATGCCCCACAGCCATGGCAGTGCTGCCACACAGCTCAGGCAGGGAACACTCTGCCCCCATGCCCCACAGCCATGGCAGTGCTGCCACACAGCTCAGGCAGGGAGCACTCTGCCCCCATGCCCCATGGCAGTGCTGCCACACAGCTCAGGCAGGGAGCACTCTGCCCCCATGCCCACAGCCAGGGCAGTGCTGCCACACAGCTCAGGCAGGGAGCACTCTGCCCCCATGCCCCACAGCCAGGGCAGTGCTGCCACACAGCTCAGGCAGGGAGCACTCTGCCCCCATGCCCCATGGCAGTGCTGCCACACAGCTCAGGCAGGGAACACTGCCCCATGCCCCATGGCAGTGCTGCCACACAGCTCAGGCAGGGAGCACTCTGCCCCCATGCCCCAGGGCAGTGCTGCCACACAGCTCAGGCAGGGAACACTGCCCCATGCCCCATGGCAGTGCTGCCACACAGCTCAGGCAGGGAACACTCTGCCCCCATGCCCCACAGCCAGGGCAGTGCTGCCACACAGCTCAGGCAGGGAACACTCTGCCCCCATGCCCCAGGGCAGTGCTGCCACACAGCTCAGGCAGGGAACACTCTGCCCCCATACCCCACAGCCATGGCAGTGCTGCCACACAGCTCAGGCAGGGAGCACTCTGCCCCCGTGCCCCATGGCAGTGCTGCCACACAGCTCAGGCAGGGAACACTCTGCCCCCATACCCCACAGCCATGGCAGTGCTGCCACACAGCTCAGGCAGGGAGCACTCTGCCCCCATGCCCCATGGCAGTGCTGCCACACAGCTCAGGCAGGGAACACTCTGCCCCCATGCCCCAGGGCAGTGCTGCCACACACTTGCAGCCAGTCTCAGGCACAGCTTTCCCCCAGGGCTCCAGCAGCCCCTCAGGGCCATCAGGAGCTGTCTGCCTCGTTCTGCTGTGGCTGTTCACCGGTGTGGCAGGGGCAGAAGGGGGCTGGGAGGTGCTGGCTGCCGGGGGCTGGTGGCTACCGGTCCCTGGTGCGTGGTGGGCTCGTGGTGCAGGGCTGCTGGCTCCGTATGAGGTGATGGAAAACTTCTCCTAGCATCAGGTGTTGGTGCTGAGTGTGAGCTGCTCCAGCTCCACTCCAGGCAAGTGTTATAAACACAGAGGCACAAGCTAAATATTTATGGCACATGAGACCTGCCGTCTGCTGCTCGGCAGCCAGGGGAGAGGGAGGGAGGCTGAGTTAAGAGGTGATTATTGTGCAGGGCCTGTAAAACCAAACTGTGGAACTGAGAGGGATGCAGCCTGCAGGAATGGTCAGCACAGAGAGCAGCCACAGGTGGCAGCTCCCTCCCCTCCATCCAGCACAGCCTGGGGCCAGCCCGAGCCACAGCTGGGGGAGAGCAGCCAGGGTCCAGCAGCTGAGCCCCTGCTGGCTTACAGCAGCTGCAGGACATGGGCCTGGAGGCTTGGTCCCCCTTTGCCCCTCGAGCACCTCCTGAGAGACTGATGGCTTCAGCTCATAAAACCCTCCTGGAGCTGGGAAGGAGCAGGGCAGGCTGGGGAAGCAGCAGAGGAGGCTGGGGAAGGAGCAGAGGAGGCTGGGGAAAGAGCAGAGGAGGCTGGGGAAGGAGCAGGGCAGGCTGGGGAAGGAGCAGAGGAGGCTGGGGAAGGAGCAGAACAGGCTGGGGAAGGAGCAGAGGAGGCTGGGGAAGGAGCAGGGGAGGCTGGGGAAGGAGCAGGGGAGGCTGGGGAAGGAGCAGAGGAGGCTGGGGAAGGAGCAGGGCAGGCTGGGGAAGCAGCAGAGGAGGCTGGGGAAGGAGCAGGGGAGGCTGGGGAAGGAGCAGGGGAGGCTGGGGAAGGAGCAAAACAGGCTGGGGAAGGAGCAGGGCAGGCTGGGGAAGGAGCAGGGGAGGCTGGGGAAGGAGCAGGGCAGGCTGGGGAAGGAGCAGGGGAGGCTGGGGAAGGAGCAGGGGAGGCTGGGAAAGGATTTCCATGGCCCTGGACAAAAATTAGGAGAGAATTTCTCTTTCTTCCCCTTATTCTTTCCATTTTATTTCTTGTTCCTCAGACCTCTGAGGGCTTTGGTACAGGCTGAGAAAAACCAAACCCACAGAAGAGAGAGAGGCAGGCTGGGGCTGTGCAAAGTGCTTCTGGAGCAGCTGAGGGTGGCAGAACCACCTCAGCAGAAAGGAGAAGTGGAGCTGCTGGGGGAGGGAGATGCAGCAGAGCCTGAGGGCTCAGGGCTGAGCTGAAAGGCTCCACCAGGAGAGCTCCTGCCCTGGGCTCTGCTGCCAGATGTCCTTCCAGCCCCTCTCTGCCATGGGGGAGCCAAGGGCAAGGGGCACACAGCTGTGGCTGGGTAGCTGGGCAGCCCTCCAGCCACCTCCTGCAGCTCATCACAGAGGCCTGATGAGAAGAGGCTGCAGAGAGGTTTCCAGGGCCATAGCATCCTGCAGCTCCCACGGATGTCTGCCTGTGGGTGAGGGAGCTGGAGGGTGAGAGCATCATCCCCTCTGATCACCTGCATCCAGCCAGGACCCCTGAGCCATGCTTGGCTGCAGCAGACCACCTGGGGGGCAGGCAGAGGAGCTCTCAGGGTGCTGCCCAAGCTCCTAGCTCAGAGTTCAGGCTCAGAATCGCTTTGGGCTGGCAAAGCTCTTTAAGCTCCCCCGACCCAGCCATGCTCTGGCTCTAGCAAGCCTCGGGGCTAAGCCATGGCCCTCAGCACCACAGCTCTGTGGCTTTGAAGCTGCCCAGCTGGAGCCCGAGCAGCTCCTGCCTGCAGGTGCTGGAGCTTGCTGCGCTGCAGCAGCCTCGTCGGCACCTCCCAGCGAGGTGACCGCAGGAGGAGTCCTCTGCCTCCCGCGGCCCGGGAGCGGCGGTGCCTGAGCCCTGCTCTGCTGCTCTCTGGTGCAGGGAGAGTGTGCAGGGGAGGTGGGGGCCCCAGAGCTATTTTTAGCTCGGCACAAATAAGAGCAGGAGAGGCTTTGACGTTTTTCCTGAGCGAGGACCAGGACCAAATTTCAGACAAGAGTGAAGCAGGAGGCAGCTTGAGCTCTGGTTGTGAATGGCTACAGCCTGCCCCCCCTGCCTGCTGCTGGCTTGGGGGGAGCCAGGGGAGGGTCAGCAGGGTGGAGCTCCCGGGCTAGGGCTCAGGACGTGGTCTCAGCCTCTCTCAGCCCTGCTCTGCAGAGCTGCCCAGCAGCCACTGCTGACTCCAAGGAAGCTCTGCAGAGCCTCCGAGGGCTGGGGGCTGCCAAAGCAGAGCAAACAAGGTCACCACACGTCCCCCAGAACCACTCTGCAGAGAGCTGGAGTGGAGCTGGGCCTCAGAGCTAACAAAGCCAGGGCACGTCCTGCCTGGCACACCCGGGGGCATGTTTACACCCACACCCACCCCGGCGCCAGCCACAGCCTCCTGCCCTGGCTCTGCAGTGCTGCCGCAGCCACGGCGCCTCCTGCCCTGCTCCTGCTGCCCTGCTCCTGCTGCCCTGCTCCTGCTGCCCTGAGCCTCCTGCCCTGCTCCTGCTGCCCTGCTCCTGCTGCCCTGCTCCTGCTGCCCTGAGCCTCCTGCCCTGCTCCTGCTGCCCTGCTCCTGCCCTGCTCCTGCTGCCCTGCTCCTGCTGCCCTGCGCCTCCTGCCCTGCACCTCCTGCCCTGCTCCTCCTGCCCTGCACCTCCTGCCCTGCACCTCCTGCCCTGCTCCTCCTGCCCTGCTCCTGCTGCCCTGCTCCTGCTGCCCTGAGCCTCCTGCCCTGAGCCTCCTGCCCTGCTCCTGCTGCCCTGCTCCTCCTGCCCTGCTCCTGCTGCCCTGCTCCTCCTGCCCTGCTCCTGCTGCCCTGCTCCTGCTGCCCTGCTCCTCCTGCCCTGCTCCTGCTGCCCTGCTCCTGCTGCCCTGTGCCTCCTGCCCTGCTCCTTCTGCCCCATGCCTCCTGCCCTGCTCCTGCTGCCCTGCTCCTCCTGCCCTGCTCCTGCTGCCCTGAGCCTCCTGCCCTGCTCCTGCTGCCCTGCTCCTCCTGCCCTGCGCAGCTTCCACCCCCAGCAGCTCCAGGGAAGCTTTGCCTGGGGATCTGCAGCTGGGAAGGGCACTGCTGGCTGGGGTGGGCTCACAGAGCCACAGAATCAGAGCCACAGAATCCCACAGTCACAGAGCCACAGAATGCATGGGGCTGGAAGGGACCCCCGAAGCTCACCTTGTGCAGCCCCCCCAAAGAGCAGGGGACCCACAGCACCTTGCCCAGCCATGGCACACACCCAGCCCCCACAGCCAGTCCTCATCCTCACAAAGAGCCAAGCTGAGGCCTCTGCTGCTGCTCCTCTCCGGCTCCCACCCCACACCTCTCTGCCAGAGGCTGCAGCAGAGGGGCTGACTCCAGAGGACTTCTCGTGGACTCTGTGGGGGTCAGTTGTCAGCGAGCCAAGGGGCAGCTTTTGAACTCCTCTCGTCCATCCCCAGGGCCTCTCCTTTAAACTTCTCCTGCACCTCTCTACAACTGACCCAAAGAAACAGAGAACCTTCCTCCAGGGAGCTCAGCTGGCTGCAGCCAGAGGTGAAGCTACTGTGGACATGGAGAAGCCTCCACACTACCCTGAGACTGCACTTAGACCTCAGGCAAGCCCCAGATCTCCAGCTCAGGCTAATAGACACATCTGCCAACAAGTGCTGCTCGTGCTCTGGAGCTGCTCTGTAGATTATCTCATTGCCAAGAAAAAGAAGAGATATTTATGGTGGTGACTGAAAAGCTTTGAAACTCCAGCTCAGCTCCTCAGGGGTGCAAACTGGAGCTGCTTCAGGGAGTCCAGGGGACACTGCCAGCTGACACAGGTTGCACTGTCTGGTTTCACCTGCCTGGCCTCCTAGCACACACAGACAATGAAAGGGGCAAACGTCTGCCACTCTCTCCTCCTCTCCTCTGGGTGGGAAGGAAATGAAGGCACAAATGCAGAAGAGGTAAACCCATTTGCTCCTGCCCCAGCCCCTGAGATGGCTGGGGCTGCAGCTGCAGCAGGGAAATGGGAACTGAGACAGGCTCAGGGAGATTCCTCCAAGGCAGCAGGGTCTGTCCTGCCAACCACCTTGAGCTTGTGAAAGGGCTGTACTGAAGCCCTGAGGCAGGGAGGTGTTCCAGCAGCAAAGCAGCAGCAGCAGGGGGGGGCTGGGAGCAGAAGCCATCTGCTGAGGGCTCAGCAGGTGCTCAGCTTTATGGAAGGTGCAGCTCAAAGCGTTCCTGAACTCTCCTGTGCTGAGGCTCTGCAGGAACAGGTCCCCAGGGGAGCCTCACTCAGCCCTGGAGCCCTGTTTGACACCAGGGAGGGTCTTTTGCCTGTCAGTTGTGTAAGGACTGAGAAGCACAGAAGCAGACAGAGTGGTAGGGGCTGGAAGGGACCTCCAGAGGTCATCCAGTCCAGCCCCTGCCAGAGCAGGATCCCCCAGGGCAGGTCACACAGAACACATCCAGATGGGTCTGGAAGCTCTCCAGAGCAGACTCCACAGCCTCTCTGGGCAGCCTGCTCCAGGGCTCAGCACCCTCCCAGGGACAAA
Organism: Melanerpes formicivorus; assembly: GCF_026170545.1. Classification (NCBI taxonomy): domain Eukaryota; kingdom Metazoa; phylum Chordata; class Aves; order Piciformes; family Picidae; genus Melanerpes; species Melanerpes formicivorus. The sequence continues at coordinate 4,811,980 of NW_027142398.1, forward strand.
GTTTTCCCTTCTGTTCCTGTGGTTCCTCCTCTGCTGCAGCTTGCCCCCAGTGCCCCTGGTGCTGTCCTTGGCCAGCCCTGAGCAGAGCCTGGCTCCAGCCCTGCACAGCTTTATCCCCAGCCACGAGGGCAGCCCTCAGGCTGCTCTGCTCCCAGCTCCCAGCCCCAGCTCCCTCAGCCTGGCCTCGCAGGGAGATGTTCCACTGCCTGCAGCAGCTCTGTGGCTGTGAGCTGAGCTCTTTCAAGCAGTTCCCTGAGATCCTTCTTGAACTAAGATCTTCTTGAGAAGGTTAAGGGAATGTGCACTGAGCTGTGGCCTCTCTTGCCTGCCTGTGGAGCTCAGGCAGTGCACAGCCAGCAGAAGGCACAGGTGCTGCAGGCAGCCTGCCCTGGAGCCCCTTCCTGAGGCTGTGCAGCAGACACCTAGCAGAGTGTGCTGCTGGCAACCCCCCCAGGAGCAGCTTCACTCGTGGCAGCAGATGGCATCGTTTTAAACCACTCACCCTGGTGAAGGGACTGAGAGCAGAGCAGGATCAGGCCCCCTGCACTCTGCAGAGCATCTCAAGCATTTCACTGTGTCTAATCCCTTCCAAAAAATGTAAACCAGTTGTGACCTCCTGGCACCCTGCAGCTCCAGCGGGGAGTGGTGTCTGCCAGGGGGGAGATGCCTCTGTGGGATGGGAACGTGCTGAATTTAATCTCAGAGTGGATTTTTATGGCCAAGACATAACCCAGCCCTGGAAAGACAGAGGAGAGAGAGTTCCTGATGGCAGGGCTGCCACGGGGTGAGTTATAGAGCTGCAAGTGACAGCACTTTGCTCATCTGAGGAGAGTGACCAACCCCTCCCGGCAGAGGGGAGCTGGAGCCAGGGCTCTGGCAGCAGGTGGAAACATCCTCCAGCGACTCCAGAGGCCTTGGGATCAGGCCCAGGTTGTTCCTGGACTGCCACTATTTTTCTCTCCATTCAGCCCTTATTCAGCTGAAGATTCAAACCCAGGCCAAGCATTCATTGTGTCAGCTGGAGCTCAGCTCCCAGAGCAGGGCTGGGTGGAACTGCTTTGCCAACTCTCCTCGAGAGGCTCCTTCTGGACTCTGAGCTCAGACTCTCCTCAGCTTGGTGGTGTTCCCCTCCTTGCTCTGCTGCCTTTGCTAAGGGCACACATTGGCACTGCCCTGCAGGCACTTCCCGTGGCTTTGGGGGGGCTAAAAGCTAACAGGAAAAGAAAAGAAAGAACCCAAACCTCTGTGGCTGTTTGGGGCTGCATGAAGTCGTTAATGAATTTGGGGTTTTGCCTTTTCACCTTTGGTGAAGAGGAAAAAAAAACCCAAACAGAATAGGGAAAAGAAACCCAACAGGAAAAAAAATGGAAGGATGAATAAAAGGATGAAAAAATGGAAGGATGGGAAAATGGAAAGATAAAAAAAGGAAGGATGAATAAAAGGAAGGATGGAAAAAGGAAGGATAAAAAAAGGAAGGATAAATAAAAGGAAGGATGGAAAAAGGAAGGATGGAAAAAGGAAGGATAAAAAATGGAAGGATGAAAAAGAAGCAAGGATGAAGAATGAAAAAATGGAAGGATAAAAAATGGATGAAAAGAAGGAAGGATGGAAAAAGGAAGGATGAAAAAGGAAGGATAAAAGAATGGAAGGATGAAAAAAGGAAGGATGAAAAAGGGAGGATAAAAAAAGGAAGGATAACAGAATGGAAGGATGAAAAGAAGGAAGGATAAAAAAGGAAGGATAAAAAAAGGAAGGATAAAAAAGGAAGGATTAAAAAAAGGAAGGATAAAAAAGGAAGGATAAAAGAATGGAAGGATGAAAAGAAGGAAGGATAAAAAGAATGGATGAAAAGAAGGAAGGATGAAAAAGGAAGGATAAATAAAGGAAGGATAAAAGAATGGAAGGATGAAAAAGGAAGGATAAAAGAATGGAAGGATGAAAAAGAAGGAAGGATGAAAAAAGGAAGGATGATGAAAAAGGGAGGATGAAAGAATGGAAGGATGAAAAAGAAGGAAGGATGAAGAAGGAAAAAATGGAAGGATAAAAGGATGGAAGGATGAAAAAAGGAAGGATGAAAATGATTGGGGAGGGGAAATTGTGGCAGTGAGATCAGGCAGAGCAGCAGGGATGTGAACACTGAAGCTCACCAAGCAAACCAGGGGGGAAAGGGGAAACAGCAAGGAACTGAGCTCTGGAACTTTACCTTCCTTTAATTATCCAGGTGACATTTCAGACATTGAGTCTGATCCCCCCCTCCATCCCCATCCCCATCCCCAATCTGCATATTGAAAACAGCCTTTGAAAAACACTCAACAAAACAAAGCAGCTGCTCTGGAAGAGTTCTTGGGTGCAAAGCAAACCTTACCCAAATGCAATTGCAAAGTGGTTAAAGGTATTTGAATTTCTCTTTCTTTCTTTCTTTTATTCCTTTCCCCTCCCCTCCCTTTCCCCTGTTCAAGAAGAAGAATCCCCAGAAAGAAAGTATTTGATGGCTAATAATCTCATTTCAATATAATAGGACCTTTCTTTTGCAAAGAGCAAGACAGGTTAAAAGATATAATTATGACTTTGCAAACTCTCCCAAGTGCTAGGAGATCATCTGACAGTTCTGATCCCGGGCTCAGCTCTCAAAGGGGAAAAGTCTTTGTCTAGTTAGAGAGTTAAAGAGACAGGATCCCTGTTCCACCCTCTGCCTACATTGCAATTTAACTGTCAGGAAAAATCCAAGCTGCGAAATTGTCTTATTCCAACACAGCAGAGGAAGAGAGAGAGAGGTTTGGAAGTGACCTGTCAGGAGCACCCTCTTTAAAAATGGATAATATACTTTAAATATAGCTCTATTTCCACCCCCCCCACTCCCCTTCCCCTTTCCTGCAGCTACTTAAAGGTTAAAGATGTGCCAAAGGAGTAGGATGGGGCTGGGCTGGGCCGGGCCGGGCCGGGCCGGGCCGGGCCGGGCTGGGCTGGGCTGGGCTGGGCTGGCTTTTGGAGTTGGTTATTTTGTTAATCCCTCTCAAAGCTTTTTTTTTAAGGGAAAAAAAAAACTAAAACCCAACAATTAAACAAAAATTTCCTCTCCAAAGGAAGGAGCAGCAGTGAGAAAAACAACAACAAAAACACACCACAAAAAATCCCCCAAACACCAAAGCCAACTCCTCTGAAGATCAAAAGGAGCACATCAGAATCACAGGGGTTGTGATTGAACAAAAAGTAGAGGGGGGGGGAGGGGGGGGAAGAGAGGGGAAAAAAGAGGGGAAATAAAGAGGGGGAAAAAGGGGAAATAAAGAGGGGGAAAGAGGGGGAAAAAAGGGGGGAAGAGGGGGAAAAGAGGGGGAAAAAGAGGGGAAAATGGGGAAAAAGAGGAGGAAAAGAGGGGAATAAAGAGGGGGGAAGAGGGGAAAAAGAGGGGGAAAAAAGAGGGGAAATAAGGGGAATAAAGAGGGGGGAAAAGAGGGGAAATAAAGAGGGGGGAAAGAGGGGAAAAAAGGGGGAAAAAAGAGGGGAAATAAAGAGGGGAAATAAAGAGGGGAAATAAAGAGGGGGAAGAGGAGAAAAAAGGGGGAAAAAGAGGGGGAAAAGAGGAGGAAAAAGAGGGGGGAAAGAGGGGAAATAAATAGGGGGGAAAGAGGGGAAAAAAGGGGGGAAAAAGAGGGGAAATAAAGAGGGGAAATAAAGAGGGGAAATAAAGAGGGGAAATAAAGAGGGGAATAAAGAGGGGGAAAGGGGAGAAAAAGGGGGAAAGAGGGGGAAAAGATGGGGGAAAGAGTGGGGAAAAAAGAGGGAAGGAAAAAAGGGGGGAAAGAGGGGGGGGAAAGAGGAGGAAAAAAAAGAGGGACGAAAAAGAGGGGGGAAAAAAAGAAGAGAGCATAAATCCCCTCCCTCCTCCCCCTGTTTTTGTCAGAGGGAGAGCAGCCCGGAGGACATTTCGGCGGTGTTTGCATTGTCAGAATTCACAGGAAGGTGGAGCAGAGTCTGGGAGAGCTGAAGCCCAGGGCAAGCACTGAGCCATGAGGGCAGATGCAGAGGCTGCTGCTGCCAGCCCATGCTGCCTGCTCTGGGGCTCCTGAAAGCTTTTGCTTCTTTCAGTGTTTCCAAACAGTCAAAGAAGGAGGGGAAAATATTTTCTTTCCCCCAAGTAACCAAACAAAAGAAGCTGTTTCTTGAAGGGGGTTTCCAAGGAGGCACAAACAAACAGCTCCAGATCGTTTCTTTACCAAATATAGAAGGGCAGGCAGGCAGCTGGGCACCAGCAGAGGGGCATCCTGCAGCACCCTGGGCATGTGGCATGGCAGCAGAGCAGCACCTCCCTCCCCCAACGCTGCCTCAGCAGGATCAGGGCCCCAGAGCATTGCTGGCAAAGCCTGGGGGCTGCAGCAAGCCCAGGGCTGGGAGCTGTAAGCCTGGGGGCTGAGTGTTCATCCCTCAGAGCAGCTAATGCTGTGCCCTAAGCAGCGAGCTGGGGCCAGATTTGCCTCTTCTTCATCTTGCTGCAGGTCAGGAGTGAGCTCCCCATAAATCTGGAGCCCATTCCTGTGTAACAGCATCTCCCCCCTGCCCCCAAAGGAAGCAGAGCAGAGTGGTCAGGTCCATAGATACCCCTCCAGGAAGACTCAACCCCCTCACACTGCAGCAGCAGCCTCTTTATTGCCTTTATTTGCTGCAGGGGGCTGGGGGTACAAGGAGCTTGCTGGCTTTCCCTCCCTCCTAATCAGCAAATTGTGCCTTGCTCCTTCCCATCTGTGGCTTGACTAAAGGTCCTGCCAAAGGTCTGTGGGGCAGAGGCTGTGTCACACAGAGCTGCACACAGCCAGCACCAAGGGACAGCCAAGGGCCACACAGAGCCATGGCTGAGAGATTTGTAGCTCTGGGACAAAAGGGCTGCAAAATAATGTCCCTCCCCAGCCCTCTCTGGCCTTTCAGAGCTCTCTCATAAATGAGTCCTCCTGGCCTCCTTGACTCACCAGGTTCCTGCTCTCAAGCCTCTGGGATGCTGCTTCTCTGACTGGCCTGGAGCAGGGCAAGGCTGGGCTGGGAGCTCCTCATTCAGTGGCTCCAGTCCTGCTTCCCTCAAACCTGGAGGGAAGTTTTCTTCTCAGAGCAGGGCCAGAACCCAGCAGCAAGACAAAGGCATCCTCCTGGCAGCCCAAACGCAAGAGCAAAGAGCTTTGCTCCTCAAGAGGCAGCAAGAAAGCCTTCCCCACCCTTTCCACCGAGCTCCTTGGTCTCCAGTCCTCACCAGTTTGCCTTTCAAGGGACCAGATGCTGATGAGGTTCCCTGGAGCAACCCAAAGCAGGTTCTGGATCTCCCTGGTAGGCAGCAAGTGCTGGAGCTGCCTTCCTCAGCTGCCCACAGAAGAGGCCAAACTCAGCTGCTTTGCACATCCCCTCTGCATTCAGCCTGCCCTGCAGCTCTGCTGCTCTCCTTTGGCACTGCCTCAGAAGGGTTCCTGCCCTGGCGTCAGGCACAGGCTGGCTCCTTGCTTGTGACTGCAGCAGGAGGGCTGCAGGTGTCAGAAGGGAATTCCTGCAGTGGGAACCATGGGTGCAGCTCTGGGGAGCCAGGGGCAGTGAGCAGGCAGCCTGAGGGTCGCCTGGTGAGGAAGGAGCAGCGTGGCACAGAGCCCTGGCACTGCCTGGATGTGTTAAGTGCCAGAGGAGCAGAAACAAAAGGGGAGAGAAGGTCAGCAGCTGGAACCCCCTGGAAGTGGCTGCACCATTTTCACCTCATCCCTTCCCTTCCTTCCTAGGGCTGCAGAAACCTCTCTCACCTGAGCCTCCCCCGTGCCCTGCTCTGCCTGGCAGACTCCTGGGGCCAGCTCAGCCCAGGGGCCGTGGGTAGTGCCCACAGCTCTGCCGGGGTTTGCTCAGAGGGGGCAGTTCTCAGGCGGTGTGAAGCTGCCGCTGCTGCCCTTCCGCAGCAGAGCGACCCCCGAGGAGCTGTCCTCAGAGCAAGCATCTCACCATCAACCCACAGCCAATGTGAGCTGAGCTGTGAGCTGAGCTGTGAGCAGAGCTGCCCCCGGGCTGGGACGGGCTCAGGCAGTGTCCCTGCTCGGCTGGGGGTCCCCCCCCGGTGCACAGCACACGTTTGGCTTTGATTGATTTTGTAATTGCTGCTTTAATTGAACAGCTACAGCAACACCAGCAGGAGAAGGTTTCGGGGCTGGGGAAGGGGGAGGTGGGAGGCTGTGGAGGTGGAAGGGGAATTGGAGCTGGGGAAAGAGCAAAATGGGTTTTTCCCTCTTCCTTTGGATGAAAACAGAGAGGAGAGGGCAAGGAGATGAGTTCCCTTCTGCAGGCACCGAGGAGGAGGAGGAGGAGGAGGGCTGAAAACAATGGGTTACAAAAAAGAGAAGAAAAATGAGAAGTGGGCTGAAAAGTGTGGCAGGGCCAGGGGGTCCTGGGGACTGCTTAGCCTCTCACTGACAGCCTCTCGCTGCTGGCATGAGGAAAATAGGCCACAGAGAAGGAAAAGTGGGAAGCTGAGTGAGCTGGGAGGGGAGGAACAAGCAGGACAAGGTGGGAGAAGATGCCTCTGTGCCTAAAGGAAAGGTGTTTGAGCAGCATGGAGAGGTAGGGAAGGACACAGAGGAGTCAGAGAAGCTGCAGAGGGTGTCTAAGAGCAAACCTGATGTGTGCAGGAGGGGCTGAGCTGCAGCACAAGTGAATGCCTCAGGAAAGGGGAGGGTGGACCAGCAGGGAAGAGGGGAAAGGTGGGATGGGGGGGGGTGAAGGGAGAGGACAGAGCTGGGGTGAGGGGGGGGTGAAGGGAGAGGACCACATGTGTGAGTGGGAAAGCAGTGAGAGATGGAGGGAGGGAGGGAGGGAGGGAGGGAGGGATGGACAGAGACCTCTGCAAGAGCTGAGTGAGAGGTCAGGCCATGGTGGCTGGGGTGGCACTGTGGGGCTTGCTCTGCTGCCATGCTGTGATGTGAGGCTGCCCCTCAGGGCAGAGCTGGTGCCCCTCTGCTGTGCATGCCTGGGGCTGTGTCTGTGAACCTTCTGGACCACTCCTGCCCCTGCTCTGTGCCCAGCTCTGCCTCCAGGTGTTGGGAATTTGCATCACTTCCCAGCCTTGTGTGCAGCCCCAGGAGGGGGTGGGCATGGGGATGCCTGCATCTCCCCTGTGCCCATCTGTGCAGTGGGCACAAGCAGCTCTGCCCCCGGGAGCGCAGATGTGTGCCCCTGGGGGGGGTGGTGTCTGAGCAGGGAGCCTGTGCTTGGGGGGGGGGGTGTCAGGAAAAGGACAGGAGAATCCAGACAGGGTCAGGGGGGAAGGTGCACAGAGAGGCCATGGAGCAGCTCCACAGCCAAGCAGATCAGGTTTCAGGAGAGCCTGGAGCTGGGGCTGGAGGGGGACAGGAGGTAGGCTCCAGGGCCTGCATTCCCTGGCAGGCAGCACAAGGCAGGTTTAAAGATCTCCTTCCACTGAGGAGTTTGTTTATTATTCTTAACTAAGCAGCTCAGACAGGCAAGCAGGCAGCACCACATCCACGCTGGCTTCCCAGGAAGGCAGGGAAGGGAGGGACAGGAAGGCAGATTTCCAGACTAGGGGACAAAGGGATTTATGTCCAGCTGAGCTAGGAGAAGGGGCAAAGCAGCTTTGCCAGCTCCTTAAGCTGAGTGTCTTCCACACTCTCCAGGCTGTCAGAGTGGAGTCTGGCCGGGAGGAGGCTGCAGGGTGGCAAACAGGATCACAGCCAACTGCCTGCTCCCAAACCCAGCAGCGCCTTGGGGCTGGCTGCTCCTCTCACACCGAAGGGTTTCACACTCCCCTCAGAAGCAGAGACTCAGCTCTGTGTTTCCTGGGGAGGAGGGGAAGCAGATCTCATCCCATCAGGAGTCTCAGGGCACCTGGCTATTGGTGGCAATAGAAATCCCCCCCTGCCCCCCTGCTGTGGGCACCCTGGCAGTGCACAGCTCCCAGCTCTGCCTCTTGCTTGGCTCACCGAGCAGATTTGCAGCTGCCTCAGCGACCAGGACTCTGGCAGCCTGGCTAGGAAGGAGGGGAAGCATGGGTATGCATCCCCCCCAGGGCCAGAGCAGATGCATCTGGGGGCTGCCTCACACCACATCTGTCCTTGGGCCCTCCTGGAGCACAGCTGATGGAGCAGGGGAAGGTTCTGCACAGGTACACAGAGTGCAACCCCAGAGGAGCATTTTGCTGCACACTGCTTGTGTGCTGCACACCAGGGGAGCGCTGCCCAGGCCTGCAAAGACAGAGCAGCACTTTCCCACCGGCAGCCTTCCACACCTCTGGGCTCCGGTGTGCAGAGAGAGTGCCAGGGGCTGGCAGCTCGGGGGGCAGCGCTGCAGGGGAGGGACTGCCTCGGCCATTAGCAGAGCGCTGATGGCTGTGCTCACACCGTCGTGAAGAGGAGGTCAGGGAAGGTCACTCGGTTCAAGAGCATAAATCAAGCAGAGTGGAAGGCTGGGAAGGCTCAGGAGCTCTCAGCCCTGGGGGGGCGGCTGGGGGGGAGCAGAGGAAGGGCTGAGGAGGCCGAGAATGCCACCCGTGGGCGAAGCAGAACATACCAGGGAGGGAAGGCAGCCAAGCAGTGGCAGCCAGAAGAGGAGGCAGGAAAGCCCAGGCTGGGGTCCTTGCTCCTGTGCTGTGTGCTCAGGGGCAGGACTCCCCTGCTGGGGCAGGCAGGAGGCTGCGCAGCCTCCGCTCCCGGCCGCTGACAGGAAGCCTGCGCTGGAAACCTGCTGGAGCTGGCTGCAAAACCTCTCACTGCTGGTAGCAATTTGTTCCCCCTCACAAACATTCCTGGCAGAAGGCTGAGGGGGTAGGAAGCAGGGCTGGGGGGGAGGGGGTGTCCCACCTGGCGACCTGGCTAATAACACAATGGAGCAGACAGGAGGCCTTTCACCACCTCTCCCCCTCCTCTGTGTCCCTCATTCCACCTTTCACCACCTCTCCCTCCATTGCTCTCCTTCCCCCTGCCTTTTGCCAGCCTCCTCACTCCCCTCTCCCCTTCCCCTCTTCTTCTATCCCTTTAGTGCTCTCTCAGCACACCTGGGCCTCCCAAACTCATCACACCTGTGCCCCTCCTCGCTCTGGCTACGGCAGAGCTCAGCTCGCTCCGAGCCTCCAGAAGGCTTTTTGTGATCAGCCTCCCCCCCCCCAGCGCTCTCTGGGCAGCAGCCTCCCTCCTCCCTCCTCCCTTCCCCCTTCTCTCTCCCCCCCACATAATATTTTCCATATGAAGAAGCCTTCCTGCAGCCCTGCTGCCCTCTCGGCGAGGCTGGGGCGGCTGAGAGGAGACCCTGGGAGCCTTTAATCCTCTCTCTCTCTCTTGCTTTCATCCCCAGCCACAGCTGGACGCCCCATTGATGTGGAACAGACCAAACACCAGGCCCCTCGCTAAGCTGCTGCTCTGGGGCCTCTCCTGCTTTAGAGCTGAGCCCAGCCCATGGCCCCTGTCCTGCGTGGCCAGCAGCCCCTGCGCCGCACAGCCAGAGCCCCCCAGCCAGGCTGGCTGCTGGCTGGAGCTGCTGGCTGGAGCTGCTGCCTCCCTCTGCCAGCTGCTGCCACTTCACTCTGCCCCCACCTCTGCCCTGCACCAGCACCTCCCTCTCTCAGCCCTGAGCAGCAGTTCCTCACCCCTGCAGAGCCCCAGGCCTGGGGAGGGTGAGGGACAGGTTTGTGCTGCTCTGCTGAGGAAGCAGCTGGTGGTGGTGCCTGCAGGAAGGGCCTGGAAGGCTCCATCAGCTGGTGGCTAAGGTCTGATCAGTGCAGGCTGCTCGGGGGGGAAGAGCCTCTGGCTGAGCTCTCTCTCAGTCACAGAATCATGAAGGCTGGGGCTGGACTCTAGGATCTCCAGAGGTCCCTTTCAGCCCCCGGCAGCCTGTGACCATCAAGCCCAACCTTCTCGAGGCACCCTGCAGGCTGAAGCAAGGGTCTGCAGCTCCTCAGACTCCTTTGCAGCATGCACAGGAGGGGCTCGGGGGGCACCTGCCTCCCAGAGCCAGGGGACACACAAGTGCCTCTCCTGGGCAGCCAGCAGCTGGCACCCTGGCTTTGCTGCCAGCTGAGCAGTGTTTCACTTCCATGCCAAACACAGGGAGTGAGCCACAGAACTGCTTGGGTTGGGAAAGGCCTCTAAGGTCACCCAGTCCAGCACCAGCCCAACCCCACCATGGCCCCAGCTGCCATGGCCACAGGTTCTTGACCCCCTCCAGGCATGGGGACTCCCTGGGCAGCCTCTGCCAGTCCCTGACTGCTCCTGCAGCAAAGAAGTTTTTCCTCCTCCCCTGGCACACTCCAGGCCATTTCCTCTATCACCTGAGACTGGGGAGAAGAGACCAACCCCCACCGGGCTCCAGCCTCCAGCTGCAGAGAGCAAGGAGGTCTCCCTCGGCCTCCTCTCCTCCGGAAGGGGAAGGCAAAGCCCAGCGCAGAGCAGCACCGCCCCTGGGGGTCCCAGGCTGCTTCTGAGCTCAGCCGGGACCCCGCTGCCTGCCGCGTCCCCCGCGGAGCCTGCCCGCAGCCCTGCGCCCCCATTCCTGATCTTCCTCTGCCCTCTAGCGGCCTCGCACCCCGGGACCGGCGCCGGCTGCGCGCAGCCTGCAGCCCCTGCGGTGCTCCAAGAGCATTCTCGATCCTCTGCCGGAGGCGCAGCCGAGGCACCAACTGCTGCTGCTCCTCGGCCGGCGCCGGGCTGCCTCCCGGGCAGGGCTCTCTCCATCCCCTACCCCAGAAGGCTTCTCCAAGGCAGGACCTCCCCCGGACCCGGCAAGCGCAGCTCCTGGAATCACAGCAAGCCAGGGGGGAAGGGAGCCCCAGGACCATCTGCTCCAACCTCTCTGGGTGATGGTGGAGCAGAGGTGAGCTGGCACAGCAGCCTGGCAGGCTGCCCAGGGTAGGGCTCTCCACCTCTGCCCCGGGGAGCTGATTCCAGTGGCCAGCTGTGCTCATGAGCAAACATTTCCTGCTGGAGCCCAGTGGGAATCTCCTGGCCCCATCCCCCCTTGGCTGCCCCAGGGGACTCCTCCTTGTAGTCTCCATCCTCCTGGAGGCCACCCTTGATGGCCTGGTCTGTGGTGATAAGGTCTCCCCTGAGCCTTCCAGGCTGAGCACCCCCAGCTCTCTCAGCCTTCCCTCCCATGGCAGGGCTTCCAGTGCTGAGCTGACTGCTGTGGCCAGGGCAGGATGAGGCCTGCAGTGCAGCCTGGCCCTCGGCTCCCTTTGCAGGCAACCAGGGGCAGGAGCTGAGCTGATTGCAGCCCCCTGGGGCTTGCCCGGGGGAGGAGGAGCAGTGAGATCCCCTGCTGGTTACCCTGCAGCAAGTGCCTGAGCAGAGAGGGCTCTGGGGAGGAGGCAAAGGGAAGCTCTCTGGCACCAGGTGATTAGGCAGGGGCTGTTGTTAATAAGCTGCTCAGCCCTATGATTGCAACTGGCTTGCAGCTGGGGTGTCAGTGCAGCCTCCTGCCCTGCTCTGCTGGAGCCAGCCAGGCAGCTACCAGCCCAGGGGAGACCCCCAGGAGCACAGCTGCTGGCAGGGGGGCAGCAGAGGGGGCTGCTGTGGGGCTGCCGTGCTGTCCCTGCCTTGCTGTCCCTGCCTTGCTGTCCCTGCCTTGCTGTCCCTGCCTTGCACAGGGATTTCAGGGGGAGCCAGAGGGGAATCTGCCAAACCTCAGTGCCTAAGGGCAGCACAGCAGGGACAGAGCTCCAGCTGCATCCTCCCAGCAGCAGGGCCATGAGTGAGGGGCAGACAAGGCCTGCCCCAGGCTGCCCTCTGCCCTCAGCCACTTCCCCACACACAGAAATGAATTTCTTATCAGGCTGGTTGCAAAACTGGGGAGGGGCTTCCGCTGGCCACAGACCTCAGGCTCTTCCTCCAGCAGCAGCACTGTGCCTGGGGAGGGCTCTCCAGGCAGACACTCCTGAGCTGGGCACCCCCCAGCAATGCCCCTTCCCTGGCACTGAGGAGAGCCATGGGGCTGAGCATCCTCCTGCTGCTGCCACTCTGCTTCCCAGGTAAGAGAAGGGCTGAGCATGCCTGGGGGTGGGAGGGGGATGCCCTTCCCTCCCTCCTGCTGCCTGGGGAGCTCCACAGTGCAGGGGGACCTGACCCTGGCAGGGCTCTGAGCTGGGCAGCTTGCTGCAGGAGTGGGGAGGGAAGGGGCAGCCCTAGCACCGCAGGGCTGTGGCTCAGAGACCCTGGAGGCCAAAGCAGAGCTGCAGCCCCGGCTGGGGTCTCAGCTCTGCCCACCCGAGGCAGCCTTCCCCTCCCCGGGCAGCTGTGAGCAGCAGGAATGGCTCCTGGCTGAGCTCCTCCGGCCACAGGCAGCCGGGGGGCTGTGAGCAGCCCTGCCCCAGCTGCCCTCTGCCTCCCCAGGGCTGATGCTCGCAGGACTGCAGGGCCAGGCCCCTGCTGCGGAGGAGAGCCGCAGGGAGGGCAGCAGCCTGCTGCTCAGGTGTCCCTACGCAGCGCAGCAGAGGCAGCAGCTGAAGGGCTGGGGGCGCCTCACGGGGGGGCAGTGGAAGGTCCTGCTGGAGACCAACCCCCCCCAGAACTCCAGCACAAACCAGATCACGATGGGGAGAGTTTCTGTCAGGGACAACAGCACCTCCAGGCTGCTGACCATCCTGGTGACCAACCTCCAGGCAGAGGACTCAGGCAGCTACTGCTGCAGCCTGCGCTCCCCCCTGCCCGGCAGCAGACCCCTGCCCCTGAAGATCATCTCCCTCAATGTGTTCAAGGGTGAGTCCCTCCCCCCAAGTCCTGTTGGGAAGCAGCTGCATTCCTGCCCCCACTCTGTCCCCCACCCCCATACTGCTGAGCAGCTTCCCACAGCTCCTCACCCTCCCCAGCCCTGCTCCCTGCGCCCTCCTCTCCCAGGCAGGGTGGTGGAGCCCCAGCCCCAGCTGGCCCTGCAGGCTCTGCCCTGCCCTGGCTGCCCCCTGCCCTGGCTGCTGGGCTGTCCCTGGGGGACAGGGCTTGGGCCAGATGCCCAGCTCAGGCCAGGGGGATGCCTTTGTGCCCACCACTCGTGGGGCAGTGACCTCCTCTGCTGTTTGGGACTGGGGCAATGGTTTGAAACTGGAGCAGAGTAGGTTTAGAGTGGGCATGAGGAGGAATTCCTCACTGTGAGGGTGGTGAGGCCCTGGGAGAGGTTGCCCAGGGAAGCCATGGGTGCCTCATTCCTGGAAGTCTGCAAGGCCAGGCTGGATGAGGCTCTGAGCAGCCTGCCCATGGCAGGGGCTTGGAGCTGGATGATCTTTAAGGTCCCTTCCAAGCCCCTCTGTGCTTTGCAGAGGTGCACAGGTGGGAGCTGGACACAGTCTCTGTGCAGTGCAAATACAGAGCTGAGGAGGACAAAGCCACTCCCAAGGTCTGGTGTCGAAGAGGTCCAAGTGGGTGCCAGCCCTGGCTGAAGACAGAGCCCAGCTGGGCAGAGAGCAGCGCCCTGGGAGGCAGCGCCCTGGGAGGCAGCGCCCTGGGAGGCAGAGCCCTGATCCAAGACGACCCCCAGGCAGGGGTTGTCACTGTCACCATGAGGAGGCTGCAGGCCCAGGATGCTGGCACCTACTGGTGTGCCCTGCACGGAGCCTGGCAGCCTGCCCGCCTCATGGAGCTCAGGCTCTATGTCTCCAAGAGTGAGTACCCCTGGGGGCGCCCCCCCCCGCCCCTGCATCCAGCTGCGGCGCCCCCTGCATCCTGCCAGCTGTGGCGCCCCCTGCTGGGTGCTGCTGGAGGCCTCTCCCCACTGCCAGGCACTGCTGCTGCTGTGGCCCCGCTGCTGCCATCCCTCCCTGGTCCTTGCAGGCTGAGCACCTCTGAGCAGGAGCCCCTGGGGGAGGCAGGGGGAGGGGGCAGGAGCTCCCCAGCGCCTGCAGCAGTGCTCTGGCTCCAGCCCTCCTCTGCTCTCACCTCTGGGGGCAGCAGGAGCCCCGGGGGCCTTCATCCCCCCGCGATGGGGAGGGCAGTGCCACTGTGCCAGCTGTGGGATGCCAGCCAGGCTGTGGCTGTTTTGCAGGGACAAAGCACTGCAGAGCCAAGGAGTCAGAGCAGCTCTCTGTCCAGTGCCTCTACAACCCCTCTGAGTACAGCCCCGTGAGCAAAGCCTGGTGCAGGGCAGCAGCTGGGGAGCCCTGCAGCCTGCTGCTCAGCACGGAGGTGGAGGCCCCAGGGCTGCTCAGGAGGTCTCAGCGAGGCAGAGTGGCCATCCAGGACGACAGCCTGCAGGGCATTGTCACTGTCAGCATGAGCAGCCTGCAGGCCCAGGACTCTGGGGTGTACTGGTGTGCCCTGCGTGAGCAGGATGTGCTCCTCCGGATGGCAGAGGTGGTGCTCAGCGTTCCTGGGGGTGAGTGCTGCCCACCCTGGGGGGGGACAGGGCTTGGGTCCAGGCTCACTTCCCTTCTGCCTCCCCCCTGTCTCTGCACTGCACAGCTCACACCACCTCCTGGCTGCATTGCCCTGCCCGAGCCCTGCTGAACCTCCCCACAGCAACCACGGAGTGCTTTGGGCTGCAGAAGCTCTCAGAGCACCCAGCCCAGCATCACCCCAAGCCCCCCAAGGCCCCCAACATGGCCCCAGCTGCCATGGCCACCTTGCTTGGACACCTCCAGGCATGGGGCTCCCTGGGCAGCCTCTTGCAGCACCTGGAGGGGCTGCAGGAAAGCTGCAGAGGGACTTCCAAGGGCCTGTGGTGGTAGGAGCAGGGGCAGTGGTTTGGAGCTGGGGCACATCTGGACTGCACACAGGAACAAGCTCTCCCCCCTGGCAGGGGCAGAGCCTGGCACAGGCTGCCCAGGGAGGCTGTGGCTGCCTCCTGCCTGGGGGGGTTCAGGGCCAGGCTGGATGAGGCTCTGAGCAGCCTGGGCAGGTGGGAGGGGTCCCTGCCCGTGGCAGGGGGCTGGAGCTGGGTGAGCTCTGAGGCCCCTTCCAGCCCAGCCCTTCCTGTGGCGCTGTGCAAGGCAGCCCAGCAGTGATTCTGCTTCTCTTCATCTCTGTGAGTGCAGCACCGAATGGAAGCACTTTGGCAGCTGCAAACTCCAGCCAGGGAGCTTCTGCTGCCAGCCCCCCAGCCCCAAGGTAAGGCCTAAAGAGAGTCCCTGAGCTTGGGCACAGGCAGGGACATCTCCCCCCAGGCTGCTCCAGCTCCCTGGGGCAGGCTGGCTCTGGGCATCCTGAGGCTGCTGGCAGGAGCTGGGTCTGGCAGGCATCCTCCCAAGGGTGGCCTCTGCCCTCCCAGCTCCTGCCCAGGATGTGACTGCAGAGGAAGCAGCAGGTTGGTAGAGTCTGGGCAGAGGCTCCTGGATGCTTTGTCCACTTTTGAATCCTTTCCTCTCTGGGCTGTGCCCTCTGCAGCAAGAGGAACTCCCAGCCCCTGCCCCTGAGCCTCTCTCAGTCCCAGGCTGCTCTTTGGTCCTTCCAGGCTGTCAGCTCCAGAGGATTTTCTTCCCCCTGGGACCTCTGCTGCCCTCAGCTCTGCAGCAGCACCAAGGAGGACAACCAGGAGTCAGCTCCAGGGCAGCAAAGGGCAGGAGGAGAGGGCAGCAAAGGGCAGGAGGAGAAGGCAGCTCCTGCTTGAGGGAGCCTGGGGCTGTGCCCCTGCAGCAGGGGCTTGGGTTCAAAGCCCAGAGAGTAGTTTAGGAGAGGCTCAGGAGGCAGAAGAGTGGAGCCAGGAGTGCTGCAGGAGTGCTGCAGGAGTGCTGCAGGAGTGCTGCAGGAGTGCTGCCCTCCCTTCCCTGGCCCTGTTGGGGGAGGCTGTGCCAGCATCCTGCTCTGCTCCCCTCTCATGCTGCAAACTCCTTTGCTCTCCTGGCTCCAGCTCAGGTCTGAACAACTTCCTGCTGCTCTCCGTGGTCCTCAGCACCCTGCTCGTGCTGGCACTGCTCTGCTCAGCGGTGCTGTGTGTCTGCTGGTGCAAGCAGCTGTGGAGGAGAGGTAGGCTGCAGCTGCCTCCTGCCCCGTGCTGAGCAGGACCCTCCCTGGCCACCACTTCCCCTTCTCCCCGGGGCAGGTGCAGCAGGCAGGCTGCAGGCTCTGCTCTCCTCTCACACTGTCAGGCTCCAGCTCCTCAGGCTCTGCTCAGGACACCTCCTGCCTGCCAGAGGAGAAGCAGAGCCTGAGCAATGTGTGCAGCAGGACCAGGGGGGATCAGAGCCCCTGGCCCACCCCCAGCTCCTCTCACTGGCCAGCCCTAGAGCCTTGCCCTGCACTCCTGCAGCACAGGCACTGCCCCCCAGCCTTGCCCTGCACTCCTGCAGCACAGGCACTGCCCCCAGCCTTGCCCTGCACTCCTGCAGCACAGGCACTGCCCCCAGCCTTGCCCTGCACTCCTGCAGCACAGGCACTGCCCCCAGCCTTGCCCTGCACTCCTGCAGCACAGGCACTGCCCCCGAGCCTTGCCCTGCACTCCTGCAGCACAGGCACTGCCCCCCAGCCTTGCCCTGCACTCCTGCAGCACAGGCACTGCCCCAGAGCCTTGCCCTGCACTCCTGCAGCACAGGCACTGCCCCCAGCCTTGCCCTGCACTCCTGCAGCACAGGCACTGCCCCCAGCCTTGCCCTGCACTCCTGCAGCACAGGCACTGCCCCCGAGCCTTGCCCTGCACTCCTGCAGCACAGGCACTGCCCCCCAGCCTTGCCCTGCACTCCTGCAGCACAGGCACTGCCCCAGAGCCTTGCCCTGCACTCCTGCAGCACAGGCACTGCCCCCAGCCTTGCCCTGCACTCCTGCAGCACAGGCACTGCCCCCGAGCCTTGCCCTGCACTCCTGCAGCACAGGCACTGCCCCCAGCCTTGCCCTGCACTCCTGCAGCACAGGCACTGCCCCCCAGCCTTGCCCTGCACTCCTGCAGCACAGGCACTGCCCCCCAGCCTTGCCCTGCACTCCTGCAGCACAGGCACTGCCCCCAGCCTTGCCCTGCACTCCTGCAGCACAGGCACTGCCCCCAGCCTTGCCCTGCACTCCTGCAGCACAGGCACTGCCCCCAGCCTTCCAGGGGCTTCTCTGCTTCTAAACCCTCTGCTTTTGGCTCCTCCCAAAGGGAACAGAGGAGGAGAGAGCAGCTGTGGCAAACCAGAGGACCTGGCCCAGGTGAGGCAAACCAGAGACTCCCCCCTGGTGCAGAGTCCTCAGCCATGGTCTGTGAGGAGCTGCCTGCCCCATCTGAGGAGGACCTTGGTGCTCAGCTGTGGCTGTGAGCAGGAGGGGAAGGGTCCTGGCTGGAGGGGGAGGGCTGGCAGCAGTGCAAGGGAAGCTGCACAGGGGAGCAGAGCAGAGTGGAGCAAAGGACTCCAAGAGTCAGAGGCAAGGCTGAGCAGGGAGGTTGTGACCTGTACCAGGGAGGGGTGCTGAGGGGAAGAGCTTTCTGTCCTCTCACCTCTGCCAGGACTGAAGGTTAGGTTCTCACAGGGCTTCTCCCAAATGTTCTTTGGACAGCAGCTGTGGCCTGGCACTGAGTCATGCCCAGGGTTCACCACCCCTGCTCCAGAACCCTGTGCCCATGGCACCTGGGCCAGGGTGGTGCTGGCTTGGTCTGGATCACCTGAGAGGTCTTTTCCAAGCCAAGCCACAGAGTCCTGTGGCTCCATCAGGTTTTGCTTTCTGTCCCCAGGTTGGCAGCACTGAAAGAGTGGAAAGGGCCAGGGGTGGCAGCAAGGACCTGAAATATGCTACCCTGAGATTTGGAGCCCAGCCCAGCCCCCAGGATGCTCTCTACTGCAACCTGGAACCAAGCCAGGCCCACAGGGGGCCCAGGGCTGAAGATGTGCAGTATGCAAGCATTGGGCTGCAGCAGCTGCCAGCCAGCGGCAAAGGATGAGGCACAGAAGCCCCAAACCACCCAGGAGCAGGAGGAAAGGACTGGAGAGCAGGGAGGGGAGGGGGAGCAGAGGTGTGGGGAGAGATCAACCTGCTGCTCTGTGCATGGTGCCAGCAGAGTCCAGAGCCTCCTGGGGCAGAGGGAGGTGCTGGGTGCCCCTCAGGACCCCTTGCACCTCTGCTTTCTTCAGTGCCATTAAAATGCAGACTCCTGTGGCCTGATCCTGTGCTCCACCTGGGCTTGGGAGGGTTTGGCTGCAGCCAGGGGGCAAATGAAAGGGGCCTGAACCATTCCCTGTTCACAAGCCAGTCCCATCCAAGCAGCTGCTCTGGGCTGGGGCCTGGCCCCCCCAGCCAGCAGCCCTGGGGTCTGGCTCCCCCCAGCCAGCAGCCCCTGGGGCCTGGCCCCCCAGCAGCCCTGGGGCCTGGCTCCCCCCAGCCAGCAGCCCCTGGGGCCTGGCCCCCCAGCAGCCCTGGGGCCTGGCCCCCCCCAGCCAGCAGCCCTGGGGCCTGGCCCCCCCCAGCCAGCAGCCCCTGGGGCCTGGCCCCCCCCAGCCAGCAGCCCCTGGGGCCTGGCCCCCCCCCCAGCCAGCAGCCCTGGGGCCTGGCCCCCCAGCAGCCCCTGTAGAAAGTCCCTCTCCAGCTTTTCCCAGGAGCAATACTGGAAGCTGCTCCAAGGTCTCCCTGGAGCCTTCCCTTCCCCAGGCTGAATCCTCCTTTCCCCCTCGAGGTGCTGCCTGCAGAGCCCTGGTGGGAGCCACCCTCCCAGCCTGGCTCTCCAGCCCAGGCTCTGCTGAGCCCAGAGCAGCTCCTGGGGCCCTGGCTTCAGCCATCACATGATGCCCTCCTTCAGGCTGTCTGGACTAAATCTGGGCTGTGAGCTGTGGGCTGTGGGCTGTGGGCTGTGGGCTGGCACTGCTGCTGCCTGAGGCTGCAGCCCAGGGGGTAGATGCCAGGCCCTGGGGGATTGCTCAACGTGCAGGACCCAACCGATGCCAAGTTCCTGTGCTGGCTGCTTCCGGCCGGCCAGCAGGGCAAGGCAGAAGCTGCTCCTGGGCCAGAGCCCTGCTCCCTGCCCTCCAGACTCCTCTCAGCCCCTCTGCTGCTCCACAGGGATGCAGAGCTTTGTGCACCTCCTCTTCCTGGCCTTCTCCTCAGGTAAGGAAGCTTCCCCAGCCTTGGGCTGTGGTCAGCAGGCTGAAGGAGTGGTGCAGGACTTGCTCCTGGTAACGCTCTGGGGAAAGGCAGCAGAGGGATGGAAGTCCTGAGGGTGCTGAGCAGGGTGCTGAGGGCCATGGCTTAGCCCCAGCCTTGGTGGAGCCAGGGGAGGGTTGGGCTGGAGGAGCTCAAAGGGCTTTGCCAGCCCAAAGGATTCTGTGGCTCCATGAAGCCCAAAGCCTTGTGGCCAAAGGCAGAGCAGGAGGTGAGGAGAGGCCCAGGAGAGGAAGAGGAGGGGGAGCTGCCTGCACAGGGCTGGGCTGGGCAGGCAGGGAGGAAGCCTTGGCTGCAGAGCACCAGGGCAGAGGCTGGAGGGTGCTGGGGGCTTGGGCAGATCCATTTGTGCCACCTTCCAGCCAGGCCTGGAAGATCCTCAGAGTTTGTAGCTGCCACTTTGCTGGGAAGGGTTGAAGTCAGGGCAGGAAAAGCTCTTGCAAGGCTCAGGCAGCTCCAAGCCCTCCCAGGAGCCTGGAGTTCGACTCCTGAGCTCTCCCTCGCAGCACAGAGGTGGCCACAGAGCCCACTCTGCACTCAGAGCCCAGCTGAGCTCCCCTGCCCCTGCCCCTGCCTCCCACCAAGGGGAATGGAAATCAGAAAGGAGGAAGCAGGGCAGAGCAAAGGGCAGCAGCCCAGAGGAGCTCTCAGCTTGGCTAAAATTAGCAGGAGAGGAAGAGAGAGGGCTGGGGAAAAAAGAGAAGAAAACCAGCCCCTGGGGCTGGAGAAAGCTGCCTGCTGCCAGCTGCAGCCACCCAGTGCCCAGCTGCAGCCACCCAGTGCCCAGCTGCAGCCACCCAGTGCCCAGCTGCAGCCACCCAGTGCCCAGCTGCAGCCACCCAGTGCCCAGCTGCAGGGGCAGAGGATGCTGCAGGGGCAGAGGATGCTGCAGGGGCAGAGGGTGCTGCAGGGGCAGAGGGTGCTGCAGGGGCAGAGGGTGCTGCAGGTTTGTGTTTACCCCTCCAGGCACTGCCCAACTGCAGGAGCTGTGATGGGGCTGAGCTCCAGGCTGAGCTCCAGGCTGAGCCCAGAGCAGGCAGCTCAGGGCCAGAGGGGAAGGCAAGCACCAACACTGCCTGAGCTCCTGCTCCTGCTCCCCCCCAGGCAGGGCTGGCTGCCTGGCAAGGGCCCAGGGGCAGCAGGCAGAGGCCTCACCACAGGCACATCCCAGGGGGGGCTGCAGCAAGACTCTGAGCCCTCTGTCTCCTCCCTGGGGGCAGCCCTGCAGCTGGCAGCAGCCCTCTCCAGAGGGCTAAAAGGCTGCAGGGACACTTGGCACAAGCAGGGGGGCAAGGGGCAGACCTGGGGAGCCTCGGCTCACCTCCTCCTCCTCCTCCTCTCCTGGCAGGCTGTGCTGCAGAGGACATCCCTGTGGTGTATGGGGTGGAGGGGGGCAGCATCTCTGTCAACTGCAGCTACAAGGCCTGGCAGCAGCGCTGGAGGGAGAAGAGTTGGTGCAGGCAGCTGGAGAGGCACTGCCAGCCGGTGGTGAGGGCCAGGCGCCTCTGGCTGCCCTTCCTCAGCAGCTGGAACGGCAGCACCTCCATCAGGGACAACATCCAGCAGGGGCTCCTGACAGTCACCATGAGGAGGCTGAGCAGGCAGGACTCTGGCCTCTACCAGTGCAGGGCTCACTCCCTGGGGGAGGCAGAGAGCCTGGGCAAGGTGCGGGTGGAAGTGCTGCCAGGTAGGTGCTGGGCTGGGGGCGCTGGGGGGAGGCTGCTCAGCCCCTGCTGAGGCTTCCCCTGGGGCTGCAGAGGCCAAGGCTGCACTTCAGTCACCTCCTGCTGCAGCCCTGCTCCCGGGAGCTGGCTGCCCCTGAGCCACTGCAGGCCCCCCCCCTGCTGCAGGCCTCAGCACCCCCAGCCCCAGCTCCCCTCTGCTGGCTGTGCCTGGCTGGGGCACTGCTGCCAGCCAGGGCTGTTCTGTTCTGTCCCCAGAGCCTGGGCTGCCAGAGGAGCCTGCAGCTGTGCAGAGCATCTCCAGGTGAGCCCCCAGGGTCCTGCTGCTGGGCTCTCTGCCCCTCCCAGGGCTGAGCTGGGTCTGAAGCTGTGTGGACACCACCAGGGGCACATCCTCCAGCTCCCCCCGGGGCTGCTCTCAGCAGGGCCAAGCACAGCAGCTGCTGCAGCTCCTCCCTGCCCTGCTGGGCACAGCCCCAGCCTCACCTCCCTGCCCCTGTGCTTCCCCACAGCCTCCCTCCAGGAGCTGATCTCACTGCCTGCTACGTCCTTGCCGGGCTCCTGGTGGCCAAGCTCCTGGGGGCTGTGCTGCTCTGTGCCACTGCCAGGAGCAGGCAGCAGAGAGGGCAGGAGCCAAGCCTGCAGGAGCCAAGCCTGCAGGAGCAGCAGGGCCTGCCCCTGGCTGCTGAGCCTGCAGCTGCTGCCTTCAGCCCCTCCTGGGAGAGCACTGCCTAGGGCTGGGCCCAGGGCAAGGGAGAGCTCTGCCCCTGCCTGAGCAAAGCATCTCCTGACCACAGCTGGCCAGGAAGCAGCCCCCCAGGGAGGGAAGCTCACCCTCTGCCACCTCTCAGCCCTCTCCTGCAGCCTCAGCTCCCTCAGGCTCTCTGCACAGCTCCCTGCTGGCCTCCGTTGGACTCTGCAGCAGCTCTCCTGGGCTGGGCAGCCCAACCCTGGGCACAGGATTGCAGCTTGGTCTCACCAGGGCTCCAGAACTTCTGCCCCCCACCCCCTGCCCTGGGGCAGCCCCCAGCACCGAGGCTGGGGCAGAATGGGGTCCCAGGGGGGTGGCAGCCCCTCAGCAGGAGCAGCTCTGAGCAGAGTGCTGGGGAAGGAGGAGAGCCTGAGATGAAGGAGTGCTGGGGGGAGTGATGAGAGGGGGCTGGGAAAGCTCTGCCTTAAGGACTCAGGAGGAGATCATCCCCAGGGGGGCCCCAGGCAGCTCAGCAGCACCCTGAGAGGTTGGGCTGAGTTAATCAAGGAGTTAATGATCTCAAAGGCAGCAGCTCCTTCCCCCTGACAAGGAGTGCAGGGCAGTGCCCAAGGACTCTGCTCCCAGCCTGCAGCCTGCCCCAGCCCAGCCCCAGCCCTGCTGCAGCCTGCCCCAGCCCTGCCCCAGCCCCAGTCCCAGCCCTGCCTCAGCCTTCCCCAGCCCCAGCTCTGCCCTGCTGCAGCCTGCCCCAGCCCAGCCCCAGCTCTGCCCTGCTGCAGCCTGCCCCAGCCCCAGCCCTGCCCCAGCCTGCCCCAGCCCCAGTCCCAGCCCTGCTGCAGCCTGCCCCAGCCCCAGTCCCAGCCCTGCCTCAGCCTTCCCCAGCCCTGCCTCAGCCTTCCCCAGCCCCAGCCCTGCCCTGCTGCAGCCTCCTCCCAGCACGGGGGGCAGGGAAGCTGCAGCTGCTTGGGGGAAGCTCTCCTGCTGGGCCTGGAGTGTGCCTGGGAGCCCAGGCTGCCTCTGAGCCCCGAGGCCTTTCCTCTCTGACAGCTTCCCAGGGCCCAAATAAAGCACTCAGCCTGCACCCCGCTCCCTGCAGAGCTCCTGGCTGGCCCCCAGCTGCCGCTGGGCCCTGGGGGGGAGGTTTGGTGCCCCTGGGGGGGTTGGGTTGGTGTCCCTGGGGTGGAGGTGGTTTGGTGCCCCTGGGGGGAGGTTTGGTGCTCCTGGGCAGGGGGAGGTTTGGTGCTCCTGGGGGGGTGGGCTGGTGTCCCTGGGGGGGATGGTTTGGTGCCCCTGGGGGGGGAGGTTTGGTGTCCCTAGGGGGGAGGTTTGGTGACCCTGGGGGGGAGGTTTGGTGCCCCTGGGGGGGATGGTTTGGTGACCCTGGGGGGGAGGTGGTTTGGTGCCCCTGGGGGGGAGGTGGTTTGGTGCTCCTGGGCAGGGGGAGGTTTGGTGCTCCTGGGGGGGTGGGCTGGTGTCCCTGGGGGGAGGTTTGGTGCCCCTGGGGGGCAGGTGGTTTGGTGCCCCTGGGGGGAGGTTTGGTGCTCCTGGGGGGGAGGTTTGGTGCTCCTGGGGGGTGGTTTGGTGCCCCTGGGGGGAGGTTTGGTGCTCCTGGGGGGGTGGTTTGGTGCCCCTGGGGGGGAGGTTTGGTGTCCCTGGGGGGAGGTTTGGTGTCCCTGGGGGGCAGGTGGTTTGGTGCCCCTGGGGGGAGGTTTGGTGCTCCTGGGGGGGTGGTTTGGTGCCCCTGGGGAGGTGGTTTGGTGCTCCTGGGGGGGAGGTTTGGTGCCCCTGGGGGTTGGGCTGAGGGCTGGGCTGGGCTGGATGGCCAACCCAGGGAGCAGAGCAGGTTGCTCAGGGCCTTCTCCTCCCTGCCCTTGACCCTCCCCAGGCCTGGGGCCCAGCTCCCTGCCTCCCTCCAGCAGCCTCCTGCAGAGCTTGCTCCTCACATCCACTCTCCCTCTGCTCTGACCCCAAACCCTTCTCCTACCCCCACAGCCCTCTGCCAGTCCCTCCCCAGCCTGCCTGCAGCCCCCTGCAGCTCTGAGGCAGCTCTGAGGTCCCCTGGAGCCTTCTCCTCTGCAGGCTGCACAGCCCCAGCCCCCTCAGCCTGGCCCCCAGAGCTCCAGCCCCTGAGCCTCCTCTGGAGCTGCTGCACCAGGTCCCCTTCCTTCCTGTGCTGAGGGCTCCAGAGGGCTGCCTTGGCTCTGCTCTTACCCCACAGGCAGAGCCTAACCCCCCAGAAAGCCACAGGCAGGAAGGTGCTGAGCTCTGCTAGGAGCTGATAGTGCCACAGGAGCAGGGGGCTGGGGACTGCTGCTTCCCCTCCAGCCCCACTCAGAGGGGAGGGGGAGAGAAACTCTGCTGGGGCTGAGAGCAGCCTCTTGCCCTCACAGCTGAGATCCCTCTGGGCCTGCCCTGCACATCCTCTGAGAGCTGCAGGAAGCTGCTGAGGGCAGCAGAGAGATCCACCCCTGGCTGCCCCAGGGGGCTGCACAGCAGCAGCCTTCCCTTCCTGCCCCCTCTCTGCTCTTCCTTCCTTCCCTCAGCCTCCTCCCTGTGACCACCACAGCTCTGGGGAGAGCTCAGGCCAGCCCTCTGCTCTGGAGATGCCCTAAGGGCTGTGCAGGGAGCAGGGCACTGAGCTGCCCCTCCAGAGGGCTGTGGGCAGAGGCTGGGAGAGCTGAGGCTGCTCAGCCTGGGGGAGGCTCTGGGGAGAGCTTGGGGCTGCAGCTGAGGAGCTGCAGGGCAGCTGCAGGCAGGGACTGCTCAGAAGGGGCTGTGGGGCAGGGGTCAGGAGCTGGGGCAGGGGTCAGGAGCTGGGGCAGGGGTCAGGAGCTGGGGCAGGAGCTGGGGCAGGGGGCAGGAGCTGGGGCAGGGGTCAGGAGCTGGGGCAGGGGTCAGGAGCTGGGGCAGGAGCTGGGGCAGGGGTCAGGAGCTGGGGCAGGGGGCAGGAGCTGGGGCAGGAGCTGGGGCAGGAGTCAGGAGCTGGGGCAGGAGTCAGGAGCTGGGGCCAGGAGCTGGGGCAGGAGCTGGGGCAGGGGTCAGGAGCTGGGGCAGGGGTCAGGAGCTGGATGGACAGCAGGAGGAGGCTCTGCAGAGGGAGGCTGGGGAGAGCCTGGCACAGGAGGCTGTGGTCCCAGCCCTGGAGCCCTTCAGGCTGAGCCTGGCTGTGGCCCTGGGCAGCCTGCTGCTGCTGCCTGCAGGAGCTCTGGGGCTCCCTTCCCCCCCAGGCCCTGGCAGAGGCTGCCCTGGGGGTAGAGCTGGTGCCCCAGCAGTGCTGGGGGGGCAGAGGCCAGGGCTGGCTGAGAAAGGTTTATTAGCTGTACACAGTACTTACAATTCATCTGTTAAAGACCAAAATCCACCTGAAAAAATGCATCAGATAAAAAACCACTGAGAAGCCTCCAGCCCTGCAGCAGCTCTGCAGCAGCTCTGCCTGCCAGCACCACTGCCCCCACACCCCTCCCCAGGCCCCCCAGGCCCCCCAGGCTCCCCCTCCCCAGCATGCAAGGAGCCCTGAGGCCATTCAGCAGCACTTGAAGGCCACTCCCCAGCTGGGGCCTGCTGCTCTCTGCCTCACTTCTGCCCCAGCCTCCTCTCCCCTCCTGAGGGACTCCCAGCAGCAGAGCTCTTGCTCAGCCCCAAGGACTGCAGTCAGTGACTGCAGAGGTTTGCCCCTGAGGCCATCCCCAGTGTCCTGAAGGGGCTCAGGAAGAGGCAGCAGAAGCCCTGGGTCAGGTGGTGCCACTGCCCCCCAGAGCAAGCTGAGCAGTGAGAGCAGCCCAGGGGAGCCAGGACAGCCCTCAGGCTGCACAGCAAGCAGAGGACTTCCTCCCCAGCCCAAACCCTGAGCTCCAAACCTCCTGCAGCAGGGGGCAGAGGGCCCAGGGCTGAGGGGAACTGCTGGCAAGTGAGAAAAGGATCCCTCAGGGGAGCACAAGCCCTGGGCCAGCAGCCCCTGGGGCAGGCACAAAGGGGCTGCAGAGCTCCCTGCAGGGCAGGCAGGCTGCAGGCTCAGCTGCTGCTGGGCTGCAGCTGCCAGGAATGCAGCAAGGCAGAGGCCAGCAGGGAGCTGCAGGGGCAGGGCTGAAGGGCAGAGCTGTGCAGGGGCTGCAGCAGAGGGCAGCTGCAGGCCACAGGAAGCCATTCCTGGAGAGCTGAAATCCTCCTCCTGGGGAGCTGAAATCCTCCTCCTGCAGAGGCACTTTGGCCTTCCTGGCTGCAGGAGGCTGGGCTGGGCCAAGCTGCCCCCAGCCCTCAGGGTGCCACAGCCTGAGCTGCCCTGCCCTGAGCTGCCCTGCCCTGGGCTGAGCTTCCCTGCCCTGCCCTGCCCTGCAGCAGTGCCTCACCTGCCAGCCCTGCTGTCTGCCACCTCCCTCCCGGAGCTCTCTCAGCACTCTGCAGTCACAAAGTTGGTCCCAAGTGCTGTCTGCTCTCTGCCCTGGGGGGGCCCTTGGGAGGGAGGGGCCAGACACAGCCCTCAGGAGGAGCCCTTGGGAGGAGCCAGCTGGGCCCTGCCCTGGGGAGGGGCTGGGTGCTGCCCTGGGGAGGGAGGAGCCCTCGGGTGGGACCAGACACTGCCCTGGGGAGGGGCCCTGGGGAGGGAGGGGCCCTGGGGAGGGAGGGGCCCTGGGGAGGGAGGGGCCAGGCCCTGCCCTGGCAGCTCAGCAGCAGGGTTCAGACCAACCTCCACTGCAGGACATCCCCTGGGAGGGACTCACTGAGAGGCTTTGGTCCTCTCCCTGCTGGCAGCCTTTGCTCCCCCAGAGCAGCAGCCACCCCCCCAGGGAGAGCCTTTCCTCACCCAACCCTAATTAACCTAACTCATTACCTCCCCCTCTCCCTCCCCCTGCCTGCTGCAGACACAGAAGGTTCCCAGCCCTGGGGCTGGCTGAGCTCTGCCCAGGCAGGAGCCTGCTGCTCAGGGTGGCACAAGGTGGGACCCTGCCAGCCCCTGAGGTACAGAGCCCAGCAGGGCACAGCTGTGGCACCCAGAGGTGCAGGGCACAGCAGGGCACAGCTGTGGCACCCAGAGGTGCCAGGAGCAGATGCAGAGGCCAAGGCAGTGCTGGGCAAAGGCCAAGGCTGCGGTGCAGCCACCTCAGGCCTGGCTGCTGCCAGCTGCAGGCTGTCTCTGTGCAGCAGGGCTGCACCTCCAGGAGGGCTCTGTGGGCCTGCAGGGCTCTCACTGCTGGCCTGGGGGGCAGGGGCAGACTCACTCCTGGGCAGTCCCAGGGGAGCAGGGGGGGGAGCAGGGGGCAGGAGCAGAGGGGAGCAGGAGGGAGGGGCAGGGGGGGCAGGAGCAGAGGGGGGCAGGAGCAGAGGGGGGCAGGAGCAGAGGGGGGCAGGGGGCAGGAGCAGAGGGGGGCAGGGGGCAGGGGCAGGCAGAGGCTGGCAGAGGCTGCAGTCCTTGTGCTGGGCCAGAGCAGCAAACCAGGGGAGTGATGAAGATTGCTTGAGTCAGCTGCAGCTGGGCTCTGCAGCACCCACTCAGGGTGGGGGCCGGCTGGGGGTGCTGATTGTCCCACTGAGACTCACTGGGTGCACTGGGGGGGGGCAGGGCAGGGGCATGGAGCTCCAGCAGCTGCTTCCTGCAGGTTAGGAGACTCTGATCATCTGTGTCATGGCTTCCTCGCTGGCCTGAGTGGGATCCTGGGGTACAGAACACATCCTCCAGTGCCAGTGG
This sequence comes from Melanerpes formicivorus, assembly GCF_026170545.1. Taxonomy (NCBI): domain Eukaryota; kingdom Metazoa; phylum Chordata; class Aves; order Piciformes; family Picidae; genus Melanerpes; species Melanerpes formicivorus. The sequence goes on from NW_027142398.1 coordinate 4,839,049, forward strand.
GTGAGACAGCCCCACACAGCCCCCCAGAGACAGCCCCCCCAGAGACAGCCCCCCCAGAGACAGCCCCCCCAGAGACAGCCCCATACAGCACCCCCACAGACAGCCCCCCCACCAGACAGCCCCCCCCAACAGACAGCCCCCCCCAACAGACAGCCCCACACAGCCCCCCAGAGACAGCCCCCCAGACAGCCCCCCCCCAGACAGCCCCCCCCTCCCCATCAGGAGGAGACAATCACAGAGGGAAGAGCCCAAGAGCAGGGGGGGGACAGGATGGGGGTGGGGCCAAGGGCAGGGGGGGCCCAAGGAGCAAGGGGGGACCCAAGGGGCAAGAGGGGGGACAGGGCAGGGGAGCAGTCACAGAATGGTTTGGGGTGGAAGGGACCTTGGAGCCCACCCAGTGCCCAGCCCCTGGCAGGGAGAGCTGCTGCAGGCCTGGGCGGGCGGGGGGGGGGGCAGGGAGGGGCAGGGGGGCGCAGGGAGGGGCAGGGGGGCGCAGGGGGCCAGGCCCAGCGCTGCTCACCTGCAGGTGGGGACTCTCCTTCTCCTTGGGGGAGAAGAAGCGACCTCCCTCGCCGCGCTTGCGCGCCATGGCGTGCCGGTGCCGCGACTCGTGCAGGTACTTCTGCGGGCCGCCAGGGGGCGCTCAGGGCCCGGCCCAGCCGAGCCCAGCCCCAGCCGAGCCCAGCCCCAGCCCAGCCCCAGCCCCAGCAGAGCCCAGCCCCAGCCCCGGCCCCAGCCCAGCCCCAGCCCCAGCCCAGCCCAGCCCCAGCCCCAGCAGAGCCCGGCCCCAGCCCAGCCCCAGCCCCAGCCCCAGCCCAGCCCCGGCCCCAGCCGAGCCCAGCCCCGGCCCCAGCCCAGCCCCAGCCCCAGCCCCAGCCCAGCCCCAGCCCCAGCCCCAGCCCCAGCCGAGCCCAGCCCCAGCCGAGCCCAGCCCCAGCCCAGCCCCAGCCCCAGCCCCAGCAGAGCCCAGCCCCAGCCCCGGCCCCAGCCCAGCCCCAGCCCCAGCAGAGCCCAGCCCCAGCCCCGGCCCCAGCCCAGCCCCAGCCCCAGCAGAGCCCAGCCCCAGCCCCAGCCCAGCCCCGGCCCCAGCCGAGCCCAGCCCCAGCCGAGCCCAGCCCCGCCGCAGCATCCTCTCAGGGAGCAGCAGAGAGCAAGGAGGTCTCCCTCAGCCTCCCCTTCCCCACTGCCCCCCAGCTCCCCCAGCTGCTCCTCAGCAGCTCTCTTCCTCAGCCCTGGGCCTGCTCCTCGATGTCCTTCCTGGGGTGGGAGGCCCAGAACCAAGCCCAGGCCCCAGGCTGCCCCTCGGGGCTGGAGCAGAGCTGAGCCCAGCCTGGCTCCCAGCCCCCCCTGCCCCCCAGCAGAGCCTGAGCCCAGCCTGGCTCCCAGCCCCCCCTGCCCCCCAGCAGAGCTGAGCCCAGCCTGGCTCCCAGCCCCCCCCCTGCCCCCCAGCAGAGCCAGGCTGGGTGCTCACCCTTCTCTCCTTGGGGATCTTGCCCTCAGCCTCCAGCTTGGCCCTGGCCTGCCTCCTCTTGAGGATCCTGTGGTACTGCTTGGCATTGACATAGAGAGGCTCCTCCTCCAGCATCTCTGCCCCGGGCAGGGGGATCCTCTGGATGGCTGGCACCGAGCCTGCCCCGGGCACCATCTGCAGGGGCAGCAGCTCAGTGCCTGCAGCCCAGTGCCTGCAGCCCAGTGCCTGCAGCCCAGCCACAGCCCTGCCCCCGGGGGGGCCCAACCCAACCCCCAGCTGCAGGACAGCTTCCACCCCCCCTGAGGAGGGGAAAGGCTCCAGGGCAGCCCCAGGGCCCTGCTGCTGCCCTCCCCTTCCTTCCACCTCTCTGCCTCAGAGCCCAGCAAAGGCCTCCTGGAGAGCTGCTGCCACCAGTGGGGGCTGAGCAGGGACCCCCAAGGCAGAGCCTCCCCCTGCACAGCAGCAACAGACACCCCCAGGGCAGCAGGAGCTGCTGCAGGCTCCACAGACCCCTGCTGGGCACCCAGCAGCTTCCCCTGCATTCCACCCCCTGCCACGGGCAGGGACCCCTGCCCCCAGCCCAGGCTGCTCAGGGCCTCAGCCAGCCTGGCCCAGGCAGGGGGCAGCCACAGCCCCCCCGAGCAGCCACAGCCCCCCCTGGGCACCCACAGCCCCCCCGGGCACCCACAGCCCCCCCGGGCACCCACAGCCCCCCCTGGGCAGCCTGTGCCAGGCTCTCCCCAGCCCCACTGAGACTGGAGATGAGGAAGCTCACTGCCAGTCTGCCCTCTCCCAGCTCCCAGCCACCACCTCCTGGCACATCCCTCCCAGCCCTGGGCCTGAGCCCCTGCAGCCCCCTGCACCCCTTCAGGCACTGCAAGGCTGCTCTGAGCTCTCCCTGCAGCCTCCTCCCCCCCAGGCTGAGAAGCAAACCCCTGAGCAGGACTGACTGTGCCCCCAGCAGGGCTGCAGGGGCTGGGGGCAGCTCAGGGGGCTGCAGGGGGGCAGCTCAGGGGGCTGCAGGGGGCTGCAGGGGGGCTGCAGGGGGCTGTGGGGCAGCTCAGGGGGCTGCAGGGGCTGGGGGGGCTGCAGGGGGCTGCAGGGGGGCTGGGGGCGCTGCAGGGGGCTGTGGGGCAGCTCAGGGGGCTGCAGTGGGGCTGGGGGGGATGCAGGGGGCTGCAGGGGGGCTGGGGGCGCTGCAGGGGGCTGTGGGGCAGCTCAGGGGGCTGCAGGGGGCTGCAGGGGGGCTGCAGGGGGCAGCTGAGCACCCACCATCACCATGCCCCCCGAGTTGACGACGTTGCCGGCCACGGGCAGGGTGACTGTGACGGTGCCCTGCCCGCTGCTGCTGGTGTTGGTGCTGGCTCCTGGCTGCACCAGCTGGGCCCCTGCCAGGCTGGCAGCGGGGATGGTGATCATGCCTGTGACAGGGACTGTGACTGAGGCAGCAGCAGAGCACAGCACAGCAGAGAGAAGCAGAGAGAGAGGGAGCAGTGTTAGCCCCATGCTGCCCGGGGCCTCCCAGCCCCCCCGGCCTGCAGGGAGCCTGCAGGGAGCCTGCAGGGAGCCTGCAGGGCAGGGCTGGGCCTGGGGGACAAACCCAACCCAACCCCCCCAGGCCTCAGCTCCAACCCCCTGCCCCCCAGGGATGGCCACCCAGGGGCTGCCTCCTCTGCCCTGCCTCCTGCCCCTGGGGGGGAAGGGCCCAAACCCAGCCCAGCCCTGGAGGAGAGGCCTGGCCAGGGCCCCCCCAGCTGCTGCTCAGAGCTCCTGTGCCCTGCACCCCCCTGGCAGGGAGCCCAGTGCCAGGCAGCCCAGTGCCAGGCAGCCCAGTGCCAGGCAGCAGCTCAGGTGCTGAGGGGGGAGCCCAGACCTCAGCACTCCTATCCTCCAGCCCTCCAGGATGGAGCCCCAGGGACCCCCCCAGAGCCTGAGCCCCAGGGACCCCCCAGCCCCAGGGACCCCCCAGCCCCAGAGCCCCAGGGACCCCCCAGCCCCAGGGACCCCCCAGCCCCAGGGACCCCCCAGCCCCTCTGCTGCAGCACTCAGCCCCCCCAGCCCCCTCCCTCAGGCCCCCCAGCAGCTGCTGTGCCCAGCTCAGCTCCTACCTTGCTGCAGGATGGTTCCATCAGCATTCACAGGCTGGTAGACAATGGTCTGCCCCTCGGCTGCCTGTGCCACCTGCTGGCCCTGCACTGCTATCTGCTGCTGGCTCTGGGGGGAGCAGAGCAGAGCAGAGCAGCTCAGCCTCTGCTGCTGACCCCAGGGAGCAGAGCAGAGCAGCTCAGCCTCTGCTGCTGACCCCAGGGAGCAGAGCAGAGCAGCTCAGCCTCTGCTGCTGACCCCAGGGAACAGAGCAGAGCAGCTCAGCTCCTGCTGCTGACCCCAGGGAGGGGCAGAGCAGCTCAGCCTCTGCTGCTGACCCCAGGGAGGAGCAGAGCAGCTCAGCCTCTGCTGCTGACCCCAGGGAGGGGCAGAGCAGCTCAGCCTCTGCTGCTGACCCCAGGGGGAGGCAGAGCAGCTCAGCTCCTGCTGCTGACCCCAGGGAGGGGCAGAGCAGCTCAGCCTCTGCTGCTGACCCCAGGGAGGGGCAGAGCAGCTCAGCCTCTGCTGCTGACCCCAGGGAGGGGCAGAGCAGCTCAGCCTCTGCTGCTGACCCCAGGGAGGGGCAGAGCAGCTCAGCCTCTGCTGCTGACCCCAGGGAGGAGAGCAGCTCAGCTCCTGCTGCTGACCCCAGGGAGCAGAGCAGCTCAGCCTCTGCTGCTGACCCCAGGGAGCAGAGCAGCTCAGCTCCTGCTGCTGACCCCAGGGAGGAGCAGAGCAGCTCAGCCTCTGCTGCTGACCCCAGGGAGCAGAGCAGCTCAGCTCCTGCTGCTGACCCCAGGGAGGGGCAGAGCAGCTCAGCCTCTGCTGCTGACCCCAGGGAGGGGCAGAGCAGCTCAGCCTCTGCTGCTGACCCCAGGGAGGGGCAGAGCAGCTCAGCCTCTGCTGCTGACCCCAGGGAGGGGCAGAGCAGCTCAGCCTCTGCTGCTGACCCCAGGGAGGAGAGCAGCTCAGCTCCTGCTGCTGACCCCAGGGAGCAGAGCAGAGCAGCTCAGCTCCTGCTGCTGACCCCAGGGAGCAGAGCAGCTCAGCTCCTGCTGCTGACCCCAGGGAGGGGCAGAGCAGCTCAGCTCCTGCTGCTGACCCCAGGCAGCAGAGCAGCTCAGCCTCTGCTGCTGACCCCAGGGAGCAGAGCAGAGCAGCTCAGCTCCTGCTGCTGACCCCAGGGAGGAGCAGAGCAGCTCAGCTCCTGCTGCTGACCCCAGGGAGGGGCAGAGCAGCTCAGCCTCTGCTGCTGACCCCAGGGAGGAGCAGAGCAGCTCAGCTCCTGCTGCTGACCCCAGGGAGCAGAGCAGAGCAGCTCAGCTCCTGCTGCTGACCCCAGGGAGAGGCAGAGCAGCTCAGCTCCTGCTGCTGACCCCAGGGAGGGGCAGAGCAGCTCAGCTCCTGCTGCTGACCCCAGGGAGCAGAGCAGCTCAGCCTCTGCTGCTGACCCCAGGCAGCAGAGCAGCTCAGCCTCTGCTGCTGACCCCAGGGAGCAGAGCAGCTCAGCTCCTGCTGCTGACCCCAGGGAGGGGCAGAGCAGCTCAGCTCCTGCTGCTGACCCCAGGGAGGGGCAGAGCAGCTCAGCCTCTGCTGCTGACCCCAGGCAGCAGAGCAGCTCAGCCTCTGCTGCTGACCCCAGGGAGCAGAGCAGCTCAGCTCCTGCTGCTGACCCCAGGGAGGGGCAGAGCAGCTCAGCTCCTGCTGCTGACCCCAGGGAGGGGCAGAGCAGCTCAGCCTCTGCTGCTGACCCCAGGGAGGGGCAGAGCAGCTCAGCCTCTGCTGCTGACCCCAGGGAGGGGCAGAGCAGCTCAGCCTCTGCTGCTGACCCCAGGGAGCAGGGCAGAGCAGCTCAGCCTCTGCTGCTGACCCCAGGGAGCAGAGCAGCTCAGCCTCTGCTGCTGACCCCAGGGAGGGGCAGAGCAGCTCAGCTCCTGCTGCTGACCCCAGGGAGGAGCAGAGCAGCTCAGCCTCTGCTGCTGACCCCAGGGAGCAGAGCAGCTCAGCCTCTGCTGCTGACCCCAGGGAGCAGAGCAGCTCAGCTCCTGCTGCTGACCCCAGGGAGCAGAGCAGCTCAGCTCCTGCTGCTGACCCCAGGGAGGGGCAGAGCAGCTCAGCTCCTGCTGCTGACCCCAGGGAGGAGCAGAGCAGCTCAGCCTCTGCTGCTGACCCCAGGGAGGGGCAGAGCAGCTCAGCCTCTGCTGCTGACCCCAGGGAGGGGCAGAGCAGCTCAGCTCCTGCTGCTGACCCCAGGGAGAGGCAGAGCAGCTCAGCTCCTGCTGCTGACCCCAGGGAGCAGAGCAGCTCAGCTCCTGCTGCTGACCCCAGGGAGGAGCAGAGCAGCTCAGCTCCTGCTGCTGACCCCAGGGAGAGGCAGAGCAGCTCAGCTCCTGCTGCTGACCCCACTGCTCCAGGCCCTGAGCCAGCAGCACTGCTGGGGCTGCTCAGGCTGTGGTTTGCTTTGCTCTGGTGCCAGCAGCAAGCAGGAGGAGCACAGAGCAGCTCAGCAGGGCTGGGGGCCCCCAGGCAGTGCAGCCCTCAGCAGTGGAAGGCTCAAGGCCCAGGCTGCTGCTGCCTCACCTCTCTGCCACTGCTTGGCCAAAGGGTTGCTCTGCTCAGGCACTGCAGTGGGCTGCTGAGGCCTCCCAGTCAGCAGAGAATGAGCAACAGCCCCTGCTGCCCACATGGCCCCAGGAGAGGCAGAGCCCCCCCTGAGCCAGCCCAGGGCCCAGGCCATGGCAGCAGTCACTGCCCCAGGGAGGGCAGCAGGGCCCCAGGCCCATCCCACCCAGCCCAGGCCCTCAGCCCCAGGCCCCCCTTGGCTCTGCTGGGGCTGTGCCAGGCCCAGTGGAGCTGAGCTGCAGCCCTGGGCCAGGCTGTGCCCCCAGGGGAAGCCTTCCCTGCTGGGGCAGGTACCTGTGTCTGGCCAGCAGTGACTGCAGGCTGGGGCTGCTGGATGATGATCTGCTGGGCCTGGCCCTGCTGCCCCTGCACCTGCACAGCCTGCCCCCCTTGGATCTGAATCTGGCCTGGCTGCACCAGCTGGATCTGGGGAGGGAAGAGGCAGGCATGAAGCATGGCCCTGGCTGCTGCCCCCCTCAGCTGCTGCCCTCAGCCCCACCACAGCCCCCTCAGGATCCCCTGCTGCAGAGCCCAGCACCACAACAGCTCTGCTGCTGCTGCTTCAGGGCTCCCTGGCACACAGCACCCACCCAGCACCCTGGGGCCACCCAGCACCCACCCAGCACCCTGGGGCCACCCAGCACCCACCCAGCACCCACCCAGCACCCTGGGGCCACCCAGCACCCACCCAGCACCCAGAGCGGGGGGCGGGGCTGGGGGATTGAGCTACCCTGAGCAGCTCAGGGGGCGGGGCTGGGGGCGGGGCTGGGGGCGGGGCCGCTGTGTGAGTGGGGCGGGCCCGGGGGCGGGGCCGCCGTGAGCCCCTCCCCTGCTCCCCAGCTCACCTGCTGCAGGCCCTGGGTCCCAGACACCGGCACCTGCATGATGGTCTGGCCCTGCCCCCCAGGCACGGCCTGCACCATGATGGGCTGCCCCGTGGAGGTGAGCAGCTGCCCCCCGCTGACCTGCACCATCAGGGGCTGCCCCTGCACCTGGGGAGAGAGCAGAGAGCACAATGAAGAGCTGAGACCGCCCTGCACACAGCCCCAGGGGCGGGGGGCTGACCCCAGGCCCCCTCAGCAGCAGCCAGAGCTGAGCCCAGCAGCAGCACAACCCTGAGCTCCCCAAGGCCCTGCCCTGCTGGCTGCAGCTTCCCTCCCCTGCTACAGCCTCCCTTCCCCTCCCCTGCTGCAGCCTCCCTTCCCCTTCCCCTGCTGCAGCTTCCCCTCCCCTGCTGCAGCCTCCCTTCCCCTCCCCCGCTGCAGCCTCCCTTCCCCTCCCCCGCTGCAGCCTCCCTTCCCCTCCCCTGCTGCAGCCTCCCTTCCCCTCCCCCGCTGCAGCCTCCCTTCCCCTCCCCAGGGCCCTCCCCAGGCCCCTCCCCAGGGGCAGCTCAGCTGCTTTGCCCAGCCAGGAGCTGGCCTCCTGCACAGCCCAGGGGCAGAGGGGAGGCAGAGAAGCCTCAGAGCCCCCAGGGCCACTCTGCTCTTGGCCTGGGGCTCCAGGGCAGAGGCTCTGCAGCAGCCTCAGCTCCCCAGGGGTGCTCCCCCCTCCCCCTGCTGCAGGGCTGGGGGGGATCAGCAGGGGCCAGCCCCAGCTGGGGCTGAGCAGGGAGCAGAGCAGCAGCACTGCTGGGCAGCACTGCTGAGCCCCAGGGCAGGCACAGAGGGGTTTGGGACCAAGGGCCCCAGAGGGGCTGGGAGGGAGCTCCAGGAGCATCCTGCAGGGCTCAGCAGCAGCTCTCAGTCACCACCCAGAGCATGCAGGGGTCAGGCACAGGCAGCAGGCAGCAGGGGAAGCACAGCCCCAGGGCTCAGGGGAAAGGGTTAGGGGAAGGACAGAGGGGAGAGGGGGGGCTGGCAGGAGGCCTCAAGAGCCAAGCAGGGCAGGGCAGGCCCTGGGCACATAACTAATGCTGTGTTCAGCCTCCCACCTGCCCACAGCCCTCTGGGGGCTGAGCAGCAACCACCCCAAGGAGGGAGAGGCCTCCTGCCCAGCTGCCAGGGCCCAGCAGCCCCTCCCAGCCTCCTGCCTCAGCTGGGGCACAGGGAGCTGCAGGACAGAGAGTGCTGCACACAGGAGGGGCCAAGGGCTGCAAGGCCCAGAGCCCCCCTGCCCCCCCTGCCCCCTGGCAGCAGCTCTGAGGTGCCCCTGGAGCCTCCTCCTCTGCATGCTGCACACCCCCAGCCCCCCAGCCTGGGCTGCTCCAGCCTGGGCTCATGCCTGGGGAGCGCTGCAGGGCTGCTGGCACCCCCTGGGCCCACTGCAGCTGGCAGAGGGCAGCTGCTCAGCTCAGCTCCCTGCCCCCTCCCCAGGCTGTGGAACACAGCATTGGCCAGGTGGCCTCGGGCAGGGTCATGCAGGGCTGGCACAGGACCAGAGAGCTCACCACTACCTGCAGGGTCTGGACTTGCTGGCCCGAGGCCGATGCCACCTGGGCCTCAGTCTGCAGCTGGACAGCAGTGACAGCAGCCTGCTGCTGGGACAGGAACAGCAACAGCCTGAGAGAGAGCCCAGCACAGCCCTGCCACAGCCAGCCAGGCTGCTCCTGAGGGGGCTGAGCCGGCCCCAGGGGCTCCCAGCAGCCCCCTGCAGAGCAGCAGAGCAGCCTGTGCCCCACTGCAGAGCTCAGCCCTGCTGCCTGCCCCCAGGGCCCAGGCCTCCCCTGCAGGGCTCCCACAGCTCTGCTCACTCCAGCCCAGGCCATCAGTGCCTCCTGCACACAGCAGCCTGCAGCCTGAGCCTCCCCAGTGCCCCCCCTGCCCCTGGGGGGCTGCAGGAAAAGGCCTTTGCTGCCCCCAGCCTCTGCAGCAGCCCCAAAGCAATGAGAGCTAAGAGTGAGCAGCCTGGGAGCTGCAGGACATCTCCCCCCACAGCTGGACCCCGTGCCCAGCCCCCCAGGGAGGCCTGGAGAGCAGCCCCTGAGCCCCCTGCACCCCCAGCTGGGCTTCAGCCTCCTCCCTGCCTGCCCAATGGCCACAAACCAGCCCAGGGCTGGGCCCTGCCAGCTCCCACACCTGAGCTCCAGCAGGGTCCTGGCTGTGCAGGGGAGAGGCTGAGCTCTGCTGCCAGATGAGCTGGGCCAAAGCTAAGCCTCTCCCCCTGGCTGCCCAACCCTCAGCCATCTGCAAGCCTCCTGCCCTCAGCTGGGGCAGAGCTGGGGCAGAGCTGGGGCAGAGCTGGGGCAGAGCTGGGGCAGAGCTGGGGCAGAGCTGCAGCACAGAGCAGCAGCACAGAGCTGCAGCAGAGCTCTCCTGGGAGGGTGCTGCTGGGGCTGGGGGGAGGCTCAGCCACAGCCCAGAGCTCTCAGGAACCCCCAGCCCCCCTCAGCCAGAGCTGCAGAGCATGAAGCAGAGACTGCTGGCATGGAAGAGCCACCCAGAGCTGCACAGCTGCCTGCAGCTCCCTGCTGCAGCTCCCTGCTCTGCTCTGCATGGATCCAGCTGCAGCTCCCTGCTCTGCAGCTCCCTGCTCTGCAGCTCCCTGCTCTGCAGCTCCTCTGCCTGGGTCCAGCTGCAGCTGTAAACCAAAGGGTCCCAAGGAGCACTTCTCTTGAGGCAGCCTCTGGGGGCTTGACCAAAGCCTGCTGCAGTCTGGGGGAGTTCTGCACTGCTCCCTGGGGGCAGCTGGGTGTGCTGAGGGTGTGCTGAGGGTGTGCTGAGGGTGTGCTGAGGGTGCCCTGAGGGTGCCCTGAGGGTGTGCTGAGGGTGTGCTGAGGGTGCCCTGAGGGTGCCCTGAGGGTGCCCTGCTGCTTTCTCACTTCCCTCACACAGCCCCCAGATCATTCACTGCCTTCCTCCCAGGCTGCAGCCTCCTGACCACCCAGAGCCCTCTGCCAGGCTTTGCCTTCAGCCCCCCAGCAGGAGCAGACATCTGCTGAGCCCTGAGGCCAGGCTGCTGTGGCCACAGGCAGGCAGGCAGCCCCCAGCTGGCACAGCTGAGCCAGCAGCCCCCAGGAGCCCTCTGCATACCTGCTGCTGCAGCTGCCCAGCCTGCACCACGATCTGCTCGGTGGAGCTGCTGCTGCTGGCTGTGTACTGCTCCATGGCTGTGCTGCCTGCAGGGGCAGGGGGCAAGGCAGCAGCTGCCTGCTGTGCCAGGCTCTGAAGATCAGGGTCAGCCTCCAGCAGCTGCAAAACAAAGGCCAGCAGCACTCAGGGGAGCTGCAGCTCACTCTCCAGCCTCCCTCTGCCACACTGCCCCAGCCTGAGCCCAGGCAAGGCTCAGCTGAGCCAGAGCCTGCCTGAGCAGCACAGAGTGGCCCAGGCCTGGCATCCAGCTGCCCCCTGGGAGGGCACAGCCCTGGGGCAGGCTGCCCAGAGAGGCTGTGGAGCCTCCTTCCCTGCAGGCACTCCCAGCTCACCTGGCTGTGTCTGTGTGCCCTGCCCTGGCAGGGGGCTGCCCTGCAGGGGCTCTGCAGGTCCCTGCCAAGCTGCACCACTCTGTGGCTGCACTCAGAGGGACTGCAGCAGGACCCTGCTCCCCTTTCCCCCCTCCAACCTGCCTGCTGTGGGGCACAGCCAGCTGCCTGCCCTGCCTGGGGGTGGCCACTGCTGACCCCTCCAGGTGGGGGTGCAGGGCTGGGGGCTGTGCTCCCCCACTGCTGGCCTCAGCAGCTCCTCTCTGGGCTGCACCCAGAGCCTCCAGGGTCCACCAGCAGAGCTCAGTGCACCACGGAGAGAGCCTGCAGCACTGCAGCACCAGCAGCTCCCAGCAGTATCCTGCACAGAGCAGCCTGGGGAGCCTGAGCTGGGAGCCTGAGCCGGGAGCCTGAGCCGGCTCAGCCTGCACCCTGCTGCACACCCAGCCGGGCCCGGGGCAGCCCCTGGCCCCTCCCTGCCCCCAGCCCTGCCCCAGGGCAGCCCCACGGAGCCGGGCAGAGCCTTGGCCTCCTCTCCTGCGGCTCCCACATCTGCCTCCCGACCTCCTCCTCCGGCTGCCGAGGCAGAGTCCGCCCCGGGAGGCCTCTACCGCTGGAAGCCTCCGAGCTGGAGCTCTGCTGAGCGCTCAGGGGAGGTCCTGGGGGGGCACAGCTCTGCTGCCCCGGGGCAGGCTCTGGGGGCAGGCTCTGGGGGGGGCACAGCTCCGCTCCCCCCGGGGCAGGCTCTGGGGGCAGGCTCTGGGGGGCACAGCTCCGCTGCCCCGGCGCAGGGAGCCGCCCAGGCGCACACTCGGGGCTGTCTCCCGCACCTCCCCCGGGCGAGGCGGGGAAAGGGGGGGGGAGGAGGAGGGGCAGCCCCCGCGGCCCATCTGTCAGCGGCGCCGGCGGGGAGGCTCTGCCGCTCCGCTGCCCCCCCGGCCGGGGGAGGGCGGGGCCCCGCCGGCCCGCGCGGGCAAGGCCTGGCGGCGCCGCGGGAGGCCGGGCCCGCCGCAGCCTCGCAGCCTCGCTTCCTGCCGCCGACTGCCCCGCGCCTCCCGGTGCGCGCGCCCGCCCCGCCCCGCGCCGCGCCCCCCCCCCCGCAGGCCCCGCGCCTCCCGGCGGCCCCGCGCCCCCTCCCCCCGCTGTCCCCCCCCCCTCGCCGCGGCGGAGCCGGCCCCGGGCCGCGGCCCCTTGGCCTTCCCCAGCGCCTGGCCGGCGCCGGCCCTGGAGCGGCCTCCTGACTGGTCACTCGGCCCCGCCAATCCCGGCGCTGGGGCCGGCGCTCGGGGGCTCCATATTGGCTGCTCGCACTCACCGTGCCTCGCTCCCCCGGTTCGGGTCCCGCGCTGATTGGCTCCGCTACCGGCCCCCGAAACCCAATCAGCGCCTGCACTCAGCCGCCGCGCAAAATGGCGCCCAACCCCGAACAAAGGCGAGGGGAGGGGGCGGGCAGGGGCGGCGCAGGCGCACGGCCGAGCTGGCCCCGGCCTGCTCCGCCTCCCTCCGCGCGCCCCTGAGCGCCAGGCGCCGCCCACCGCTACTGCGCCTGCGCCTGCGCCGTGGGCGGTGCGAGGCCCGCCGCGGCCAGCGGTGCGCAAGCGCCGCCCGAGCCGCGCCCTCCACTTCCTGGTCCGGCCCCGGCTCCGCTTCGCGCGCCGCGGGCGAGGGGCGGGCTCCGGAATGTTCTGGGCGGCTACCATAGAGAGGCAGCCTCCACCCGGCTAGAGGGGCGCGCGGCAGGCCGCGGGCGCCATCTTGGCGTGGGGGCCGTGCCGGTGCTGATGTTGGCAGCTCTCGGGAGGGTCTTCGCGGCTCCAGCGCCGGCCCGCCGGCTCCTCCTTCGCAGCGTGCCCGCGGGTCTGGCCTGCTGAAGGGTTTCCCGGGGGGACGGGGGTCACCGGGGGGCCGGCGGGCGCCCACGGTGCTGTGGTGCTGGGGCGAGGCCTGCCGGCGCCTCGCGGGCCGGAGCTGTGCTGGCGCCGCGCCTGCCCCGCGCGCCCTCCCCGCGCGCCCGCCCCGCGCGCCCGTCCCCGGGGGCGTTCACCCCCCCCCCCGTCCCCGGGTGGAGCAGCCTCAGCCTCTTCCCTCTGCCCTCCCCTGTGCCTCCTTTGGGCTTCCTAACAGCTCTCTTCTCTGTCGCCCTTGCAGCCCCGGGAGCCTTCGCCACGGCCCGCGGGACCATGGCCACCCACTTCCCCCGGGACCAGCAGGAGAGAGTGCGTAGGAGATGGCTTCCCCGGGCTGCTGCTGCCTGGGTGCCTGCAGGGAGCCTCTGCTGCCCCCCGCGAGCTGCCTGCGGCTCTGACGGGCAGGGGCTGCGGCTGCCCTCCCTGTGCCTGCGGCTGCCCTCCCTGTGCCTGCGGCTGCCCTCCCTGTGCCTGCGGCTGCCCTGCCTGTGCCTGCGGCTGCCCTCCCTGTGCCTGCGGCTGCCCTGCCTGTGCCTGCGGCTGTGCCTGCGGCTGCGGCGGTGTCGGCCAGGCAGAGGCGGTGCCGCAGCACGGATCAGTGTCTGGGGACACCGCTGCTGCCGCTGTGCCCCAGCCGTGCACTGCCCCAGCTGTGCTCTAACCCAGCCGTGCACTAACTCCCCCAGCTGTGCACTAACTCCCCCAGCCGTGCACTGCCCCAGCTGTGCTCTAACCCAGCCGGGCACTAACTCCCCCAGCCGTGCACTGCCCCAGCTGTGCTCCCACTCAGTCACTGAGCATTGGCTCTGTCGAGCTCCCTGCTGGCCTGGCCTCAGCCTGCAGCCAGGGCAGGTGGCTGCGGCTCCGAGCTGCCCCTCGCGGCCTGGTGCTCACCCTGCCCTGCCCGGCCCGGGCGGCTCCCTGCCCGTGCTCAGCAGCTCCCTGCCCCTGCCCTGCCCTGTGCTCAGCAGCTCCCTGCCCCTGCTCAGCAGCTCCCTGCCCGTGCTCAGCAGCTCCCTGCCCGTGCTCAGCAGCTCCCTGCCCGTGCTCAGCAGCTCCCTGCCCGTGCTCAGCAGCTCCCTGCCCCTGCTCAGCAGCTCCCTGCCCCTGCTCAGCAGCTCCCTGCCCCTGCTCAGCAGCTCCCTGCCCCTGCTCAGCAGCTCCCTGCCCCTGCTCAGCAGCTCCCTGCCCCTGCTCAGCAGCTCCCTGCCCCTGCCCTGTGCTCAGCAGCTCCCTGCCCCTGGGCCCTGCCTGTGCTCAGCAGCTCTCCGAGCCGGGCTGTGCTCCCCCCGGGGCTGTCTTGCAGATCAGGTCAGTGAAGGGAGATCTCTTCTCCTGCCCCGGGGGCGCGGCCCTGGCGCACTGCATCAGCGAGGACTGCCGCATGGGCGCCGGCATCGCCCTGCTCTTCAAGGAGAGGTTCGGCGGCGTGCAGGAGCTGCTGCAGCAGAGTGAGTCGGGGGCTGGAGGGGCAGCCCGGGCTGGAGGGGCAGCCCTGCCTGCAGGGGGTGTCCCGAGCTCCTCGGGGCGCAGGGAGCAGCAGGGCAGCCGCTGTGAGGATCCCCTCTGTGTCCCCTCCAGAGAAGAGGACAGGGGAGGTGGCTGTGCTGCAGAGGGAGCAGCGATTCATCTACTACCTGGTAAGGAGCTGCTGGGCCCCAGAGTGCCTCAGAGCTCAGCTGCTCCACCCCCACACCGTGCCCAGGGACAGCTCTCAGCTGGGCTCAGCTGCTCAGGGCCTCATCCAGCCTGGCCCTGAGCTCCCCCAGGCAGGAGGCAGCCACAGCCTCCCTGGGCAGCCTGGGCCAGAGGCTCAGCTCCCTCACACTGAAGAACTTCCTCAGCTCCACTCTGACCCTGCTCTGCCTCAGCTCCAAACCCTTCCCCCTGGGCCTGCCTCAGACCCCCTCAGCAAAAGTCTCTCTGCAGCCTTCCTGCAGGATCTCTTCAGGTGCTGGCAGCAGCTCTGAGGAGCCCCTGGAGCCTTCTCCTCTGCAGGCTGCACAGCCCCAGCTCCCTCAGCCTGTGCCCACAGCACAAGTCCCTTCCACCCCAAACCATTCAGTGCTTGGGGAGGGCTGCAGCAGTCCTGGGGAGGTTGCTGTGAATCAAGGGATGTGGAAGTGTGGCTGCAGTGCTGCTCCCTGGGCAGCCAAGCTGTCTCCTGTGGTGAGATCTAAGCTGTGGGTGGTCAGCCCCAGCTGCTGACCCCTCCTGCTGGAGGCTGTGACACACAGCTCCTTCCCCAGGCCTCTGTTCTCCCCACAGCAGCAGCTCTGGGGGTGCAGGGCAGGGAGCAGCCTGTGGAGCTCAGGCCAGGGCCCAGCTGAGCTCTTGACCCTTGTGTTCAGATCACAAAGAAGAAGGTTTCCCACAAGCCAACTTATGAGAGCATGAGGCAGAGCTTGGAGGCCATGAGGGCTCACAGCCTGAGCAACGGAGTCTCTGACATCTGCATGCCCAGGTGAGGGCCTGCAGGGGAGGGCTCAGAGCCACAGGAGGGTTGGGGAGGGTTGGGCTGGGAGGGAGCTCAGAGCTCATCCAGCTCCAGCCCTGGGCAGGGGCAGCTCCCTCCAGCACAGGCTGCTCCAGGCCTCATCCAGCCTGGCCCTGAGCACCTCCAGGGAGGTGGTTGCCCTTCCCTGGATCCTCTCCAGCACCTCAATACCCTGCTAGTGAGGGGCCCAGTCCTGCCCTCAGTGTGGAAGGTGCTGGTCCTGGTGAGCTGCTTAGTGCCACACAGAGCTGCAGCTGCCTGAGGCCTGGGCTGCTGGAGGCAGGCTGCAGGAGAGGCTCTGACAGCTGCTCTGGTGTCTCCCTTCCCAGGATTGGATGTGGACTCGATGGCCTGGAGTGGAGCAAAGTCTCAGCCATCCTTGGGGAGGTGTTTGGGGGCACAGACATCAACATCACAGTGTACACCCTGTGAGCAGGGGGCTGGCACTGCCCTGCTGCCAGCAGTGCAGCCCTGGGAAGCATGGGAGAGCTGCAGGCTGAGCAGCTCAGGAAGCCTGGGAGGGAGGCAGGAGAGGGGAGGCAGGAGAGCTGTGGCAGCCCTCAGGGCCCCCAGCAAGCCAGCAGATGTCACTGCTGCCCCACCAGCAGTGCCTGCTCCAGGGCTGCCTGCTCCAGGGCTGCCTGCTCCAGAGCTGCCTGCTCCAGGGCTGCCTGCTCCCTGCTCCAGAGCTGCCTGCTCCACAGCTCCCTGCTCCAGAGCTGCCTGCTCCACTGCTTCCTGCTCCACAGCTCCTGCTCCAGGGCTGCCTGCTCCAGGGCTGCCTGCTCCCTGCTCCAGAGCTGCCTGCTCCAGAGCTGCCTGCTCCAGAGCTGCCTGCTCCAGAGCTCCTGCTCCACAGCTGCCTGCTCCAGGGCTCCCTGCTCCAGAGCTCCTGCTCCATTGCTGCCTGCTCCAGAGCTCCTGCTCCATTGCTCCCTGCTGGCTGGAGCTGGAGCTGGAGCTGCCTGCTGCTTGGCTCTGCTGCCCTCTGCCTGGGGCTGCTGCTGCTCTGCTGCCCTGCAGCCTGGCCTGCCTCAGTCCTGCACTGCTCACCTCTGGCCTGCACTCTGCTGCCTCTGCTCCTCCCGGGGTTCAGGCTCCCTGCTCTGGGCAGCAGTGCAGTGTTCTGCTGGGACATTGCCCTCCCTGCCCCCCGGGGGTGCTGAGCTTGGCACAGCTGTGCAGGGCCAGAGCTGGGCTGGGGATGCTGCAGGGGCCTCACAACACCTTGGGCTGCACTCTGCAGCAGGGGCTTGGTCTGGGGCTGCACAGAGGGCCTGGCCAAGGGGCTGGGTGAGCTCAGGGGCAGGGTTTGGGGCTGCCATGGCTCTGCTGTGCTGGGCCTGCAGCTCAGCTGGGGGCACCAGCAGCAGAGGCAATCAGTGGCAGCTCCTGGGGTCCTGGCAGACACTTGAGGTGTGCAGGGCTGGCTCCACAGCTGCCACCCTCTCCCCTCCCCCTCATTCCCTTGCTGCTCTTTTCCACCCTCCCTTCACCCCAGATGCTTTTGCCCTCTCACTGAGTGCCCAGAGCAGTGCTGCTGTCTTGGGGGAGCTGGAGGAGGGGGCAGAGGGAAGCCTGTGGCCCACTGCTGGTTGCTGCTCAGGGCTGGAGTGGTTTCTGCTGTGGGTTCCTCTCTCTTGAGGTCTCTCTGATCTGCAAATCCTCTTTGTGCCTTCAAGAGCTTCAGCACTGCTGCTCTCCTGTCCCCTGGCTGCCTCCTGTCCCCTGGGCTTTGGGGGTGGCCAAGTGCACCACTGGCAGAGAAATAAACTTGGTGAGGCCAAAAGGAGCTCTCAGGAGTGGCCTGGCTGGGTGCAGGGGGGGTTGGGAGGCCCTCTGGGAAAGGGCCTTGGGGGTGTTGGGTGCTGAGCAGCTCCCCAGGGGCCAGCAGTGCCCTGTGGGCAGCAGAGGGGACTCTGCCCCTTGGCTCTCTCTGCTGAGACCTCCCCTCCAGCCCTGCCTCCAGCTCTGCTGTCCCCAGCAGGAGAAGGACTCAGAGCTGTGGAGAGAGGCCAGAGGAGGCCACAGATGCTCCAAGGGCTGGAGCAGCTCTGCTGGGAGGGGGCTGGGGCTGTGCAGCCTGGAGAGGACTCCAGGGGGACCTTGCTGAAGGGATCCTGCAGGAAGGCTGCAGAGGGCCCTGCTGAGGGTGGCTGCAGCCAGGCCAGGGGGCAAGGGGTAGAGGCTGAAGGATGTGAGCTGAGAGGAGGCTGGGGCAGGGGGGGTTGGGCTCTTCTCCAAGGGACAGAGCAAGAGGCAGTGGCCTCAGGCTGCAGCAGGGGAGGCTGAGGTTGGGCAGCAGTAGAAACTTCTTCCCTGAGAGGGTTCTCCCAGCCTGGCCCAGGCTGCCCAGGGGGTGGCAGAGTCCTCCCTGGAGGGGTTTCAAAGGCACAGAGCTGTGGTGCTGAGGGCCTTGGCTCAGCCCCAGCCTGGGCAGAGCCAGAGGAGGGTTGGGCTGGGGGAGCTCCAAGGCTCTGCCAACCCAAGCACTTCACTTCAGGGCTTCTGAGGTCTGCCCCTGCCCTCTCCCTGCCTCCCCCTCTGGGGTGCTTGAGGCATGTCCTGGCTCCCTTCTGCTCCCCCTGCCCTGGAGCCACCAAGGGCTCATCCCTGCCTGGCCCAGGCCGTGGCAGCTGGGCTGAGGAGCCCTGGCAGAGAGGCAGCAATGAGCACTGCTGGAGCCTTTCCCCCTTCACTTCCACTTTTATTTCCCTTTGCTCTTCCCAGTGCCCCTCCCAGGCCCTGCTCAGGGGCAGAGGGTGTCTGAGGGCTCTGAAACCAAGCTCCTAAGGCTCCCCTCATGGTTTGGGCCAGAGCTCAGCCCCAGTCTGGATCAGCTCTGAGGAGGGTGGAGGAGGGAAACCTTTGGGGGTTTGCTTTCATCCTCTCAGTCTCTTTCTTTCCCCCTCCTCTGCTTCCTAAGCACTCTCAGCTAGCTGGCAGCTCCCTTCTGAAGCCTTCCCACCCAGTGGTGCCAGCAGGTGAGGCCTGCAGCCCTGCCTGCAGCTCCTTCAGCTTCAGCCACACAGCATGGTGCCAGCAGGCCAGGGGGGAAGGGTTGGGAGCTGGAGCAGAGCAGGGGCAGGCTGGAGCTGGGGGAGAAGCTCTTCAGTACCAGGCTGGGGAGGCTCTGGCCCAGGCTGCCCAGGGGGCTGTGGCTGCCCCCTGCCTGGGGCTGTGCAGGGCCAGGCTGGGTGAGACCCTGAGCAGCAGCCTGGGCTGGTGGGAGGAGAGTTCCCTGAGCTCCCCTCCAGCCTGAGCCATGCTGTGGTGCTGTGATCAGAGCTGGGCAGGGACCACTTCCACCCCCTGGGACCTTCCTTCCCACCAGCAGAGGCAGCAGGGGCTGGCCTGGGGCAGGGGAGGAACAAAAGAAACCAAACCACTCCCAGAGGACACAGTCTGTGCTGTCCATGTATTTGCAGGCCAGCAGGGCTGAGTCTTCCACCAGCTGGTTATTGCCTCCTGCTGGGAGCAGAGCTCTGGGCAGCAGCAGTGCCCCAGGAGTGGGAGGCTGTTAACCTCCCCAGAGATCAGCTCTGAACTGGCCCTGAGGAGGGAGAGAGAGAGAGGAGTTAGGAGCTGTAAAAGCCTTCCTGTTCCTGCCCTGGATGAGTGACCTCAGTGCCCCTGGCAGCAGCTCTGGGCCTTCCCTTCCTGTTTCCCCAGGGCAGGCTTTGGGGGGTGGGAGGGATCCCCTCTCCCCACCTCCCTCTTGCTGTTTCCTTCCATCCTCAACATCAGAGAGCCACAGAGGGGCTCAGGCTGGAAGGGAGCTCAGAGCTCATCCCCTCCAACCTCCCCACCAGGGACAGCTCTCAGCTGGGCCTCATCCAGCCTGGCCCTGAGCACCCCCAGGCAGGAGGCAGCCACAGCCTCCCTGGGCAGCCTGGGCCAGAGGCTCAGCAGCCTCCTGCTGAAGAACTTCTTCCTCAGCTCCACTCTGACCCTGCTCTGCCTCAGCTCCAAACCCTTCCCCTGGGCCTGGCTCAGAGCTCCTCAGCAGAAGTCTCTCTGCAGCCTCCCTGGAGGCTCCCCTGAGGTCCTGGCAGCAGCTCTGAGGCGCCCCTGGAGCCTTCTCTGGGTGTGTGGGGAGCAAGGAGCTGCTCCTGCTGCCCTCCTTTATTGCTGGGAGGTTTAAGGAGAGGATAAAAGAGCTCAGGATCCCTCCTGTGGAGGACCCTCAGAGCCTTGCTGCCTCTCCCCCCGTGGAGGGTCCTGCCTGAGGTTACTTGCAGCGCTGAGGTCCAGGCAAGCCCAGCCGGGGCGGGGGGAAGGCAGCAGCAGCCCCGAAGTGCCCGAGGGGAAGGCAGGAGCCTGCCCGGCGGCGGCAGGGGCCAGGGCAGCCCTCACTCACGGGAGCCTCACTGCAGGATCTCCGCCAGCTTCTCCTCGTAGTAGTTGAAGTTCTCCTGGATGTCCTCCCAGGGCACGAAGGCTTTGGCTTCCTCCCCTTCCTCCTGCTCCACGAAGTGCTGCCAGACGTACTCGAAGTCTTGAGGCTTCATGATGCGCAGCTTGCAGCCGGCAGCCTTCATCCTCTGGAGGGCCGCCCGCACCTCGGGCTCCTCCCACATGAAGAGCCTCCCGACCAGGATGCTGAGCCGCAGGTTGCTGCTGCGCCGCAGGGTCTCCGCGATGCGGTCGGCGCAGGCCACGCAGGGGCTGGAGGACACGTACCAGGTCACCTGGTAGCGCAGGCTGGGCTCGCAGCGGGGCAGGATGCTGCTGAAGAAGGCCATCTCGGCGTGCGCCGCGGCGTGCTCGTCCTCCAGGTAGCCCCGGGAGGTGGCCGACTCCTTGCCCTGGGTCTCCAGCACGTAGCACAGGAAGGTTTTGTTCCGGCCCGAGCTGTACTCCACGTTCCGGAACTGGAACTTGAAGAATATGGCTGGGAGGCGCTCCCTGGGGGGCGGAGAGGCAGCTCAGGGGCGGGCAGGAAGGCTCCGGGCGCTGGGCTGGTCCCTGGGCTTGGGCAAGGGGCTGCGCCGCTGGGGGTTGCTGCCCCAGGGGTTCAGAGCGGCTGCCGTTGGGGGGAGGATGCAGATCCCTCCTCCAGCCTGGCCCTGAACAGCCCCAGGCAGGAGGCAGCCCCAGGCAGGAGGCAGCCTCAGCCTCCCCGGGCAGCCTGGGCCAGAGGCTCAGCAGCCTCCTGCTGAAGAACTTCTTCCTCAGCTCCACTCTGACCCTGCTCTGCCCCAGCTCCAAACCCTTCCCCCTGGGCCTGGGCCTGGCTCAGGCACCCTGCTGAAAAGTTCCTCTGCAGCCTTCCTGCAGGATCCCTTCAGGTACTGGCAGCAGCTCAGGACCCTGGCCTGAGCTTTGCACCCAAGCAGCTGGAGGGAGTAGCTGGGCTGGGTTCAGAGGCTGGGAGCTCTGCTGGGCTGGGTTCAGAGGCTGGGAGCTCTGCTGGGCTGGGTTCAGAGGCTGGGAGCTCTGCTGGGCTGGGTTTAGGGGCTGGGAGCTCTGCTGGGCTGGGTTTAGGGGCTGGGAGCTCTGCTGGGCTGGGTTTAGGGGCTGGGAGCTCTGCTGGGCTGGGTTCAGGGGCTAGGAGCACTGCTGGGCTGGGTTTAGGGGCTGGGAGCTCTGCTGGGCTGGGTTCAGAGGCTGGGAGCTCTGCTGGGCTGGGTTCAGGGGCTGGGAGCTCTGCTGGGCTGGGTTTAGGGGCTGGGAGCTCTGCTGGGCTGGGTTCAGAGGCTGGGAGAGCTGCTGGGCTGGGTTCAGAGGCTGGGTTTAGAGGCTGGGAGCTCTGCTGGGCTGGGTTCAGAGGCTGGGAGCTCTGCTGGGCTGGGTTTAGGGGCTGGGAGCGCTGCTGGGCTGGGTTCAGAGGCTGGGAGCTCTGCTGGGCTGGGTTTAGGGGCTGGGAGTTCTGCTGGGCTGGGTTCAGAGGGAGAGCAGAGAGAGGAAGGACAGAGAGCCTCTTGCTTTGAGGGGCTCAGTGATGTCTTTCTAGCTGCAGCTGTCAGTTGTGTCTGGCAGGGTTCAGCTTCTAGCAGATCCTTTACAGCTTTCCCTTGCCAGGGGCCAGGCCCAGTGGAGCCCCAGGAGCTCCTCTCTGCCTTGCTGCCTGTTGCTTTGGTGCCTTGCTGCAGGCTTGGCTGTCTGGAAGGCTCCAGCTGGGGGTGTGGAGCTCTTGGAACTGGGGCTTTAAGAGGCTGCCCCTCAGGCCCATAAAGCAAATCAGCCACAGCAGAGAGACCTTTCCTAACCCACAGACAGAGAAACCTTCAGCCAAGAGCCATTGATCAGGGCCAGGAATCAATACTCAGTGCTCATCAGGGGCAGCACCTTCCAGCCCCACATGAGCAGGCAGTGGGACTGCTTGCCCTGGGAGGGAATCAATCAGCACTGCAGAAAGAGCTCTGCCTGGATCCCTGCCTCCCTCCCTCCCTGCCTGCCTGTGGGAATCCTTCCTCTGGAAGGCTCAGGGAAGGTTTTCACAGCAAGCAAAGCCACAGCACAGGATCCCAGCCTGGCAGTGGCTGGAAGGGACCTCCAGAGAGCATCCAGTCCAAGCCCCCTGCCAGAGCAGGAGCAGCCAGGGCAGGGCACCCAGGGACACATCCAGGTGGGGGTTGAGGCTCTCCAGGGCAGGAGGCTCCACAGCCTCCCTGGGCAGCCTGCTCCAGGCTCCTCCCTCCCAGGGGGAAAGTTCCTGCTGCTGCTGCTGTGCCTGCAGCCTTTCAGAGCCCTCAGCAGTGCCCTGCTCTGGACTTGTGGCCATGCCCAGCTCACCCCCAGCCCTCACCTCGCAGCTGGAGCTCTTACCCTGCCACAATCTCGAACGGGGGCAGATCCTCCCTCTTCACCTTCTTCTTCTTCTTCTCCTCCCCCTCCTCGGCGTTCTCTGCTTCCCCGTTCTGGCTGTTGCTGGGCTCCTCCTGCTTCTCTGCCATCTTCTTGGCTCCAGGGGTGTTAGGTTATGGCCTCTGGGGAAAAGAAAGAGCGATTTCTGAGAGCCCCGAGGGAGAGGAGGGAGCAGAGGGAGGAGGGAAGGACCGGAGCTGGGAGTTCCTGCGGGAGGCACAGTTGTCAGGAGCTAAATATGGAACGGGGCTGGGGGCAGGGTGGCTCAGGGTGGCTCAGGGCTCTCGGATGTCTCCTCTGCCCCTCGCTTCCTCCGGGGCTTTTTCACCAATCCCTCTGGCTCCCCTTTTAATTTCAAACGAAGTGACGACTGCTGTGGGCGGGCTGGGGCCGGGCCGGGGCCGGGCCGGGGACCCCTGCAGCAGGAGCTGCTCATCCAGCAGCCTGACACATAGCTGGCAAGCTGCGGGGCTGGCAGCCTCGCTGCCGACCTCCTGCTGCCAGCTGATGACACTGCTGACCTTGAGGGACCAGGGCTCTGCTTCAGGCAGGAGGGGAAAGGGGCAGCCCTCCCTTGGGCTGCTGCTGCAGCCCCCAGGGGCGCAGGGGTCCTGCTTTGCCTTGCCCCCTGCTCAGCCAGGCAGCAGGAGGAGCTGCCAGCAGGATGTGGCTGCAGAGGAAAGGTTCAGCTCTGTCTGGTTGAGTGCTTGGTCTGCTCTTGACCCTGCTGTGAGGAGGATACATGCTCAGGAGACTCCCAGGAGCTGTGGAGCTCTGCTTCCAGCCACACTCAGTCTGCAGGGCCCACAGAGTGGGTTGGAAGGGACCTTCAAGATCATCCAGTGCCAGCCCCTGCCACGGGCAGGGACAGCTCCAGCAGCCCAGGCTGCCCAGGGCCTCATCCAGCCTGCCCTGAGCAGCTCCAGGGAGGAGGCAGCCACAGCCTCCCTGGGCAGCCTGTGCCAGAGGCTCCCCAGCCTCATCTAAAGAGTTTCCTCCTGATCTCCAGTCTCAGTCTGACCTCTCCCAGCTCCGTTCCTGCCCCTCAGTTCTGCTGCACTCAGCTCTGCAGAGGCCTCAGAGGGATCTGCACTGCCCCAGAGTCAGCTCCATGGAGGCCACTGTGCAGATCCTCCCTCTGGCTGCTCCCTGACTGGCCCCAGCCTGAGCCTTGCTGTGCTCCAAGGTCCTCTGTGGCTCTTCCTCACCCACATCACTGACCCACAGTCGCTGGGGGGACACACAGAGCCTCTCCCCACTCCCCTCCCCCCTTCCCCCTGCCCTCTGTTTGCTGGTGATGGGAAGTTGTTTATCTGCCATCTGACACAGCTGGCACCAGGACTGTTGTGCCAACAGCTCCTCAGGGCTTTGCTGAGTGGCAAGCCATGGAAAGTGCCTCTGCAGGACATCCTATCCCTGGGACACACTCCTTCCATTCTCATGGTGCAGACTTTGATTCATTTTAAGCTTGAATTACCCCCGGGGGGGCAGGGCTGGTGCTGTCCCCCCTGCGTGGCAACGATGCTCAAATTCCAGCTCCCCTCACCTCTGACATTTCAGGCAGGGGGCTTTGGGGGGTGGGAATCCTCTCTGAACCACTGCCAGCTTGGTCCCGCCTTACCCTTCCCCTCTGGAGCAGCCTTTCAGCCCCCCCGACCCACTCCCCTGCCTCTGTGGCAGCTCCGGGTGGCTGCACTGCATCCCTGCAGCCGTCGGCTCCCGGCGGCCCCTCCGCAGGACTCGGGGCTGAGCGCTAATCTAATCTGAGGAATGCGGCTCGGAGACTCTCGCTCTCCCCAGCGCTGCCCCAGCTGCTCTCCCAGCTCCATCTAGGGCAAAGCACCAAGCGGTGCCCAGCCTCCCCCCGCGGCGCCCACCTGCGCCAGCAGCATGAAAGGAGAGCAGGGAGCTGCTGCCAGCCTGAGAGCTGAGCCCCGGAAACCTGCCGGGCGCTGCCGGGGCGGCTGGAAGCGACCCTGGCTCCCCCCAGCCGCTCCCAGTGCGGGGCCCTGGGGCTGCAGCCAGCCGGGGAAACGCTTTTGCCATCAGCCGGTTCGGAGCAGGAGCTGGAGGGTGGCAGCTGAGGGGTGCCAGGGAGCAGGGAGCTGAGGGGTGCCAGGGATGTGGGTGCTGAGAGGTGCCAGGGATGTGGGTGCTGAGGGGTGCCAGGGATGTGGGTGTCAGGGATGTGGGTGCCAGGGATGTGGGTGCTGAGAGGTGCCAGGGATGTGGGTGCCAGGGATGTGGGTGCCAGGGATGTGGGTGCTGAGGGGTGCCAGGGATGTGGGTGCTGAGGGGTGCCAGGGATGTGGGTGCCAGGGATGTGGGTGCCAGGGATGTGGGTGCTGAGGGGTGCCAGGGATGTGGGTGCCAGGGATGTGGGTGCCAGGGATGTGGGTGCTGAGAGGTGCCAGGGATGTGGGTGCCAGGGATGTGGGAGCTGAGGGGTGCCAGGGATGTGGGTGCTGAGGGGTGCCAGGAATGTGGGTGCCAGGGATGTGGGAGCTGAGGGGTGCCAGGGATGTGGGTGCCAGGGATGTGGGTGCTGAGGGGTGCTGAAGGGTGCCAGGGATGTGGCTCCCCCCACAGAAGAGCCCCCCAGGGCAGCTGCCTCAACGGCAATCAGCCATCCAGCCTTTTGCTGAGGTTCCACTGCACCCTGGCCTCTCCTCACTGCTTTCATGGAGTCTTCAGCTGCCTGAAGCCTGCTCTGCTCCAAGCCCTGGGCAGCAGGGAGGAGGCACAAGAGAGCACCCACCCCACCCCCACCCCCCCAAGCCTCACAGTGGAAGGAGCCTCAGCCCAGTGCCACCCAGGGCAAGGGCTGAGCCATGCCCAAGTCCAGCAGGGCCCTGTGGCCTCTGCCCATTCCCAGCCCCCTGGCTGCAGGCTCTTCCCCCCCAGATGGGAATCCTCTGCCAGGGGGAGCACAGCCCTGCCCTGCACAGCTTGGCCCCTGGGCAGCTCCAGCTCAGTGGCACAAACCCAAGCTGTGGTTTCCCCCCCAAGCCTGCTCTCCACCCCCTGGCAGATGTGTCCTGCAACATCTGGCAGTGCCTCCCCCTCTGTGCTGGGTCCCCAGGGCCAGGATGCCTGAGCAGAGCTGGGTGAAGCTCAGGGGAGGAGCAGAGCTTGGGGACAGCAATGAGCAGCAAGGACTGAAGGGCAAAGGAGGCTGCTGGCAGGACCAGGCTGAGATGCCAGCCCTGGGAGATGCCAGCCCCTGGGAGATGCCAGCCCCTGGGAGAAGCTCTCTGCCTGTTCTGGGCTGCTGGATATTGAGGCCTGATCCTGCACCCTCCAAGGCCACAACAGTTTCCCTGCTGGCCTCAGAGGCACCTCTGGACACCCCCCTGAGCTGTTCTTCCCCAGCTGGGGTGGATGCCCCCCAGAGAGAGCAGTGCACTCCCTCCAGCTGGCTCCCACCTGCTGCTCCTCTGGTTGCAGCAGGAGTTCCTTACCTGAGGCCAGAATGGTTCCTTCCTTCCCTGATCACAAGGCTGCAGCAGAGGAGACCTGGCTGGGAAGGCCTTGCCAGGAGCACTCCCAGGCTGGAGGAACATTCTTGGATGGATGCAAGAAGTGAAACAAGAGCCTGGCTGTGTGAGTCACAGCTCAGCCCTGCTCTCTATGCCAGGGGACAGCTGGTGGCACAAACCAGCTCCCTGGATACCCTGGCTGGCAGCAGTCCCCAGCCTGCTTTTCCCAGCTGTAGCTACCCTGAGAGACAAATAAATAAACCCTGGCAGGGATGTGCAGGAGCAGCTCCCCTGCCCCCAGCTCCTCCCCTGCCCCTCTGCTCCTGCTGCAGGACCACGGTGCCAGGCTGGGAGAGAAGGGGCAGGAGAAAAGCTGTGCAGAGATTCCTCCACCTGCAGGGGGAAATGGGGAGGAGGAGCAGGAGCAGGAGAGGTAATTCATGCAGCTGATCAAATAGCCCAGACCCCCAGCATGGAGAGCTTGGGAGGGACCTCTGGAGCTCACCCAGGTCCAAGCCCCTGCTCCAGCAGGGCAGCCACACAGCTTGCCCAGGGGCACAGTGCCCAGGGGGGTTGGAAGCTCTGCACCAGGACACTCCACAACCTCTCTGGGCAGCCTGCCCCAGGCTCCAGCAGCCTCACACCAGAGAAGTTTCTCCTCCTGTTCAGGTGGAGCCTCCTGGGGTCCAGTTTGTGCTCAGTGCCCCTTGTGCTGTCCCTGGGCACCACTGAGCAGAGTCTGGCCCCAGCCTCTTGCCCCCCACAGCTCCTTTAGCTCTTGCTGAGCATTGCTCAGCTCCCCTCTGGGGCTGCTCCTCTCCAGGCTCTCAGCCCCAGGGCTCTCAGCCTCTGCTCCTCCCAGAGCTGCTCCAGGCCCTCAGCAGCTCTGCAGCCTCCCCTGGGCTCTCTCCAGCAGTTCTCTGTCTCTGGAACTGGGGAAGCCCAGAACTGGGCTCCAGATGTGGCCTCACCAGGGCAGAGGTGGAGGAGAACCTCCCTGTACCTCTTTGTGCCCCCCAGGAGACCACTGTGGCCTTCTGCCTGCAGCCAGCTGTTGGGTTTGGAGATGCTGTTGGGAGGCTGCAGGTTTGCAGCAGCTCTCCTGCCCCTTGCCAGTGGGAGGTGGTGTCAGGGGCAAGCTCCCCCTGCCCCAGAGCAGAGGTCCCCGGCAGGCTTGGCTCCATCCCTGCTGCCTTCGGCAGGTGGCTCTGCTGGGCTCTGCTGGGCTCTGCTCCGGGCTGCCTGCGGAGGGCAGGGCACAGCCGGCTCCAGGCTCCCGAAGTCATCCTTAGCTCCACGGAGCGAATCTCCAGCCCTGGTCTTAGCTTCCTTCTCTTTTCCAGGCAGAGATCATTTGCAGCCTCCTGTCCTGGGGCAGGTGGCTCCCTGGCAGGCACAGCCAGGGCATCCCTGGAAAGGAGCTCAGTGGAAACTTAGTGCTTTGTGGAGCCCTGAAAGATTGGAGTGTGGGTCAGCTCAGCCTGGTGCTGCTCCTGCCCACAGCCCCCCAGGGGCCTCTGCTCATGCAGAGAGCCTGCAGCAGCCCCCTGCCAGCAGCAGCCCCCTGCCAGCAGCAGCAGCTCTGTGGCCTGCAGCAGCAGCTCTGTGTCCTGCAGCAGTGGATGGGATCAGGCTCCAGCACATGGTCTGTGGCCAGGGGCTTGGAAAGGAATCACAAATCTCAGCTGCTGGGGGTTGCTGCTCCTGGCCCCAGCTCCAGCCAGGCTCAGCACCCAGTTCCAGCCAGGCTCAGCACCCAGCTCTGCTGCTGACACAAGCTGCACCTGGGAGCACTCAGCATCTCCCCAGGCCAGGCTTGGTGTGGCCCAGGAAGGGCCCCAGAGAATTTGCTTCCTTACCTTGCTGCTGGGGGGCAGGAGGAGCCTCTGGCGGGGATGCATCCCCAGGGAGTCTCTGCTGTGCAGGGGCTGATGGAACCCTTGGGACTGAATTCCACCCAGCCCTCCCCTGGCTGCTGGAGCCCTGCAGAGCCTCCCTGCTGCTCCACTTCTCTCTGGAGCCAGAGCACAGACCATGGAGCCCAGACAGAATCCCATCAGACCCCCAGAGCACCAGGCTGGAGCAGAGCCCAGGGATCCCCTGGCCCAGCCTGTCAGGGTCCTGGATGGATCCTCTAAGCTCCTGCACACCCAGGCCCTCTGGGACTGCTTTGCCCTCCCAGCACAAGAGGCTTGGCTTTATTAAAAGCAAATACAATTTATTTTACAGCCCCAGCTAAGCCCTCCCCACCCCCACCCCAGTCTGCCCAACCCCCCCCTCCTCTCCAGCCAGCTCCAGGGAGCTCCTCTGACCACTTCCCATCACATCAATTGCTTCTGTCAATTAAAGCTTGCAGTGGAGGCTCTCTGGAGGCAGCAGGAGCCGAGGCTGAGGTCTGCCAGAGGCAAAGGCCAGCGCCAAGGGTGGCCAAGGGCTTGTCCATGGACCCCTGGAGGCTGATTCTGCCGTGGCTTGGGGTCCCCTCTCCCTGGAGCTGCTGGAAACTTCCCTGAGTAAGGAAATTCAGGACTGGAAAGGCTCTGGGGTGGGAGCCCTCTGCCTGGCACAGGCTTGGCACAGCCTTGGGGTTTGCCAATGATAATTGCAGCTTTCGAGGCAGGGAGAGCAACTTCTTCCACCTGGCAAAGGCTCTCAGCCCCCTCCCCCTGAGGGGTGATGCTCAAAGGCTCTGCTGGCAGCTCTCTGATGAGGAAGAGCACACAGCAGAGGTGCAGGAGAGAAGTTTCCTCTGGGGAGCAGCATTTGCATTCTGATCATTGCTGCTTTGTCTCGGAGCATGAAGCCCAAGCAGTGAGGTGCCACAAACAGAAGGCAGAGCACCCAGGCTGCTCCCCCCAGCAGCAGAGTGCTGCTTGCTCAGGAGCTGGCAGACCAAAAGTAGAAGCACAGGGCAGGAGACAGAGGGAAAGGAGGCAACAGCACAGAGCAAAGCAAACCTCAGTGGCTGTGCCTGAGCAGAGGCCACTTGTGCTGGGTGCCAGCAGAGGGGCTGGGGCTCAGCCCCTGTGGGAGCAAGCTCTGCTGGCTGGGGGAAGGGCAGCAGCCTGGGGGGGGCTGCTGGAATCTGAGCTGGCAGCACCGAGGTCACCAGGCAGCGGCAGCCCCCAGCAGTGCTGCAGGGAACAGCTCCCAGGGGCAGGCTGAGGGCAGTGGAGAGGAGCAGACAGGGAGCGCGGTGCTGCCCTTGCTGCGGCACAGCCACCACGAGGGTGGGAGGAGGAGGAGGAGGAGGAGGCAGGCTCTGTCCCAGGGGGAACCCCAGACTGTTAGAGCTGGGCTGACAACAGCACGGCTGAGTTTCACCAGGTGCCTGCTGCTCACTCACTCTTGGGGGGTGGCTGCTGGGGGTTGTCCCTCCAGAGGCGAACGGTCAGGCAGGAGGCCAGGCCCAGCCAGCAGAGCTGGGGCAGCAGCAGCAGCGCTGCCACCTTGTTGATGCGGTACCAGGAGCAGGCTGTGCCGATGGCCAGGCAGTCCAGGCACAGGATGTCCAGCAGGGCCTGGGGCAGAGCGCAGACAGTGACCCTGCTGCCCCCTCTGCCAGCCTGCGCCGTGCCCAGAGCCTGCTGCCCGCTCGATAAGCTGCTGCCAGCCCGCGGCCCCCCGGGGGTGCCCCCCACCTGCCCAGGGTGTGCCCCCCACAGGGGCTTATCTCCCACCCTGGAGCCTTAACTGGGAGGTGCAGCAGCAGCCCTGCTGGGTGCCTGCTCTCCCACCCTGCCCTGCCCAGGGCAGCTATCTGCAGGGCAAGAGCAGGCTGAGGCGTGGGGGGACTGATACCATGGTCTGCAGCAGGTGCAGGCTGAACCCCCCCCGAGCAAGAGCTCTTCTTGCAGCTCTCTTTCCCATTGCATGATGCCAGTTAGCAAAGCTCCCCACACCCCAGCACCCCCCCGGCAGGGCCAGCAGCAAGCAGCCTGCAGGTGCCCAGGGCCCTTACCAGCTTCAGGCTGTGTGCTCCGAAGAACAAGGGAGGCCAGGCCCAGTTCAAGGCCAGCTGAGCCCCATAGAGGCCAAGAGGGACAATGGCTTTGCTGCCACAGCCTCCCAGGTCGTTCCAGATGAGGTAGGAGGCGTAGCTGTGGAGAGGGAGGCACATGGGTGCTGTACAATGACCACAGACAGAGCCTTGCCCTGCAGGGCTGCCTCGCACCAGGGGCTTGCAGCACAGCTCTCAGCCCCAGCTCCTGCCTCACTCCTGTGCACTGCATGCTCCTGACAGCCAAGGGATCATGGAGTGGAAGAGACCTCTGCAGAGCATCCAGGCCAAGCCCCCTGCCAGGGCAGGGCACACAGGAGCACAGCCAGGTGGGGCTGGAAAGCCTCCAGGGAAGGAGACTCCACAGCCCCTCTGGGCAGCCTGCTCCAGGGCTCAGAGGTGAGAAGGGCACAGGAGGGGCAGAGCAGGAGCTGGAGCAGGGCAGGCTTAGGTTGGACATCAGGAAGAAGTTCTTCAGTACAAGGCAGGGCAGACACTGGCACAGGCTGCCCAGGGAGGCTGTGGCTGCCTCCTCCCTGGAGGTGTTCCAGGCCAGGCTGGATGAGACCTTGGGCAGCCTGGGCTGCTGGGAGCTGTCCCCACGGCAGGGGCTTGGAGCTGGATGAGCTTTGAGATCCCTTCCAACCCACTGGGTGCCTTCTCCTCTGTGCATCAGGTGCAGGAGGGTGAAAGAGGCAGCAGGGCCCAGAACTTACCCCATGCCAGTGTAGAGGACAGCCCAGGCTAGAGGGAACAGCCTGGGGGGTGGACACCAGGAAGGTTTCTTCAGCCTCTGGCACCAGGCAGGGATTTCTCTGCGGCTAATGAACCAAGCCAGGAAGCCTCCGAGGTGAGGCAGGACAGTGAAGGCCACAGTGTAAGCCCACATCCTCCCCTGCTGCCCTGGGGTAGCCTCTTGCCTGCTGCAAGGTGAGAGCAAGGTTTGGTTAGCACTTGGAAAGGACTTGAGGCTGGTTGGGTTTTTTCCCCTCCCCTTCTCTACTTTGATCTTTCAAAGCTTCTTCTCTGATTGCCTGAGCTCACCTCAGGCTCTGGAGCAGCAGGCAGGTACTGAGTGCTGTGTGCAGCTCTGCTGCTGCCTGCCAGCTGCCCACCCCCCAGCTCAGCAACCAGGGGAAGGGTCCCTGCCGTGGTTACCTTTCCCCCAGCTAAGTGACTCCCCCCTGCTCTCTGGTGGCCTCTGACAGTGCCCTGGGGCAGGGTCCAGCCAGGGGGTTGTGCTCTGAGCCCTGCCTGCAGCTCCTGCTCTCATTCCTCCTCCCAGGCTCTGCCTCAGCTCCCTCTGCTCTGCAGGCTCCTCTGGGATCCTGTGATTCTGTTCTGAGCAGGAGAGCCCAGAGAGATCCCAGCCAGAAAGCTCTCTCCCTGCTGCCCTCCTCTCCCCTTCCTGTGTGGTTTGATTCCAGGGGAGGTCTATACCAAAACATCCCAGGATGGGTTGGGTTGGAGGGGACCTTACCCAGCTCAAAGCCCCCTGCCGTGGGCAGGGACACCTCCCACCAGCACAGGCTGCCCAAAGCCTCACTCAGCCTGGGCTTAAACCCTCCCAGACATCCACAGCCTCCCGGGCAGCCCCTCCCCTGGCAGCCCCTCCCGGGCAGCCCCTCCCCACCCCGGGAGGGAAGAACTTCTTCCTAATGTGCAACCTAAAGCTCCCCTGCTCTGGTTTCAAACCACTGCCTCTCCTCCTTCGCCGCAGGCCCTCACCAAAAGCCCCTCCCGGGCTCTCCTGCAGCCCCTCCCCAGCCTCAGGGCTCGTTTGCAGGCTTGCTGTGAAGCCTCCCCGCAGCCTGGGCAGGCAGAGGTGGATGCTGCCCTCCGTCAGAGGAGAGCTGAGGCACAGCAGCAGCTTTGCAGCTCGCTCACAGACTTCCCCTGGCACAAAGGGAAGGAAGATTGACTTTCATAATTACATCCTGCTCCCACACGAGGCAGCTGTGATAAGGACAACATCCAGCACTGCATTCTCTGCCCCCTACCTCCCCTGCCATTATCCTCCCCAGGGCTCTGAACCTGCCAGCCTCCTGCCAGCCTCCTGCCCTCCTGCCTTTGCTGCCTGTCCTTCGCATCCGCTGAGGAGCTCCCCCCCGAGCAGCACCGCCCGGGGGGGGGCAGGAGGGGCTGGGCAGGAGCGCAGCAGCTTGGCGCTGCCAGCATCGGCACCGGAGCAGAGCACCGCGGGCAGGGAGGAGGCGCAGCGGGGCGGGCAGGGAGCAGCAGGCGCAGGCAGCGCGCAGGTAGCGCGCAGGCAGCGCGCAGGCAGTTCCCCTGCGCTCCCAGCGCCGCCCGGAGCGGCCGGGAGCCCGAGCAAGGCTCTGCCCCGCACCGCCAGCGCTGCTGACTCGCAATCAAGGCTTTGCTGTCTCCCGTGCTAATTGTTGCCATGATCAGCGCGCTGCGGAGCGTTCGGCTCGGGGAGCAGGAGGCAATTGACACAGCGGCGAGCACCAAACCCCCCAGCCCCCAGCGCCAGCAGAGTTTATGGAGCCCTTAAAGCGTCTGTGGAAGCAGAAAAATCAGCCCAAGGCCGAGGAAAAGAATAGCTGCAGGTCCTGCTGCCGAGGTGTGGGCAGCACCAGCCGAGCTCTGCTCCCCCCAGCGCTGCACAAAGGCTCCAGGGGCTGGGGGCTGCCTCCTCCCAGCTCCTTCGTAGCTGCCAGAGAGAGCTGAGAGGAAGGGAGGGCTGCAAGCCAACGCCGCCCCAGAGCCTTCCCTTGCCTCGCTTTGGCGGGGGGGAGCCGGGGGAGCCTTGCCTTACCTTCCCTTGCTGCCTGGCTCTGCCTTGCCCGGCGGCAGGGCTGGGCCCCCGAGGCTGGCTGCGGCTGTGCTCTGCGCCGCGGGCGCTGGCCGCAGGCTTCACCTAAATAGCAGGGGAGAGGGCTGGGTGTGTGCCGGTGGCCGCAGCAGATTACAGCAGCAGCGCAGCCTGGCAGCGTTAAGAGCTGCAGCGCTGCTTGGGCAGCCCTGGCGAGGCAGGGCCTGGCTTCTGCGCCCGGACCCCGCTGGGATGTGGCACCTGAGGCTCCTGGGGACAGGCTCCCGGCCTGGGGCTGAGAGGGGGCTGCACAGGGCAGGGCAGCTCCTGGCAGGCTGGGAGGGCACTGCTGCTGGGAGAGCCACACTGAAGGTGGGGATTAGAGACCTGGCTTGCTGGAGAAGACCTTTGAGATCATCAAGGCCAGCCACGAACCTGGCACTGCCAGGGCACCACCAGCCCATGGCCCTCAGCACCACATCTCCACAGCTCTGAAACCCCTCCAGGGATGGAGACTCCACCACTGTCCTGGGCAGCACTTGACAACCCTTCTGGGGGTGAAAGTGTTCCTCATGACCCAGCCACAGCTCCCCTGGGGCAGCTTGAGGCTGTTTCCTCCTGTCACTTGTTCTCTGGAAGAGGAGACCAAGCCCCACCTGGCTCCAGCCTCCCTCCAGGGAGCTGCAGAGGGCAAGGAGGTCTCCCTCAGCCTCCTCTTCTCCATGCTGAACCCCCCAGCTCCCTCAGCTGCTCCTCACACAATCTGTGCTCCAGACCTTCCCCAGCTTCTGAGTGTGCCTGCAGGAGCCCTGTGCATGGCACAGGGATGTGAGCTCTGCTGCTTCACTGCACCTGAGGCTCCCTCCCCTGGGTGTGAGCTGAGGGCAGCAGGAGCCCGCAGGAGGCTGTCCCTGCTGTGCCAGTGCCCTGTGCTGCTGAACACCAGCAGCTGGGTTTGGTGGTGCCCTGCACACCGAGCTGTGGCTAAAGCTCCCTGGCAGCCACCTGAATCCCAACTAAAGACATTGCACAAGGCTGAGAGATGCAGGAGGGGGAAAGGGCAGAGATCAATCTCCATCAGCAGGCTGTCTGCAGGGGGTGGGGAGTGACACACTGACTCACCCCAGACACAGGTCACTGCCTGCACTGCCTGCCCAGGGGCAGAATGTGAGAGCTCCTCTGGGATGAGAAGGAAATGAGAAGGGTTGTGGGAGGGGAGAGAAAGGAACAAACCATCCCCAGTGCTGTGCAGAGGCAGGGCTGCAGGCAGCACCCACAGCACCCACAGCACCCTGCCCTTGCAGAGCTGCAGGCAGCACCCACAGCACCCACAGCACCCACAGCACCCACAGCACCCTGCCCTTGCAGGGCTGCAGGCAGCACCCACAGCACCCACAGCACCCACAGCACCCTGCCCTTGCAGGGCTGCAGGCAGCACCCACAGCACCCACAGCACCCACAGCACCCTGCCCTTGCACCTTGGCCCAGAGGTGCAGCACAGCTCCAGCAGACCACTGCCACCTGCATGGTGCCTCCCAGCCCGGGGCTGGCCGTGGCTGGCAGCTTCTCTCCTGTGTGTGGCTGAATGGTTCCCACCCTGGGCCAACATCTTGAGCTCTGCAGCAAAAAGGGAGAGGTGCAGACCTGGAGGGGCCTGGGGAAAGGGGAGGAGATGGAACAGATCTGCCCAGAGTGGATCCCAGCCTGGCTGGCTGCATTGTGTGGGCAGGACCCTGCCTGTGCCCGCAGCCGTGGTGCCCCTCCCTGGGCTGGGGTCTGCAGGTGGGGGGAGGTGTTCCACAGGAGCTGCGAGGGTCTGGCTGAGCCTGCAGGGGAAGCTCTCCCCGTGCCTGGCAGCACTGCAGGGCAGGTTCCGGTTGGCTGTGGCTCTGAGCTGCCTGCCCTCGCTGGGGATGTCCCTGCTGACCTCAGAGGGGGGGACAGGATGAGCTTGGAAGGGCCCTTCCCACCCCAGCCGCTCCCTGGTGCCTCTGTGCTGCTGACAGCTTGGCTGCTGGGGCTTCCCCCGGCACTGCTGCTGGTCAGGAGCAGAGCTGGGGAGGGCTGGTGGCCAGGGCTGCCTGGGAGTGATAAGCAGAGGGCAAAGCCTTGCTCTTATCTGCCCCCAGAGCTCAGCCAGCAGCAGCCCCAACAGACACCTCCCAGCCTGGGGGTGCTGGGGGCAGACTGCTGTGGGGCAGGCAGAGGGCTGCAAGCCCTCAGCCTCTCACAGGATCAGGGGATGCAGTGCTGCAGGGGTGCTCAGCTGCACCTCCCCTGCCAGCACCCCTGCAGCAGGGGGGAGCAGGGCTGGGGGGGAGCAGGAGCCTGCAGCCAGCCCCAGGAGCACCTCAGAGCTGCTCCAAGTGTGCCCAGGATGCAGGGGGCAGAGCTTTGCTGTCTTTCTGGGGCTGCCTTCTCCTCAGCCACCTCAGCCAGCTGCTAAAAACGACTCAGACCTCCCCAGAGAGCTGCCCTGGCAGAGCCCTGCTGCTGGCTGCTGGCTGCTGGCTGCTGGCTGCTGGCTGCTGGCTGCTGGCTGCTGGGGCTGCTTTGCTTTGCAGCTGAGCCATGCTCAGTGCACTGTTGTGGTTTAGCTACAGCTCTGTGCCTGGTCACAAGGTAAGGAGGGCTGTGAAGCATCTCCTGCTGCTGCTGCCCTGGGGCTCAGTGTCAGCTGAGACCTGGAGACCTCATCCAGTTTCAGCCTTCTGACCTTTGGTGCAGGCTCTGCAGAGTGAGTGTAGGACAACCCCACCTAAGCCCCAGGTGTAAATCCCCCCAGAGGAGCAGACCCAGCACATGGCAAATGCCAGGGCACTCCCCTGGACTATTCTGGGGAGCAGGCTGATGGGCAGAGGCGTGGGGCAGGCAGATGAGAGGCTGCCTGGGGAGCCCTGAGCTGCAGCTGGCACTTGCATAAAGGCAGTGCCATGGCCTGGGCTCCCTCAGGGGTTGGTGTAAGTAGCAAATTGGATTTACTGCTTGCTCTGTGCTGAATCAGCTCCTCTCACTCTCATGAGAGAGGTCCTCCCCTCCCAGAGACCCAGCCAAGGGCACTGAGCTACTGCCCTGCTCCCCACAGCCCTCTGCTGATAAGGGGATGTCGAAATGGGACCTTGAGTGCAGACATGGAACTGCTCTGCCACAGCTCTTGGGGTCTGGACAGCCTCCAGCTCTGACCTGACTGCCAGGAGAGCAGAGCCCAGCTCAGATGGGGCAGGATGAGGCTGGGGAGGCTCTGGCCCAGGCTGCCCAGGGAGGCTGTGGCTGCCTCCTGCCTGGAGGTGCTCAGGGCCAGGCTGGATGAGGCCCTGAGCAGCCTGTGCTGCTGGGAGGGTTGGAGCTGGATGAGCTTCGAGGTCCCTTCCAACCCAAAGCATTCTGTGGGCTGGGAATAAGGAACCAGCTGGAGGAGGCTGCAGAGCCCTGGGTGCCAGCTCACAGCCTGGAGGAAGCTCAGTGAGCTGTCTGCTGCCAGCTCTGCCAGCAAGGCTCCCCTGCTGCTGGGGGGCTGTTGCCAGCCCTGGGCTTTTGCTGCTGCAGGTGCTCCCCTCCCAGCAGGGAGATCCAAGCCTGCTGCCTTTGGTTCCCTTGGGTGCAGCCAGCTCCCCTCTGGCACCCCAGGAACCAGCAGCTGTGATGGTGAATGGAGCTGCAGGAGCCCTGGGAGGGAGCCTGCCCCTGCCAGGGCCCTGCCAGCCTGCTGAGCCTGAGCCAGGGGCTGCAGGCTTCACTCCCATGCCACAGGGAGGAAACCTGCCTGGCAGCTAAGGGCTTTTACCTCAAAACTGAAGATGCTGGCCCCAGTGTGGCTGCCCAGCCCCTGCCCAGCCTCCTCCCACAGCCTGCAGCTTAACTGCAGACCCTCCACAGCCACAGCCCCCTGGCTGCTCCTGCCCTGACCCCCTTGGAGGGAGCAAGGCTCTGGTCTCCAACTCCAGCTCTGAGCTTCTGGTGTAAGGAGAGCTCTGACCCAGGGGCCAGAGGCAAGCACTCAGCAGCAGTGCCCTTCATAGGAGGCTGCTCTGGCTGGGGGCAGGACACAGAGTGGATTGCAGGAGCAGGAGGCTCTTTAATTAGAGTCATTCATCTCTGGGTGATGTTTAACCTTCCCTTGCAGAGAGAGGCAGTGGCAGCAGGGCCCAGAGCCTCAGCAGGGCCCAGAGCCTCAGCAGCCTCTCTGGGTGCAGTGCAGCTCAGCCAGGGCCCCAGGGATGCTCTGGGGAGTGCTGGGGATGCTCTGTCCTGCCTGGATCCCACTGCACTGATCCCACAGGACCAGCTGGCAGCTCTGTCATCAGCTATTTGTGGAGCCCAGGAGCCACAGGGTAAATATTTATTTGGATTCCTGGCTGCTTGTGTGGAAAGGCTGAGCCCCCCCTGCCCCTGCAGCAATTTATAGCCAGAGCCAGCAGCTCCTCTCCCCTGCCACAGCTCCCAGACACATTCCCCAGGCTTCATTCTGCAGCTGATGGGCACAGGCTGGGCTCAGACCCTGCAGCTCCCTCTGCTCCCACAGCACCCTGGGCTGCACCTGGGAGCTGCCCAAAGCACCTTGCAGAGGAAGCCCAGGAGCACAACCCTGGGGGGCTTCGGGTGGGAGAGACCTTTCAGCTCATCAGCCCAGCGCTGCCAGGGCACCCCTGAGCCATGGCCTCAGCACCACAACTCCTCTGGGAGATGAATCCAACCCCACC
The DNA here is from genome assembly GCF_026170545.1 of Melanerpes formicivorus. Taxonomy (NCBI): domain Eukaryota; kingdom Metazoa; phylum Chordata; class Aves; order Piciformes; family Picidae; genus Melanerpes; species Melanerpes formicivorus. The sequence goes on from NW_027142398.1 coordinate 4,875,753, forward strand.
TGGCTCCAGGGAGCTCTGCAGGGTGAGGAGGAGCCCAGCTGCTGGCAGGAGCCTCTCAGCACAGCCAGGGGGGAGCTGGCACTGCAAGCCCCACTTTCACTCTCCCAGGTACTGATTACCCCAGCTCAAAGCAAAGGGGTTTAGGTAGAAACAACCTCCCCAGGCCCCACAGGCACAGCTCCTTCCCCACCTCCCTGCTGGGGCTGCTGTGGTCTTCCAGACCCAGGGAATCATTCAGGCTGGAGAAGACCTTGCAGGTCATGGAGCCCAGGCATGAACCATCTCCCTCTGCTCCTCCCCCTGGCAAGAGAAGCTGCGAGCCAAAGGCTTCCCCTCCAGAGTCAGAGCAAAGCTTCCCTGCTCCAGCATGTGCCTGCCCCCTCCTGCCGTGCTGGGGTGGACCTGGGGCTTCCCAGAGGAGGGGAAGCAGCTGAGGCAGTGAGAAAGGCAAGGAGGGGCCAGGGGAGTGTGGGCTGAGTGCAGCTGCAAGCCCCAGCCTCAGGAGCTCCACAGGAGGCTGCCCCCAGCCCCAGCCAGGGCCTTGGGCCAGGGTTTGGCTCACAGCATGGGCAGGGGGCAGGGGGCAGAGGTGCTCCTGGCAAGCAGAGCAGGCAGAGTCCTCCATCCAGAAGGAAAGAGCTGGGAGAGGCTGGGAGTGGAAAAGGCTCTCAGGTGGACTCAGCAGATGAGACCCTTCAGAGCCCTGTGCTGTGCACCCATCACAGCCTCCTGAATGGGACTCCCCTGCCCACCCCCAGCCCCAGGCTTGGACCAGGAGGTTTGTGCCTGGACACCTCCCTGTGCTGCCCCCCCCAGCTCTCCTGGGCTGCACAGGGGAATCCTCCCCCCAGCTGTGGCTACCCCTGGGGCCCTGCTTTGCCCCAGCTGCTCTTGGGGAGGCTGCCCTCTCTCTGCCCTGCTGCCAGAGGCTCTGCTGGGGCTGGGCCATGAAGCTGAGCAATGCTCTGCACTTGAGGGCTGCTGGCCTGGCAGCTGGGGCTGGCTTGCAAGGGGAAGTGCTGGGTGTGGGAGGTGGGAATCCATCCCAAGCAGCACAAGCAAAGCTCTCTGCAGTCTGAGCCTTGGAGGGGAAGGAGAGGACAGAAGCTCCCAAGGTCCTCTGGAAGAGTCCTGCTGGGACCCAACCAAGGCAGGGAAGTGGCCTAGGGGATGGTGAGACACCGAGAGGGCAGCTGGTGGAAAGGAAACCAAACCTCCCCCGGGGCCAGAAGGCTCCATGTGGTGGTGCCCTGCCCCAGGGGAGCCCTCAGGGAATGCCAGGCTGGCACCAGAGGGCCTGGAGCCCGTGAGGGACTCTGCAGCTGCGCTCAGGAGGCGACAGGAGGGTAAATGAAGTTGTGTGGATGGAGGCAGAGCTGAGCTAAAGGGACACCTCAGCTGCTTGGAGCCAGGCAGCACAGCCCCAGCCCCCCAGTGTGGACCACCCCTGGGGGTCTGTGCTGCCCAGCACAGGCAAAGCAAGGAAAGCAGAGACCTGCAGCAGAGGAAGAGTCCAGCAAATACTTTAATGCTTGTCTGTGGAGCAGGGCCCAGGGCAAAGGGGCCGAGGGGGGGACCCCGACCCGGGCAAGAGCTGCAGGGTTTGCTGTGTGTGCAGAGGGCTGTGGGGGGAGAAGGAGCTGCTAAGCCTCTGCAGCTGTGAGGAGCAAGGCTGTGGGGGTGTCCTGCCCAGCTGCTGGGCCAGGACGTGCAGCAAGCAGCTTCAGCTGCAGCAAGGGAGAGGAGCTGAGGGGGCAAGAGCCCACCTGAAGGTGAAGCTCAAGGTGGGAACTGGAGATATGGGGAGGCAACACTGGAGGGGTTTGCAAGCAGCTCAGGGAGCTGCCAGGAGCACCTCTGCCACAGCAGGGCTGCAGGGCTGCTCCCAGGGCCTCCCTCAGTGCCAGCACAGCTGCTGGCACCAGGCAGGGCTGCAGAGCTGCTCCCAGGGCCTCCCTCAGTGCCAGCACAGCTGCTGGCACCAGGCAGGGCTGCAGGGCTGCTCCCAGGGCCTCCCTCAGTGCCAGCACAGCTGCTGGCACCAGGCAGGGCTGCAGGGCTGCTCCCAGGGCCCCCCTCAGTGCCAGCACAGCTGCTGGCACCAGGCAGGGCTGCAGAGCTGCTCCCAGGGCCTCCCTCAGTGCCAGCACAGCTGCTGGCACCAGGCAGGGCTGCAGGGCTGCTCCCAGGGCCTCCCTCAGTGCCAGCACAGCTGCTGGCTCCAGGCAGGGCTGCAGGGCTGCTGGGCTCTCTCCCAGCTTGGCAATCCCCATGCTGCAGAGCTGAGTCTCACTCCTGGGCACTTCTGTGGCAGCACCAAACCCCCTGCTGCAGCCACCGTGGAGAGGCCCCAGAGGGCAGGAGGCTCAGCTGGGTCAGAGCTGTCCCAGGCTGCAGCCCAGAGCTCATTCCCTGCCTCTGAGGTCCCTCCAGGTCCCCCCTGAGCTGTCTGCTCTGGGAGATGTGATGCTGGGGCAGGGGGAGCTGGGCTCAGACAGAGCCAGTCACAGTTTCAAGAGCCACAGAGTCACCTGGGGTGAGAAGCACAGAGCTAAATCCCTGAGCTGGGAGGCTCTCCCTGCTCTGCAGAGGGACTGGGGAGGGGAGTGAGGAGCTTCCCTCCCTCCCTTCCCCCAGAACGCTGCTGGAGCATTAGTCATGAAGGGAACCAGGTCAAGGCACTTCCCCAAGGCACTGTGTCCAGGAGGGGCTGAGCTCTGCTGGCTGGGCAGCTCCCAAACTGCAGCCCTGAGCTGGGGTGTGCCAGCACCATCCTGCCCTGCTGAGCCTGGAAGGCAAGGAGCTGACAGGGGGCTGGGCTGCAGCTCCAGTGCCTCCCCCCTCGAGCAAGGGAGGCCCCAAGGGTGCTGCTGGTCTGCCAGCAGCCAGCTCTGCCCCCAGCAGCAGGGGGAGGGCAGGAAGGTGCCTGCAGCCCCCACTGCTTTGTAGTGTTTGGAGAGCTGCTGCTGCTTCCCTGCTCTGCCACAGGAGCTCATGGAGAGCAGTGGGGCTGCAGCCCAGCCCCTGCATCAGCCTCGGAGAGCTGCAGGTCTCCAGGTTCAGGCTGTGGCAGGGCAGCCTGGCAGTGCTGCCCAGGGGGGGCAGGGCTGTCAGGGGCAGGGGCTGTCAGGAGGCTGTCAGGGGGCTGTCAGGAGGCTGTCAGGGGGCTGTCAGGGGGCAGGGCTGTCAGAGTGTTGCTTTACAACAGGGTCAGGATTCTTCTTCAAGGGAAGGAGGAGGCTCAAGTATTTAAGCTCAGGACCAGAGGGAGGTGAATGCCAGCCCCACAGCTGCAGGAGCCAGGGCTGCAATCCCCCTTCAGAAGTGGTCAGGGTCTGGGCTAGAGCCACCAGCAAGAGGGGGGCTCTGCCCCTCCCCAGGGAGTGGACAGGACCCCCCCCCACATTATCACAAGAAGTTTGCTCCTTCAGACGCTTGGCTGCAGGGGAGCTGCTGTGGCTGGGGGCTGGGAGTGCCAGAGCCCTGCTGCCCCAGCAGCTAAGGCATCAAACAGGCCAAGGGGAACCTCCCCCCCGCTGCTCTCCGTAGCTCCCGGTGGTGTCTGTGGAGGTGGCAGAGTCTCTGGGCCTTGTGGTGGGAGGCTCACAGCTCCAAGCTGTGCTCTGTCTCTCAGAGGTTCCTGGAGTCTCCTCTCCCTTGGGAGGTGTCAATGCAGAGCAGAGCTCTGAGAGCTCAGCCAGCCCCCCCCAGCCTCTGCCCACCCCTCGGTCAGGGCCGGAGGAAGCGTCGTACCACCAGGTGCCCCAGCAGCACCAGGGCCACCACCACCAGCATGTAGTTCACATAAACATTGTCCAGCTTGAGGGCAGCCACCTGGCAGGGGACAGAGCAACCACAGCAGTTAGCCCCGCGGGGGCCAGGCTGCCCCGGCCGACCCCCCCCCGCCTCAGGCGCAGAGCCCAGGCTGCAGCCTCCCCCGGCACTGAACCACACAACTGTCAGGGCTGGAAGGGACCTCCAGGACCCTCCGGTTCCAGCCCCCCTGCCACGGGCAGGGACACCTCACACCGGCTCGGGTCGCTCAGAGCTCCACCCCGCCCGGCCCCCCAACCCCCGGGCCCGGGCGGCCCCCGCGGCTCACCCATCCTCCCTGCTGGGCGATCCAGCGGGCGATGTGGTTGTGCAGCATGAACTCGGCCACGAATCTGGCGATGCGGCGCAGGAAGCCGGGGATGCCCTGCTGGTACACGTGCAGCGCCATGCGGTACCCGAAGCCCAGCAGCGCCACCACGCGGCCCCAGTTGATGCCACTCTCGAACAGGCTGCAAGGAAGCCAGCGCCGGGCTGAGAGCTGCGCCCCGCGGCCCCGGACTCACCATGGCTGGCAGGGCTCAGCCAGCTCCAGCCCCCTGCCATGGGCAGGGACACCTCACACCGCAGCAGGTTGCTCACAGCCACCTCCAGCCTGGCTGCAAACACCTCCAGGCAGGAGGCTTCCACCACTCCCTGGGCAGCCTGTGCCAGGCTCTCACCACCCTCCTGGGGAACAACTTCTTCCTAACATCCAATCTCAATCTCCCCTCTTCTGGCTTGGCTCCATCCCCCCCAGTCCTATCCCTCCCTGACACCCTCAGAAGTCCCTCCCCAGCTTTCTTGCAGCCCCCTGCAGATCCTGGAAAGCCACAATGAGTCTCCTCGGAGCCTTCTCTCCAGCCTGAATGCTGTGCTGGGCCCTGAGCTGTATCCTAGAGCTTTTGCTTTGCTTGGGAAAGGTCTCTGAGATCACCCCTCAGGGCTGGGTTGGGTCTGGATGATCTTTGAGGCCTCTCCCAAAGGGCTGTTTTGGTGATTCTGGGGTCATGGAGCCCAGCTCTCGGCCCCAGACCACCACGGCCACCACAGCCACCTGGCTGGACAGCCATGGTCACTCTGTGGCTGACACTTTGGGCCACCCACAACCAGGATGTGTTATCAGAGAATGGTTTGGGTTGGGAAAGCCCTCTGGGATCATCCAGTCCGGCCAGCAGCCCAGCACCACCATGGCCACTAAAGCATCTCCCCAGGTGCCATGGCCACAGCTCTCCTGAGCACCAGCAGGCAGGGAGCACCCAGAGCCTCCCTGGGCAGCCTGTGCCAGTGCCTCACCACCCTCACTGTAGATGGCTGCTGCTGCTCTGCACCATCCTGCCCTTCCCCCAGGTCTCCACATCAGCCTCCTGGAGCTCCTGGCTTCCCATGGGCAGTGAAGGAGGGAAGCTGGACCTGGTGGTGGTTTAAGCTCTCCTTAGGCTGCAGCAAGGTCAGCAGCTGCTACACAGGCAGCCCAGAGCAGGAGCTGCCACCCAAAGCATCCCTGAGCTGTGCAGTCCTGCCTGGAGCCCAGGAGGTTGATCTCTAAGGACATCAGAACAGGATTCTTCCTTCTCCTGCACAGACAAACCCCTCCCAGACCAAATCCTGCTCTTTCCTTTGGCTGAAGCTCCCAAGGGCTGCAGGAGCTCCAGAAGGTCCCTACCCAACACCTGCTGCTCCAGGGTTTGGCTGCCCTGGGTGTGTTTGGCACTGGTGCCCCTAGCCCAGGTCTGGAGCTGTTCCTTCCTGGTCTGCAGCGAAGCGAGGAGCGAGGAAAGGAAAGGAGCAGAGCAGCCTCAGGCCCTGGTGGCCCTGCACAAAGGGGGCTGCCTCCTCTGCAGAGCCTGGGCATGGAGCTGTCACCAGGCAGGTGGCAGAGGGAGGAGGGAGGTAGAGCCTGGGAGGGGAGAGCAGGAGACAGGCAGCAGGAGGAGAGGCAGAGAGGTTGATTTACCTGCTCGCGGCGCGCTACCCGCCCCAGGCTGGTGAGGAGAGCCCAGCGTGGCTTCCCGAGGACAGGGGAGCAGCAGGGGACAGAAGAGAGGCAGTTAGACAACAAACACCGAGCAGAGGCATGGGGCTGTGCTGGGAGCCACGGGAGCCTGGCAGCCAGAGCCCCCAGCTCCTCTCCTGGCTCTGCCAGAGGACTTCTGCCTGACCCTGGGCAAACCACTTCGTGTGCACAGTGCCTTGGCTTGCCTGCGGACACAGAGGGGATGCTGCACCCCCTCATGGCCACCTCCATCCAAGCCTGCACCTCAGGCAACCAGGGCCACAGCTTCTCCAGGTCTTTGCTTTCACTCTTCAGCCTGTTTCTGTGCTTTGAGTGGGAGAGTGTCACCTGCAGGAGGTAGCTGCAGGCGCTGGAAGCCTGTGGAGCATCCCCAGCCTCAGCTGCTCCAGCCCCGCTCCGAGGGGACCGAGCCAGGGACAGCCTGTAGCTGTGCTTGTTTGTGCCTCTGGGAGCCTGACCCCTCAGGACTTCTCAGCCACCAGGGGAGTGGCACTGGGACCAGCAGCAGGTCTGCCTCGGGCCAGGGCTGGTCACATCCCTGAAGGGGAGCTGGGGCATCCCCTTGGCAGCTGGTGCCCAGGCACATCCCCAGGCTGTCTGACCCCTGCCTGCTTGTGCAGGGGCTGTGAGATGAGTGTCAGGTGAAGGTTGTCCAAGCACTGTGCAGGAGGAAGAGCAGACAGGCAGGAAACACAGGAACCATCCCACTGAGCGTGCTGGGGGCTCAGCCCAGGGGCAGAGCTCGGACGGACACAGCCGGGCAGGCAGCTGCCCCGGGCCGGGCTCTGGCCGAGCGCACCGCACCCCACCTGCCCTTCCCTCCCCTGCCTCCCCCGGGCAAGGCAGCTGCTGGGCTTACCTGGAGGCTATCCTGGTGAAGTACTCGTAGGCATTGTCCTTGGTGGGCTGCAGGGACTTGAGCATGCAGCGGAACTCTTCGTCGTAGCGCTCGTTGATGTCGTCCCCGATGATGGCCAAGCGCCTCCCCACCTGGCTCCCCGTGCTGCCCAGGGCACAGCTCAGTGAGCCTGGGGGGCTGGCACGGAGCCTGCCGCGGGGTGGGGGCAGAGCCTCACCTGTAGACCTCCTCCTGCTGGAACTCCTCGATCTCGGGGTCCAGGGGCACCTCCTCCCCCTCCTCCCTCTCCCGCCGGTAGCGGTGGAAGGCATAGCTCCGGAACACCTCCTCCGTCTCCTCCACCACCTGGGTCTCTGAGAGGCAGAGGAAGCACAGGTACAGGCAGGATCCTGGTCTGGGTTGGGAGCCCCCCCCAGAGGCCATCTGGGCCAAGCCCTGCAGCCAGCAGGGACAGCCCCCCCGTCCCCAGGGAGGAGAGAGAGCATCCCCTGCTCCGCAGCCTGGAGCCAGCCCGGTGGTGCCAGCATGGGCAGGGCCCTGCTGCACTGCACCTGAGGGAGCCCAACACAAGCTGCTCCTCAGAGGGGAGGTGCTGAGGCCACTCTGCCTTCTGAGGGGCACAGAACCACCTTCTGAGCCCATCTCTGGGGGGGGGCAGCTGCAGGAGTGCCACAGCACAAACCAGATGCTCCTCTGCTCCTGCCTGGCAGCTCTCCCTCCCCCTCCTCCACAAGGGCTCAGCACAAACCAGTGCAGGAATCTCAGCTCCAGACCCAGGCTGGAGGGAGGCAAAGCTCAGCCTGGTGCTGCCCATCAAGCCTCAGCCAACAATCTTCCTTATCAGTGCCACCAAGCCTCATGGCCTGGCAGGGCACAGCAGGGAGGTGGGGAGCAGGAGTCGTTCCGTGGTGGTTCCCTCACACATGGCTGCTCTCTCCTGCACCCAGCAGCCTGGCAGTGCCAGGGTGGGCTGCTGGGAGGGACACAGAGGAGAGGAGTTGAGCAACTTGCCAGCTGCAGGCCCTGAGAGGTGACCCTGGGGGTCAGAGAAAGGCAACCAAGCTGGGGCAGGGTCTGGAGAAGAGGGCTGGGGAGGAGCAGCTGAGGGAGCTGGGGAGGAGGAGGCTGAGAGGAGTCAGCACAGCCCCAGGTATGGCTCCAGAGGCTGAGCCCAGCCCAGGAGCACAGCCCCAGGTATGGCTCCAGAGGCTGAGCCCAGCCCAGGAGCCCAGCCCAGGTATGGCCAATAAAGCAGCCTGGAGCTGGCTCTGAGCTCAGAGCTAAACAGTTTGGCTTAGCTCCTGGTCCCCACCATTGACAGAGCTGCAGTGCCTCAGCCTTGCAAGTCCCCTGCACAGCAGGTTCAGAAGTGTTCCCTGCCTCAGCTTCCCTGCTCTCTATCACCTGGGCACCAAGCAGGAGCTGAGGTTTCCCCTGGGATCCTCCTGCCCCCACACCCAGCTGCAGCCCCCAGTGTCAGAGGGGCTGAGGCACAAGGGATGGACCCTGACCTGCAGCTGAGTGCTGCTCTGCTGGGCACACACAGCCCTGAGCTCCTCCAGCCACTGCTGTGGTAAGAGTGAAACCAAGAGCCCAGGCACTGCCCAGCCAGGAGTTTCCCTCTGCTCTCAGCATCAGGAACCTTCTGTGCTCAGGGAAGGGAAAGTAAATGTCAGCAGCCCCCAGCTGTGCATCTGACTGCCAGCTGGGCTGCCCCATGCCACCCTGCTCTGCATCCCAGGGACCTCTGGAGCTCCCCCAGCCCAAGCCCTGCTCCAGCAGGGCAGCCACAGCAGCTTGCCCAGGGGCACAGTGCCCAGGGGGGGTTGGAAGCTCTCCAGAGACTGCACAACCTCTCTGGCAGCCTGCTCCAGGCCTCCAGCAGCCTCACCAAAGAACTTTCTCTTCTCCTGGGTTCCAGTCTGTGCCCCCTGCCCCTTGCCCTGTCCCTGGGCACCACTCAGCAGAGTCTGGCCCCAGCCTCTTGCCCCCCACAGCTCCTTTAGCTCTTGCTGAGCATTGCTCAGCTGCCCTCTGGGGCTGCTCCTCTCCAGGCTCTCAGCCCCAGGGCTCTCAGCCTCTGCTGCTCCCAGAGCTGCTCCAGGCCCCCCAGCAGCTCTGCAGCCTCCCCTGGGCTCTCTGCCTCAGGCTGCCAGCCCCAGCTGCCAGTGCAGCCCAGTCCAGCAGCTGCCTGCACACCCTCCATGCCCCCTGCTGCCCCCTGCACTAATCCCCTGCCGAGCAGCTCCACTCTGGCTCAGCAGAGCTCCAGGGTTTGCTGTCCCAGCCTTGCCCAGGGCCCTGGGGGCATGCAAAGCTCTCCTGCCAGACACAGCAGCCTGGGGAGGGCCTCCCCTGACATCCCAGCAGCCTTTACCTGAGTTGAGCTCCTGTGCCCGCCGGTGCCTGGCGCTGTCCTGGCGTCCCTGTGCCCTGGGGGGGTCACCCTGGCTCCCTGAGGCCATTGCAGAGAGCTGCTTGGCAATGTCAGCTTCACCTGGAAGGATGAGAGCCTGTCAGTGACCTGGGCTGGGACCCTCCCACCCCCCTCCTCACCCACCTGCCCCTCTGCAGCCTTTGGCTGCAGCCCTGCTGCCTGCTCCTCTCTGCAGCCTGGCTCCTCCCTGCCTCCTGCTGCTGCTCCCCTGAGCCTTGGCCCAGCCAGGAAGCTTTGCTTGGATTCCTCCCCTGGCTCCTCTCAGTGCCATGGTGGCAGAGAGCTGTGTCACAAGAGGGAAGTTCCCCAACTCCCTACCCCTCCTCACCACCTGCCCACCCCTGCCCCACTGGGGCAGTGCTGAGGCCTGCTCCAGCTCAGCCCAGCCCCCTGCCCTGGCTCCATGCTGGGCTGGAGCACAAAGGGCTGCACCCAGGATGTGTCTGGGAGCTGAGCTGCTGCCCCAGCCTGCAGCCACTGCGGGGCAGAGTGTGGCCAGCAGCTGCACCCACAGCTCTGAGAGGCCTTTTCCAACCAAACCAACTCCAAGGCTCTGCAGGAGCACAGCACAGCACAGCAGCTCCTAACCCCAGGCTGCTGCAGCTCCTAACCCCAGGCTGCTGCAGCTCCTCCCCAGCTGCTGCAGGACCTCCCCAGTTGCTGCAGGACCTCCCCAGGCTGCTGCAGGACCTCCCCAGGCTGCTGCAGGACCTCCCCAGGCTGCTGCAGGACCTCCCCTGGCTGCTGCAGGACCTCCCCAGGCTGCTGCAGGACCTCCCCCGGCTGCTGCAGGACCTCCCCAGGCTGCTGCAGCTCCTCCCCAGGCTGCTGCAGGACCTCCCCAGGCTGCTGCAGGACCTCCCCCGGCTGCTGCAGGACCTCCCCAGGCTGCTGCAGCTCCTCCCCAGGCTGCTGCAGGACCTCCCCTGGCTGCTGCAGGACCTCCCCAGGCTGCTGCAGCTCCTCCCCAGGCTGCTGCAGGACCTCCCCTGGCTGCTGCAGGACCTCCCCAGGCTGCTGCAGGACCTCCCCCGGCTGCTGCAGCTCCTCCCCAGGCTGCTGCAGGACCTCCCCTGGCTGCTGCAGTTCCTCCCCAGCTGCTGCAGCTCCTAACCCCAGGCTGCTGCAGGACCTCCCCAGCTGCTGCAGGACCTCCCCAGGCTGCTGCAGCTCCTCCCCAGGCTGCTGCAGCTCCTGTGCTGCTGATCTCTCACCTTCCTGCCACTTGTTTGCTGCAGCTCCTGCCAGAGCTGAGCTCTCAGTGTTCCTCTACCCAGAGGCTCCAAGCCCTTTGCTCTTTGTGTTTGGTGCCCTGAGCTCCCCCCAGAACAAGCAACCAACAGGAGATGCAAATGCCCAGCTCCTGAGCTTCACAGGCATCCTAACCCACACCTGGAGGGCTCACCCAGCTCCTTTGCTCCTCTGCTTGTGGCACTGAGCTCTGCCCTGGGCTCTGCAGGGGAGGAAGGGAGGCCAGGCAGCTACCAGCAGGGTTAGAGGAGATGAGAGCTGCCAGGCTGCTCTGTGGCAGGCCAGCACAGGCTCCCTGGGCAGGCTCCCACAGGGCTAAGCTGCTGACCTGCAGCAGGTCTGCACCCCTGGAGACCCCAGCAGGAGCCTGAGGTTCCAGCTGCAAGCAGCAGCTGCTGCAAGAGGAGAGCCACATGTGGGCCAGGCTCACAGCCTCCCCCTGGGGAGCACCCAGAGCTAGAGGCACTCAGAGGCCAGAAGCAGGATGGTGAAGGGCAGCCTGCAGTCAGGGGGGGCTGGGGGGCTGGCAATGCAAAGCACATCAGCCCAGCTCCCAAAGCCACCACAGATTTGCATGCTGCACTCAGGCAGCCACAGGGGCACCCAGGTGGGGGGAGGACTTTTCCCTCTTCTCTCCCCAGCTCAACCTCCTTGATCCAAGGGAGAGCTGCAAACATGGGGAGGGGACAGAGGGTAAGAGGGGGAGGAGAGCTGGACCCTGCTTGCCCTGAGGAGCAGAGACCCAAGCTCCAGAGCTGCTCCTCTCCTGCTCTTCCCTGCTCTGGGGCAGACTGGAGACAGCTCAGGACACGCCTGGGGAGGCTGCCAGCAGCCCAGATCCCCTCCTCCACAGAGGAAACCTTCCCTTGCACCCTCACTGCCATTCCCAGCCCCTCCTGGGCACTTGGGAGCCCTCTGTGCAGAGGGAGGGGGCCCTGGGGAGGATGCAGGTCCCTAGGTGCAGCCAGATGTGTTTGACAGCAGCCTCAGGCCCGCGGCTGAACCACGAAGGAGGAGCAGGAGTCCTGGTGGGTGTGAGGGGGGAGCAGAGGAACCCAGTGGCCAGGAGCAGCTGAGTCACAGCAGGCTGGGGCTGGCCCCTGCTGCAGGGCAGCTTTCATTTTCATTTTCCCTCTCCATGCAGTTTCCTGCAGTGCTCTGCAGCCCTGGGGCACACAGGCACAGCTGGCACCAACAGGCTGCCCTCAGCCCCTGCCCCTGCACTCTGAGTGCCTGCAGTGCTCTGCAGCCCTGGGGCACACAGGCACAGCTGGCACCAACAGGCTGCCCCTGGACCCCTGCCCCTGCACAGTGAGTGCCTGCAGTGCTCTGCAGCCCTGGGGCACACAGGCACAGCTGGCACCAACAGGCTGCCCTCAGCCCCTGCTCCTGCACAGTGAGTGCCTGCAGTGCTCTGCAGCCCTGGGGCACACAGGCACAGCTGGCACCAACAGGCTGCCCTCAGCCCCTGCTCCTGCACAGTGAGTGCCTGCAGTGCTCTGCAGCCCTGGGGCACACAGGGACAGCTGGCACCAACAGGCTGCCCCTGGACCCCTGCTCCTGCACAGTGAGTGCCTGCAGTGCTCTGCAGCCCTGGGGCACACAGGCACAGCTGGCACCAACAGGCTGCCCCTGGACCCCTGCCCCTACACAGTGAGTGCCTGCAGTGCTCTGCAGCCCTGGGGCACACAGGCACAGCTGGCACCCAACAGGCTGCCCTCAGCCCCTGCTCCTGCACAGTGAGTGCCCAGGAGAGCTCAGTGCCAGCCTCTGCTGGGGTCAAAGCAGCCCAGAGCATCCTCTCCAGTGCCCAGACTGCTGCTGCCCACACTCCTCCTGCTTCCCAGCCCAAGGCCCCCTTGATTCACCCTCTTGCCCCTCTGTTGCAGGAGTGCCATGCTGGAAGAGAGCCGGGAGGGAGGTGAGGCAGGAGAGCACACAAGGCACAGAGGCAGCCCCAGGCTGCAGCCAGCAAAGGCTCTGCAGCACAGGAGGCAGCTGAGGCGCTGAGGGAAGCTGCAGGGCACTGGGAGCAGTGTGAGAGCCTCAGCAGATGCTCAAAGCCACAGCTGCACCCTCCTGCAGGAGGCCACAAGGGGTTAAAAGCAGCAGCAGCAGCCAGCACCGAGGCTGTGGGCTCAGCAGCAGCTCCAGGAGGCACAGGAACCTTATCTTAGCACCAGAGCTTGTGCCAGGCCTGGGGCTTTAATCAGCTCCCTGGAGCCTGCCAGCCTTCCCTAATAAAGGAAAGCAGAGAGACCTTTGCCTCCCCTCTGCCTCAGCTCAGCCTCAAAGGTCTCTGGCAGCTTCCTCAGTGCCTCCAGGTCATGCTCACCACTCCTCCCAGGGGATGCTGCCTGCCTGGAGGCACCAGCAGCCTGCAAGCTGCAGCAGGGCAGAGGAGCTGCAGCAGCAGCCAGAGTCCCCCATCCCCAGGCCTGGCCCTGGGGCTCTGAGGTCACCCCTGACACGTTGTGAGGATCCTGCTGCAGGAAATGCGTGGAGCATCCTGTGGGACCGGCAGGGCCCTGGGCCCCTGCGTGGGGCTGCTCCTCAGGGAGGTGCTGGGCAGCCAACCCTGCCCAGGCCAGGGGTCCTGCAGGACTCCTGTGCCCCTCTGCCAGCCCTGCTCCTCCCAGGCAAGGTAAGTTTGCCCAGCTTGGTTTTACTGCCCCAGCACAGGACCAGGGTCCGGCTGGCCCAGCAGCCCTGGCAGGCAGGGTCAGCCCAGCCGGGGTGCCCCACAAGCCCCTGTGCCCTCCCCCCCGAGGTGCCCAGCGCTGGGTGGGAAGCTTGCAGGGCAGCCCCCGAAGCCACATTGCTGTGCCCACGTCTGAGGTCACCGCCCAGAGCAGGGCAAGGCGGATGCCAGCCTGGTCCTCAGCGTGGCACAACTCTTCCCACCGCTCACCTGTGGCCTGCCCCCGAGCCTCCCATCCCCCCAGGCCGAGCGCTGCCCGGGGGACGGCTGCCACCATGACCTTGCCAGAGAGGAAAGCCCAACCCGCTCGCAGGCGACACAGCCGAAGGGGGCAACGTCCCCTCCTGGGAGCTCGGAGCGGGACCCTTCAGCCCTGGCGCAGCCGCTGCGCCCACCGGAGAGCCGCTTGCGGAGGTACCCCCCCATGTACTGCAGCCTGCTCCACCGGGTGGTGCAGGATGAGACCCTGCTGGGCTCCCCCCAGAGCCCTCCGGCATTCTGGGGGTCCCGGGACATCCCTCTCCCGGTTCCCGCTGCATCCCCCCCCGGGGGTCCCGGGACATCCCTCCCCCCGCTCCCGGTACCCCCGCTCCCGGGACATGCCTGCTCCGGGTCCCGGCAGCCCCGCAGCGCCCGGCCGGGCCCGGGGACGACAGATAACCCACCCCGGCGGGGGGCTGCGGGGGGCTGCGGGGTGGGGGGACCGCAGTTACTCACCGAGGACCAGGCAGGTCGGGGCGCCCGCTGGGGTTAAGGCATCCCGGCGGGGAGCTGCTGCTCCATCCCCTTCCTGCCTCCTCCCCGGAGCGCGGCGCGGGGGAAGGAAGCGAACAGGGCCGGGGAGGAGGAGGGAAAAGAAGAAGAGAGGAAGGGAGGAAAAAAAAGCAACCAACCAACCCAAGTCGAAACCCAGCCCCAGACCATAGACGCGGCCGGGGCCGGGCAGCGCCAGGGCTCAGCTCCCTCTAGAGGCTCCTTGCCCCGCACGGCCGTGGGAAAGCGGCCGGGGGCTGCGGGGCGGCAGGCAGCGGCGACCCCCGAGAGCTCCTGCGAGGGAGGCGGTGGGGACCCTGGCGAGAGTCAAGGCCACACTTGAGCAGGGTCAGCCGGGGGGGTCTGCACAGGATCCCATCCAGGTGGGGGTTGAATGTCTCCACAGAAGGAGACTCCACAGCCTCTCTGGGCAGCCTGCTCCAGGCCTCCAGCAGCCTCACAACAAAGGAGTTTCTCCTCCTGCTGAGGTGGAACTGGGCTCCAGCTTTCACCCACTGCTCCTTGTCCTGCCACCCAGCACCCCCAGCCGGAGCCTGGCACCTTCACCCTGACACCCACCCCTCAGGCATTTACAGAGCTTGGTCAGATCCCCTCTCAGCCTTCCCCAGGCTAAACAGCTCCTCTCAGGGGGCTCTCAGCTTTTCCCTTCCTGACACCCAGCCAAAGAACCCCAACAGGGCAGGTTTGCAGCACAGGAGCTCCTCTGCAGCAGAGCACAGGCTCTGGCTGCTGGGGGAGGGCTGTGAGAGAGGCTGAGAGAGCCAGAGGAGCAGGCAGGGCTGCAGGAAGTGGTGGTGCAGGGGCTGTGGGCTTGGTGGTGCTGTGCTGAAGCTCTGCTGGGGCAGGGGTGTGGGGCCTGAGCGGTGCAGCACGGAGAGAGCAGGATGTGACCCCTGTGCTGGATGCTGCAGGGCTGGAAATCAGCTCCTGGAGGAGTGGTGAAGCCCAGGGCAGTGTGTCAAGAGCCGTCCTGGGGAGCTGCCTGAAGCTGTGCTCAAGAGTTGGGGCTTTAATAGATTCCTTTGTGCACAAATCCTGCCCCTGCCTGGCAGAGCACAGCAGCCAGGGCAGCGCTTGCCACACAGCAGCCTGGGGGCCAAGGGCCTGCTGGGGCAAACCTCCTGCTCCTGATGTGACCCTGAGCCGCTCTTGGGCCTTGCTTGCCTCAGTTTCCCCTGCGTGCCAGTGGCCATGAGGTGCCTGGAGATCTCCAGAGGCTAGGCTGGCATGGCAGGGGCCGGGGTGGGGGGAAAGGAGAGGAGGAAGAGGTTGGTGCAGATCAGCTCCTGGATCACCAGCAGCAGAGGCACTTTGGGAGCTCTGCCAGCACCTCCTTGGGGTTTTCCCCACCGCAGCCTCAGGTCCTGGCAATGCTGATGGAGCTGGGAAGCAGAGAGGAGGCTGCGGCACCGCTCCTGCTGCCCGGACGCGCCTCGGATGTGCTCCTGGGTGCGAGGGGAGTTCCTCTGCCGAGGATGGGAGCAGAATCCCCCCGCGGCTGCCCCCCAGCCCTTCAGCTGCGCTGCGAGAAGCTGCTGGGGATGAAATGTCCTCGGAGCAGCAGGTGGCAGCCTCTGACTGCCAACCGAGCCGAGCCGAGCCGAGCCGAGCGGGACGGCCGCGGAGCGGGGAGAAGTCACCGCCCTCAGTCCGTGCACAGGAGGAGAAGTCCGGGAGGTGCCGGGGGGCTGCCCACCCTTGCTGCCCGCTGGGCACTGTGAGGCCTGGGGGTCGCTTCGCAGCGCCGCACCTGCCCGGGGCTGCCGTCCTGTCCCCAGAGGCGGCAGCAAGGGGGTGGGAAACTCCCCAGCGCCGGCGGAAAGCGGAGCCTGGAGGTGGTTTCTTTGTCTGCTGCCCGCAGGACAGGAGCTCTGCTGCCTTGTTTGCCTGGTTAATGCCTCCCCCCCGCGCTCGGCTCCCTCCGCAGCCACCTCGCAGCGCAGTGCCTGGGGAATTTGGAGCCCACCCCCCGAGTTTAGCAGAGCTGCCTCTCCATCCCAACCCATCTGCCACCAGCCCCAGGGTGCAGAGCTGCTCCCCACGGCCCCCCACAGCCCCCTGCAGCCCCTGCAGGCAGATGCCAATTCGTGAGCCTGGCGTTCCCAGGCAGAGAGGCAGGGGGTGCCTGGCGCGGCTCCCAGGGCTGCGGCTCCCAGGGCTGCGGCCGGGGGGGAGCTGCTGCTGTGCGGTGCCTGGGGGTGGGGGGGGTGCAAGCAGTTGGCCCCACGGGGGTGCTAGGTCAGCCTCGCTTCACGCTGATGGTTGCAGTGTGGTGGCACAGCTCCGGCTCCTGCAGTGGGAGATGCTGAAGGTGCCCTGAGCTCCGTGCCCCAGGGGCTGCCCAGTAGCCTGTCTGGGGCGTGGGGCAGCACTGGGCAGCAAGGCTGGCGGGGGGCAGTGCTGCTCTGCCAGCTGCTTCCACCCCTGAGGTTTCTTCTCCCTCCCTAGATCCGGGTCTGAGGAGAGGGCCCCCGGTGGATCCCTCATGTCCCAGAGGAGACATCGATGCTGCCTCTGCTCCCCACCCTGGGACTGGCTCTGCTCAGGTTTGTCCCAGCGAGCTGCTCAGCTCCAGCTTTCTCCTCTTCTTTCCTCTCTGTTTCTCTGTAATGAACATTCCACATTTCCCTTCTGGCTTCCTGCTTTCCTGCTGCCTGGGAAGGACCCATGAGTCTCCCCCCCTGGGCTGTCAGGGCCTGGCTTGGCTTGGAATTACTTCATTTTTTTTCAGCTGAAGCATTTAATGTGAATAAATTGCTCTCACTTCTCCCTCTGATTATTCACTTTGCCTTATTAAACACTTCTCTGCTGAATCTCTTTTCCTCCCTCCCCAGCCCTTCCACCCTGCAGCCTTCTCTCCACATCAGTTATGCTCTGTGGCTTCTCAAGGTCTGAGGTCTCTGTGACCACTGCTGGTCTCCATCCCCTGGGGCTAAAGCCAACCTCTCCTCACCTCTGGCCGCTGCTGCTTTGGATGCAGCCCAGGCTGCCCTTGGCCTTCTGTGCTGCCAGTGCCCCTTGCTGGCTCCTGCCCAGCTTCTCCCCCACCAGCACCCCCAGGTGCTTCTCTGCAGGGCTGCTCTCAACCTCATCCCCCCAGCCTGGACTGGTAGCAAGCATTGCCCCAGCCCCAGTGCAGGACCTTGCTGCTGGCCTTGCTGAACCTGATGAGGTTCTCCTGAGCCCCCTGGGCAGGAGGTGTCCTGTCCCTGCATCCCAGTGCTGGTGCTTGAGCCAGGGGCCTCAGCAGCAGTTCCCAGCCCTGAGCAGCTCATTCACAGCAGGCTGGAGGAGCTGCTGGCAGCTTGGTTCCTGCTAATCTGGGAATTGTATGGCAGGAAGCTCACACCCAGCAGACCTGCCCGGCACAAAGCCTGCAGTGTGTGCAGCAGCCCTCCCCAGCTCCCTCTGCACAGCTCAGGGCTGCTCCTCAGCAGTCCCCAGCCCGTGGGGCCTTGCTGGGTCCCTCCCTGGACCTGCCTGAGGGTCAGGCACCTGCTTTGGCTGCAAGGGACAGAGCTCAGCCCTCCCATAAGAGGAAGGGGCTCCCAGCCTGGGATGCTGTCACAACCAGCCCCTGCCCCAGGCAGTCCCTGGGGCACAGCACCAAAGGGGGCTCTGAAGCCAGGGCTGTGAAGGAGATGAGCTCCATGGTCAGCTCTGGGCTGCCTACTCTGCACCCTGTCAGTGGCAAAGCAACCACAGCCAGCAGCTCTTTCACAGCAGATCAGTCCTGGCCCCTTCCCAGGCAGCCTTCCTGGGTACCAAACCTCCCTGTCCTTGGCACATCCTTAGAAGCCTCGAGGTCCAAAGAGAGCTGTGTGAGAAGCTGAGCTGGCCCAGAGCATGGAGGTACTACTAGGCAGCTGCCTCTGCCAGGCCATGTGTCACACACCAGCCCAAGGAGGTGTCAGGAGGAAGGGTTTGCCTTGGCTGAGTCATTTCAGAGCTGCTTGTTCCAGGGCTGTGTGCACCTCTGTGGGAAGCAGCTGCTGTCCTGAACCAGGGCTGGCAGCAGCAGGTCACTGCCACAGCATCCCTGCTCTGCGTGGGGCTGCCCCCCCTGCTGCTCCCCCTGCACCCTGAGCCGGCCCTGGCAGTGCTGGGGGCAGGCTGGGGGGCAGGAGCTGAGGGCAGAGTGGGGCCCAGCGCCTGGAGAAGGAGCTGCAGGTTCCTGTGATGCTCCCACATCCTGCTGGAGGTATTTTGAGAAGGCTGTTTACAAACACCAAGGTGGTGCCAGGAGCAGGCAAGGCCACCCAGCCCCTGGCAGCTGCAGCAGCCTCTGCAGACCTCTTTGTGCTGCCATGCCCAGCAGCACTGGAGTGCTCTACTGGCTGCAGCTTCTCCACTCCTGGAGGTGGAGGGGGGTGGCCCAGTGGCACCAGCCTGGCACTGGGATGCTCAGCCCAGCTGCCTGCATCCTCCTGTGCTTGGCTGTGGCCTTGTCCTGAGATGTGTGGCCTGGCTCCTGTCCTACAGGTCTGCTTCTCAGCTGCTGGATCAGGGTTAGGGGGCACAGGAGAGCTGGAGAGGGACTTTGGACAAGGGCTGGGAGTGCCAGGGTGAGAGGGAATGGATTGAAACTAGAGCAGGGCAGGTTTAGACTGGACATTAGGAAGAAGCTCTTGATCATGAGGGTGGTGAGACTGGCACAGGCTGCCCAGAGAAGCTGTGGCTGCCTCCTCCTTGGAGGTGTCCAAGGCCAGGCTGGATGAGGCTCTGGGCTGGTGGGAGGTGTCCCTGCCCAGGGGGTTGGTCCTGGATGATCTTTAAGGTCTCTCCTTCCAGCCCAAACCATTCCATGGCTCTGCACCTTCAGAACCCCCAGCCCTGGACTCCTTTGTGGGGGAGGCTGCACCACCAGGAAGTGAAATAGATGCCCAGGGCCTGAGCTGATTCCCAGCCTGAGCTTTGCAGCTCTCACCAAGCTGCTGTGAAGCTGCACTCCAAATGTGAGGCACTGGGATGTGAGAAAGCTTCTGAGCCAACACAAGAGAAGATTTTCAAGAGAGAGACTCATCTGGATCCTCAGCCTGTGGAAGGCAGAGAGCTCTGCTGGCTTCTGGGGGCTCTCACTAATTTGTTTCTCACCATGACCCATTTGCAGGGTGCTGCTGCTTGGGAGGGTCTGGGAATCGCCTCCAGCTTGAGGTCCCATTTATTGCAGGTGCTCTGAAATCCCTCAGCAAGCTCCACAACCTGTGCCCCACATTTGAAACCACTGAGGATGTAGCCTGGTATTGTTCAGCCCCAAAGCTGCTGCCTCTCGCACAGAGCTTCCTCTGTGCAGGGCGTTTGACGGCACAGCCCCCGGGCCGGCAGCGCCCAGGAGCCTCCAGGGCGCTGTCCTTGTGCTGATGCTGGCACCCTGGCTGAGGACCAGGCTGGCCTTCAACCAACAAAGAGCTCTCACAGCCCAGGCACGGGAGGGAGAAACACTGGCCAGACAAAGGCTTCATTTTCAGGGCAATCCTTTGCCTTCTGTGTCGAAGGAGGGAAGTGGTCCAAGGTCCGGAGGGGAGAGAGGCAGCCGTGGGCAGGGCTGAGCATCCCCTGCCTGTGCACCAGGGCAGCAGCCAGCTGGGATCCTGCCCTGCAGCCACGGGATCACAGAAGGAGAGGGGCTGGAAGGGAGCTCCAGAGATCATCCAGAACACCCCCCGTGCCAGAGCAGGGGCACCCAGGGCAGGGGCACCCAGAGCAGGGGCACCCAGAGCAGGGGCACCCAGGGCAGGGCACCCAGAGCAGGGGCACCCAGGGCAGGGGCACCCAGGGCAGGGGCACCCAGGAACACATCCAGGTGGGGTTGGAAGCTCTCCAGGGGAGACTCCCCACCGTCCCTGGGCAGCCTGCTCCCCCATGAAGATGCCTTCAGAACCCATGGCCCAGCTGCTGCTGTGCCTCAGGCAGGAGGAAGCTGCATCTGCTGCAGCACCCAGAGAAGATTTGGGGTCTGCTGGTGGCCTATACAATGCAGCCTGATGTTCCCTGCAACTTTCACAGCCAGCTCCAGCCCTGCACGTGAAAGACCTGGATGGTTCCTCTTTGGTTTCTCCCTGAGCCCCTCCCTGGCCCTCTGCTGCTTTGTGGCATCCCCCCCAGCCCCTGGCTCGTCCTCACGTCCAGCCAGCACGCAGCAGCTCCCCGCGCCGCGCCGGGGCTCGGTGGCTCCGGGTGACTCAGCGGCGAGCGGCAGGGCCGTGACTAACTCCTGCCTGCAGAAGGGACTGGGTTTGGGTCTTTGTTCAGTGCATTCCTCTGGAAGCTGCCTCACAGCCGCCCTGGCACAGCAGCGTGACTCATCCCGAGGAGGTGCGGGCTGCTCCCCGGGACCTGAGGACGTCCGGGTGCTCCAGCACCACTTCAGCACACATCCTGCTGCAGGAGGTGTTGGGGCAGAGCAGGGCAGAGCAGCCAGCCCTGCCCTGCCCTCCCCGAGCCTGGTGCTCCCCTGAGCACAGCCAGCCAGGGTCGTCCTCAGCACTGGATGGAACCAGTCCCTTGAAATCAGATCGGAGCCTGCCTATTATCAGCGCTGTTTCCTCCCCAGCTCTCGCCGGGGGGGTTGTCTACCACACAGCTGATGGCTGCTGAGGGTCACATCCAGCCACCCTTCACCCTCCAGCACCATGAGATGGGGTTGGGAGCGAGGATGCTCCTCACCTGGGGCACCCATCGTCGGGAGGGTGGAGGTGTGCCCCAGGAGGCACTGTCAGCCCCCACTCCACCTTCCCTTTCTCTCTGCTGAGCAAACTCAGCCAGGAAGAAGCTGAGAACCATTCTGTGACCCAGCACCACCCGAGGGAACAGAGCCCACCCCAGCCTGTGAACTGCAGCTGTGGGAGCCTTTAAGGGGAGGGGTGAAGGGGGGCACACATCCCACGGGATGGGGATCCCACACTGTGCCGTGCCCCCATCCCAGCAGGAGTGAGAGGTGTCCCCAGCAGAGCCCTGCTGGTGCCTCAGGCTGGGGGCTGCCTGAAGGGAGGGTTCTGGGAGTGCAGCACGGCAAGGGCTGGGTCTGAGGTGGGGTCTCCCTGTGCTGCTGGTGGGCTCCCTGCTGGGGTAATGGCCCCCCTGTTGCAGCAGGGACATGGGGGCACAGTGAGATCCCATGCTCAGCACCCTTCAGCCTGTGCTGCAGCATCACCTTGAGCATCTCCCCTGAGCTAGGAGCTGGAGAACCCCAGCAGAGTGTTTCCTCTCATGGGCACATGGAGGGAGCCCAGAAACCCCCCAGCAAGCAGGGGCTGCAGGGCTCAGCTTCTGCAGGCAGGGCTGCCCCCAGCTCCCCCACTCTCAGCACACCCTTGCAGGAGGGGAACAGCATCTGCCTGTCCCCCCCAGTGCCTTGGGGATGCGATGGAGGCAGTGGCTTGGCCCAGACAGGGTGGCAGCTGCTGCTGGCCCTGAGCCACATGGTAACCCAGGCTGTCACTCAGCAGGAAGGCTGTGGTTATCTCAGCCAGGGCTGTAATTAGCCTGATTGGCACTAACTTGTCTCAAAAAGCTGGAGAGGAGGAGGGATGAGCCTCAGCTCAGCCATTTCAGATGAAACTTCCCAGGGAGAAATGGAGGCTGGGGCAGGCCTGCAGCAGGCAGCCAGCTGCTCTGTGCTCTGCCCCTTCACATCCCCACACACCCCTGCACCCTTCCTGCCAGGCCCACCCCACGAGGAGCTGGGCTGGGTGCAGAGCTGCTGCCTGTGCAAAACCAGCCCAGCAGAGCAGCCCCAGCCCCAGCTGGCAGGGGGGGGGATGGAGCTGGAGCCCATCCTGCACCCCAGCAGCACGTGGAGGTGGGCACTGTGCCCGTCCCGGGCTGCAGCTGGAGAGCACTTCCCATCTGCTCCCTGATAAGTTGTGTTGTTCATTCAGTGCTGCCTGCTGACCACAAGCCAGGCCAGAGGCTTGTGTGGTCCACTTGGAAGCAGAGGAAGTGCAGGCTGGGCTGGCAGTCCCTCTCCCAGAGCGCTCTGGAGAGCAGAGGCTGTGCCGCTCGCTGCCCTGCGCCGGAGTGTGGCTTGCAGCAGGTCCCCCTGGAGCTCCTCAGGGGCTGAGCTGTGCTGCTGTGAAGTGATTCCAGCAGCGCTCAGGGCTGAGAAGCTGATGGGGATCACCCAGGGCACTCCAGCCTGGGTCCCTGCCCTGAGGTGCAGGAGCAAGGAGGGCTTGGGAGGGCTTTGCCCAGGCTGTGAGCAGGGTGCCCTTGGAGCCGAGCCAGCGAAGCCGTGAGTGATGCTCTCACATGAGCATGACTCCAGTGGGCAAGAAGTCAGCAGCTCTGGAGCAGAAGGGTTGTGCAACCGTGGAGCAGCCTGCTGGTAGCCGCACACAGGCACAGAGCAAGGTGCAGGGCAGCGGCCGGCAGAGGCAGCCAGCGTTGTGCAACGCAAAACCTCGCGGGCGAGGCAGCAGCAGCAGCAGCCGCAGGAAACGCGGAGCAGAGCTCCCCCCTCGCCCCTCCTGGCCCGGCCCTGCCCACTGACCCTGCCGGCCCGTGGCTGGCAGCCCCTGCTCCACCCCACAATTAACCTCTGTTTGCTTCTGAGGGGAGCCACAAGCCTGAGCAAACACTGCCGTTTGCTCCTGATAAAGGGAAGGTAGGGACCGAGTCCTGCCCCGGAGGCGCGGCCAGCGCAGGCAGGCTGCCGCCCTGGGTCTGGGTCGCGCTGGGTCCTGGCTCCTGAGGGCCATCTGCCAAGGACCCAGAGCCCCTCCCTGCCCCAGGCAGCTTCCTGTGCCCCCAGCCCTGCTGCTGCTGCTGCTCTCCAGACAACCACAGCGTTTGTCCCAAGCTTGGCCTGGTGTCGCTCGTGGCAGCTGCTAATTGTCCTCTGCCTTGTACTATATTTAATTCCCCACTATTATTTTTTCCCCTTTTAATCATAAAAAGCCTAAATTTCCCTCGGGGAAGGTTATTGGCTCAAGTGTGGAAATCTACCTGTGCCTTGCAGGGAGCTGAGCCACAGGGGCATTGGCTGTATTTTTAAACCCAAGTACAAAGTGTCTTCCAGCTGAGCATCACTTAACCCTTCTGGGGAAGGAGGCTGGGCGGCAGCAGGGGGGTCCTGCCCCTCTTCCCACCCTGCAGGACACAGGCTTGGGTGTGTGGGCAGGAGGGTGGGCAAGGAGTAGGCGGTGGGGCTGGAGGAATTGCTCTGCTTTGCCTTTTCTTCCTCCTCTGCCTGCCCGGGGCGGGGGGGAGGGCAGCGAGTGGGCACCCAGCTGTGCACAGCGAGGGGCAGCCCCCGCAGCACCAGGCCTGCGCCAGCATCTTCTGCTTCCCAGGCCACCTCCTGCCCCCCCTGCAGGGACGGGGGCTGATGTTCTCCGAGGTAACCTGGAGCCTCCATACCTTTGAGGATGTGGGCCAAAGTCATCCAGACTGAGAGCTATTCTGGGGGAGTGTGGCTGCTCCCCGGGGATGCTGCGCAGCCGCCGCCGGGCGCCGGCACAGATGGGACAGGCAGGAGGGAAGAGTTCCTCACCCTGCTGCTTAATGAACTCACCTGAGGGGGCTCAGCCCTGGCAGACCTTGGGCTGCCTTTCAAGCAGCTGCTGGTGGGGGGAGGTTTGGAGCTCAAGCCAAGCAGATTTGGGGCCTAAGCCTCACAAAGCATCTTCTGCAGCACAGGATGAGGGCTTGGCCGTGGTGGCCGCTCTGGGCTCTGGACTCCTCACCCAGGAGGAGAGACGAGGCTGAACCAACCCTTTGTAACCTTCTCTTTGACGGCTGGAGCCTGCAGCCAGTCCTGGCCCGACTCTGCTGCTCTCTGGGGGGTGGGAGGATGGTGCAGCAGTGTGAAAGGGACCATAGAGAGCCTGGAGAGCCTCTGCAGTGCATCTGCAGGCAGCAGCGGGGTCAGGGCACACCCAGGGCCAGCAGGACCAGGGGGCAAACTCGCCTGCAGGCAGAAGAATCCCCCCCTTGTGCAGGGCTGCCAGCAGAGCCTTCCTGCTCCCCACTCTGCACAAGGGACTGAGTGTCTCCCTTCCTCCTCCTCCCACAAAGGAGGCTGCAGCTATTTTTCACATTCTTCTTCCACATGGCTTCACCCTTGAGTTCCCAGCCTTGGTTGGGGGTGCCCAGAGAGAGCCATGCAAAAGGCAGATGGGGACCTGGCAGGGCACTGGGGCACCACTTGAGTGCCACTAACCCACCTGGCTCCCCAGCCAGCATCCCTGCTCCCCACCCTCTCCATCAATGATGTATTTGCTCCCAAAGCATCTGCACAGAGTCAAGCCCCAGCTGAGCTCCTGTCCAGCCCTAGGGGGCTGCATTCCTGCCTGAGCATTGGTGGCATGGCTGGGAAGCCAACAGCAGCCAGGGAAGGGAGTGCTGGCTGCCAGGGGGCATCCCCGGGGTGCAGGTGAAGAGGAGCTATGGCCGAAGGAGCATCCTGTGGGCAGGGCTGGGGGGAGCAAGGAGAGGGAGGTGGCCCTGAAAGTTTGCTGAGCTGCCTGCAAAGGAGCAATTTCAGCATGTGAAAGGAATGTGGCTCCAGCCCTGCCAGCGATGGAGGCAGTGCCTTAGGGCTGGGGATGGCTGCTGCTGGCCTGACTCACCGGCGGCCGCTCCGCTTCCTCCGCAGGAGCCAGCCAGCAGCTCCCAGCTTCTCGGCACCACGTGGCTCCAGGCAGGGGGTGAGGAAGGAAATGCTGCTTATTTTTAACTCCTCCATCGCCCCGGGGCCTGGGGGAGCAAGCCCTGGCACAGGGAGGTGCCCAGCCTGCCGTGTGTGTGCCCTGGAGCATCCCCAGGGCCGGGGTTCCTCAGGCAGCTGAGGGCTGCAGGCTCCTCACAGTGCTCTGGGGTCTGAGCCTGCTCACAAAACGTCCTGGAAGCTTAGGAAGAGCCCAGAGCCTGTGCAGAGTGGGGACACTCAGGGTGGGCAGCCAGGTGGCTCTAAGCTGCGTTGAGGGCAGCTGAGAGTGACAGAGCCACAGCAGAAATGGAGTTGCCTCTGCTGCCAGAAGCCACCTGGGCAATGCTGCTGCTCTGTGGCAAACCTGGGCTGGGACACCCTCAGGATCCTGGGCTGGGACATGCTGAGGATCCTGGGCTGGGACACACTGAGGATCCTGGGCTGGGACATGCTGAGGATCCTGGGCTGGGACATGCTGAGGATCCTGGGCTGGGACACGCTGAGGATCCTGGGCTGGGACATGCTGAGGATCCTGGGCTGGGACACGCTGAGGATCCTGGGCTGGGACACGCTGAGGATCCTGGGCTGGGACATGATTAGGATCCTGGGCTGGGACATGCTCAGGATCCTGGGCTGGGACATGATTAGGATCCAGGGCTGGGACATGCTCAGGATCCTGGGCTGGGACATGATTAGGATCCTGGGCTGGGACATGCTCAGGATCCTGGGCTGGGACATGATTAGGATCCTGGGCTGGGACATGCTGAGGATCCTGGGCTGGGACATGCTGAGGATCCTGGGCTGGGACACCCTCAGGATCCTGGGCTGGGACACCCTCAGGATCCTGGGCTGGGACACCCTCAGGATCCTGGGCTGGGACATGATTAGGATCCTTGGCTGGGACACGCTGAGGATCCTGGGCTGGGACATGCTGAGGATCCTGGGCTGGGACATGCTCAGGATCCTGGGCTGGGACATGCTCAGGATCCTGGGCTGGGACATGCTGAGGATCCTGGGCTGGGACATGCTGAGGATCCTGGGCTGGGACACCCTCAGGATCCTGGGCTGGGACACCCTCAGGATCCTGGGCTGGGACACCCTCAGGATCCTGGGCTGGGACATGATTAGGATCCTTGGCTGGGACACGCTGAGGATCCTGGGCTGGGACATGCTGAGGATCCTGGGCTGGGACATGCTGAGGATCCTGGGCTGGGACACGCTGAGGATCCTGGGCTGGGACATGCTCAGGATCCTGGGCTGGGACACGCTGAGGATCCTGGGCTGGGACATGCTGAGGATCCTGGGCTGGGACACGCTGAGGATCCTGGGCTGGGACATGCTCAGGATCCTGGGCTGGGACACGCTGAGGATCCTGGGCTGGGACACCCTCAGGATCCTGGGCTGGGACACGCTGAGGATCCTGGGCTGGGACATGCTCAGGATCCTGGGCTGGGACACGCTGAGGATCCTGGGCTGGGACACGCTGAGGATCCTGGGCTGGGACATGCTCAGGATCCTGGGCTGGGACATGCTCAGGATCCTGGGCTGGGACATGCTGAGGATCCTGGGCTGGGACATGCTGAGGATCCAGGGCTGGGACATGCTGAGGATCCTGGGCTGGGACACGCTGAGGATCCTGGGCTGGGACACACTCAGGATCCTTGGCTGGGACACACTCAGGATCCTTGGCTGGGACACGCTCAGGATCCTTGGCTGGGACATGCTCAGGATCCTGGGCTGGGACATGCTGAGGATCCTGGGCTGGGACACGCTCAGGATCCCTGCCTGTGTCCAGCACAGGCACAGAGCTGTCCCAGCTGCTTGGCCAAGGAGCCATTGCTCTCCCAGGGCTGGGACATGGGAAGGGTCTCATCCATCCCAGCTCCATCCAGGGAGGATTTGGAAATGTAATGTGCCAGGGTGCAGGGGAGGTGGAGCTGCACCCTGAAGCCTTCTGAGTTGCCCATCCTGGACTGAGCTGGGCTGAAGATGAGGAAGGGGCTGCCTCCTGCCAGGGGTGGGGAGGGGACTTCAAGAGCCTTCATCTTGCAGGTGGGAGGAAGGAGGCAGCTGCCTGCCTGGGTAGTGCTGGGCTCCTCTGACCGGCCAGATGACTTCCATTGCTCAGCACTCTGCAAACACAACTCCCCCCTGGGGTGCAGGGGGGGTGGCTGTGGGGAGCCCAGCTTGGGCCAGACTGGGAGAGGTGGTGTGGGCACCTGGCTGGGCATGGCTTGGTGCCCCTCAGCTGAGCTGCCACTTGTGCCTCCGATCAAAGCAGCTGGTTTGGGGCTTTGATTCCTTGGGGGCTGCCTCTGAGCTCCTGCTGGGAGCTCTTCTTTTGCTTTCAGCAGCACCAGGGCTGCTTTTCTCTTCTTTATTTATTTCCCCCCCTTATGATCTTCTCCTTTCCCCTCTCTGTTGCCCTGAGATAAAGGCTTCTAAATTTGTCCTGCACTGAAATGCAGCTGCTCCTGCAGGACCTCAATTCACAGCTCCCCCGGAGGAATTGCACTAATTTTGTTTCCCCTTTGTTCTGCCAGGGGACCTGAACCTTTCCCTGGGTGAGAAAATAAAAACCACGATTTAGGGCAAGGTTTGGATCCCTCAGCCCTGGCTGTTTGTTTGTGAGAAAAGAGGACAGGAGGGAAATCACTGAGGGAAGCAGCAAGCTGCCTCCTCTTTTCCCTTCCCTTTCCCCCTCCTGATATTGCCTCTGCAGCAGGCAAGTTTAATTAAAGTCAGGAACTAGGACACTTGTGCTGTCCAGAAGATGCTGGCAGGATGTGGTCCTCTGCCACCGGTGCTGTGCTGGGAGCCTGGAGCTGCCTGCCCAGCCCTGGGGCGTTGGGTTGATTGTGGGGAGGTTCCTTACAGGCTGCAGGGACCAGGGTGGGAGAACTTCTTTGTGCTCCCAGCTGCTGGTGGGTAGGGCTTTGGAGGGTGGGGGGCACTGCTCCATGCTCCCAGCTGCTGGTGGGTAGGGCTTTGGGGGGTGGGGGGCACTGCCCCATGCTCCCAGCTCCTGGTGGGTAGGGCTTTAGGGGGTGGGGGGCACTGCCCCATGCTCCCAGCTCCTGGTGGGTAGGGCTTTGGGGGGTGGGGGCACTGCTCCGTGCTCCCAGCTGCTGGTGGGTAGGGCTTTGGGGGGTGGGGGCACTGCCCCATGCTCCCAGCTCCTGGTGGGTAGGGCTTTGGGGGGTGGGGGGCACTGCTCCGTGCTCCCAGCTGCTGGTGGGTAGGGCTTTGGGGGGTGGGGGGCACTGCCCCATGCTCCCAGCTGCTGGTGGGGATGGGTGCAGCAGTGCTGGGTGAGCCCTGAGCAGGGCTGTGACAGTGGCTGGAGTGTCCCCGTGGCTCAGGGTGCAGGGGGAAGGTCTGGGCAGCAGTGTGAGGGCAGGAGGAGGCCAGGGAGGTGGAGCAGGGCTGAGCCAGACCAGCGTGGGAGCGGCAGGCTGGCAGGAGGCAGCTGGGCTCCCGGAAGCCACAAGTGCTAGCCTGGGGCAGAACGATCCAGCGAGAGCTGCTGCGTCCTCACCTGGGGCTTCCCCTGCGCTGCCTGGTGCAGGATTCCCTGGGCTGCCCTGGGCGGGGGGAGAGCTCTGGCCAGGGGGAGACCCTTGGGGTGTAGGATGGCTCCATGGTTGGTGGCTCCTGGTGTCTGCTCCTGCTGCAAAGGGAGGTGGGGGCTGAAGCAAACAGCAAGAGCAGAGCCTGGGGTGGCCCCCACCGCTCCCAAGCGCACCCCGAGACCCTCAGCACCCCCAAGCACACCCCGAGACCCTCAGCACCCCCAAGGGCACCCCGAGACCCTCAGCACCCCCAAGCACACCCCGAGACCCTCAGCACCCCCGAGGAAGCCTCCAGTGCTGCTCCAAGCGGTGGAGCTCTGGCTGGGGAGAAGCTGTGGAGACCCCGATGGGGACAGCTGGGGATCTCTGTCCTGGGGCACAGGGACAAACCCCCCCAGGCTTGCCGGGCTGGGGCAGTGAGCCGGCGAGAGCCAGGAGGGCGGTGGGAGGCAGGAGGGGGTGGGAGCCAGGGGGGCGGTGGGAGGCAGGGGGGCGGTGGGAGGCAGGGGGGCGGTGGGAGCCAGGGGGGGGGTGGGAGCCAGGGGGGTGGTGGGAGGCAGGGGGGCGGTGGGAGGCAGGGGGGCGGTGGGAGGCAGGGGGGGGTGGGAGCCAGGGGGGCGGTGGGAGCCAGGAGGGCGGTGGGAGGCAGGGGGGCGGTGACAGCCAGGGGGGCGGTGGGAGGCAGGGGGGCGGTGGGAGGCAGGAGGGCGGTGGGAGGCAGGAGGGTGGTGACAGCCAGGGGGGCGGTGGGAGCCAGGGGGGCGGTGGGAGGCAGGGGGGCGGTGGGAGGCAGGGGGGCGGTGGGAGGCAGGGGGGGTGGTGACAGCGCCCCGCAGGGCGTTGGTCCTGGGGGGGCCGCCCGAGGCGAGCCCGGTGCGGGTCCCCCCCAGCCAAGGGCCGGCGGCAGGCAGCTGAGGGTGGGGCTTCTTTTGGGGCATCCTTTTCCCCTCCCCAGGCGGCTCCGGTTCTCCTCCCAGGCCAAAACTATTTGCATGCATTTTCGAGCAGGGACTTCCTGATCGCTCTCCATTGGCTGCAGGTAGCAAAGCTGTGCAGACAGAGCCACGGACAGCCGGACAGATCTCATGCAAACCTCTAATTGAGCTTCATCCCCACCCTACCCCTCCTCCCCCCCCCTTGTCCTCCTCCTCCTCCTCCTCTTCCTCCTCCTCCTGCCGGCTCCCCTGGCTCCCTCCCCGCACTCCACATGTAGAAGTTGTGCGTGGGGCTCTCCCGTCCCGCTCCGCTCCGCTGCTCGCAGGGAGCCAGCAAGACCCAACCTGGGATAACTCTCCCCCTCGGCCCCCGGAGCCAGGGTCCCCCAAAGGCATCCAAGCCCCCCTCGCCCCAAAGCCCCCCCTCGCCCCATGGTGGATTTGGGCACGCGAAGGTGACTTGAGGAAGCAGCCCGGGCTGAAGGCAACCATGAACGAGCTGTCAAGCTTCCTGCACATCGGCGACATCGTCTCCCTGTACGCCGAGGGCTCCGTCAATGGCTTCATCAGCACCCTGGGGTGAGTGCCAGGCTCCCCTGACCGCCCCCCGGCGTGCCCAGCCCCGGGGGCAGCCGGGCACCGTGGTGGGACAGGGTGAGGTGGGAAGGGAAAGTGGTGCTGAGCTCGAACTCGGTGGGAAAAGGGTCTGGGAAGCTCTGGGAGCTGCAGCAAGGGTGGGCACAGGTGCTGGGCAGGGCGGGCTGGCTGCCTCTGGGCTCTCCTGGCTGCTGGGGGCAGGATGTGACCCTGCAGTCCACCCTCTCCAGCAGCCCTCCCCAGAAACTGTTCCCCCCCAAGGCTCGTTAGGGGCTGGGGGAGCTGGCAGGGGCTTCAGCAGGGTCAGGAGGGGGCTGAGCAGGGTGGCTTGGGCGGCCAGGACCCCTCCTGGGACGCAGGATGGTAAAGTGCTGCCAGTGTGGCTGCAGGCAGCTGGCCCCTGGCACAGGCAGGGATGGCTCTCGCTGCCCCCTCGGGGGGCGTTTGGGGATCAGTGGAAATGGCTTCAGGTGCCCAGCACCGAGGTGCCCACGGCCACAAAGTGCTGCCTGGGGCTGGGGCAGCCAGGGCACTGCCAGCTCCTTGCAGCCTCCTGGATGTGCCAGCGTGGGCAAGGGGCTCTCAAGCTGACCCGGGGAGATGAGAGTGGGGCCTGGGGGACCCTTCCTTGCCCCTCCTGTGTCCATGTCAGCCACAGGTGCTGCCAGAGCAGCAGCTGGGCAGAGCCAGGCCCAGACCCGCAGCGATCTCCTCCTCCATCCACTGGCTCACTGCTCCCACCGGGGTGGTTTGCCAGGTGGCACAGGCAGAGGCTGTGTCCCCACCACGGGGAGGGCTCTGGCAGGGCTGCTGGATGCCCTGGGGCGCAGTTGGGGTTTTTTTCCTCACCCCAGAGCGGGGACCTCGCCCACAGCCCCAAAGCAGGTGGCTGTGGGTCCGTGGCAGCCTGCCTGCCCCATGCAGCGTGTAGGAGAGGCTGAGCTCAGGCAGGAATGCTGACTTGGATGGGATTCCTGGGGCAGGAGCTCTGTAATCTGTGCTGAATGCACTTGCTCCCACATGCCTGCCTCCAGCGGGGCCCTGCCTGCCGGCGCCCACACCTCCCTGCCCCACCGCGGGGCACCGGCAGCCCCTGCCCACCCCGGCCCTCCCCCAGCTGCCTGCGGGATGCTGCTGGCGGCGGCAGGCTGCGGCGCCCGGGCACAGTGTCCCTGTGCTTGGGCCCAGGAGGTGGCATGTCCTGCACGTGCAGGGCGCAGCCTGCCTGTGCCCAGCCCTCCCCAGCCGGCAGGGAGGGAGGGAGGGAGGGGAGATGCCTTCCTTGTCCTGTTCGGAGAGGTCCCCTTGTGGCTTACCCCCCAGTGCTGAGCCCCCTCCAGCCTGCCTGTGAGGCTGTGTCTGGAGGAGGCTCTGCTGGGACCCAGCCTGTCCCAGGGCTGCTCCAGGAGCTGGTTTGACTCTTTGTGGAGATCCAATCCCTTTGCAGCTCCGCTCCCCAGAGCCCCTTTTTGCTGGGGGCTTCTCCAGGCTCACTTGGAAGCATCTGAAAAGCATCCTCCAGCTGCTTGGAGACCTTCTCCCAGGCCCCAGCAGCACTTCTGCTGGGCAGCCTCTCTCTGCTGGGCTTCTGCTTTCCCTCAGTTGTTTCCCACCCTCTGGAATTGTTTTCCCTGTGCCCGGCGACCTGGGAGACCCAACCACACCTCAAATCACTCCTGTGATAAGGGCCTGGGTGACTCACCGAGAGTGCTTCTCCCTGAGCCCTCCTCACACAGCCTGGGACCTCACTGAGCTCATTTGCAAGGCAAAGAGCTCTGCCAGCCCCCTGCCCTCTGCCTGCTGTGTGCCCTGCTCAGCACCCTGCCCACAGCCTCCCTCCAGCCCTCCCTGCACAGGGACTGCGTTGGGCTGTGGCACTGCTCAGGCTCTGCTCTGCTCTTTGGAGAAGAGAGTCACTAAGGCTGGGAAAGCCCTCACCAAGCCCAGCACCACCGTGCCCCCCCCAGCACCACCGTGCCCCCCCCCCGCACCACCACGCCCCCCCCCCAGCACCACCGTGCCCCCCCCCAACACCACCGTGCCCCCCCCCAGCACCACCGTGCCCCCCCCCCAGCACCACCGTGCCCCCCCCAGCACCGCCGTGCCCCCCCCCAGCACCACCATGCCCCCCCCCCAGCACCACCATGCCCCCCCCCAGCACCACCGTGCCCCCCCCCAGCACCGCCGTGCCCCCCCAGCACCACCACGCCCCCCCCCAGCACCACCATGCCCCCCCCAGCACCACCATGCCCCCCCCCAGCACCGCCGTGCCCCCCCAGCACCACCACGCCCCCCCCCAGCACCACCATGCCCCCCCCCCAGCACCACCATGCCCCCCCCCCAGCACCACCATGCCCCCCCCCCCAGCACCACCATGCCCCCCCCAGCACCACCGTGCCCCCCAACATGTCCCCAGGTGCCATGGCCACACCTTCCTGGGACACCTCCAGCAAGGGCAAAGGGTCTGAGGAGAGCAAGGGGGAGATGAGCTGCAGGCTGCGGATGCTGCCTCCTGCCCCACAGCTTCAGCGTTGCCCTAAGCCACTACCCCCAGAGCTTGGTCACTGCTGGTGGGGCTGGGAGCCCTGCCCTGCCTGTGGGAAGGGTCTCTCCTCTGCTCCCAGTCTGCCAAAGGCCCCCAGGCACAAACCCTTGTCCCCCACCCCCCCTCTCTGCAGTGGGTGTTTGCTCTGGAGGAGGAAAAACATCCCAGAGAGGGTGGGGAGCCCTGGTGCCTGCCCCAGAGCTGGGCTGGGGGGAGACTCTGAGCCAAGATACCCAACCCAGCTAAACAGCTTGAGAGGAGGAGGTGGCTCAAGAGTTCCCATGGGAAGGCAGGGCCAGAGCTGGCTGCTGGGGAGCAGCAGTGGCCCAGGGTGCTGAGGGCAGCCAGGCTGCTGGGCACCTCCCAGTCCAGCCACCAAACCGTGTCCCAAAGTGCCATGGCCACGCTCTGGAACACCCCCAGGGACGGTGACTCCACCACCTCCAGTGCCTGCCCCCTCTGGGGGCCCTGGGGACACCACTGCTTGAGTCCCCACCCTGTGTCCCCAGCAAGCCAGCACCGGGTGGCTGGAGCCAGAGCGGAGCAGAGCTGCAGTGCAGGAGCCTGTGCTTGCCAGGGGCTGTGTGACCCCAGCCCTGCCAGCTCTGGGGGGCTCCCAGGACCCACTGGGGGCTCAGAAAGTGGCACTTTGGGCTTGCAGAGGGCAAGGGCTGGTGGCAAACCTGCCTGGAGAGCAGCTGGCTGCTGAGGGGGGAAGGAGAGGCCGGGGAGTGCGGCCAGGCTGCAGTGGATGCGCAGGGCGCAGCAGCTCGGGGCAGGCAGCTGGTTAAAGGCTAACTGCAGCCCTGCTGGGTCAGGATGAACTCAGGCTCTGCAGGGAGGAGCACAGCAGGCCCAGAGCAGCACCAGGACTGTGGGGCAAGAGCTGCACTCTTGGTGGCTGCCCTCTTGTTCCCTTCCCTTGGTTTTTGTTCCTCCCCATGGGCTCAGCGCCCATCCTGCACCCCAAGCCGGAGAGGCTGACCCAGCCCCATGCCCAGCAGCCAGCTCCCCTCCTCCTCCTCCTCCTCTTCCTCACCTCCAGGTGAGGTTGCTGGTTTTGTAAGGGGTTTGTCCTGCTGGCTTGGGGCTCCCCTTCCCCCAGAGCCCTCCTTCCCCATGCCCCCCTAGACAGCTCCCCTCAGCACTGGGTGCACTACAGCTGAGGAAGGCTCCCTTCTCTTCCTCAGCCCAGGTTCACGTTGTAGGAAGGCTGCCTCCACGTCAGCCCCAGCTGGCTGCCAGCCCTGGGGAGGCTCAGGGTGTCCAAGGGCTGTGGATT
The DNA here is from genome assembly GCF_026170545.1 of Melanerpes formicivorus. Classification (NCBI taxonomy): domain Eukaryota; kingdom Metazoa; phylum Chordata; class Aves; order Piciformes; family Picidae; genus Melanerpes; species Melanerpes formicivorus. The sequence continues at coordinate 4,909,184 of NW_027142398.1, forward strand.
GCAGCTCTGGCCGAGCTGCTTCCCCCTGACCTCCGGCGAGGGCTCTGCCTCGCTCGAGGCCAAGCGCTGGCCCCGGGCCCGGGAATCACTTTGTGCTCCATCTCTCCCAGCACACAGAGAGCCCCTCTGGAACCACCCTGATGACTTGCAGGGCTTAAAGCTAAGCAGATGCTGAGCCCTGCTGTGCTGGGCTGTGGGCAGCAGGCTGAGCCAGGCACAGGACCCAGCCCCTGCTGCTCCCCGGGGCTGCTTTGAAAAGGCAAAGTGTGAGGAGCTGTCATCCTCCAGGTGCTCGGCAGCCACCAGCCTGCCTTCTAATTAACACCTGAGAGCTGCAATCACCTTCCCCGTGCCCACAGCTCGCCGTGCCCACGTGTCCCTGCTGCTCTAACAGCCGAGGGAGCTTCCATCTGCCCCTTCCTGCTGCGCTAATGCTGCCTGTCCTGGCCCCAGGTGCTTCGTGTCCTCCCTGTCAGGATCCTTTCCTCCTTCAGCAGATTTCCACTCGGGAATGTCTGTGCAGAGTATCAGTTTAATGGAGAGAGCTCTTTGCATTCCTGCAGAGCCTGTAATCCTGGGATTAAAGATGCTGGATCTGCCTTGAGATCATTAACTAATTAAGCCTTGCAGCCTGGCAGGTCAGTGTCTGCCGTGCCGCCCGCCGCAGCGGCACCGCCGGGCACTGCAGGAGGAGCTGGGGTGGGTGGGAGGCTGCTCTGCTGGTTGCTTCAGCGCTGAGAAGGGGCCCCGTGGGTCAGGGGCTTCCTCAGAGACCCCTTGCCATGACAGTGGAGGGTTTGGGTGGTTGTGGAGTGCAGCTCTGCTCCTGCAGGCGCTGGTGTGCCTCGAGGGTCACTGCGTCGCTCCTGAGCCTCACCCATAGGTGGGTTGGGGCCCAGCCCTTGGTGGTCTTCACTCCAGGGGCACTGAAGTGCTTGTTCCTCCCTGTCCCCCAGCAAAGTAGCACTCAGAGGACCCCAGACCACCTCCACGTGGCACTGGGGCTGGCCTGGGGCTGTGCTCATCTCCTGCAGGGTGGGATGTGACAGCCTCCATCTGCAGCCGCCTCTGCTCCGGGTTCTCCTCTCTTTACCTCCTTCCCTGCCCTCCCGAGGCTCTGCAGGAGCTTGGGGATGCCCCCAGGTGCTTCCTGCTGTGATGGCTCATGGAAAAGCCGCCGTGTTTGAGCAGCCCCCCTGAGCTCCCTGCGCTGCTGACCATGAGCTGTGCCGTGCAGAGCTCATCCCGAGCCTGCTGAGCCCTCCTGGGCTTCAGGGTTGTTTACCATCCTCTGTGTCTTTGCTAATTGCTTTGCAGCTTCTGCTGCCGCCAGAAGCATCCAAGAAGTTGCTTCCCTCTCTGTGTTGGAAACCTGAGGAGCTGGGAGGGGGGCGGGCCCTGGGTGCTCAGAGCACGCTGCCAGCCCACACCTCACTGCCAAGGACAGCGCAGTGCTGGGGTCCCCGGGGTCCCAATCCATCAGCTCCGAGGCCAAATTCCTCCCTGCCGAGCTGCCGAGAGGAATTTTCCCCTCCTCCGGAGCGCGGCCGGGCTGGAGGAGCGCTCTGGAGCCGTCGGGGGAGCTGCTCCCTTGGCAGCCCTCTGCAGCACAGCCTGTCCAGCTCCAGCGCTGGCTGCAGGGTTTGCTGGGGGGCTGAGCCAGAGGGGACAGCACAAGCTCTGCTCTGCCCTTTGCTGCCCTGCTCAGGGAACCACAGAATCGTTTAGTTGGAAATGGCCTCAAGGATCATCAAGTCCAAGCATCCCCAGGCTGCCAGGACAGGAGTGCCCCTGGGACAGAGCTGCCCACATGGCTCCCAGGGGCACAGATTGCACTGGCTTGGGAGGGACCCTCAAAGGTCACCTTGCCCAACCCCCCTGCAGTCAGCAGGGACACCTCCAGCTGGAGGAAGCTCCCTCCTGGGACAGCATCCTGAGGTCATTCCTGCATCCTTGAATATCCTTGGATCTGATGTCCTTGAATCCCGGGCTCAGTTCTGGGTCCCTCACTCCAAGAAGGACATTGAGGGCTGGAGCAGGTCCAGAAAAGGGCAAGGAAGATGGGGAAGGGTCTGGAGAAGAGGGCTGGGGAGGAGCAGCTGAGGGAGCTGGGGGTGCTGAGCCTGGAGAAGGGGAGGCTGAGGGAGACCTCCTTGCTCTCTGCAGCTCCCTGAGAGGAGGCTGGAGCCAGGGGGGGCTTGGGCTCTTCTCCCCAGGTAGGAGAGGAAATGACCTGAAATTGTGCCAGGGGAGGGTTAGGTTGGAGATGAAGAACAATTTCTTTGCTGCAGGAGTGGTCAGGGACTGGCAGAGGCTGCCCAGGGAGGTGGTGGAGTCCCCAGCCCTGGAGGGGTTCAAGACACTGTGGCCATGGCACTTGGGGCCAGGGTTTGGTGCCATGGTGGTGCTGGGCTGCTGGTTGGACTGCATGCTCCTGAAGGGCTTTCCCAACCCAAACCTTGCTCTGCCTCTCCCCACACACTCCCTGGCTGCCTGATCCCAGGCTCCACAGGTGGGGACACGCTTGGCACCTCCTGGCCCCGGGCAGCAGCCTGGATCCTGTGCCTGCTTTGCTTCCCAGGGGCTGGGCGAGCGGGTACAGCCTGTCCTGCTGGAGCTCCCAGTTCCCTGGAAAGCTTTGTGGGCTGGGCATGAGCTCCAGCTGCCCCTGGCACCCTGACCCCCCCAGGCCTTCTGCCATGCTGGTTCTGCTGGCAGCTTCTCATCTGTGCCCAGGCCGGGCCCTGGCAGCCCAGGCCAAGCCTGCAGGATTTTGCTCAGTGCTGGGAAAACCAAGAGGTGGGCAGGGAGGAGCTGCCTCTGCTGGGCACAGCCAGCACCCCTGAGCAGTTAATAACTGGTTTGGGGGGGCCCTGCCACCCCCATCTGCAGCAGCTACACCCTCTGTGTCCTGCTGAGCTCCAGGCCAGGGGACAGAAGCCTGAGTGAAGCACAGAGCCATGGAGCTGTTGAGGCTGGAAGAGCCCTTGGGGCTCACCCAGCCCAGCTGCTCACCTGGGGCTCCCAACCCAGCCCTGCTGCTCAGCCACTGCCCCACGTCCCCCAGCACCACATCCAGGTGGCTTTTGAACCCCTCCAGGGATGGGGACTCCTCCACCTCCCTGGGCAGCCTGGGACAGTGCCTGAGAGCCCTTGCTGGGCTGAAAATCGTCCAGGTACCCAACGTGAGGCTCCCCTGGGGCAGCTTTGAGGCTGCTTCCTCTGTCCTGTCGCTGGTAGCAGCTGAGAAGTTGAACTCCCCTCGCCTGGGCCAGATGAACAATGCAGTAACAGCACAGCCAGGGCTGGGAGCAGGGTGGGGAGGATCCAGCTGAGCCAGGAGCTGGGCAGAGCAGGACCCAGGCGTCAGAACCTCCCTCATGGATCACTGAGCAAAGAGCTCAGCACCACGGCTGGCACCAAGCATGGGGGGGAGGGGGAGGCGGGGGGCTTGGTGCTGCTTTGTGTCATTCAGTCCTTACCCCATGGGACCAGGCTGAAAACCAAAGAGAGAGGGGTGGGGAGGGGTGGCCAAGGGGGGCAGGGAGTGAGGAGCTAAGAGCAGCTGCTTGCTGCAGGAGCTGAGTGTTGCTGTGCTCAGTGCTGATAGCGAGCAGCAGATGGGTGGCACAGGGGAGGTGCAGCTCCTGCTGCTGCTGCTGCCTGGGGCAGGTGACAGCACTGCAGGGCTGCAGTTTGTGGTGCAGCTGTTCTGCTCTCCTGACAGCCTGCTGCTGCCTTGTGTGTCCCTGCAGGCTGGTGGACGACCGCTGCGTGGTGGAGCCTGCGGCTGGGGACCTGGACAACCCCCCCAAGAAGTTTCGAGGTGAGGCTGGGGCCAAGCTGGGGCAAACCCAACCCTGCCCTGAGGACAATGCTGCCCCAGAGCCTCCGTGCCCTGGATGAGCACCAAGGGCTCAGTCACCCCAGCCAGCCCAGAGAGCTCTTGGGCAGCCTCCACAGCCAGGTTTCTGTGGCTTGGCCAAGCCACCCCCACCCCCCCACCCCCTTCTGCTGACTCTGGAGGCACTTCCCAGAGCCACCTCCATGGTGGGATGGTCCTTGAGACCCCTTAGTGCAGCAGCTGAAGTGGTCAGGAACCATCGTTTGCAAAGGGGGGGTCAGACCATCCCCAGACACATCCCTGGGGATGCTGGCAGCTGACGTCAGCCCGGCAGGAGGGGAGGGGCAGAGGGGAGGGGCAGAGGGGAGGGGCAGAGGGGAGGGGCAGAGGGGAGGGGCAGAGGGGAGGGGCAGAGGGGAGGGGCAGAGGGGAGGGGCAGAGGGGAGGGGCAGAGGGGCAGGGTGTTTGCAGGTAAGCCTCTGAGCACTCAGCACTAATTACATCTGCTCTGCTTGACTGCACCTCAGAGGGAGCTGCGGATTAAGCCTCCCATCTGGGCGGCAGGAAGGGCTTAGGGAGAGACGGCAAACCCTGATCTGTCCTCGGCTGTCACGTCCTGGGCTCCTCCGGCGCTCGGGGCCGTGCTCAGTGCTTCCCCTCCGGGCGAGGGGCAGGAGCAGGCAGGACAAGAGATGAGTCAGGGGCGGCTCCTGGCCGGTCTGCAGATGCCAGCGCAGGCCATTTGGAGAAGCAGGGCACGATTCCCACTCCAGCCTCCTCTCGGGGAGCTGCAGAGAGCCATGAGGTCTCCCCTCAGCCTCCTCTCCTCCAGGCTGAACAGCCCCAGCCCCCTCAGCGGCCTCTCCCCAGCCCTGTTTCTTATCCCCCTCCCAAGCTCCTACTTTCCCCCAGGTCCTTCTGCAGCCTAATTAGCGACGTAATTAAAGCCGTTTGAGGTGCTGCAGGTGGCCGAGCGCTGGCGCAGCCCTGCCGGGGGGCGGTGCGGGGCGCAGGAGGCATTGCCGCGGCTCGGAGCCGGCGCCGGGGCCGGGGCTGGGGCTGTGCCGTTAGCAAACAGCCATAAAGCGAGAGGTGAAACCTGGCCGGGCCCCAGCAGCCTGCGCCGGTGGGAACCAGGCTCCGTGCTTGTTTGTTCGGCACTCCCAGGTAAATAAACACCTGCGTGCCAGGGCCCGGGGCCCGCCGCCAGAGATGGAAGTGATTGCTCGCCCCGGCGGGAGGCTCTGCGCTGCTCTTTCAGCTCTCGCTGTGCTGAGCCAGGCTGCAGAGCCCTTCCTATCCTCACCCTGTCCAGCTGCCAGCCCTGAGCGAGGCTTTGGGAGCTGTGCTTGTACAAAGAGGACGAGGGGCACGGGTTTGGAGCTGGAGCAGGACAGTTTAGGTTGGACATGAGGAGGAAGCTCTGCACAGGGAGGGTGGTGAGACCTGGAACAGGTTCCCCGGGGGTGTGGTGGAGGCTCCATCCCTGGAGGCCTTCAAGGTCAAACTTGATGTGGCCCTGAACAGCCTGATCTGGTTGGTGATGTCCCTGCTGAGTGCAGAGGTTGGACAGGATGACCTCCCAGGGTCTCCCTCCAACCCACAGCATTCTATTCCTATTCCTGTTCTTCCCAGTGCCTGGACCTGGGTGTCTGGACTTTCCACCTCCCATTCCACAGCCACCTGGGGGCCATCTGCAGAGCATGGACATGCTGGAAGTGTTTGGGGAGCTGGGATGCAGCCCTGGGCCCTTCTGGTCCCCAAAGCATTTGGAAGTGCAGCTGCTGACATGCAGCTTGTAGGAGCTGGTAGCTTCCAGCAGTGGTGGTTGAGGCTCCCCCTGAGCACAGCAGCGTTTGCAAACCCAGGGATCCCCATGGCACAGCCCCTGGCTCAGGCTGCCCTGAGGCAGGCTGGCAAGGGAGGTGTGGAGATGTCTGCTGCTGTCCCATGTCCTGCTGGCTTCCCCCTGTCCCTCCCACAGGCTGCTCAGCTCCTCCAGTGCAGCTGGGCCTCATCAGTGCTTTTTCTCCCCCCTGAAGCTTTCCTTCCCAAATTCCCATCCATTCCCAACGGGAATGCTTCTGATCACGAGGCCAAGGGCTGGAGCCACTCCTGGACTCATCTTTTACCCTGACTTGAAACTCATCCACCAGCGAGCTCAGGGTGACCTGGTCACCCACCAGCCCCAGCCACACCTCCTCTGCGCCCCCAGCAGCAGCTGGGGTGGTTGTGGGTTAGGAGGAGCATCTGCAGTGCAGCCAGGACCCAGAGGAGCTTGGTGACACTGACCCCCCTGGGACAGGCTGGTGGCTGCTGCAGCCTCGAGCCCTGCAGCCTCAAGCTCTGCTTCCTCTCCTCCCAGACTGTCTGTTCAAAGTGTGCCCCATGAATCGCTACTCTGCCCAGAAGCAGTACTGGAAGGCCAAGCAAACCAAGCAGGACAAGGACAAGATTGCAGATGTGGTGCTGCTGCAGAAGCTCCAGGTGAGAGGGACCTCACCCCCAGGGCTTGGCTGGATGATGACATCCAGACCCCTCCCCATGTCAGTCCTGCTCTATTTTGCTTCCCAAAATCAGCTGTGTGGGGGTCAGGATCTGCCCTGGGCTTTAGTGTCCTCAGAGGCTCTCTGCTGTCTCCTGTCCCCATCCTCCCCTCACCATGGGCCATTAGCCACAGCCTCCTTTGCTAGAGGAATGGCTCCTGGAGCTGGCACCTCTTAATTAATCATTCACCTAATGAGGGGGTGAGATAGGAGCTGTGACAGCACAGGGTGAGCACAGCAGTGACCAGGAAGCCACAGGAGGCTCTGCTGCTCCCAGAGCAAGGGAAATGTCCCAGGGAAGACCTGAAAAGAAGGATCCAGGGGACTGAGCAGGCAGGGGGAGAAAGGGAGGGCAGCAGAGCTGGTTTGGGGTGAGATGATCTCTGCCTGCCTTGCCACCTCGCCTGTGGTGCCTCAGCCCTCCTGGTGCTCCTTGTGCAGAGGAGCCCTGGCAGAGCAGGCAGAGGTGTTCTGTGAGCACCCAGGGGTGCCTGGCGTGGAGAAGGGAGCTGCTGTGGCCAGGACTTGCTCCAAAGGGCTGTGGAAGAGAGAGGCTCCTGCTGCCTTCCCAAGGTTTGGAAAGGGCCCACGTTAAACATTGCATAATGGCCTCAGACAGCTGGCAGGGCCCCAGCATGATTCATAAAACTGAAGAGAGCCATTAAATCATCACATCAGGCTGCAAGCTCAGCCCCAGCCCCACTGAGCCCTGCTTCTGCCTCTGGGGAGCAAGGCCTGATGCAGTTGCCCGGACAGGGCACCCCGGCTCGGGTCAGAGGTGCTGGGGCAGGGGTGCTGCCTCCTGCCAGGCTCAGCCTCCCCTGGCTGGGGGCGGTGGAAGTTGTTTTCTTGCTCTGCTTGGGCTGGGACTCGCAGTGCCGACAGCTGTGCTGGCCAGGACTGGCCAGAGAGGCTCATTTCTGAGCCTGATTGATTGCCTCTTGGTTAAGAGTTGTCTTAGAGAGATTCTGTCACTTCCTTGCTCCCTTCCGCTGCTCCTGGTGCTGCCCTTCTGGTCAGTGCTGCGGCACCGCCGGAGCCAAGGGCTGGGGGAGCCTGGGCAGGGAGGGAGCAGATCCTGGCCGGGTGCTGAGCTCCAGGCTGTGATTTATCAGCATTTCCCACAGGCTGAACACTTCTCTAACCCACACAGAGGTTTCCCCTGAAGCTGGAGCAGCCCAGGGGTGAGTGGAGGAGCCCTGCCCAGCCACCCCTGCTGGCCACAGTGCCCACCCCTGGTGCCACGGTGCCCTTGGTACCTTTCTGAGCTTGTGCTCAGGTTTCAGCCTCGGTGTTTTCTCAGCTGCCTGCTGTGTGTGCAGCCAGAGGCAGCCCAGAGGCTTTGGTGCCCTTCCTCCTGCTCTGCTGGCATCTTCCATCCTCCTCCCAGCCTGCCCACCCCTGTGTGCACCCCTGGCAGCCCATCCTGCTGTGGCATGGGCACAGGCCCTGCCCCCTCCAAGGGACAGGCTGGGAACATCAGCAGCCGTGGGCTTGAGTGCTCAGGGCAGGTGGTTCCCACCCCCAGCTCTGGGCAAGGGAGGAGCTCAGATCTGGAGGCAGATTTAGGGCACCCCACGGTGCTGGAGCTCTCCTGGGGCTGTGTTGCTCCATGGGGTTGTTGTTGCACTCCCAGCTCTGCACCTGTGCAGGATCTCTTGGCAGCAGGTTTGTTTTCTTGATGCCAGGCTCCTGCCCCTGGGTGGCACCTGGAGCTGTGTGGGGACAGAGGGACCGTGAGTGGTGGCAGCCTTCAAAAGAGTGAAGGGTTTGCAGCCTCTGCTCCCCAGGGACAAGCGATAGGGTGAGAGGAAATGGCCTCAGGTTGCAGCAGGAGAGGTTTAGGTTGGGTATTAGAAGGAACTTCTCGACTGGAAGGGTTCTCCAAGCCTGGCCCAGGCTGCCCAGGGGGGTGGCTGAATCCCCATCCCTGAAGGGGTCTGAAAGCCACAGAGATGTGGGGCTGAGGGCCCTGGTTTAGCCCCAGGCTTGGCAGAGTCAGAGAATGGTTGGGTTGGATGAGCTTTAAGGGCTTTGCCAACCCAAAGGGCTCCATGTCAGGTGTTCTCAAAGCCCTGCTGGCACTACTTGGGCACTCCTGGACCATCTGCTCCCAGCTTCCCACTGCGCAGCTGTGATGCCAGCTGCACCTCCCAGCTCCTCCTCCTCTCGAGTGGAAGGTGGTGAGAGCAGGGTGGGTGAAGGTAGATGTTCTCCCATCCCAGCTGTGGGGGCACCCTGGGCTGGCACTGCCCAGGCTGGCGCCAGGGCTGTCAGCGCAGCCTGGCCGTTCCCAGGCGGATCAGCTGCAGCAAGTCCCTGCCTTGCTCCCTGTCTGTCAGCAGCACTGCACCTGCCAGAGCCACCACGGCGAGTTTCTGTGGTTTGGGAGAGAGGGGCTGCAGCTGGTGCTGAGCAATTCACTCCTGGGGCTGCTGGGACCAATCCTGTTGCATCTGCAGCAGGTTTGGGCCTGCTGCTGCCTCTGGCACAGCACCATCAGCACTGCACCCTTGGCTGTTTGGTGTTGGTGCTGCCAGGAGCCCCTGGCACCAACCCCCACCTCACCCCAGCCTGCTTGCAGGGAGCTGTAGAGAGCAATGAGGACTCCCCTCAGCCTCCTCTTCCCCAGCTCCCTCAGCTGCTCCTCCCCAGCCCTGCTCTCCAGACCCTTCCCCAGCCCTGTTGCCCTTCTCTGGTCCTGCTCCAGCTCCTCAGTGTCCTTCTGGAGTGAGGCTGGCATGGTGCTGCATCCCAGCTTGGGCCATCCTCCTCCTCCTAGCTGAGGTGGCTGCTCTGGGGCTGCTGCACTGAGCTCTTTGTTCATCACCCAGCACGCAGCCCAGATGGAGCAGAAGCAGAACGAGACAGAGAACAAGAAGGTGCATGGGGACGTGGTGAAGTACGGCAGCGTCATCCAGGTGCGTGGCTCAGCCTGCCCTGCCCTCTGCCCCCCGGTGGGGCTGGGGGCCGGCACCAATCCAGCGATCCAGGCAGCTCCTGGGGTCACCTCTAGACGTGGCCAGCCCTGGGGACCGCAGGGGGCTGTCCTGCTACAGCTGTCACAGAATGGGTTGGGTTGGAAGGGACCTTAATGACCATCCAGTTCTGACCCCCTGCCCTGGGCAGGGACACCTCCCACCAGCCCAGGTTGCTCGGGGCCTCATCCAGCCTGACCAGGGGCCGTCCAGGACCCCCCTGGACAAGCTGCTGCGGGGTGCCAGCAGTGTTCACCTCTGCAGCTCCTGCACATGAAGAGCAACAAGTACCTGACGGTGAACAAGCGTCTGCCGGCGCTGCTGGAGAAGAATGCCATGAGGGTGACGCTGGACGCCACCGGCAACGAGGGCTCCTGGCTCTTCATCCAGCCCTTCTGGAAGCTGAGGAGCAACGGGGACAACGTGAGCCCGGGGCCCCGCAGCGCCGCCGGGAAGCAGCGCAGGGAGCGGCAGGGTGCTGCCCGCCCGCGCTGGGCTCCTGCCCGCTGCCGGCTCTCACCCTCGCTCCCTCCTGTGCCCCGCAGGTGGTGGTGGGGGACAAAGTGATCCTGAACCCCGTCAATGCCGGGCAGCCGCTGCACGCCAGCAACTACGAGCTGGCCGACAACGCCGGCTGCAAGGAGGTACCGCTGGGGGCTGCCGGCGCCGCCGGCTCGGCTGCTGCGGTCCTTCATTGCCTTTTCTTTCCTCCTTCCCTTGCTTATTCCCTCCTTTTCCTTTCCCCTCCTGCTTCCCTTCCTCCCTTTCCCCTCCTGCTTCCCTTCCTCCCTTTCCCCTCCTGCTTCCCTCCTTTCCCCTTTCCCCTCCTGCTTCCCTCCTTTCCCCTTTCCCCTCCTGCTTCCCTCCTTTCCCCTTTCCCCTCCTGCTTCCCTCCTTTCCCCTTTCCCCTCCTGCTTCCCTCCTTTCCCCTTTCCCCTCCTGCTTCCCTCCTTTCCCCTTTCCCCTCCTGCTTCCCTCCTTTCCCCTTTCCCCTCCTGCTTCCCTCCTTTCCCCTTTCCCCTCCTGCTTCCCTCCTTTCCCCTTTCCCCTCCTGCTTCCCTCCTTTCCCCTTTCCCCTCCTGCTTCCCTCCTTTTCCTTTCCCCTCCTCCTTCCCTCCTTTCCCCTTTCCCCTTTCCCCTCCTGCTTCCCTCCTTTCCCCTTTCCCCTCCTGCTTCTCTCCTTTCCCCTTTCCCCTCCTCCTTCCCTCCTTTCCCCTTCCCCTCCTCCTTCCCTTCCTTTCTTCTTTTCTTTCCTTTTTCTCTCCCTGTCCTGGGGGCCATGACCTCACTCCTTGCTCTTTAGGTGAACTCAGTCAATTGTAACACCAGCTGGAAAATCAACCTCTTCATGCAGTTCTGTGACCACATGGAGGAAGTGCTGAAAGGGGTAAGGAAGGAGGTTCAGCCACCGCCGGCCGCCCACCGCAGTGGGCTCTGGGGACCTGGCCCTGGTCCCTTGCAGGGGTAGGATGTGTGAGCAGCCATCTGGCTGTGTGACAAGGGCAGAGGAAGCAGATCCTGCCCCGAGGACCTTAATTTCTAGGAGAATTCATCACTTGGAGAGCTCCAGAGCAGGCTGGAGGTGGCTATTTTTAGTATGCATGTAGCCAGGGGGTGATGAAATTCCCCTGCACCTCATTGTATGCCCTGGGCTCTGGAGGACATTCCCAGGCACAGGTGGTGCCAGCAGTGGCTTCTGGCTGGGAGGACAATCTGTGGCTCTGTAGCTGTGCAGCAGGGCTGCCTGTTGCCTGGGAAAGGAACTCTCCCTGCAGAGCTATTGTTTGGGGCTCAGATCCTCCAGGAAGCAGCTGGATGGGTATTGATTGTTAGGAGCTTACAGACCCTGGTGCCCAGGAGCTGCTCTCACCCCACATCCACTGCACCCTCCTCCTCCCCGGGGTGACAATGCCTGCAACACAACTGCTGAGAGGAGCTCCTGCCCACGCCAGGGGTGTAAAGCAGGGGGGCTGCACCCATTGTACAGCAGAGAGCAGTGAGCTGCATCAGGATGTGTGGAGGGCAGGGTGCCCCTTGCCAGGCAAAGTGCCCTTCCCTGGGTTGAGAGGAGCATTTGTGCTGCTAGAAGCAGGTTTAGCACAGCTCAGGTAGGTAGGACTGGGAAGGCTGATGATGCGCTGTGATGCCCAGGCTGCCATGGTCCTGCTCCTGCAGCTGGGAGCTGTGCTCTGCTCTGGACCACGGGCAGCAAGGATCCCATCCCCAGGCGGGGCTGGGGGGCACAGAAAGAGCTACACCAGTCTGTAGTCTCCCTGGGGCTCACCACCCTGTCCTGCTGCAGGGGGATGTGGTGAGGCTGTTCCATGCTGAGCAGGAGAAGTTCCTCACCTGTGATGAGTACAAGGGCAGGCTCCACGTCTTCCTCCGCACCACCCTCAGGCAGTCGGCCACCTCAGCCACCAGCTCCAACGCCCTGTGGGAGGTGGAGGTGAGCAGGGAGGGGTTGCAGTGGGTGTCTGTGGGCTTCTGGGTACCTCTGTGGGCTACTGCACTTTCCCTGGGGTGGGGGTGGCCAGAACCATGGAACCAGAACTGTTTGGCTTGGGAAAGAGCTTGGAGCCCAACCGTGCCCTAACTCTGCCAAGGCCAGGGCTAAGCCAAGGCCCTCAGCGCCTCAGCTCTGCCTCTTTTAAGCACTTCCATTGATGGTGACTCCAATAGCTCCCTGGGCAGCCTGTGCCAGTGCCCTGCATGCCAGCAGCTGAGCTCTCCTCTGCTCTCTCAGGTGGTGCACCACGACCCCTGCCGCGGGGGCGCCGGGCACTGGAACGGTTTGTACCGCTTCAAGCACCTCGCCACGGGCAACTACCTGGCAGCAGAGGTAAGGGGGTGAGCAGAGGGGCACAGAGACCTCCTCCCAGAGGCTGGTGCCATGCCTTGCAAAGACAGTGCCCTCCAGCCCTTAGCCAGGGTGGCAGTGCTGGCCGTTGCCTCTGGCCCTGCTCCAGGTTGCTTTTGGAGCCATCCTGCCCTGGTCGCTTCTCAGCTGGGAGGCAGCGGCCCTGGGGCTGTGACCTTCTCCACCCTTTGGCCTTCCCCCTGAATTCCCCTCACCAATTTGCACCACTTGCCCGAAATCCCTGTCCCAGCTCCCTCTTCTCCTGGCCCAGGGCAGTGGGAGGTGGTGCCTGGGGTTGTCCTCTGTGCTCACTCCAGGCCAGGTGGCTGCACCAACACCTCCTGGCAGGACGGGAGTGGGAGAGAGCTCCTCCTGCTGTGTTTAACTCATCCTGATCAGCCTTTGCCCATCCTCATCCTCTGCTCTGCAGCAGCATCCAGGCCTGTCCTTGCCTGGGGAGGGTGTGGGCAAACCCTGGGACTAGAGGCATCAGTGGCCATTTAAGGGCAGCTCAAGGCTGGCACAGAGGCCACCACGCTGCGAGCTTTCTGTGACACTAATGATCCAGCAGGGCCAAGGCAAAGACATTGTTACACCTGCTGCCAGGGGAGCAGGCACCTACTGGGGGGCAGCTTGGTGCCCCCTGTGCCAAAGGTGCTGCCTAGCTGGAGAAGACAACCAAAAGCAGCCCCCAGGGCTCCTCCCACCCCTGCAGGATGGAAAAGAGCAAATCCTGGGGCCCTGCAGTGGCTGCTTTCAACCACAAGACACTCAGGTGGCATCTGCAGAGCAAAGAAGATCACAGAATGGTCCCCACCTAGTGCTGCCCAGCCTGTGCTGCTCACTCAGCCTGGGGCCTGCAGGGAGTTGCAGCAAGAGGTCCTCTGCACCAGAGCCCCTGCTCACCAGGCTCACCCTGTCCTGCTCCATGGTGCTGGGCACTGGTCATGTCCTTCAGCCCCAGCTGGGCAGCTGCCTCTCTCTGACAGAACCACAGAGTGGTTTGGTTTGGGAGACCCCTCTGAGACCACCCAGTCCAACCTTCAACCCATCACCCCCATGGCCCCCAAACCGTGGCCCCAGGTGCCATGGCCACAGGCTTCTCAAACACCGCCAGGGCTGGGGACTCCATCACCTCCCTGGGCAGCCTGTGCCAGTCCCTGACCACTCTGGCAGCAGAGTTTCTTCCTCATGTCCAACCTGCCCCTACCCTGGCACAATTTGAGGCCAGTTCCTCTCCTGTCACCTGTGAGTGGTGACCGACCCCCTGCTCCCTGCAGCCTCCTCTCAGGTGGTGTTTGTTAGGTGCTGGCTGAGGAAGGCAGGAGCAGAGACAACCTCCCCGTGCTCAGGGTTCTGGAGGGGCCGAGGGGGAGGGCTGGCAGCTGTCTCTCACCTCCCTCTTTAACTTTTCAGGAAAACCCAAGTTATAAAGGAGACCTGGCTGAGCCCAAAGCAGTGCCCACGGTGAGCTGTGTGCAGCCTCGCTGGCAGAACGCTGCTGCCGCTGCCTGCGCCCACGCCGGCTCTGCACCACTGCTGAGAGCAGGGAAATGCCCCAGAGCAGAGCCCACCGCGGGCACGGTGCCCCCCCAGGCCGTGCCACCGGGTCCTGCCCGGTGCCGAGGCTGTCCTGCTGCCCAGCAGAGCATCCCTGTGCCCCGCAGGGCAGCCTCCCTGCGTCCTCCTTGCCAGAGGACCCTGCCAGAATCTGCTGGAGAGGTCCTGCTGCATGCTGGATCCCCAGGCCACGGGGAAGTGCTGGTAGAAGAGATTTGGAGTCAGAGGTTGATGTTTTTTCTCCTGGTGAGGTCTGGAGCAGGGCTGCCCTCCTAGCTCAGGTGCCTCACGCCCTGCTTGTGCTCTTGCAGCTCCCCGGGCCAGGCTCAGCGCAGGGTCCGAGCCAAAGCTTCTGCTGTGAGCGTGGCTGCTGCTGTGCCCTCCCACGCCCTGTGCTCAGGGAGGTCGGGCTCCGTGGGCGCCTGCCCCACGCCGGGCTCACAGCTGCTTTCCCTGGCGCAGGGGGGCAGCAGCCGTGCCAGCCGCAGGAACACAGGGGAGAAGATCAAGTACCGGCTGGTGGCCGTGCCCCACGGCAACGACATCGCCTCCCTCTTCGAGCTGGACCCCACCACGCTGCAGAAGACAGACTCCTTCGTGCCACGGTAGGGGGAACGCCTCCCACCGGCCCAGGCTGTGCAAAACTTCATCCGACCTGGCTCCAGCACCTCCAGCGAGCAGGCAGCCCCAGCCCCCCGGGGCCGCCCCCCCAGCGTCTCCCCAGACTCATTCTGAAGAGCTTCTTCCTAAGGCCCAATCAAAATCCACCCTGCTCTAGGTCCAATCCATTCCCCCTCCTCCCCTCACCCCCAGCCCTTGTCACAAGTCCCTCCCCAGCTTTCTTGTAGCCCCCTTCAGGTATTGGAGTGGGGAGGGACAAGGGAAGGGCTGGGATGAAGCAGGGAGGCTCCGCTGTGCAGCTTTGGCAAGGCTGCTCCTGCCTGGGGCTGCCCCTGCCGGGGGCTGGGCTGGGGGTGTCCCTGCTGGGGCTGGGGCTGCTCCTGCCGGGGGCTGGGCTGGGGGTGCCCCTGCTGGGAGCTGGGGCTGCCCCTCCCGGGGGCTGGGCTGCCCCTGCTGGGATTGCTCACCAGGGCCCTGCTGCTGGCAGGAACTCCTACGTGAGGCTGCGTCACCTCTGCACCAACACCTGGATCCAGAGCACCAACGTGCCCATCGACATCGACGAGGAGAGGCCTATCCGCCTCATGGTACGGCCCTGCTCCGGCACCCCCTCCCCACCCACACACCACAATACCCTCCTAGTGCCAGGGGTGGCTGGACACCAGCCTGGAGCCCCCCCAGGAGCCTGGAGCCCACTCCCCCAGGAGCCTAGTGCCCACCCCAGCCCTTCTGATGGGCACAGGCTGTGTCAGTGGCTTGGTGGCAGGTGCTGGGGATGTGCCCAGCGTTGCCCTGTCTGTGTGATGCTGCTTCCCCTTTGCTCCCCAGCTGGGCACCTGCCCCACCAAGGAAGACAAAGAAGCCTTTGCCATCGTCTCCGTGCCCGTGTCCGAGATCCGGGACCTGGACTTCGCCAACGACGCCAGCTCCATGCTGGCCAACGTGGTGGAGAAGATGAACGAAGGCTTCCTCAGCCAGAACGACCGGAGGTGAGCTCCCGGCATCACAGCCGGGCTGGGGCTGGGGCTGGGGCAGGGGCAGGGGCTGGGGCTGGGGCTGGGGCTGGGGCTGGAAGGGACCTCTGGAGCACATCCGAGTCCAACCTCCCTGCCCAGGCAGGGTCACCCAGGAGCAGGGCCAGGCAGGGCTGGGATGGCTGCAGAGACTCTCTGGGACGTGAGGCCGCGTTGGGTTCCTCCGAGGGCTTTGCAGCAGGCTGCAGGATGAGGCCCTGCCTGGCTCTGGGTGCCAGCCCTGTCTTGTTTTTGTACCCACAACCCAAACCCACCCCTGCTGCTGCAGGAGCCTGGCGAGGAAACCAGATAAGGGCACAGCCCTGCCCCAGCCCCTCCTGTGCCGCTAGAAAAATACCCGAGGGGCTGGGGCCGGCCCCAGGGCAGGGGCTGCAGGGTTAGTCATGGGCTTATTTTTGGCTGGGTGGGTTCTTGGTGCTTCCTGAGCAAACACAGATCCCCAGGGGACAGATCAAGCTGCTTCCTCCCTGCCAGCTGCCCCACATGGGCCCCATGGAGGTGACTGAGGGGGCAGAGGTGTTCAGCGCCAGAGCCCCTGGTGTTGACCCTGGCACGGAGAGCTTCCTTAGGAGCCATGGGGGAGTCACAGCTCCCGCTCCATGGCAGCCATTAACCTCCAGCAGGGAGGGGAGGACTGAGCAGCAGCTTCCCTGGCAGGGTCCTGGGCCTTGGGCTCGTGGTTCCCCTCCACAGCATGCCAGGACCTGAGCCTGGGTGGGCTGTGTGGGGTGGGCACGGAGGAGCTGTGTCTGGAGTGTCCCAGCCTGTGGCCCTCTGCAGGTTTGTGATCCAGCTGCTGGAGGATTTGGTCTTCTTCGTCAGCGACGTCGCCAACAACGGCCAGAACGTGCTGGACATTGTGGTGACCAAGCCCAACCGCGAGCGGCAGAAGCTGATGCGGGAGCAGAACATCCTGAAGCAGGTCAGTGGCTCTGTGCCCTGCCCTGAGCTCCTGGGGATGTGTCCTGCTCTGCCCAGGGCCGTGCTGGAGGGCAGGCAGCTGGGAAGCCCTGTGGGAAAGGTGTGGCTGGTCTGCGGCTCCTGCCCCAGAGGCGCACCAAGGCCTCCTGGCAAGCATGGCTGGCGTCCAGCCACCCATGGGGCGGTGGTGTGGTGTGGAGGGGCACACGGCAGTGACCCTCTCTGCTCTGGGGCAGATCTTTGGGATCCTGAAAGCCCCTTTCAAGGACAAGGGTGGGGAGGGGCCCCTGGTGCGCCTGGAGGAGCTCTCGGACCAGAAGAATGCTCCCTACCAGTACATGTTCCGGCTCTGCTACCGCGTCCTGCGCCACTCCCAGGAGGACTACCGCAAGAACCAGGTGCATGGGCAGTGGCCCCACCCCTGCCCCATTCCCACCCCATTCCCTCCCCTGCCCCACCCCGCCCCTGCCCCACCCCACCATCTGTTGCCAAGCCTCCGGGGGGGGCAGCCAAGGCGGCAGAGGGGCAGGGGGCGGTCGCAGGAGGCCGGCAGCAGCCCCTTGGTGCTCACCAGCCCCGCGCCCGCCCCAGGAGCACATCGCCAAGCAGTTCGGGATGATGCAGTCCCAGATCGGCTACGACATCCTGGCCGAGGACACCATCACCGCCCTGCTGCACAACAACCGCAAGCTGCTGGAGAAGCACATCACCAAGACCGAGGTGGAGACCTTCGTCAGCCTGGTGCGCAAGAACCGCGAGCCACGGTGCGTCCCGGGGGCTGGGGGCTCCCTGCTGCCGCTGGGGGCGTGGGGCACGGGGGGGAGCAGCCTCCCGGGACCCCCCCTCACGAGGAGCTGTCTCTGCTGTGCAGGTTCCTGGACTACCTCTCGGACCTGTGCGTGTCCAACCACATTGCCATCCCCGTCACCCAGGAGCTGATCTGCAAGTGTGTGCTGGACCCCCACAACAGCGACATCCTCATCAAGACTGAGTGAGTGCCAGGGGCACAGAATCAGTGCCAGGGGCAGGGAGTGAGCGCCAGGGTCAGGGAATGAGCGCCAGGGGCAGGGAGTGAGCACCAGGGGCACAGAATCAGTGCCGGGGCACACAGTGAGTGGCAGGGGCAGGGAGTGAGCGCCAGGGGCACAGAATCAGTGCCAGGGGCACACAGTGAGTGCCAGGGGCACAGAATCAGCGCCAGGGGCACACAGTGAGCGCCAGGGGCAGGGAGTGAGCACCAGGGGCACAGAATCAGTGCCGGGGCACACAGTGAGTGGCAGGGGCAGGGAGTGAGTGCCAGGGGCACAGAATCAGTGCCAGGGGCACACAGTGAGTGGCAGGGGCAGGGAGTGAGTGCCAGGGGCACAGAATCAGTGCCAGGGGCACACAGTGAGCGCCAGGGGCAGGGAGTGAGCGCCAGGGGCACAGAATCAGTGCCAGGGGCACACAGTGAGTGGCAGGGGCAGGAGGCTGCCACCACCACCCCGGGCTGCTGCCTGGCTCCTGCTTTCGGCCAGCTCCCGCGGTGTCCCCAGCGCCGCTGCCCCCCCGGCACCGCGCCCAGCTTTGCCCCCGCTGTGTCGCAGGCTGAGGCCGGTGAAGGAGATGTCCCAGAGCCACGAGTACCTCAGCATCGAGTACTCGGAGGAGGAGGTCTGGCTCACCTGGACGGACAAGAACAACGACCACCACGAGAAGAGCATCCGGCAGCTGGCACAGGAGGCCCGGGCGGGCAATGCCCACGACGAGAACATCCTCAGCTACTACAGGTGACCGCCCTGTGGCATCCTCTCTGCAGGGGAGGCTGTGGAGGTTGCCAGGCCTCACTGCCTCTCCCCCTCGTCCCTGGGCAGGTACCAGCTGAAGCTCTTTGCCCGCATGTGTCTGGATCGCCAGTACTTGGCCATCAAGGAGATCTCCCAGCAGCTGGGCGTGGATCTGATCTTCCTCTGCATGGCAGACGAGATGCTGCCCTTCGACCTGCGGGCGTCCTTCTGCCACCTCATGCTGCACGTCCACGTGGACAGGGACCCCCAGGAGCTGGTGATGCCTGTCAAGTTTGCCCGGCTCTGGACAGAGATCCCCACAGCCATCACCATCAAAGAGTGAGGCCCTGGGGCAGCAGCGGCTGGGGGGGGCTGCAGCGGCTGGGGGGGCAGCAGCGGCAGGGGGGGGGCAGCAGCGGCTCGGGGGGGCAGCAGCGGCTGGGGGGGGGGCAGCAGCGGCTGGGGGGGACAGATGCCATCTCGTCTAGGGGCTGCCTTGGGAGGGAGCATTCGTGCAACAGCTCTGGTGGGTGCCAGCCTTCAGAAGGGAGTGGGCTCCAGGGCAGTCGTGGCCCTGCTGGCTCAGCAGCTGCCTGGGCAGTGCCCCTTCCGGGCTGGGCGTGTGGACCCCCACCGAGCTCAGCACCACCGAGCTCAGCACCACCACCGCTGTCCCTGGCAGCTACGACTCCAACCTGAACACCTCTCGTGACGACAAGAAGAACAAATTTGCCAGCACCATGGAGTTCGTGGAGGACTACCTGAACAACGTGGTGAGCGAGGCCGTGCCCTTCGCCAACGAGGAGAAGAACAAACTCACCTTCGAGGTGAGCCCTGCCCCCGGCCCGGCGGTGCCCCGCGCCCGCCCGCCCCGCCGGAGCACGGCGAGGTCTGGAGCTGCCCTGTCCCTCCCCAGGTTGTCAGCCTTGCCCACAACCTCATCTACTTCGGCTTCTACAGCTTCAGCGAGCTGCTGCGGCTGACGCGGACGCTGCTGGGCATCATCGACTGCGTGCAGAACCCCCAGCTGATGCTGCAGGCGGTCTACAGTGACGAGGTGGCAGGTGGGTCCCTGCCGGGGGGTCCCTGCCGGGAGGTCCCTGCCCCACCGCCAGCCATGGGCCTGCAGGAAGGCTCTGCCCCGTGCTTGCCAGCTGGGGCTGGGGCAGATGAGGCAGTGGCTGGCAGGGAAGCTCTGGCTGCATCTGCATGAGACCAGAGCCACAGAATCAACCAGGCTGGAAAAGACCTTCCAGGTCACCCAGTCCAGCCTAGCCCCCAGCACCTTCTAACCACCTAAACCATGGCACCAAGGGCCTCATCCAGTCTTACTTTCAACACTTCCAGGGATGGTGACTCCACCACCCCCCTGGGCAGCACATTCCCATGCCCAGTCTCTCTTGCTGGGAAGAACTTCTTCCTCACTTCCAGCCCAAACCTCCCCTGGCACAGCTTGAGGCTGTCTCCTCTCCTCCTGTCACTGTTGCCTGGGAGAAGAGATCAGATGCTGAGCCCTCGGCTGTGGCAGAGAAATGGCCAAGCCCTCCTCCTCCTCTGCTTGCCAGCTGGCATGGCCCAGGCTGAGGGAGTCCTCCAGTGGTCCTCAGCCACCTCCCTTCCCCCTGCACTGACTCTGCCCTCTGTGGCTGCCTGCAGGGAAGAATGTGCGGAGGTCGATCCAGGGCGTGGGGCAGATGATGTCCACCATGGTGCTGAGCAGGAAGCAATCCATCTTCAGTGCCCCCAGCCTCAGCCCTGGCACTGCCCCCGAGCAAGTCGACAGAGGGAGGAGCATTGAGAACGAGAACATTGTGGTGATGGAGACCAAGCTGAAGATCCTGGAGATCCTGCAGGTTGGGGCTGGTGGGGAGCAGTGTGGGGCTGGGGCTGCTGTGGGTTTCTGGTGCAAGGAGGCAGCTGGCACGGAGGGGGCACTCACCTGGGCTTTCTTTGCTGCTGCCAGTTCATCCTGAACGTGAGGCTGGACTACAGGATCTCCTACCTGCTCTCAGTCTTCAAGAAGGAGTTTGTGGAGGTCTACCCCATGCAGGACAGTGCAGCTGATGGCACAGCTCCAGCCTTTGACTCCACAAGTAACTCCTCCCCTTTGCTCCTGCCGCACCTCCAGCTCTGCACACCCCACAGCCTGGGGACGCAGAGGTGGTGCAGGTGACCGTTCCAGCAGCTCTGCAGCCACTGCTGCTGCTGGCAGGGAGCTGGGCAGGGGTTGGAGGGGGGACAGATGGGATGAGCTGTCCAGCACCCAGTAGGAAATACTGGGACAGCTTGCCCAGAGGTGTGGCTGAGGCTCCATTGGAGGTCAGACTTGATGGGGCCCTGAGCAGCCTGCTCGGGTCGGGGGTGTCCCTGCTGCAGCAGGGGGCTTGGACAAGATGACCTCCAAGGGTCCCTTCCAGCCCAGTGCAATCTCTGATCCTGACTCTGTGGATGCTTGGGGCGGGCCCCAGGAAGCTGGGCAGGTTGTGCTGATGCCCAGGGCCCACCCTGGCCACCCCTTTACCTGCCCTTCCTCCCCCTGCAGCCGCAGCCATGAACCTGGAGCGCATTGGGGAGCAGGCAGAGGCCATGTTCGGCGTGGGGTGAGTCCCTGCCCGCTCCGCCGCATTGCCAGCTTGGCCATGGGGCTCCTCCTCTCCTGGCCACGCTGCTGAGGCTGAAAGCTGCAGGTGATGAGGAATATGAGGCTCCAGAGGCCAGCTGTCCCCACCAGCCCCTCGGGGCACTGAGTGTGGCTTCGTCCCGGCCGCAGGAAGAGCAGCAGCATGCTGGAGGTGGACGACGAGGGCGGGAGGATGTTCCTGCGGGTGCTGATCCACCTGACCATGCACGACTACCCCCCGCTCATCTCCGGCTCCCTGCAGCTCCTCTTCAAGCACTTCAGCCAGAGGCACGAGGTGCTGCACACCTTCAAGCAGGTAACCCTGCTGGGACGCTGCTCTGCAGCACCTCTGGGCCCGGACTCGCCTGGCTGGGTCCCGGATTTCACCTGGGGGATCTGGGAGAGGAGGGGAGTGCTGATGGTGCCCCCAGACTGGGAGCCCCTGGGAATGTCACTGCAGGTTCAGCTCCTGATCTCAGCCCAGGATGTTGAGAACTACAAAGTGATCAAGTCAGAGCTGGACAAGCTGCGCACCATGGTGGAGAAGTCGGAGCTGTGGGTGGACAAGAAGGGCAGCAGCAAAGGAGACAACGCAGTGGAGGGCACCAAGAAAGAGAAGAAAGAGGTTAGAGCCCTGGGGTGGGAGAGGAGGGTGGGGGGCAGAGGTGCAGCTGGCTTCAGTCCAGCACCCAGCACCTCTCCATGGGCCATGCACCAGCTCCCTGGTTGAGGAGGGTCAGGGAAGGTCCTGCAGAAACACCTCCAGGCTCTGGAGAGGTGCAGTGGGAGCCTGGTGCTGTTCCTGTCCCCTTGCAGCATGCTGCGGAGGAAGAGGTCATTGCTCAGGGAGAGAAGAGCAGTGAGAACTATCAGATAGTCAAGGGGGTAAGTGAGACCAGAACCTGCCCCCAGGGCTGCTCCTGGAGCCGCCCCCAGTGCTGTCCCTCAGCAGGGGTTGGCACAGGGGTGCCAGCAGGAAGGGAAGGGTGGAATTCAGGAGGGGATTTCCCAACTCTCCTGTGGTTCCACAGAAATGAGTTCATGCCAGAGCTGGTTCCTTCCAGCTCAGCACCAGGAGCAGCCCTGTTCTGCCCCCAGGGCTCCTGGGTGAGCCTGGCACTGGGTGGGCTGGAGTGGGGAGGGTTGGTGATGGGTATGAGCCCTCTCTGCATGGTGCTGCCAGGAGGGTTCTGAGGGGGGTGCCAGGATCTGCTAGCGATGCAGGGAGCACCTGGGTTGATGGAGGGCACACCTGGACTGCAAGCAAGGCCCCAGTGCTGGTGGCCATCCTGGTGGGCTCCCAGGCTCAGTTCCCCTCTGGCAGGGTCCTTCTGCCCCCAGATCCTGGAGAGGCTGAACAAGATGTGTGGGGTTGGGGAGCAAGTGCGCAAGAAGCAGCAGCGGCTGCTGAAGAACATGGATGCACACAAGGTGATGCTGGACCTGCTGCAGATCCCCTACGAGAAGGTAAGAGGGCAGAGGGCAGTGGTGCTGCAGTGCCCAGGGCAAGGAGTGTGAGCACTTCCCTGCATGGCAGAGTCCTGCAGCCGGGCAGGGCAGGAGGGGCATCGCCCTGCTGCTGCTCCCCACCACGCTGAGAGCTTCTCCTCTCTGCCCATCCTCAGGGTGATGCCAAGATGATGGAGATCCTGAAATTCACCCACCAGTTCCTGCAGAAGTTCTGTGCTGGCAATCAGGAAAACCAGGCCCTGCTGCACAAACATCTCAACCTCTTCCTGACCCCGGGGGTAAGGAATGGGGACCGAGGGGTGGCGGCAGGCAGCGGCACGGGAAGGGACTTCAGCCCCACCCCTGGGGCTCAGAACAAGAGATAGCAGCAGGGAGTGGGTGGGGAAGGGGGCTGGGAGGGCAGGCTGACTCCCTGGCCCTGTCCCCACAGCTGCTGGAGGCTGAGACCATGCAGCACATCTTCCTGAACAACTACCAGCTGTGCTCGGAGATCAGCGAGGCGGTGCCGCAGCACTTCATCCACTGCGTGGCCACCCACGGCCGCCACGTCCAGTACCTCGACTTCCTGCACACCATCATCAAGGCCGAGGGCAAGTACGTCAAGAAGTGCCAGGACATGATCATGACCGAGGTGAGCAGCTCTGCCCCAGCCCCGGGGGCACCGGCGCAGGGGGCTCGGCCACCGGCAGCAGCCTGCTTGGCTTCAGCCTTCAGGGAAGAGGCTCCCAAGCCCTGCTGGCTGCTCCCTGGGGCAGGAGGGATCTGCAGGACCTGAATCCTAGATTTGTTTGGGTTGGAAAAGGCCTCTGAGGCCACGGAGTCCACCCAAGCCTGGTTCTAATGCAAGGTCCAGGATCCCCCAACCCCGTTTGGAGTCCCGGAGGATGTGATCTTTGGCGCCCTGCTTTGCCCTGGCAGTGCCCTTCCACCATCCCCCAGCTGCTGCCTCCATCACCACTTCCTGCAAGGCTTCTGCCCCCCTCCTGCAGAGTGCTGAGCACTGCCCCTTCCCTGCAGCTCACCAACGCTGGGGACGACGTGGTGGTGTTCTACAACGACAAAGCCTCCCTGGCCACCCTGCTGGAGATGATGACGGCAGCCAGGGACGGGGTGGAGGAGAACAGTCCCCTGATGTACCACATCTCCCTGGTGGACCTGCTGGCCGCCTGTGCCGAGGGCAAGAACGTCTACACCGAGATCAAGTGCACCTCCCTGCTGCCCCTGGAGGACGTGGTGCGGGTGGTGACACACGAGGACTGCATCACGGAGGTATGGGGTGCCCGGGGCAGCCCCTAGGGCAGCGCCAGGGGCTTGGCTCTGACTGCCTTCTGCTGACGCCGCCTGCGGTGCCCCCACCCCCTCCCCCCACAGGTGAAGATGGCCTACGTGAACTTCGTCAACCACTGCTACGTGGACACGGAGGTGGAGATGAAGGAGATCTACACCAGCAACCACATCTGGACTCTCTTTGAGAACTTCACTCTGGACATGGCCCTGGTGCGTGGGCAGGGCTGGCTGGGGGGGCACAGCGGCCGCGGCCGTGCCGGGGACAGCTTTGCGCCGCAGCGGCTGCCCGGGCAGCCAGGCGCGGGAGCCGAGCGCCGCGCAGGTGTGTGGCAGCCGCAGCTCCCCAGCACGGCCCCGGGGAGCTGTGCCACGTCCCTTGGCTCAGCGAGGTGCCAGCAGCAGGCTGCCAGGCTGCAGGTGGCATCGGCTGCCCCTTGCCCCCGCAGATGTGCAAGAAGCGCGAGAAGAGGCTGCCGGACGCGGCGCTGGAGAAGTACGTCCTGAGCGTGGTGCTGGACACCATCAATGCCTTCTTCAGCTCCCCCTTCTCTGAGAACAGCACCTCCCTGCAGGTCTGCACAGCCCCCTCAGCCCCCCAGCCCCAGGGCTGGCACAGCCCCTGCTGATGCATGCTGCCTGCTGTGCCCCTCAGACCCACCAGACCATCGTGGTGCAGCTCCTGCAGTCCACCATGCGGCTGCTGGAGTGCCCCTGGCTGCAGCAGCAGCACAAGAGCTCGGTGGAAGCCTGCATCCGGACGCTGGCCATGGTCGGTAAGGAGCCCTGCCAGGGTCACCTCCTGCTCCCCACTGACCAGGAGGGTGAAGCCACCCACCCTTGGCTGCTCCAGCAGCGAGCCAGAGCCACTGGCCCTGCTGTGGGGCTTGGCAGGGTGCCCCTGGGAGAAGCTGCTGGCTGGGAACAGGGAGGCTTGGCTCCAGGATGAGCTCCCTCGGAGCTCCAGCTGCAGGCATGAGCAGGGTGGCCTGAGGGAAACTGAAACCTGGGCTTGGTGGGGAGATCCCTGGCGTGTCCCTGCTGGTGAAGGGCCTGGAAACAAAGGCAGCATTGATGGTGGTTTTCCCTGGGCAGGACTTCGCCCTCAGCCTGGCTCGGGATGAGGGCTGTCAGCTCTGAGTCACGCTGTGGAAAGCATTGCTCTGGTCAGGCTCTGGGTGGGGAGTTCCCTCCGACTGCAGGCAGCGAGCTGACAGTGGCTCCCTGCTGGGCTTTCCCAACCCCGCATCTGGAGCTGCTTCCTCTTCCCATCCCGGGCTGGGCTGGGCAGGCCGTGGGCAGCGCTGGGCTGCAGTGGGGAGGGTGGATGGAAGGACTCCTCCCTGCCCCAGCCTGGATGTAACCCAGCTCTTCCCTGCTGCAAATGAAGGGCTGGTGCAGGGCTGCCCAGCCCGGGGCAGTGTGGCAGTGCCCAGCTGGTGGTGCAGGCTGGGCCATGGCTGCCCCCAACCCCAGCCCCTCTCCCGCAGCCAAGAGCCGCTCCATCGCGCTGCCCATGGACCTGGACGCCCACGTCAGCTCCCTGCTCAACAGCAGCTCCAGCAGCAGCCTGCCCAGGAACACCTCCAGCTACAAGACAGCCACAAGGACCTTCCCCCGAGTCTCCACCACCCCCAACCAGTGGGACTACAAAAACATCATAGAGAAGCTGCAGGTAGGGGGCAGGGGGCAGCGGCGGTGCAGACGGACAGCAGGACGGCCCCGGGGGTCCTTCTGCCCTGCCGCCGGCCCTGAGGCTGTGCTGTGACCTGCAGGACATCATCGGTGCCCTGGAGGATCGCCTGAAGCCGCTGGTGGAGGCTGAGCTGTCGGTGCTGGTGGATGTCCTGCACCGCCCAGAGCTGCTCTTCATGGAGGGGACGGAGGCCTTCCAGCGCTGCGAGAGTGGAGGCTTCCTGTGCAAGTGAGGGGCTCTGCCCGGGGGCTGCTGCAGGGGCTGGGGGCCTGCAGCCCGGAGGGGGATGAGGAAGGTTCCCTCTGGGACCCCCTGGTCCCTCCTGGCTGTGTGTGACGGTGGCTCTGCCGTGCCAGGCTGGTGCAGCACACCAAGGACCTCATGGAGACGGAGGAGAAGCTCTGCATCAAGGTGCTGAGGACACTGCAGCAGATGCTGGTGAAGAGGAACAGATACGGCGAGAGGGTGAGCACCACGGCCCCCTGGCACCCTCCCCAGCCCTGCCCCTCATCACCCAGGCTGGCAGTGCCCTCCCTGGCACTGGGGGACTGGTGATGTTTGCCCTGGCAGGGCAACCTGCTGCGGAAGATGCTCCTCAACAACTACCTGCAGAACAAGAGGTCCAGCTCCAAGGGGGAGATCGTGGATGCTGCTGGGGCAGGTGAGTGCTCCCCTCCTGCCCCCTCCTGCCCCTCTCCTGTCTGCTCTGCTCACCCCCCGCCCCAAATTCCCAGCTCCTGAGCTGAGGTGGGGTGAGTCCTGTAGCTGCTCACTCTGTCCCCACCTCCATGGGTCTGGGGAGGTGAGGGGGTGGAGGGGAGCTGTGCCCACTCTGCTGCACTGCCCCTGCCCTCACGCAGGCCAGGACCAGGACTGGTCTGCGATCGCTGCTGTCCAGTGCCGCCTGGACCGGGAAGGAGCCACCAAGCTGGTCGCTGACCTCATCATGAACACCAAGAACGAGAAGATCTTCCAGGAGAGCATCCTGCTGGCCATCCGCCTGCTGGACGGAGGCAACACCGAGATCCAGGTGCGGAGCCCCAGCTGGGTGCTGGGCAGCGGTCCCAGGGCAACTGGGCAGCCCTGGCTTGGTGTGTGCAGCGGGAGGAGAGGTCCTGGGCTGGTGCCTGAGCAGCAGCTGGGCTGCAGTTGGCTGCTGGGAGGAGGAGCTGCCTGGTGCTGAGCTCTCCTCCGCCTGGAGCTGGGTGCCCCTGGAAGGGGCAGGTGGCTGGAGGTGGTTCTGCAGCACTGCTGATGCCCTCTGCCAGGTTCTGCTAAGCTGGCTCTGGGCTGCAGCTTCTGGGTGGGGACTGGTGGGGACAGACACAGCCCAGCAGGGTCCCAGGCCTGGAGCTGCTGTAGCCTCTGCTTGCTCTGTCCCTGACCCTGCCTAGGGCAGAAGAGAGCAGCAGTGCCGGGGGGAGAGGACCCCCTGGGAGCCCGAGGGGGCTGTGCTGCCCAGGGCTGCTGCACCGAGAGAAGCCTCCCACCAGGCTCTCTCAGGTGAGGTCCTGAGTGCTAGAGGCCAGCAAAGGGGAGGGCCAAGCAGGGACGGTTTGGAGCCCATGGTGGAGGCTGCAGCAGTGTCCTCCCCCTGCCAGAAATCCTTCTACAACCTCATGACCAGCGACAAGAAGTCAGAGAAGTTCTTCAAGGTGCTGCACGACCGCATGAAGAAGGCTCAGCAGGAGACCAAGTCCACAGTGTCGGTGAACATGAGTGACATAGGCAACAAGCCTCGGGAGGACAAGGAGGAGCCAGACCCTGCCGCCAAAGGTGGGTGGCTGCGTCCCTGGGCAGCCCCCGGCCCCGAGGGCAGCCCCCGGCCCCGAGGGCAGCCCAGCGCTGACAGGGTCTGGCTGCTCCCTAGGGCGAGGGGACCCCTTCCTGCTGCCTGGCACCCCCCACACGCTGCCCCCCGGCCCTGGGCTTCCGCAAGGGGCACGACCCCGGGGAGCAGCCCCAGAACCACGAGATGGGAGTGACAGTGCTGATCATGGAGCCCATCCTGCGCTTCCTGCAGCTGCTCTGCGAGAACCACAACCGCGACCTGCAGGTCGGTGCCGCGCCGCCGGCCCCCGGGGCCCTCGGGCTGGGCAGGCTGGGCTCTGCCCCAGCTGGGTCCCGAGAGCTGCTGCTCCGGCGGCTCTGTGCCCCCCAAAGCTGCTGCTGCCCCCCAAAGCTGCTGCTCCTGCAGCTCTGTGCCCCCCAAAACTGCTGCTGCCCCCCAAAGCTGCTGCTCCGGCGGCTCTGTGCCCCCCAAAGCTGCTGCTGCCCCCCAAAAGCTGCTGCTTCTGCAGCTCTGTGCCCCCAAAGCTGCTGCTGCCCCCCAAAGCTGCTGCTCCTGCAGCTCTGTGCCCCCAAAAGCTGCTGCTCTGGCGGCTCTGTGCCCCCCAAAACTGCTGCTGCCCCCCAAAGCTGCTGCTCCTGCAGCTCTGTGCCCCCCAAAACTGCTGCTGCCCCCCAAAGCTGCTGCTCCTGCAGCTCTGTGCCCCCCAAAACTGCTGCCCCCCAAAGCTGCTGCTTCTGCAGCTCTGTGCCTCAGTTTCACCTTCAGCAGATCAGAGTCACCTGCCTGGAAAAGAGCTCAGGATCACTGAGTCCAGCCCTATCCTAACACCTGCTGTACACAGCTCTCAGGGCATGGCCCTCAGTACCTCATCCAGCACCTCCCTGGGTGGGGACTCCCTCCCCCCCCGGGCAGGGCTGTCCCAGTGCCTCGTGGCCCTTGCAGTGAAGGACCCAACCTGAGCCCCCCCGGAGCCCCTCGAGGCCCTGGCACCATTCTTAGAGTTAACTTCTGGTGTGGTGCAAGGAGCATGGCTGTGTCCCTGCAGCTCTGAGCTCTGCAGGTCACAGGGGTGGCCCAAGCCCAATTCTCTGTGGAGCTGCAGTTGGAGGGGGTGTGGAGAGAGGCTCAGGGCTGCCCCCCCCCGAGCGATGCCACTCAGCCCCACAGCTGCAGCCTTTGCTCCTCAGAACTTCCTGCGGTGCCAGAACAACAAAACCAACTACAACCTGGTGTGTGAGACCCTGCAGTTCCTGGACATCATGTGTGGGAGCACCACGGGGGGGCTGGGGCTGCTGGGGCTCTACATCAACGAGTACAACGTGGCCCTCATCACCCAGACCCTGGAGACCCTGACCGAGTACTGCCAAGGACCCTGCCACGAGAACCAGGTCTGGGGGTGTCCCTGCAGCTCTAGGGGTGTCCCTGCAGCACTGGGGGTGTCCCTGCAGCTCTAGGGGTGTCCCTGCAGCACTGGGGGTGTCCCTGCAGCTCTTGGGGGTGTCCCTGCAGCTCTAGGGGTGTCCCTGCAGCTCTTGGGGGTGTCCCTGCAGCCCTGGGGCATTGCCAGCATGCCTGGGGTGGGGCAGGGATGCCTAAGGGAGGGTTTGGGGGGAAAGATGGGAAAGCAACAGGGTCGGGGTGAGCTCTGGGGTCAGGGTGAGCTCTGGGGGTCGGGGTGAGCTCGGGGGGTCGGGGTGAGCTCTGGGGGTCGGGGTGAGCTCTGGGGTCAGGGTGAGCTCTGGGGTCGGGGTGAGCTCTGGGGGTCAGGGTGAGCTCTGGGGGTGAGGGTGAGCTCTGGGGTCGGGGTGAGCTCTGGGGGTCAGGGTGAGCTCTGGGGGTGAGGGTGAGCTCTGGGGTCGGGGTGAGCTCTGGGGGTCGGGGTGAGCTCTGGGGGTGAGGGTGAGCTCTGGGGGTCAGGGTGAGCTCTGGGGTCGGGGTGAGCTCTGGGGGTCGGGGTGTGCTGGGGATGCTGCCTGGGTTAGGAGCTGCTGGCTGGCAGTGGTGATGCAGAGGGAGGGTGGGCAGCACGGTGGTGCCAATGGTGTCCTCTCCAGGGGGAGGGGGGAGCAGAGCTCCTGGGGTCACAGTGCAGCAGCCAGGGCACTGCTCTGGACCTGTGCTGGGCCAGAGGCTGAAGCTGAGAGGCCTGGCAGCACCGTGGGGCTCACACATTGCACTGCCCCCCAGAGCTGCATCGTGACCCACGAGTCCAACGGGATTGACATCATCACTGCCCTCATCCTGAACGACATCAGCCCCCTCTGCAAGTACCGCATGGACCTGGTGCTGCAGCTGAAGGTGAGGCAGAGCCCTGGCCGGGGGGGGGCGCTGCGGGGGGGGCACTGTGTGGGCTGCTGGCGTGGCCCTGGGCTCTGCTGTGCACATCTCAGCCCCTCAGGTGTGGGCTCGGTGGGGCAGGGCTGCTGCAGCTCCACCCCGTGAGGCTGAGGTGCCTCTAGCACAGGGAGGTTGCAGCTCACCAGGGCACGGAGGGGTTTGTGCCCACTCCAAAGCCATGGGTGGCAGCAGGGGGCAGCTCCCCTCAGGAAGGACTTCTCCTCCCCAGGACAATGCCTCCAAGCTGCTCTTGGCCCTCATGGAGAGCAGGCACGACAGCGAGAACGCCGAGCGGATCCTCATCAGCCTGCGCCCCCAGGAGCTGGTAAGGGCTGAGGGGGAAACTCCCCCAGCCTCGGCCCAGTGAGCCCCCAGCCCCCCCAGCCCACTGCTGGGCCTCTGCCGTCTGCCAGTCCTGGTGCAAATCCCATCAGCAGCTCAGCTGCCACGCTGCAGCTCACCACCATCCCTGCCCAGTGGATTTGCCAGAGCCATTCCTGGTCGGAGGAGACCAAGGCAGGCAGGAGAGAAGGTCACTGTCCCTCTCTCCCCTGCAGGTGGATGTCATCAAGAAGGCTTACCTGCAGGAGGAGGAGTGTGAGAACGCTGAGGTGTCCCCCCGGGAGGTTGGCCACAACATTTACATCCTGGCCCTGCAGGTACTGAGCTGTGGCAGGAGGCTGCTGCCCTGCTGGGCTCCGCTCTGCTCTCTGCTCACTCACATTGCCTCGCCCCGGGGAGCCAGGCTGGGAACCAGAGAAGCAGCTGGCTGGAAGAGAGCTCTGCTTCCTCCAGCCCAACAGCACTGCCCTCAGCACCACCACAGCACTGCCAGGGCACCACCACAGCACTGCCAGGGCACCACCACAGCACTGCCCTCAGCACCACCACAGCACTGCCCTCAGCACCACCACAGCACTGCCAGGGCACCACCACAGCACTGCCCTCAGCACCACCACAGCACTGCCCTCAGCACCACTACAGCACTGCCAGGGCACCAGCACAGCACTGCCCTCAGCACCACCACAGCACTGCCAGGGCACCAGCACAGCACTGCCCTCAGCACCAGCACAGCACTGCCCTCAGCACCAGCACAGCACTGCCCTCAGCACCAGCACAGCACTGCCCTCAGCACCAGCACAGCACAGCCCTCAGCACCAGCACAGCACTGCCCTCAGCACCACCACAGCACTGCCCTCAGCACCAGCACAGCACAGCCCTCAGCACCAGCACAGCACTGCCCTCAGCACCAGCACAGCACTGCCCTCAGCACCAGCACAGCACTGCCCTCAGCACCAGCACAGCACTGCCCTCAGCACCAGCACAGCACTGCCAGGGCACCACCACAGCACTGCCCTCGGCACCACCACAGCACTGCCCTCGGCACCACCACAGCACTGCCAGGGCACCACCACAGCACTGCCCTCAGCACCAGCACAGCACTGCCAGGGCACCACCACAGCACTGCCCTCAGCACCACCACAGCACTGCCCTCAGCACCACCACAGCACTGCCAGTGCACCACCACAGCACTGCCAGGGCACCACCACAGCACTGCCCTCAGCACCACCACAGCACTGCCAGGGCACCACTACAGCACTGCCCTCAGCACCAGCACAGCACTGCCCTCAGCACTGCCAGGGCACCACTACAGCACTGCCCTCAGCACCAGCACAGCACTGCCAGGGCACCACTACAGCACTGCCCTCAGCACCAGCACAGCACAGCACAGCCCTCAGCACCACCACAGCACAGCCTCTCAGTGTCCCTGGGCAGCCTGATCCAGGGCTGGGGAGGAAACGTTGGCTCCTGGGCAAAGCCAGCCCTGGGGGTGCCCGGAGTGGGGTGCCCAGCAAGCCCAAGTGCATTGGTGGCTGCTGAGCAGCCTGAGCTCACCCAGCCCCTGCTGTCCCCCTGCCAGCTCTCCAGGCACAACAAATCCCTGCAGCAGCTCCTGAAGCCAGTGAAGCGAATCCAGGAGGAGGAGGAGGAGGGCATCTCATCCATGGTATGGAGGCAGAACCCCCACAGCCTGCCCTGCCCCTGCTGCTTCTGCCACCCTTGCTGGCTCCTGCTGGGTTCTGTTGCTCAAGAGGTTTGGTGCTCCCCAGGGTGGCTGAAGGCAGACTTGGAGCTGCACTCTGCAGAACCAAGCTGCACAGGGGCTCTGTGTCTGGGGGCTCTCCAAGGAAGGTTCAGCTGTGGGGTGATGCCCAGCCTGCTGCAGGGACAGGCTGCTGGCCCTGCTGGGGTGCTGCTGGCACCTGCTGCCTCCTCTTCCCCTCAGAGAAGGCAGGGCTGAGTCCTTTGCTGTTGTTTCTTGCCCATGTACCTTGGATGCTGAGTGGGAAGCAGCAGCCCTGTGATTTCCCTGGGGGTTTGTGGGCATTGATTTGCAATTTGAGGATCAGCAGCATTTGGATGTAATTACTGCAGGGAGTCCAATCGCTGTCAGCTCAAGCAGGGCTCAGGCACCTTCAGGAAGCTTCAATTCTTTTGCTTTGCCTGGAAACCTCCCCAGCTGTGGGGGCTGTTGGGGAAGGAGGAGCTCTGGCTCTCCAGGCTGAGGCCACTCTCCTCCTCCCTCTCCCCACATCCCAGCTCAGCCTCAACAACAAGCAGCTGACACAGATGCTGAAGTCGACAGCCCCGGTGCAGGAGGAAGAGGAGGATCCTTTGGCCTACTATGAGAAGCACACATCCCAGATTGAGGCAAGCCCTGGGGGTGTCAGTGTGCACGTGGGGGGTGAGCCCCAGGGGTGCTGCTTCTGCCTTGTGCCCACTTCTATTGCTCCAGAAGCCTTCCCAGCCCTGTGCCAGCCAGAAGCAGACAGAAAGCTGTTGCAGTTTGCTCACCTCTTGGTGAAGGACTTCTTCCTCATGGCCAAGCTAAAGCCCTCCTGCTCAGTGCCTTTGGCTGTGCTGCAGATGAGTGGCCACTGCCACTGGATCCCAGGGGAAGGGGAGGGAAAGCTGGGCCCGGGAAGGACCCCAAAGGCTGGCAGGGGCAGGAGCTGAGGCTGCCTGCTGCCTGCAGATCGTGCGGCTGGACCGGAGCATGGAGCAGATCATCTTCCCCGTGCCTGGCATCTGTGAGTTCCTCACCAAGGAGACCAAGTACAGGCTCTTCACCACCACGGAGCAGGACGAGCAGGGCAGCAAAGTCAGCGACTTCTTCGACCAGTCCTCCTTCCTGCACAACGAGATGGAGTGGCAGAAGAAGCTGCGCAGTAAGAGCAGAGCTGCGCCGGCCCGGGCGCTCCTCCCGGCCAGCAGGGGCACCTCGGCCGCCGCCGCTGCCCTCAGCCGGCCAAGCAGCCCTGCTCGGAAGGGGCTGTGCAGCCTGGCAGCAGCCTGCACTCAGAGAATCACAGAATGCCAGGGTGGAAGGGACCCCCAGGACCACCTGGTCCAACCTGCCTAGAGCTGAGTTGAGAGGAGCTGACCCAGCAGCCTGCCAAGCTGAGCCCTCAGACTGCCCAGTGCAGGGGGAGCCACTGCTGCCCCTGGGCCGTGAGCTCAGTCTCTAGCTGAAAGTCACCTCCCTGAGCTCCCTGTGGCTCTGGAGGGCAGGACACAGTTGGCAGCCTGCAGGAGGTTGATCAGGATCCCAGGGGTGGGTTTCTCCATGCCTGTTTGTGCAGCTCCGTGGCAGCCTGGGGTGCCCCTTGCAGCCCATGCCCTGGGATGCCACCTGCAGCTGCTTTGCCCTGCAGAGCTCCTCCCTGCCCTTGTTTTCAGCTGCCTCCTAAGCCAGGATCTCACAGCTAGGTGTGGGAAACCAACCGAGTCTGTGCAGCCTGCAGCCTCCTGTGGCTGCGTCCAGGGCTGCGTCCGGACGGAAATCCTGGCCCGGAGCAGCTCAGTGCAGGTCACACTGCAAGCCCTGGGCTGGAGCTGAGGAGCAGGGCAGCAGCTCCAAAGCCACTGGAAAGCCAAAGCAGAACTGTCTTAGGAATTCAGCAGCAAACAAGGTTGCAGCAGGGCTGGGGAAGTGCTGACTGCCCTGCTCCTGGTGCTGCCAACACAGAGAGCCTTGCTCCGGAGGGGGCTGGGAGGGGGGGAGGAGGAGGATGGAGCTGAGCAGGTCAAAGGGCTGAGCCGCCAGGATGCGAGCACCGGGAGCCTGCACTCCCCTCTCGGCAGAGGGGAGGGGGAGAGCTCTGTGAACCTTCTGAAGGAAGCGTGGGAGGTCCCTGCGTGTCCGTGGGGCGCCAGGGAGCGCAGAGCCTGCCCCCGCTGAGCAGCAGCCGCTGAGCGGTGCCCTCCTCTCCCCCCAGGCATGCCGCTGATGTACTGGTTCTCCCGCAGAATGACTCTCTGGGGCAGCATCTCCTTCAACCTGGCTGTCTTCATCAACATCATCATCGCCTTCTTCTACCCCTATGTCGAAGCCACGTCCATGGGTGAGTGCCTGGGCAGCTGCTCCCCAGGGTGGAATCAGCAGGAGGAGCCTCACAGCAGCCAAGCTGCTCCCCTTACCTGTACCCCCCCACTCCTGCTCTCCTCTTGCCTCCTAAAGCTTCTCTGCTGCTCAGAGGAAGGGCTGAGCCCAGCTGCCAGGTGCCAACCCTCCCATTGCTGCCTTCCCTGGGGAGAGCCTCTGCTCCCTGGGCTGTGCCTTCCCTGTTTGTGCAGTGGGGGAAGCAGTGGCACACCCCCGTGCCAGCAGGAGCCATCCCAGCCAGTGCTTGCCAGCAGCCCTCTCCTCCTGTCCTCTGAGGACCCCCCCAGGAGGCTTTCTGGGCAGCCTGGGCAGCAGCACCCTGCCCAGCTGCCAGCCTGCCCTCAGTCTCCTGCCACTGACTGTCTGTGGGTCTCCTGCCCCCAGGAGTGCTGGACTCCCCCCTGATCTCTCTGCTCTTCTGGATCCTGATCTGCTTCTCCATCATGGCCTTGTTCACCAAGCGCTATGGGGTCAGGCCGCTGCTGGTGGCTCTGATCCTGAGGTCCATTTACTACCTGGGCATTGGGCTCACGCTGAACATCCTGGGAGCTCTCAACGTGAGTCAGCTGCGGCCTGGAGCTCTGCCAGGGCAGCCTCGGGTTGGAGATGAGCAGCAACTGCTTTGCTGAAAGAGTGGCCAGGCACTGGGGCAGGCTGCCCAGGGAGGTGGGGGTGCCCAGGGGGGTGCCCAGGGGGGTGGCATTCAGGAGCTCTGTGTGGCCTTGGCACTGTGGGGAGTGGTTGAGGGGCCAGGGTGGTGCTGGGTCAGTGCTTGGACTCAATGACCTGGGAGAGCTTTTCCAGCTGGCACAGTCCTGTGGCTCTCCCTGTGGTGGCAAACAGCCCAGGGGGCTGCAGGTCCCAAGCCCCCCCTGCTGTGGCTGCTCCCCAGCTGACCAACAAGATTGTGTTCGTGGTGAGCTTCGTGGGCAACCGTGGGACCTTCATCCGGGGCTACAAGGCCATGATCATGGACGTGGAGTTTCTCTACCACGTTGGCTACATCATCACCAGCGTCCTGGGGCTCTTTGTGCATGAGCTCTTCTACAGCATCCTGGTACAGCAACACCTCCCAGCAGCCTTCCAGTACCTGGAGGGGGCTGCGAGAGAGCTGGGAAGGGACTTTTTGCAAGGGCTGGGGGGGATAGGATGGGAGCTGGAAAAGGGCAGATTGGGACTGGAGAGGAGGAAGGAATTCTTTCCAGTGAGGGTGGTGAGAGCCTGGCACAGGTGCCCAGGGAGGCTGTGGATGTCCCCTCCCAGAGGTGTTCAAGCCCAGGCTGGGTGAGGCCTTGAGCAGCCTGGGCTGGTGGGAGCTGTCCCTGCCTGTAGGGGGGCAGGGTTGGAACTTGAGGATCCCTTCCAGCCCAACCCATTCTGTGCTTCCAGTGAGAGCAGAGGTCTGGAGGCAGCCTGCCTGCCCTGGTAGAAGCTAGAGGGTCCCTGGAGCCCCTTCCAGGGGGATGGCTAAGGGCAGTGAGAAGATTCCCTGCGGCAATCCTGGCAGGGGCTGATCTCAGCCTCCTGGCACTGTCTGTTGCTGTCTCTCTGCTGCTCTCTTGCTGTCTCTGATCTCTGCTCTGTGCCTTATCTGGGTCAGCTGGGAGACAGTGAGCTGCAGAGGGCAGAGGCAGGTGGAGGTGTCCTGCTCTTGGCTCTCCTGCTGCGCTTAACTCCTTTCATTCTCTGCCTGCCCGAGGTGAAAGTTCAGTCGAGGTCTGCTGAGTGATCCAAAGACCTCAGGATGCAAGGGGAGAGAGGCAGCCCCAGGGGTGGCTCAGGCAAAGCCTCCTGCAGCATTCCTGTGCTCCTTCCTCCCAGCTCTTCGACCTGATCTACCGGGAGGAGACTCTGTTCAACGTCATCAAGAGCGTGACGCGCAACGGCCGCTCCATCCTGCTGACCGCCCTGCTGGCCCTCATCCTCGTCTACCTCTTCTCCATCGTGGGCTTCCTCTTCCTGAAGGATGACTTCATCCTGGAGGTGGACAGGCTGCCAGACAGCAAAGCCAAAGGTTCTCCAGCCCTCCCTGCTTGGGCTAGAGAGGGGCTGGGCCGGGGGGGGCAGGAGCTGGCACCCGGGAGCCAAACCCAGGCTCCAGAGGCACCCAGAGGGAGCTTTGCTGTCCCTGTGCTCGCCTGGGCTCGGCAGGGAAAACCTCTGCCTGGGCCACCTGAAGGGGACCTGAGACAGCTACAGCTCTGTGGCCTCCTTGTGCCTGCAGATGACCCCTTGGGGATGCAGAGGACCATGGAGACCTTCATGGAGTCATGCAGTGGTGACAAAATCAGCTGCTCCGCGGTGCCCACGGCCCTGGAAGGTAAGGAGAGCTCCTGGCGCAGGTCAGCAGCGGAGTGAAGTTGGCTGCTGGGTGGTCAGGGAGCTCAGAAGGACCCCCCCCACGTGGGCACACACAAACCTCTCCTCCTGGCACCTCCCAGGCAAGAGCCTGTAAGTTCTGCAGTGCCCCTGGCAAGTGGTGAGGTGGCTTTGGGTTGGCCAGGAGGAAGGTGGAAGCTGCAGGGGCACTCAGGCAGCACCTCCAGAGCAAGCAGCAAGCTCGGGGGAGCTGCTGGATGGGAGGTCCCCAAGGAGCAGCTGCTCCCAGCTGGGCCAGAGCAGGACGAGCCCTGCCCACAGCACAGGGGCTGCCTGCTCCTGGGGCCCTGTGGGTGCCGTGGGTCTGTGGCTCTCCTGTCCCTCTCTGGCTCTCCAGAAGCAGAGGCTGACCCCTGGGAGCGCGCCTGTGACACTCTGCTCATGTGCATCGTCACTGTCCTCAACCACGGCCTGCGGAACGGAGGGGGCGTGGGGGACATCCTGCGCAAGCCCTCCAAGGATGTGAGTTGGGGCAGCCCCTGGGGCCCCTTCCTGCTGCCCAGCCCTGCTGCAGCTGCAGCTCTGCAGCTGCCCTCACTGCCTCCTTCCCTCCCTGGGAGCTGTGACGCTGCCAGCCCTCTGCCCCACGCTGGCCTCCGGGGCCTGCCTCCTCTTCTCCCTCACCACAACTCTTACTGCTCCTCCCCTGGCACCCTCAGCCCAGCCCGGCAGGACTGCAGCAGACATTGATCCCTTCCATCCCAAATGGGCACCTCAGGAAGTTCAGCAAGGCCAAGTGTAGGGTCCTGCACCTGGGGAGGAACAACCTCCTGCAGCAGGACAGGGGAGGGAGGAGCTGC
The DNA here is from genome assembly GCF_026170545.1 of Melanerpes formicivorus. NCBI lineage: Eukaryota > Metazoa > Chordata > Aves > Piciformes > Picidae > Melanerpes > Melanerpes formicivorus. The sequence goes on from NW_027142398.1 coordinate 4,946,139, forward strand.
TGGGAAGGACCTTGGAGTCCTGCTGGGCAACCATCGCCCATGGCACAGCACTGTGCCCTCGTGGCCAAGAAGGCAAATGGTCTCCTTGGGGGCACTAAAAAGTGTGGCCAGCAGCTCAAGGGAGGTTCTCCTCCACCTCTCCTCTGCCCTGGTGAGGCCACAGCTGGAGCACTGTGTGCAGCTCTGGGCTCCCCAGGTGGGAGGCAGGGAAGTGCTGGGGAGAGTCCAGGGGAGGCTGCGGAGATGCTGAGGGGCCTGGAGCAGCTCTGGGAGGAGCAAAGAGCCCTGGGGCTGAGAGCCCGCAGAGGAGCAGCCCCAGAGAAGCTCAGCCCCAGCAGTTCCACGAGCCTGGGATTCTGACTCCACCCCAGGAGTCCCTGTTCCCTGCTCGGGTTGTCTACGACCTCCTCTTCTTCTTCATCGTCATCATCATCGTCCTCAACCTCATCTTCGGGGTCATCATCGACACCTTTGCCGACCTGAGGAGCGAGAAGCAGAAGAAGGAGGAGATCCTGAAGACCACCTGCTTCATCTGTGGTGAGCCCTGGGAGCCCCAAAGCTCTTCCTGCCTCCTCAGGCTGAGGGGAGGAGAACTTCCCAGCTGCTTTCTGCTCATTTGGCTCAGGGCAAAGCCTCTGCTCCTGCAGGGTGAGGAGGCTCAAACAGGGACTCAGAGAGGGGGAAGGAGCTGTGGTGTTCCTCACCTGCTCAGGGGGTGTTAAAGTACAGCACTGGCACCCCTGAGGCCATCCCCTGGCACCACCTTGCTGAGGGGAGAAAGCAGCAGCCTGGGCTGGGATCTCCTCAGGCAGCAGAAGGCATCCAGACAATAACCACACTAAAAAGCCAGGAAAGGGAAAACCCAACCTCTGCAAACTGCTCTGAAGAGCTCCACTGGGTGCAGCTGGTGCTCTGAGCTCCATGGGCAGCAAGCACAGCCAGGAGGACTGGAAACAGAAACCTCCCAACCCCACAGCCGGGCCCTGCCCTCCCTCCCTGGGCTGCCTGCGGTGTGCTCAGTGCCAGCTCCCTGCCCTTCCTGCCCCCTGGGCTTGCTCATTCCTTACCCCTGGCTGCCTCGGGCAGGGCTGGAGAGGGACAAGTTTGACAACAAGACAGTGTCCTTCGAGGAGCACATCAAGTACGAGCACAACATGTGGAACTACCTGTACTTCATCGTGCTGGTGCGCGTCAAGAACAAGACCGACTACACCGGCCCCGAGAGCTACGTGGCACAGATGATCAAGGTGGGTGGCCCCAGGCTGGGTGGCCCCAGGCTGGGTGGCCCCAGGCTGCCTCCCCAGGCACACAGCTGGCAGCCAGCAGCTCACCAGAGAGCAAGAGGAGGTTTGGGAAGAAGCTTCCAGAAGGTTTTGGTGATTGCTGCCCTGCCTCAGCTCCTCCTGGGCTGTTTCTTTCCCCTGGCCAGCCCTGGCCAGCCACTGTTTGCTGCTTTGTGCTGTGTGGCCAAGGACTGAGCTGAGCAGCTCAGGAGGGGACCTCAAGGTGATTTTTGCAGGCCAAAAGGGAGGGGAAGCTAGAAAAGAAACTCAAAAAGAAACAACCTCTGAGCCTGAGCCCAGCGAGGGAGAGCAGAGCAGCCCAGCCAGGGGAGGGGAGAGCAGAGCAGAGTAGCCCAGGCAGGGGAGAGCAGAGCAGAGCAGCCCAGGCAGGGGAGAGCAGAGCAGAGCAGCCCAGGCAGGGGAGAGCAGAGCAGAGCAGCCCAGGCAGGGGAGAGCAGAGCAGAGCAGCCAGGGGGGGAGAGCAGAGCAGCCAGGAGGGGAGCAGAGCAGCCAGGGGGGGAGAGCAGCCCAGCCAGGGGAGGGGAGAGCAGAGCAGCCCAGCCAGGGGAGGGGAGAGCAGAGCAGCCCAGCCAGGGGAGGGGAGAGCAGAGCAGCCCAGCCAGGGGAGGGGAGAGCAGAGCAGCCCAGCCAGGGGAGGGGAGAGCAGAGCAGCCCAGCCAGGGGAGGGGAGAGCAGAGCAGCCCAGGCAGGGGAGGAGAGCAGAGCAGCCCGGCCAGGGGAGCAGAGCAGAGCAGCCCAGGCAGGGGGGGAGAGCAGAGCAGCCCAGGCAGGGGGGGAGAGCAGAGCAGCCCAGCCAGGGCCTGTTCAGGGCCTGCAGAGGCACAGCTGAGAGCTGCTCTCATCCCTGAGCACAGGCAGGCAGCTTCCTGGCAAACCCCAGGGCCCTGAGCCTGCCCCTGAGGCCCTGGGCCTGCCCCAGGGGCCCTGAGCCTGCCCCTGAGGCCCTGAGCCTGCCCCTGGGGCCCTGAGCCTGCCCCTGGGGCCCTGAGCCTGCCCCTGAGGCCCTGGGCCTGCCTGGCTGCCCTGCAGAACAAGAACCTGGACTGGTTCCCCCGCATGCGAGCGATGTCGCTGGTCAGCAGCGAGGCCGAGGGGGAGCAGAATGAGATCCGCAACCTGCAGGAGAAGCTGAGCAGCACCATGAAGCTGGTGTCCCACCTCACCTCCCAGCTCAACGAGCTGAAGGAGCAGGTACTGAGCTCCTGGGCAGCTGCACAAAGCCCTTCCCTGCCCAGGCACGGAGGCTGACAGCACAGCTGGGATGTGTGCAGGAAGCTCTTCACTGGGTGGTGGTGTGGGGGGGGAGCCCTGGAGCCATTCCAGGCCAGGCTGTGAGGCTCTCAGGTGCAGAGGTCCCTGCTGAGGGCAGGGGGGGTGGGCTGGAGGAGCCTTTGAAGTCCCTTCCCCCCCAACCCCTTCCCTGCCTCCATGCTAACCTCAGACACAAAGCCAAGGGCTCCTGCTGCTCCTCTGGGGGACGCCTGGGCCAGGCTGTCTGACACTCAACTCCCTGCTCAGCCTGAGGCCAGCTCCCAGGGCTCTGTGGCAGGGGCTGGCAGCATCCTCAGGCAGGCAGGCAGGGGGAGGGGGTTGGCTCCCTGCCTGTGGCAGGGGCTGGCAGCATCCTCAGGCAGGCAGGCAGGGGGAGGGGGTTGGCTCCCTGCCTGTGGCAGGGGCTGGCAGCATCCTCAGGCAGGCAGGCAGGGGGAGGGGGTTGGCTCCCTGCCTGTGGCAGGGGCTGGCAGCATCCTCAGGCAGGCAGGCAGGGGGAGGGGGTTGGCTCCCAGGGCTCTGTGGCAGGGGCTGGCAGCATCCTCAGGCAGGCAGGGGGAGGGGGTTGGCTCCCTGCCTGTGGCAGGGGCTGGCAGCATCCTCAGGCAGGCAGGGGGAGGGGGTTGGCTCCCAGGGCTCTGTGGCAGGGGCTGGCAGCATCCTCAGGCAGGCAGGGGGAGGGGGTTGGCTCCCAGGGCTCTGTGGCAGGGGCTGGCAGCATCCTCAGGCAGGCAGGGGGAGGGGGTTGGCTCCCAGGGCTCTGTGGCAGGGGCTGGCAGCATCCTCAGGCAGGCAGGGGGAGGGGGTTGGCTCCCTGCCTGACCTGAGCCCTTCCTCGCCACAGATGACGGAGCAGCGCAAGCGCAGGCAGAGGATGGGGTTCGTGGATGTGCAGAACTCCATGAACCACTGAGCCCCAGGAGCAGCAGCAGCTGCACCCTCTGAGGGACTGCTCTCCTGCAGCAGCCACCCAGGCTGCCTGTGCCTGGGCTGCAGGCATGGACAGCCCTGCCAGCAGGCTGCTGCCCCGCGGGGGAGCTTCGGGCACCGTTCTCCTTCGAGCCTGCACCAAGCCCTGCGGCAGGGCCTGGCCAGGCCTCCTCCCAGCCCTGGCCCCACACCCGACCCTGCTGCCCCTGTAGCCAGCTGAATCCCCCAGGGCTTGCATTCCTCACTGCAGTAACTCCTTTAGTTTGCCTCTGGGGGGCTGTAGCTGTAGCTCCATGCTCTGCCTCCCGAGGGGGGGCCCCTGGGTAGCTGTAGGGCTGCAATAGTTAACTTATTCCAGGAGTGGCTCTCTGCAAAGCAGTCCCTGCCCCACCTGCTCCATGCTGCTCCCTCTCTTCATCCCTGGGCTGCAGGAAAGAGGAGCTGAAGGCAAGGAGGTGCACTTGCTAACTGAACTCACCAAGGGGGGGGGGAGCTCTGAGTTTGTCCTGGTGTGGTTCAGCCTTCTGCCTCCTGTGGATCAAGGATCTTTAGGCAGCAGGAGGAGGAGGAGGAGGAGGCTGCAGGTTTACAGGAGGTCACTGTGAAGGGTTTGTCCTGTGGTTTAGTTTCATCTCTGGGGTTGTTTTACTTTTGTTGTTGTTGGTCTTGTTTGGTTATTTTTGTTACTTAAGGAACTGTAAATTGCCTTAACTAAATTAAACAAAAGGTCACAACACAAAGCTGAGTCTGCTCAGACAGCTCTGCAGCAACCCCCCAGCCCCTTCCCTCCCCCCTGCTGCAGCCTCTGAGCTGCCAAAGAGCTCTTCCAGTCACCCTCAGCCCTCTCCTGGGTCTTCTCCAAGGCAAAACACCAACGGGAGCTGCCCCCCAGGGTCAGACAGACACCAGCACAGCTCCAGCTCCCTCCTCTCACCTGCACTGAGTCAGAGCTGGCAGGGCTGCAGCCCCCCGGCCCTGTGCAGCCCCCCCTGGCCCTGTGCAGCCCCCCCTGGCCCTGTGCAGCCCCCCTGGCCCTGTGCAGCCCCCCCTGGCCCTGTGCAGCTCCCTGGCCCTCTGCAGCCCCTTGGCCCTCTGCAGCCCCTTGGCCCTCTGCAGCCCCCTGACCCTCTGCAGCTCCCTGCCCTGCCCTCTGCAGCCCCCTGGCCCTCTGCAGCCCCCCTGGCCCTCTGCAGCCCCCCCGGCCCTGTGCAGCCCCCCTGGCCCTCTGCAGCCCCCCTGGCCCTCTGCAGCCCCCTGGCCCTCTGCAGCCCCCTGGCCTGCCCTCTGCAGCTCCCTGCCCCTCTGCAGCCCCCCTGGCCCTCTGCAGCCCCCTGGCCCTCTGCAGCCCCCTGGCCTTCTGCAGCCCCCCTGGCCTGCCCTCTGCAGCCCCCTGGCCCTCTGCAGCCCCCCCTGGCCCTCTGCAGCCCCCCCTGGCCCTCTGCAGCTCCCTGGCCCTCTGCAGCTGCTGCCTCCTCCCTTGCCTGCACTACCCAGGGGCAGGTTTGGGCTCCACAGAGGTCTCCCCACCCTGCACTGCCCCAGCATGGTTTCAGCACAGCTCCAGCCCCAGCCCTGACCTTGAGGAGAGGCTCCAGGGGCAGGGGCAGGGGGCAGGGGCAGGGCTGCACCAGGCTGCTGTGCTCAGGGCAGTAAATAGTTTATTCCTTGTGGGCACACAGAGAGCCTTACAGAGCTGTACAGGGGAGGGGCTGGGGGCTCCCTCTCACTTTGAGTCCTCTTCAGGTTTCTTGGCAGAAAACTTCTCTCTCAGCTTCCTCCATGTCCCCTTTTTCATATCTTCCATCTGCTTCAGGATGTCTGAAAGGCAAAGGGAGAGAGAGGTGGGGAGAGGGGAGGGGAAGCAGAAACTCCAGGGACCCAAAGCCCTCTCCCCACAGCTCTGCCTCACAAATCTGTGCCTGGCTTTGCCTCTTCATCCTACTGGATTCCTGTTGCAGGGCCTGAGGCACAGCTTGTTTGCCCTCCCAACCAATTGTGTGGGGACTCCCTTATCACCAACAGCTCACACTCAGCTTCATGCCCAGCAATCAAAGTCAGGAACTGGAGCAGAACAAAACTGCAGCAGCTTCCTGCAGTGCACACAGCAAATGAGCTGCCTGAGAGCCCTTCTGCACCCTGGCAGCCCCTGGGCTCTCCAGCTCTGCTCCAGAAGAGAGCCTGGAGGTGGGGAAACAGAAGCTGAGCTCCTGACCCAGCAAAGCTTTCCTCTCACCCAGCTCCTGCTGGCTGACCTCAGCCCAGTGCCAGGCACAAAGAGCTCTTCCCCTGGCAGACCACTGAGGATCTCCTCCATCACCCCCCTGAACACCCCCCACACCTGCCCAGCACTCCCACCCTGTCCTCTGCCCCCAGGGGGTGAGCACAAAGGATGCAGTGAGCACCACAGAACCTCTAGGGATGCAGTGAGCACCACACAGCCCCCAGGGATGCAGTGAGCACCACACAGCCCCCAGGGGTGCAGAGAGCACCACACAGCCCCTAGGGATGCAGTGAGCACCACACAGCCCCCAGGGGTGCAGTGAGCACCTGCAAGACCTCTTCAGCCCCTGCCCTGCCCTGGGGCTCCAGCCCAGTGCCTGTACCTGTGGCCAGTATCATCCTGCAGTCCTCCAGTGTCACCCCAGTGAAGCTGGTGTCCTTCAGCCGTGGGTACTGCAGAGGCAAGGAGGTGGAGGAGGAGAGAGAGGCCAAGATGTTAGCAGGAGTGCACTGGGAAGGGCACAAGGTCACCCTGCAGCAGAGCCTGAGCTCATTTCCAGTGCAGCCCCAAAGAGGAAAGCTTCCACCCCAGGCACTGTGCTGCTCCCAGGGGCACACAGCAGGCACTGCCTGCACCTCCCCACTCAGCTGGGCTGGGGCTGGGGCAGGGCAGGAGGTGCTGAGCACCCCTGGGGGTGCTGAGGGCCCCAGCCAGAGCTCACCTTGTTCTTGTAGTAGTTGCTGTGGATCCTCAGCAGGCTCTCATACATCCGGTCACAGGTCTCAGGGTCAGCAATCTGCAACCACAGAAGGGCTCAGGCTGGAAGGGACCTCAGAGCTCATCCCCCCAGCCCCCTACCAAGGGCAGGGACCCCTCTCAGCCAGACCTCATCCAGCCTGGCCCTGAGCCACAGCCTCCCTGGGCAGCCTGCTCCCCAGTGCCAAACACTTCTCCCTTCCCTCCGCCCTGGCTCTGCCTCTCAGCCCCAAGCCTCCCCTCCCTGTGCTGCCACCACAGGCCCTGCCACACAGATTGTCCCCCTGGGGGCACAGCCTGTGGAGGGCAAGCACCCCCCCACTGCAGGTGACTCCAGCCCCATGCACCTTGCAGCCACCCTGCCCAGAGCCCTGCTGCTGCTCCAGCAGTGCCAGCAGCAGCCCAGGCAGGCTCCCTGCACATCACACAGCAGGCAGCTGAAAGCCTCTGTGCTGCCTGCTCTGCTCCAGCAGCAGCCCAGGCAGGCTCCCTGCACATCACACAGCAGGCAGCTGAAAGCCTCTGTGCTGCCTGCTCTGCTCCCAGCCCTTCCTGCTGCTGCCTGCCAGAACATTTCCCTCTGCCTTCCTCCACACGACCTGCCAGCAGTGCTGCAGGCATCCCTTTAGGCTTGCAGGATGAGTGGCAGCTCTGGGAGCCTGGAGCCAACCGGTGCAGCACATTCAGCTGTCCTGAGCACACCAAAAAGCCATCAGCACTTCCCCAGGCGTCTGCTGCAGACCATTCTGGTGACCAGCATGGAGCCAGGTGCCCCTAATGGTCTCCTGAAGCGGCAGATGCAGGTCTGGAACAAGGTTCTGAGGCTCAGGAAGGGCACATTTGCATCCCACAGCACCACCCCCAGCCTGGAGGCTCTGCAGCCCAAGCCAAGCACTCAGCTTCCCAGCAGCAAAGCCTCAGCTCCAACACAGTCACAGCCGCAGCCTCAGTCCAAGTTTACAAGCACTGCATCCTCACCCTGGCAGGCAGCGTTTCACCTCCCTCTCCACAGCACCACCAAGGCACAGCAGTGCCTGAGCTGGGCTCCAGCACAGCGCTGAGCGATGCCGGCAGGGCTGGGGGGCCCTGGGAGCTCACCCAGCCCAACCCCCCCGCCGGAGCGGGGGCACCCCGGGCAGGACGCACAGGAACACACCCGGGGGGGGTTGAGGGACCCCTGCCCCACAGACCCCTGCCCCACACAGACCCGGGCCCCACAGACCCCTGCCCCACGCAGACCCCTGCCCCACACACCCCTGCCCCGCGGCGCCGGAGGCTCGGAGCTCAGCGGCGCCTGCGCGGCCCAGGCTCCGCCTCGCCCCCCCCGACCCCAATCCGGCCCTGGGCTCGGGGCTGCCGCACGCCCCCGGCCCTCACCTGCGTGTTCTCGCCCTCGCGGAAGGCCTGGGCCACTCGCTGCCGCAAGAAGACGCCCAGGTCCCGGTGCTGCTTGGTCTCCTCCACCGGCCACTCCTCGCAGAGCTTCAGGAACCGCCGGTACCTGGTGGCCGCCATCGCTGCCGGCGGCGCCGGCCATGCGCCCCACGTGACCTACGGCGGCCGAGAGGGGCCCGGCCGGGACGCGCAGGCGTCGCGCGGCGCCCGGCGGCTGGGAGGCGGCGGCGGGCTGGGGGCGCGGCGGCCCCCGGCGCTGCCCCTTAGCGCTGCCCCTTAGCGCTGCCCCTTAGCGCTGCCCCTTAGCGCTGCCCCTTAGCGCTGCCCCTTAGCGCTGCCCCTTAGCGCTGCCCGCGGGGCGGCACCGAGAAGGAGGTCTGGGGGAGCCCCCAGAGGGGCTGCCGAGTCCGGCCCCGGCAGCGCAGCGCTCCTGGCTGTGCTCCCCGTGAGCCGGCACCGAGCGCTGCCAGCCCAGCCCCGGTCCCCAGCCCCGTGGGCAGCAGAGGACTCTGCCTCTCTGTGCTCTGCTGAGACCTCCCTGCGGTGCTGTTGTGACAGGACTCGGGGTGCCGGTTTGAAAGCAAGAGAGGGAGATTGAGAGCGAAGTGTTTGACACCTGCCTGCCGTTGCCCTTCTGCAGTAGCAAGGGAGGGGGTAAGGGAGGTGTGCCCTGGCTCAGAGCCCCTCCGCCTGGCAGGCAAAGGGTCAGCCCGTGGTGTTTCTGCGCTCGTTTATGAGGGCTGTAAGGGAGGGCTGAAAGGGAGGGCTGTGGGGGGGTGGCAAGGGAGGGGACAGGGAGCCCTCCATCGCTGCTCAAGCAGCAGGTTGCTGTTTGCTCCCCGGGAGCAGCAGCAGGGGAGGCGTGCAGCCAGGGCAGGCGTTCTGCTCCGCTGCTGAGCTCAGCTGCCTGCCGGTGCCATGCTTGGAGCCTTCATCGTCCTTCCCCCCTTTCAAAGCCGATGGACACATCCAGCAGGAGGCTGAGCAGCGGTGCGGATGCTGGGGTGGGGCTCATCACGGGGCTGTTCCCAGGCAGTTAGCAGCAATCACAGGACCGTGCTGCGCTCCTGTGAGCCAGGATGGTTGATGACTCAGTCCTCTCCCTGCTGAGGCAGAGTGTTTGTGGCTTGTTTTTTATAGCCATCTGAGTTTGTGGGCATGAAACAGGCAGCACTGGGGACAATATCCAATTAAATAATGAGGTCTTCCCAGATGGACTTCAGGGCAAGTAAAACAATGCCACTGGGCCAGGGGACTTACATTTTCCATCTCTAAATTGTGGCTGTTCAGCAGCTGCAGGCAGTTAAACACAAGTGAGGGAGTTTCTCTTGAGGTCTGGTGGTTGAAGCTGTGGCAATCACAGCTCCCCTCCAAACATCCAGCCCTGAACAAAGAGCAGCTTGGAGGTGCTGTGGAAGTGAAGAGCTGGACACCGGGTCAGAGGTACTGGACTTTATTGATATCCCCACTGCCCTGTACCAGAGCTGTGTAGCTCTGCTCCTTCTGTAAGGATTCTCTCTCAGGTTCCCCACAGCATGCAGGAAGGAATTGGATTTGTTCCAGAATCATAAAACCTGTGCACAAAAAGCTGTAAACATTCCTCTGAGTCTTTTGTTGCTGCCTCCTGCACACACACACAAGCACACACACACAAAACCCTGATCAAGGGACTGCCAGGGGACCTCCCAGGGCCCAGCCCCTGACTCAACCTCACACCTCACAGTGCCTGGGCTCTGGTGGCTGACACCTGGCAGGATCACCGCAGAGCCTCTCGCTTAGGAAGTGTCTGCAGTGTGCCCTGTGCCATCCCACAGGGACATCAAGCCCTGGTGGGGTCCAGTTCTTGGTCTGAGGTCCCCCTGCTTGTAGCCCTGGGGTGGGACAGAGCCTCAGCAGTGTCTCATGGCTGTGTTTCCACAGTGGATGCAGGCTCTCGGGGCTGGGTTTGTCTCTCCCCCTCCCCTGTGCCTCTGTGTTCAGCACAAGCTGAAAGGACTGCTGCAGTCTGTTCTGACCCCGTGGAACAGCCTTGCTCAGGCACACAGCAGCAGCTCCTGAGCCCCAGTGGCTTCCTGAGCATGGATCTGAGCAGGGCCTGGCTGATCATTAAGACTCTTTCAAGTAAGGCTTTCTTGGTGGCTCACAAATAAATCAAGGACAGCAGCAAAACAAGGAAGGAAAATGAATCACCTGGCTGGTGGCAGGCAGAGCAGATTCTTTCAGCTCTTTGCTTTTCATACTTGAGTTCAGTCTTGGCATGTGGCACTTGTTTGGTGCTCTCCAGCAGGCTGCCCATGCCCTCAGTCCAAGCCATGCAGCAGGTGACAGCCAGCAGCTGAGAGGGGCCCAGGGCAGTGCCCCAGCGCAGGGCTGCTCGGGGCCAGGGCTCGCTAAGAAACCCAAAGGATTTCCCAGAACTGATCATTTGCCTTCTGAGAGGCTCTGAAGGATTCTGATGAGGTTCTCCAGGCCAAAGATGTAGCCCTGGTCTGGCCCATCGTGGGTGGTGTGGTTGCCTTTGGAGCCTCTGAAAGTGGTGTGGGCAAAGTCGATCATCCGGACGTCGACTCTGGAGTGCTGAGCGCCCTGCGGGGGGCTGCAGTTTGTTCTGGGGAAGTGGAGGTGGCTCCCCAGGGGTGCTGTGTGCTCCTTGTGCTCCTGCCCGTCGTAGATGATGAGGAGTGAGCTGGAGTAGAACCTGTAGGAGCTTTGCTTCCTGATGACAGAGAGCAGGGCCTTGAGGCGCAGCACGATGGGCTCCAGCAGCTCCGTCCGCAGCCGGTTCCCATTGCACAGGAACTGGCGCAGGGTTTGCCTGAAGCCCTCTGCTGAGAGCTTCCTGCCGTAGTATTTGTCCTTGCAGAGAAAGTGCCCAGTGTCTGCTTGGTAGACCTTGAGGGGGAAACAGCAACCAGCCAGGTTCAGTCATTCAGCTCTCCCAAAGCCCTGGGTGTAAATCTGAAGCACTCAGAGCGGAGCAGAGCAGAGGGGCTCAGCCCCTCACCCCCAGCAGGGTACTGCAGGCTGCTCACTCACTCCTGGCTGTGCTGCAGATTTAAACTGTTCCATTTAAACCACTGCTGCAGCTTCTTGTGCTGCTGTAAATTACCCCTGTGTGAAACCCAAACAGCTGTAAGTCACAGCCCTGTCACCAGTGATTTACAGCAGCTGCCCCCTGGCTCTGGCAGGAGCTTGCAGCAGAGCCATCAAATGGTTTGGGTTGGCAAAGCTCTTTAAGCTCATCCAGTCCAACCCTTCTCTAACTCTATCAAGGCTGGGGCTAAACCCTGGCCCTCATCACTGCATCTCTGCAGCTCTGAAACACTGCCAGGGAGGGGGATTCAACCCTGGGCAGCCTGGGCCAGTATTTGAGAGCCCTTTCAGGGGAGAAGTTTCTCCTCATGTCCAACCTAAGCCTCCCCTGGTGCAACTTGAGGCCGTTCCCAGCTTTCTGCCTGTTGAAGCACTGAAAGGCCACCAGAAGGTCTCCCTTGGAGCCTTCTGCAAGCTGAACATCCCCAACTCTCTCAGCCTGGCCTCAGCAGAGGGCTCCCAGCCCTCCCGGCACTGCTGTGACCTCCTCTGCCCCAACAGGTCCCAGTCTGTTCTGTGCTCTTCCGTGCGCAGCCTCTCCTGTCGGAGGGCAGCACAGAGCTGAGAGGGGAGGAGAACAGAGCTGCTCCGTCCTACCCCCCGGCACGGAGCCCCCGGGCACTGGCAGCGCCGTGGGGCCGGGCAGCGCCGTGGGGCAGGCAGCGCCGTGGGGGCAGGCAGCCCGGGCGCAGCCGTGGGGGCAGGCAGTGCCGTGGGGGCAGGCAGCGCCGTGGGGGCGGGCAGCGCCGTGGGGGCACTGGCAGGGCCGTGGGGGCTGGCAGCGCCGTGGGGCAGGCAGCGCCGTGGGGGCTGGCAGCGCCGTGGGGGCGGGCAGCGCCGTGGGGGCGGGCAGCCCGGGCGCAGCCGTGGGGCCGGGCAGCGCCGTGGGGGCAGGCAGGGCCGTGGGGCGGGCAGCGCCGTGGGGGCGGGCAGCCCGGGCGCAGCCGTGGGGGCGGGCAGGGCCGTGGGGCAGGCAGCGCCGTGGGGCAGGCAGCGCCGTGGGGGCGGGCAGCGCCGTGGGGGCACTGGCATCGCCGTGGGGGCGGGCAGCCCGGGCGCAGCCGTGGGGGCACTGGCATCGCCGTGGGGCAGGCAGCCCGGGCGCAGCCGTGGGGGCGGGCAGCGCCGTGGGGGCGGGCAGCCCGGGCGCAGCCGTGGGGCGGGCAGCGCCGTGGGGGCGGGCAGCGCCGTGGGGGCGGGCAGCCCGGGCGCAGCCGTGGGGGCACTGGCATCGCCGTGGGGCAGGCAGCCCGGGCGCAGCTCACCTGCATGCCGCCGATCCGGACGCCCAGCGAGGCGGAGGTGCTCTGCTGGCACTTGCGGATGTGCCGAGCTCGCTTCTCCTCCGAGGCGTCGTCCCCGTGCTGCCGTGTCCCCATCTTCAGGTCCAGGATGCAGGGGTAGCTGTACTTGGAGACCACATTTTCCAGCAGCAGGAACTCTGCCCAGGGGTTAAGGCAAAGGCAATCCTCTGCCATTCCCTGCAGGAGCAGCTGCCGAGGCTCTCCGGAACAGCTCACAGCTGCCCTGGGGCCTCCGGAGCCGATCGTCCCAGGGCAGGTTTAGGTTGGGCCTCGGGAGAAACTTCCTCCCTGAAAGGGCTCTCAGAGCCTGGCACAGGCTGCCCAGGGAGGTGGCTGAATGCCCATCCTGGAGGGGTTTCAAAGCCACGGAGGGGTGGTGCTGAGGGCCAGGGCTTAGTGGTGGCAGTGCTGGGCCAGGGGTTGGACTCCTGCCCCCTGGTTGCCCCCAGACCCTGCACAGCCTCTATGGGCAGTGGGGTTTCTGTTCCCCTGAGCAGTGGGAGAAGCCAGCAGGGCAAACTCTGTTCTGTGCTTTGCCAGAGCCTGGGCAGGAGAGGGGCTCAGGTGCCACTGCTCAGAGCTTGCTGTGCAGCCAGGCCTGTGCTGGGGGGGAGAGGGCAGGGAAGGATACGATGGAGTTTGTTCTCGCTGTGCTTGGAGGACAGGCGGTTCAGGTGCTGCCGGTGGCAGTGCAGTCCCCAGGGGTTGTGGCTCTTTCTTTCTGGCTGGTTTCCATTTGCATCCTCCAAAAGTGGATCTGTGCAGGACTGAAGGTCTGTCCTCACCAGCATCTTCCCTGGGCAGCTGGACAAAAGAGACAAAGGAGAGGTTTGCTCGGGGAGCTCCACAAGGAACTTTCCCTCCCCTCATCTTTTGTAGGGCCTGCAGCTTGGTGAGGTAAATTTCCAGGGGCTCTCAGAGGAAGCTCCTTCAGCATGGCCAACCTGCAGGGAGCCTTTGTTGCTCCCCAGCAGTCATTTTCTGAAAGCCAGCCCTTGCTGGGTCCCAGGTTCAAAGTGTGCTTGGATCCTCTGGCAAGCACCAGGGGAGGAGTCTCTGCTCACCTAGCAGCCGCAGGAAGCTGTCCCACGGTCAGCCCCAATCTAGAGAGCCTGGCTCAGAGCTGGGAGCAGTGAGCAGATTTGTTCTCCCTGGAGGTTCATTCCCTGGTCTCACTCATGCAGGAAGCAGAGCTCCCAGCATGCCAGGGCCAGGGGGTGCATGGCAGCAACACTGCACCCTCCACTGGTGGCTGGCCTGGGTCTTTCCTGAGCCAGCTTGGGATGAAAGATGCCTTGTGGGAAGCCTCTGCACGCCCTGAGCTCCTGGTGTGCTCACAAGCACTGCAGTGGCTTTTGGAGACAGCTCTCCCCTGGGACAAGGGAAGGATGGAAGCCCCTGGGGCTGCTGCTGCTGGCTGCCTCCCAGCAGATCGCTGCTCTGTGCTTGCTGGCTGCTCTCCTGGGGCTCCTCCTGCAGTCTGTGCTCCACAGGAGCAGCTTTAAAGCACGGCCTGAGGCACATCTCTGAGCAGCAGCACCTCAGTGGTAGCCAGACCTGCCCTGCTCCATCCACAAGCCAGGGAGGAGAGGAACCATGGAGCCACCAAGCAGAGCTTTGCTTTCCTTCTCCTTGCCTGGGCACTGCTTCTGCTCACTCTGCCTTGAACCAGGAGTTACTCAGGGGTGTAGCTGAGGCCCCACCCCTGGAGACACTCAAGATCAGACTCACTGTGGCCCTGGGCAGCTTGCTTTAGCTGGAGCTGTCCCTGCTGAGTGCAGGGGGGTGGACAAGATGCCCTCGGAGGGTCCCTCCCAACCCAGTGCAATCTGTGGCTCTGGGAGCTGTGCCCCCACCAAACCCAGTCAGACCCTCCCCAAAGCAGCAGGTGAGGAGCAGGAGGACATCTGCAGGGAGCAGCAGACCCTCACCTGTCCTTGCAGGTCTTGGTGAGCTGTGTGTGGCTCCACTTGGCACAGTCGCTGCCAGCAGCCCTCCTGTGCCTGTGCCACACTGCCCCCGAGGAGTCCCCCACGGCGCTCTCTGCCTGCAGGCTGGGGCTGGCCAGCAGGGCCAGGTTGCCAAGGCTGTCCCTCCTGAGCTGCACTGAAACGATGCCTGCACAGGAGAGGGCAAATCAGTCACAGGGGTGGAGGTGGGAAGGGTGGCAGGGCAAGGGGCAAGGACAGGACAAGGGGCGCTGGGTGCCAGCTGGAGCAGAGGAGGTGCTACAGGAGCAGGAGGGAAAAGTGCCTGTGAGGGTGCTGAGCCCTGGAGCAGGCTGCCCAGAGAGGCTGTGGAGTCTCATGCCAAACCCTCCTGGATGTGTTCTGTGTGCCCTGGGTGACCCTGCCCTGGCAGGGGGTTGGGCTGGAGGATCTCTGGATCCCCTCCAACCCCTCCCATGCTGTGATGCTGTGAAGACCAAACCAGAATGAGATTGGCCTGGGGGGCACCACACAGGCTTGGCCACCACCTGAGATGCTCCAGGCCCCCTGAGGGGGCTCATGGTTCAGAGGCCTCTCACACTGGTCCCACTCTGCCTGGAGTGCAGTAAACAGCAGGAGGTGAGAGCCTGGACAGCAGCCGCAGGCTTCCCTAAGCCTCCCTCCTCCCGAGGCTCAGCCTGAGCCCTGCCTCTGGACATCCTGTTCCTGCAGGCTCTGCTGCGCCACAGGTGACCCAGCAGAGCCCCCAGTGCTGCAGCTCCTGGGTGATTAACGGCAAGGGATTTAGGAGGGGCCGAGGCTGAGTGTTCCTTGTTGGCAGGAAGCGGGGGGGGGGGGCTGGGGGCTGGGAATTTTCCAAAGGCAAGCAGCGTGCCAGCTGCTTCCTGTAACTGGAGAGCCCCAGCAGCAGGGGCAGGGGCTGGCAGCACTGCCAGGGCCATGTCCTCCCCCAGGCACCGAGGGCCAGCACCCAGGCAGGGTGAGCAGAGCCTCCCACCGCGGTGCTGCGGCACAAGGGGGAGCCTGACCCCCCCGGGACCGTTCCTCGGTGCTCCCCCCCCGGGGCCTGCAGCAGCACCCTTGTGCATTTCAGCTTTGCCATTTGCCCAACTCCAGCAGCAAGCCCAGGGCTCAGCTGCCAGCAGCCCAGCACAGATTTAGCTCAAGCCTGAGCCCCCCCGGCCCGGGGGCGGCTGCCTGCCCGTCTCAAGTGACAGCAGGAGCAGCCCCGGCTCCGGTGGCACAGCTCTGACCTTTCTGGGAAGGGCTGACAGCCTCAGCCCTGCTGCTGCAGCCCTCTCCCGGGGCTGCCCGAGCCTCACAGGGCAGCAGAGGCACTTTCAGAGCCCGTCAGGGGGGTGCCAGCTGCTCGGTGGGCCCCTGCTGCAGGGGCGCAGGTCCGAGAGAGGGCAGGGCCAGCCCGGGCTGCAGGGGCACACAGCTCAGCAGCAGCACCGGGGTCGGGTTTGGCAGCTGCTGCGAGGGCATCACTAGCAGCAGGTGGGGCTGGGCTGCACCCAGCTGTGCCCAGGGCAGCCTGCTGGGCACTGCCCTTCGGCAGCTGGGCGAACAAGGGAGCTCTGAGCCTCTCCTGGGCAAATCCACCAGGGGAAAGGAATAGGCAAAGTCCCTTCCCTGCTCCCTGCTCTGCCAGGGAGGGCAGAGGGAGTAAACACAGCCAGGAGGCTTTGCCCTCTCAGGCTGTGCACAGACTCCTGCCTGCTGCTCCATCCTTTCCCCCCTGAGCCCCCTGGTGACGAATCCACCCCACAGATGGCTGAGAGCAGCCAAATCCCTCTCAGCTGTGCCAAGGACCAGGGGGAAGGGGCAGCAGAAACTTTGCCTCAATCAAAGGCTTTTTAGTTTCAACAAGCTGTGCCCAGGGACTTTGGCCCTTAAGTGTCTCCAGCCCCCCAGCCCAGCCCCCCAGCCCAGCCCCCCAGCCCAGCAGTATTTCTGGGTGCTGTCAGCAGGCTGCTGGCATCCCAGTGATGCTCCAGAGCCCTTTGCTATGCAGCTCTCCCCTCCGGGGTTATTTTTAAGCTTGCAGGAGCCCTCACTGTGTGCAAGAGCAATCCAAACCCAGCAGCTCCTCACAGGCTCAGCTTGGGGCAGGGAGAGCTCTGCAAGGGGGCAGGGGGGGAACCAGCCCCAAGGTCACCAACCTGCCCACGGTGTTGCAGTGGGGACTGCATTTGCTCAGGGGGGGTTGAGGGCTGGCATTTGATCGAGGCTGCAGAGAGTGTCAGCGTTAGGTAAGAGCCCTCAGCCTTCCCCTGCAGCCCAAGAACAGAGGAGGAGCATGGACAGGTGTGGAGGGGTGCTGAGCACTCAGCATTGTCCCCCTGATGCTTAATCCCTCGTGGGGAAAGGTTCCTCTCCTCTCCAGCAGCAATCAGGGCCGGGATGGTTGTGAGCAGGAACAAAGAGCTGCCAGCCTGGAGCTGCTGCTTGGTGACCTCCTGGCACTGGGACTTGGAAGAGAAGAGGAAAGGCAGGCAGGGAGGGACTGATAACCAGGGCAGCCCTGCTCTGGTCAGCAGCTTGGTCAGAGAGGCAGAGCAGGGCTCAGCTCCCCAGCACCAAACCTGGCCCTGGCTGCAGAGGATTCCTGGGGGGCAGCCTCACTGCCTGCCTTTAGCACCTGCCTGAGACTGCCTCATAACTCTGCACTGCCCCTGGCAGCCTGGGGCAGGGCTGAGCTCCCTGCTGCTGAAGGACCAAGAGATATTTTCAGTGGGCAGGTGACAGCTGAGCCTCCTGCCTCGCAGAATCCCAGGGCCAGGAGCTTCAGGAGCAGCAGCAGGGCACAAGAAGGGAAGGGAGGAAGGGAAGATGTCTGCAGATAGCACTGGGACCCCCCCAGAATAGCTCCCCAGGTGCTGCTGTCCAGCTGGTGAGCATCCTGAGCCCAGCCCCTCCCTCACCTTTGTACTGGGGAGTGAACTGCCTCATGGCCAGGGGCAGTGCCTCGTAGAAGCTGAGCTCCTGGGACACCAGGGGCTTGCAGACTGTGTGCTCGTCGTAGCGCAGCAGGCTCAGGTGCCCTCCCACCTGGTGCACAAAGGGCTCCAGCAGCACGGCAGCCCTGCCCTCGCTGGGCTCCAGGGGGCTCTGCCCCACCATGGTGCTGGCTGAAGGATGCAGCTGGGCTCCTCTCCCCGTGGGCAGCGGCGAAGGAGGCTCAGAGGTGGAGGGAGGCCATGGAGGGCTGAGCCCTCACCGACAATCTCTGCAAAACAGGGGATGGAGCAGTGTGAGAGGGGGGAGTGAGCCTCCACACAGCCACCATCTGCCTGGGTGTCCTGGCACAGCCTGGCCTCCTGCTGGCACAGCCGGGGGGGGTGAGATCCTCAGGTGCCCAGGGGCTGGCAGGGAGCCCCAGCCTGAGAGGCAGAGTCCAGAACTGCCCCAAGTTAGACCTGTTGGGGAAAAGAAACAGGCAGGGATGACGAGGGAGCTATCAGGTTCGTGGGGTGGCCTCATCAAGGCAGCTGGATCAGGGCATTCCAGGGGCTGGGAATGCCAGGGTATTAATACACTGCCCTGGTGATGCCCCTTGCTGTGAGCAGCCCCAGCTGGAGGCACTGCTGACCACGGCCTTGGGCTCCCCCAGGCTGGGACAATGCCCTGCACAGGAGGGGCTCATGGCCCCGGGCAGCACCTTCTGAAGAACCTCTCTCTGGGGCACTCCCCACCAGGAGCCTTTCCTCCACTGTGCCAACCACAGTCAGAGAAACAGAGAACTGTGTGGGCTGGAAGAGCCCTCTGAGATCATCCAGCCAGCAGCCCAGCACCACCATGGCACCAAACCCTGTCCCCAGGAGCCATGGCCACAGGGTTCTGCAACACCTCCAGGGGTGGGGACTCCACCACCTCCCTGGCAGCCTGTGCCAGGCCCTGACCACTCCTGCAGCAAAGAAATTCGTCCTAATCTCCAACCCAACCCTCCCCTGGCACAACCTGAGGCCATTTCCTCTTGTCCTGCCGTTGGTTACTTGGAAGAAGAGGCCAACTTCAGCCTCACCCCAACCTCCCTGCAGGGAGCTGCAGAGAGCAATGAGCTCTGCTCTCAGCCTCCTCTTCTCCAGCCCAGACCACCCCCAGCTTCAGCCCTGCTCTCCAAACCCCTCTCCAGCTTCACTGCCCCAAGCCAGCGCTCACAGCACCACCCGGGAGCCCTCAGCACTGCCTGCCCCCTGCCCCCTGCCCCTCACCGCCCCCGGCCGGCTCCTCCCGCTGCAGTTAAGCGCCCGGCGAAGCCGCGCAGGAGTCCCTTGTGTCTCCCCGCGGAGGGGTGGGATGGAGCAGGTTGAAAGGAGAGGGGGGAAAACATCCCCACTTCTACCTCCACCCCCGCTGGGGCAGCTCCTTTCCCTTGCCCCGAGGTGGTTTTGTTTCACAGGCCCCCTCCCATCCTCCCATCCTTCCTCACCACTCACTCTGGAGAGGGATTTCTGCTCTACAATTACCCTCCCGAGCCGCCGCCGGGGAACAAAGCCGGGAGGCCACTCAGCCGAGAGCCTCGCAGCAGCTCTTCACAGCTCTTCGGGAAGGTAACAAAAAGCATTTAGCATTTGGTTAAGTTGCAGCAGCTCCTGGAGAGGTTTTTCTCCCTCGGAAGCTCTCTCCCGGGTTGGGTTCTGGAGTTCTGTGTTGGGTTTGTTGGTTTCTTTTTGCTTTCCCCCACTCCTTAACAAATAAAACAAAGGAAGGAGAAAAGCAGCAAGCAAGAGGCTTTGTCATGACTCCTCTTTGGAGCAGAGAGCTCAACGTGACTTCAGCCCAGGATTTACTGCTGCAGAGGCAGTCCAAGGCTGAAGCTCTCCTGTGGCACACTCTCAGCTCTGGCAGCCTTGGTGCTGTGAAGTGAGCTGGGGATGAATAGCCCAAACTCTCCACCTGCTGTGGATTCTGGGGGTTCTCACAGCACCACAGCGTGGCAGGGGCTGGGAGGGACCTCTGGAGATCATCCAGGCCAAGCCCCCTCCTGCCAGGGCAGGGTCACCTGGAGAAGGTCACAGAGGAGCACATCCAGGTGGGTTTGGAAGCTCTCCAGAGCTGGAGGCTCCAGCACCTCCCTGGGCAGCCTGCTCCAGGGCTCTGTCACCCTTCAGTTACAGAAGTTCCTCCTCATGTTCAGATGAACTTCTGAGGTCCCAGGCTGCGCCCATCAGCCCTTCTCCTGTCCCTGGGCACCACTGAGCAAGTCCTGGCCCCGTCAATACCCCTGAAGTATTGATCAGATCCCCCTCAGGCTGCTCTTCTGCAGGCTCAAGCCCCAAGTCCCTCAGCCTTGCCTCAGTCCCTCTGGAGCCCTTCGCTGTGCCCTCTCCAGCAGTTCCCTGCCCCTCTTGAGCTGGGGAGCTCAGAACTGGACACAATGTTCCAGCTGTGGCCTCCCCAGGGCAGAGTAGGGGGAGGAGAACCTCCCTTGAGCTGCTGGCCACACTCTTCTGAGTGCACCCAGGGCTGCCATGAGGGCACATTGCTGTCCCATGCTCACCCTGTTGCCCCCCAGCACTCCCAGGCCCTTTCCCCCAGAGCTGTTTGTGAGCAAAACTCAGGGCAGGATTCTGAGACCATGGCAGCTGGGGACAAGGTTTAGTGGCCAGGGCAGTGCTGGGCTGCTGGTTGGACTCCATGACCTTAAAAGGCTCTTCCAACCCAAACAATTCCATGATTCCATGATAAATCCCTTCCAAGCCAAGAGCTCTGCCTGCACAGAGCCACCTTCAGCCCATGGATCCTGGTCAGCACCTTCCCCTCTGCAGGCCCTGCCTCTGGAGCAGCCCAAAGTGCCCTCTGCCAAGCTGAGCCCCTGGCACCTCAGGGGCTGCTGGCTTTGCTTCCTGAAAAGGCAGGACAGGAGCTCAGTGCTGGTGGGAAGAGCTCTGTGCCTGCAGCTGAGCTGCACCCACAGCCAGCTCCTGCCCCAAGCACAGCCCAGCCTGGGCCCCAGGCGTGGGCACAGCCCAGCTGCCCAATTTCCCTCCATGCTGACACCTCCCTGCCCACCCCCAGGGCTGGGCTGGGCAGCAGGAGGTGGTGCAGGGCTGGGGTCGCTGCTGGGCCAGGCTGGTGGTGGGACTGAGGGGAAAGGCACAGTTTCCATCGCCCCTCTGCCCAGCTTCTGCTTCCCACCCCAGCAGCCACCACCAGCCCCACACCTCCCGGCGCTGCCAGCAGCGTGGCACAGACCCCAAGGGCCCCAAAGGCACCAGGCTGCAGAGGTGCACACCGTCCCCTCCGGTGCCAGCTGTCCCCCCTGCTCCTGCCCCTTCCCCACGCCCCGGCCGCCCTCCCCGGCCGAGCTCCTGCCCTCACCTCCGCTGCCGGCCGTGCGCGGCCGCTCCGGGCTGAGCGGGGACCGGGGGCTGGGGCAGGGCAGCCGCCGGGGCCGAGGCTCTCTCTGCTTCCCGCAGCGGCCGGAGCGGCAGCAATGAAGGAGCGAGGGCAGCCCGAGGGCATTTGGGGCATCACCTGACTGCTGCCGTAGCTGCTGGCAAGCCGCTGCCGACAGCTGAGCCTGCGGCGGGGAGAGAGCCTGGGGCTGGGGGCGGCGGCGCCGGACCCGTCCTGGGCTTCCCAGAACGCTGAGCACATCCTGGCTCCCCCCTGCGCCCCAGGACAGCAGCCCCGGCGGGGAGCTGCTCTGCTTGCTCGGGAGGGACCCTCGAAGGTCCAATCCCCCCCGGGACAGGGACACCACCCCCCGGGACAGGGACACCACCCCCCGGGACAGGGACACCTCCACCCGGGACAGGGACACCACCACCCGGGACAGGGACACTTCCACCGGGACAGGGACACCTCCACCCGGGACAGGGACACCTCCACCCGGGACAGGGACACCACCACCCGGGACAGGGACACCACCCCCCGGGACAGGGACACCTCCACCCGAGACAGGGACACCTCCACCCGGGACAGGGACACCTCCACCCGGGACAGGGACACTTCCACCCGAGACAGGGACACTTCCACCCGGGACAGGGACACCTCCACCCGGGACAGGGACACTTCCACCCGAGACAGGGACACTTCCACCCGGGACAGGGACACCTCCACCCGGGACAGGGACACTTCCACCCGGGGCAGGGACACCTCCACCCGGGACAGGGACACTTCCACCCGGGGCAGGGACACTTCCACCGGGGCAGGGACACCTCCACCGGGGCAGGGACACCACCTCCCGGGACAGGGACACCTCCACCCGGGACAGGGACACCTCCACCAGGGACAGGGACACCTCCACCCGGGACAGGGACACCTCCACCCGGGGACAGGCTGCTCGCAGCCCCAGCAGGTTTGACCTGCAAAGACTCCCTGGGGATGAGGCATGGGAGGGGATGGGGCAGGGGGGGTTGCCCAAGGCTGGGCAGCAGAGGAGTGGATCAGGGAGTGGTGCCCACAGCCACCCAGTCCCAATCCTGCCAGCAGCCTCATGCAGGGAAAAATGACACCTTGGGACCAGTGAGGGAATGGAAAAGTCCCATGGAGCTTCCTGCCAGGCCTGAATTGTCTCCTGCAGTGAGTCAAGGACAGTGTGTGCCCCAGCAAGTCCCTCTGGACTCCTCTCACCAAGTGCTGGCCACCCTCCCCAGCATGTGCCAAGGGCTGCTGTGCTCTGGATGTGCTGTGCTCTGGATGTGCTGTGCCAGCCTGTGCCAGCCTGTGCCAGCCCCATGCAGCCCAGGAAACAGGACTCCTCAGTTATGGGATCTGGGAACCCCCCAGGAGCAGCAGGAGTCGGTGCCAGCTCCCATCCCCCCGTGCCAGGGGACCAAAAGCAGTCTCCAGTGACTGCCTGAGGACGTTGGCAAAGCAGTGCCCATGGCTGGGGCCCTCAGGCTGCCCTGGGGAAGGTGCTGGGAGGGTGAGAAGGGAACCTGGAGGCTGGGCTGCTGCCTGCTGGCTGTGGAAATTCTGCCTCCCTGGAAGGGAGAAACCAGGCTCAGGGAGAGCTCAGCTGAGCCAGGGCTCCCAGGGAGCCTTCTCAGGGACTGAAGCTGTGTCTGTGGCAGAGGTGGAATAAACCTGAGCCCAAGGGTTGCCTTGGCCAGCAGAACCTGCCTGGGGAGGCTCTGGACCCTGGCTGGGAGCAGAGCAGGAGATGTGGCCCAGGGGGAGCACAGGGATCACCCTGGGACACCTTTCTGAGCTCTTCTGCATGGAAGTGGCTCAGCTGCACCCTGTGAGCCCAGCCCTGCCCCCAGCTCCTCACCACCCCGGGATGTTTTCCTCTGCTGTTACTGTTTTGGATGCCTGAAGCTGCTCTGGAGCCAGGGTGAGAAGGGGGAATGTGGCCCTGCAGGAGGGCATGTGGAGTGACACAGGGCAGGCCACCTCCCCTGTCAGAGGGGAGCTCAGCAGAGGCTCTGGTGTCCTCCTGCCGTGGGAGCACATCCCCAGGGAGCCTCTGCCCTGCCAGGAGCTGGGGAAGGAAGGTAAGAGGAGCTCAGAGCCAGACAAGGTTCCCACAACCCACTGGGGTCTCCTTGTTTGGCACAGTCAGCTCAGAGACACCCAGGGGCTTTCCATCACCCTGCAGAGATCTCCTTACAGCAAGGATTTGCTACTCCAGGGACTGGGCAGAGGTCTGCTCCCGGTGCTGGAGTCTGCTCCTGGAGTCTGCTCCCGCTGCTGGAGTCTGCTCCCGCTGCTGGAGCCTGCTCCCGCTGCTGGAGCCTGCTCCCCGTGCTGGAGTCTGCTCCCGCTGCTGGAGCCTGCTGGCAGCTCTCCGAGCAGGGAGGTGAGGACAGGGCCTGCCCACACCTCCTGCAGCTCCTGCCTGGAGGTTGAAGCCAGGCTGCAGCCCCAGGGCAGGCACTGGGCAGGGCTGGCTGCAGGCAGGGGCTGTGCTGGGGAGGTGCTTTAGGGCAGGACTCAGCCCTGCTGCTGCTTCCCAGCTCCCTTTGGTGCTTCCAGGGCTGGTGGAGGGCTCTGAGCCCCAGGGGCAGAGCAGAGCTGGCAGCCAGCAGCAGCTAACCTGGAGGGGCAGTGGAGGGGACATGGGGGGTGGCAGGAAGCATCCTGGCAGCCTGGGGGGAAGCAAACAGCCTCTGGCACAGGTAACCACTCCACAGAGAGGACATCTCCCAGCCTGAGAGCCTTCAGCTGTAGCTTAGCAACCCAGGCTGGGTGAAAGCATCTGAGCAGGGCTGGGGGCTGAGGAGAGGCTCAGCCTTGCTCTCCCCTTTGTTCCCACAGCTCAGCACCAGAGGAGGCAGCCAGCTCCCCCCAGCTCCCACGGAGCCTCTGCTGCTGCAAACCTTCCCCTTTGGCACCCAGCTCCCTCTCCAAGCAGCCCCCAGTGAGTCAGCCACATCCACAGCAGCCCCAGTGGTGGTTCAGGGACTCCTGGAGCTGCAGGAGCAGGCTGGGAGGGTGAGACTCGTGGTGCCACCTCTGAGTCACTGCCACTCAGGGGAGACTCAGCCAGCTGGAGCTGTCCTTGCTGACTGCAGGGGGCTGGGCTGGAGCAGCCCTGGAGATCCCTTCCCACCCAACCCCTCTGGGATCTGTGAACTGCACTCCAGGGAGCAGCTCCTGCTGACCCAGCCCTGGAACTGGAAGAGCCTTTGGGTCCCTTCCAACCCAAACCTCTCTGGGGGTCCTGTGGGCCACAGGAGTCCTGAGCCCCCTGCCCAGGAAGTGTTTCCCTCCCCAGCCCTCTCCCTCTGCTGAGGAGGCAGCAGCCAAGCTCCCTGCCCTCTGCTCCAGGCCAGCTCTTCCCAGGGCAGACCTCCTCTGCAAGCAGAGCCCAAGGCGCCAGGCTGCCCCAGCAGGCTGCCATGCAAGCCCCAGGCCCCCTCCTGCCTCATTCTCAGAACCCAGCAGCACTTGGGCCAGCACAGGGACTGAGACTCCCCCCAGCAGGAACCAAGGAGGGGAAAGATTCCTGGTAACAAATTTATTTCCAGAGCTAAAGTGAACATAGAAACAGCACCAAGCCAGAGAAGTTTATGCTACAAACCCAAGTTCAATACAAAAAGGAGGCCTGCAGGGCCTGGCTCTCCCCTCCTGGACCTGGATGGCCCACAGCTGCTCCAGGAGCTCAGGACTGCAGGCTCCAGGGCTGCCAACGCTTTGTGTGGCAGCAGAGACCCTTGGGCAGGGCCCAGGCTGCCTGTGCTGAGCCTCCTCTGCTCCTTTGGAGCCACAAATGGAAGTGTGGGGCAAGAGTCCCCTCCCTGCAGGGCAGAGATGTCTCCAGGCCTTGCCCCAGGAGAGGTCTCCACTGCCTTTGGTTGGTGGCCACCAGCAGGAGGTAGCTAAGGAGGCTCTGCAGCACAGGAGGAGACTCCCCAAAGGCAGCAGCAGGGTGGAGAGGTGCAGACCTCAGCCTGGCAGGAGGAGCCCAGCCTGGGGGTGGCCTCAGCAGCCTGCAGGGCAGGGAGCAGAGCTCTGGCAGCCATCCTGAGCCAAGCCAGAGCCTGCAGGGGAAGCTCTCCCTGCACCCAGCACCAGAGATGGACACCAGAACCTCCACAGCTCACAGAGGCTCAGACCACTGCTGACCTCTCTGCAGGTCCTACCAGGAATGGTTTTGGTCCTTGCTGGCTCTGTGGAGAGCTGGCTGCTGGCTGGCACCAGCAGGAGAGCAGAGAGCAGCAGCCCTGCCTGCCCTGAGCTGCCACACACTGTGTGCTGCTCCCTGGGCAACAAACACTCAGCTGCTGCACAGAACAAAGCCACTTCAGCAACCCAGGGAGTGCAGGCAGGCAGCCCCAGGCCTGCAGCCCCAGCAGAGGCTGCTGGCTGCTCCTGGCAGCTGCTGTGAGGCTGCAGGAGCACTGCCCTGGCCCTGCCTGCACGCTGCAGCTGCCCAGGACAGAGTACATTCAGCCCCAGCAGCCCCCCCAAAGCTGCTCCTCAGCAGCCCTTTGGCTGTAGCCCCAAGAAAGCTCTTTGAGAAGCTCCCCAGACCCTTCACCTCCACCCAGGCTCCCTCCCCCTCCCCTCCCCTCTTCCCCACCAGAAACCAAGCAGCACAGACTGCAGAAAGTGTAACAGAGTCACCCCCACTCCTCCAGCCCTCCCCCCCAGCCCACCAAGGCACCTCAGGCTGCCCTCCCTCTGGGACCACCTTCACCTGACCTCCCCTCCCCCTCTGCCCCATCCTCGAAGGGTGAAGCTGGCACAAACATTCTGCTGCCAGGAGGCACCAAGTGCCTGCATCTCTGCACTGAGAGAAACCAAACCCTGCCCCAGTGCAGCTGAGCTGCTCCCTCCTGTTCTCCTCCTCCAAACACATCCCCTGATGGCACTGCCACCACTTGGCCTTTGCAGAGCTGAGGTCAGATTCGGAGCTCCCAAGCTCTGGCAGAGAGCCTCAGGCCCTCAGCAGCAGCTGAGCTCAGCTTGGCTGTGCTTGGCTTTTGTTTTCCTCCCCTTCCCCCAAGGTTGTTCTGGGCTGGCCAGGGGGAGCCAGGCACCTGCTGGCAGGTTGGTTGCAGCTTCCCAGCAGCCCAGGGCCTCCTTCTCCCCAAGCCAACTTTCATCACTGCCCTGATAGCTTCTGTTCTGTTTGTGCCTGTGAAGGGTTCCAGGAAGAAGAGCAAACAGCTGAGTGCCAGCCCCAGGGGGTGGGGACTGTGCCCTGCTCTTCCCCACCGCCAGAGAGGGAGCTGCCCCCTCCCAGAGGTCCTCAGCAGCAGCTGCTCAACTCCTGCTCCTCCTCAGTGCTCCGAGTCCGAGAGGTAGGAAGGCTGAGTCCATCTCCACACCAGCATGTCCTCCCCCCCCACCCTGTGGGACTCAGTCTGGATCCTGGACTCGTTGGAAGCCAGGAAGTCCACAGCTCGCTCCCACACTCGCTTCATCTTCTTCCTGCAGCACAGCCAGGAGCAGAGAGCTGCAGCAGCACAGCAGCCAGAGGCAGCTGCAGCCCTCTGCCCACACCAGCCACGGAGCAACCCCCTCCCAGAGAGCCCAACCTGTCACCTGCCCCCAGCCACAGCCACGGCCCCGGCAGCAGCCTCCCCACCCTGAGCAGCCCCTGGGAGGGTTTGGGCTGCAGGCAGGGGGCAGGAGGAGAACCTCCTGCAGACAGGGGGGGAGGGAAGCTCAGCTGCTCCATGCTCAACCCAGCCCAGGTCCTGCTGGACAGCACAGCCCTGGGACTGCCACATTCATCTGCAGCCCTGGGAGTGCACACAGCACAGCCCTGGGAGTGCACACAGCACAGCCCTGGGAGTGCAGCACACAGCACAGCCCTGGGAGTGCAGCACACAGCACAGCCCTGGGAGTGCAGCACACAGCACAGCCCTGGGAGTGCACACAGCACAGCCCTGGGAGTGCACACAGCACAGCCCTGGGAGTGCACACAGCACAGCCCTGGGAGTGCACACAGCACAGCCCTGGGAGTGCACACAGCATAGCCCTGGGAGTGCACACAGCACAGCCCTGGGAGTGCAGCACACAGCACAGCCCTGGGAGTGCACACAGCACAGCCCTGGGAGTGCAGCACACAGCACAGCCCTGGGAGTGCACACAGCATAGCCCTGGGAGTGCACACAGCACAGCCCTGGGAGTGCAGCACACAGCACAGCCCTGGGAGTGCACACAGCACAGCCCTGGGAGCGCAGCCTGCAGCAGCTGCAGCCTGAGTGATGCCAAAATGCTTCAGCCAGCCACAGGCCAGGGACAGTCCTGCAGCCCAGCTGCTCTCCAGCTGCCTGCTCACAGCCTGCTGCCCCTGGGTGCACACTGAGCTGGGCTGAGGCTGCTGGCCCCGCCCCGGCCCCCACCCCAGCCCCACCCACAGGGGCCCAGCCCCACCCTGCCCCAGGACCACCCCCAGGGCCCCACCCCAGCCCTGCCCGCGGCCGACCTGCTCTGGGGGGGGATGAGGCTGTCCCGCACGTGGTAGATGCCGACGTAAGGGTAGCGCTCCAGGTTCCGCTCCCACTCCTTGTAGTGGTCCTGGACAACAGCTGCAGGGCAGAGGGGCAGGGGCTGAGAGAGCTCCCAGGGCAGGGGGCAGAGGGCTGCTGGCAGGGGCAGGGGGTGAGAGAGCTCCCAGGGCAGGGGGCAGAGGGCTGCTGGCAGGGGCAGGGGGTGAGAGAGCTCCCAGGGGCAGGCACCAGGGGGCTGCTGGCAGGGGCAGGGGAAGGGGCAGGCACCAGGGGGCTGCTCCCAGGGGCAGGCACCAGGGGGGTGCTGGCAGAGGGCTGCTGGCAGGGGCAGGGGAAGGGGCAGGCACCAGGGGGCTGCTGGCAGGGGGCAGAGGGCTGCTGGCAGAGGGCTGCTGGCAGGGGCAGGCTGTGGCACTCTACCTATGATGCTCTTCACCATCTCGTACATGGCCTGCTCCTCCTCCTCCCTCTTCCGCCAGCGGTAGCGCAGCAGCAGCAGGATGCCCCAGAGGGAGAGCAGGCCTGGGGCAAGCAGAGTGCAGGTCAGTTCCTGCCAGCAGTCTGACACTGCCCCTCCCCACAGGCAGCTTCTGCTCCCTGCCCCCCAGGCTCCTGGGCAGTGCACCCAGAGCTTCCCCCTGCTCCGCTGTGCCCCCGGGGCTGGCACTGCCTGCACTGCAGCACAGCAGGCTGTGGGCAGGGCTGTGGGCAGGGGCTGGCTGCAGGGCTGTGGGCAGGGGCTGGCGGCAGGGGCTGTGGGCAGGGCTGTGGGCAGGGGCTGGCTGCAGGGCTGTGGGCAGGGGCTGGCTGCAGGGCTGTGGGCAGGGGCTGGCTGCAGGGCTGTGGGCAGGGGCTGGCTGCAGGGCTGTGGGCAGGGCTGGCTGCAGGGGCTGGCTGCAGGGGCTGGCTGCAGGGGCTGGCTGCAGGGGCTGGCTGCAGGGGCTGGCTGCAGGGGCTGGCTGCAGGGGCTGGCTGCAGGGCCTCACCACACAGGCTTTCCCCCCCAACCCTCAGCAAACCCAGAGGGTTTCAGCTCCCCAGGTCCCAGAGCTCTGTCCCTGCTGGAGGCCTCCCCCAGCACCAGCACTCAGAAGTCTGCCAAGCCTCAGGGCCCTGCAGGCAGCTCTGGGTGAGCACACCAGGCCTGGGGCTGCAGCACAGGCTCCACAGAGCAGCAGACCTGGGCTGGAGGCTCAGCACTGCCAGCAGCCACAGCCAGCAGCTGCCTTGGTGCCAGAAGACTTTGCAGCTGGCTGCAAGAGACCTCAGAGCTGCATTTCAGTATCTGCAGGGCACCTTCAGGAAGGCTGGGGAGGGAGTGCTGAGAAGGGCTGGGGGGCAGGGCAGGGGGCAGGGGCAGGTTGGGCACCAGGAGGAAGTTCTGCCCTGGGAGGCACCGGAGCAGGCTGCCCAGGGACGTGGCCGAGGCTCTGTCCCCGGAGGTGTTCAGAACCAGACTGGATGAGGCCCTGCTCCAGCTGCTGCCTGCAGGGGGGTGGACAAGAGGAGCCTGGAGGGTGCCCCCAGCAGGCTGCAGCCCTGGGCCTTACCCCAGAAGAAGAGGAAGAGGGTGGTGATGGCAGTGACCACGGCGCGGCGGAAGCGGCAGCCCAGCCCCATCTGAGGGTGAGCTGACTCCAGGCAGAACACTTCCTCCACTCTGCTCACCTCTCCCACCAGGTCTCTGCCTCTCAGCCTGAGGGGAGCAGCAGGGAACCCTCAGTGAAGAGAGCCCAGAGTGCAGCTGCAGTGCTTCACCCAGGCAGGGAGCTGGACACTGGGCCTCCACTCACCTGATCCCCAGGTCCTTGTTGCTGTTCAGGATCCAGAGCAGGGCATCCTCAAACCTCTGAGGGGAGCCCCCAGTGATGTTCTGCTCAAAGAATGCAGAGGCTCAGTGCTCTGGGCCCCCAGACCACACACAGCAGCTCCTGAGAGCAGGGGCAGAGCTCACCTGCAGGCCCTGCCCCTCAGCTGACTCCCAGCAGTGCTGCAAGGGGGAGGGAGCAGGGAGTGCTCTGGAGGCCTGGGCTCAGCCTCCTGCTGCAGCTGCTGCATGAAGCACCCAGTGCATAACCTCCCCTGCCTGTGGGGGCCAACCACTGACCACAGCAGCAGAGCAATGGGACCCCAGAGCAGAGCAGGCTGCCTGAGAGAGCTGCTCCCTGCTGCCCCCCTGAGAGCTCCTCCCTGCTGCCCCCCTGAGAGCTCCTCCCTGCTGCCCCCCTGAGAGCTCCTCCCTGCTGCCCCTGAGAGCTCCTCCCTGCTGCCCCCCCGAGAGCTCCTCCCTGCTGCCCCTCAGAGCTGCTCCCTGCTGCCCCTCAGAGCTCCTCCCTGCTGCCCCTGAGAGCTCCTCCCTGCTGCCCCCCTGAGAGCTCCTCCCTGCTGCCCCCCTGAGAGCTCCTCCCTGCTGCCCCCCTGAGAGCTCCTCCCTGCTGCCCCCCTGAGAGCTCCTCCCTGCTGCCCCTCAGAGCTGCTCCCTGCTGCCCCTCAGAGCTGCTCCCTGCTGCCCCTCAGAGCTGCTCCCTGCTGCCCCTCAGAGCTGCTCCCTGCTGCCCCTGAGCTCCTCCCTGCTGCCCCTGAGAGCTCCTCCCTGCTGCCCCTCAGAGCTCCTCCCTGCTGCCCCCCTGAGAGCTGCTCCCTGCTGCCCCTCAGAGCTCCTCCCTGCTGCCCCTCAGAGCTGCTCCCTGCTGCCCCTGAGAGCTGCTCCCTGCTGCCCCTCAGAGCTCCTCCCTGCTGCCCCCCTGAGAGCTGCTCCCTGCTGCCCCTCAGAGCTCCTCCCTGCTGCCCCTGAGAGCTGCTCCCTGCTGCCCCTCAGAGCTCCTCCCTGCTGCCCCTGAGAGCTGCTCCCTGCTGCCCCCCTGAGAGCTGCTCCCTGCTGCCCCTCAGAGCTCCTCCCTGCTGCCCCCCTGAGAGCTGCTCCCTGCTGCCCCCCTGAGAGCTGCTCCCTGCTGCCCCTGAGAGCTGCTCCCTGCTGCCCCTGAGAGCTCCTCCCTGCTGCCCCTGAGAGCTGCTCCCTGCTGCCCCTGAGAGCTGCTCCCTGCTGCCCCTGAGAGCTCCTCCCTGCTGCCCCCCTGAGAGCTCCTCCCTGCTGCCCCCCTGAGAGCTGCTCCCTGCTGCCCCCCTGAGAGCTGCTCCCTGCTGCCCCTCAGAGCTCCTCCCTGCTGCCCCTGAGAGCTCCTCCCTGCTGCCCCTCAGAGCTCCTCCCTGCTGCCCCTCAGAGCTCCTCCCTGCTGCCCCCCTGAGAGCTGCTCCCTGCTGCCCCTCAGAGCTCCTCCCTGCTGCCCCCCTGAGAGCTCCTCCCTGCTGCCCCTGAGAGCTGCTCCCTGCTGCCCCTCAGAGCTCCTCCCTGCTGCCCCCCTGAGAGCTGCTCCCTGCTGCCCCTCAGAGCTCCTCCCTGCTGCCCCTCAGAGCTCCTCCCTGCTGCCCCTGAGAGCTGCTCCCTGCTGCCCCTCAGAGCTCCTCCCTGCTGCCCCCCTGAGAGCTGCTCCCTGCTGCCCCTCAGAGCTCCTCCCTGCTGCCCCTCAGAGCTCCTCCCTGCTGCCCCTCAGAGCTCCTCCCTGCTGCCCCCCTGAGAGCTCCTCCCTGCTGCCCCCCTGAGAGCTCCTCCCTGCTGCCCCCCTGAGAGCTGCTCCCTGCTGCCCCTGAGAGCTCCTCCCTGCTGCCCCCCTGAGAGCTGCTCCCTGCTGCCCCCCTGAGAGCTCCTCCCTGCTGCCCCCCTGAGAGCTGCTCCCTGCTGCCCCCCTGAGAGCTGCTCCCTGCTGCCCCTGAGAGCTGCTCCCTGCTGCCCCTGAGAGCTCCTCCCTGCTGCCCCCCTGAGAGCTCCTCCCTGCTGCCCCCCTGAGAGCTGCTCCCTGCTGCCCCCCTGAGAGCTGCTCCCTGCTGCCCCTGAGAGCTCCTCCCTGCTGCCCCTGAGAGCTGCTCCCTGCTGCCCCTGAGAGCTGCTCCCTGCCCCCCCGAGAGCTCCTCCCTGCTGCCCCCCTGAGAGCTCCTCCCTGCTGCCCCCCTGAGAGCTGCTCCCTGCTGCCCCCCTGAGAGCTCCTCCCTGCTGCCCCTCAGAGCTCCTCCCTGCTGCCCAGCCCTCGACCCAGGGCAGCTCCTGGCTGCAGAGGCCTGATGGCTGTGGGGAAGCCAGAGAGCCTTGAGGCAGACTGACAGAGGTAGGAGACTGCTTCCCAAGGAGCTGCTGAGAGCAGGAGTGGCCAGAGGGGAAGCTAAAGCCATGGGGGGGAAGCAAAAGGCAGTGGAACCTCCTCCCCCCACCCTGAGTGTCCACTGCTGATGGCCTCCAGGGGCCCACAGCCTACTCACCACCAGGTGCTCCCTGGCCTCGCTGACCCAAATGCATTTGCTCCTCAGCTGCTCAGGGTTGCCACACTCAAAGTTACCTGGGGGGAGAGCAGCACAGCAGTGCAGCAGAGAGAGGCTTCCAAGCAGGGCCTCAGGCAGCTCAGGAGCCCCCAGGGCTGCCCTGGAGAGCCTGCCCCTGCAGAGCCTGCCCCCCAGAGCCTGCCCCCCAAAGCCTGCCCCCCAAAGCCTGCCCCACCAGATCCTGCCCCCCCAGACAGCCTGCCCCTGCAGAGCCTGCCCCCCAGACAGCCTGCCCCCCCAGACAGCCTGTCCCCCAGAGAGCCTGTCCCCCAGAGCCTGCCCCCCAGAGCCTGCCCCTGCAGAGCCTGCCCCCCAGAGCTGCCCCCCAGAGCAGGGGAGGCTGAGGCTGCAGGCAGGGGAGGCTGAGGCTGCAGGCAGGGGAGGCTGAGGCTGAGGCTGCAGGCAGGGGAGGCCAGGAGTGCTCATGAAGGGTGCAGCCACAGCACAGAGGGTGGCTAAGGGCAGCCACAGCTCAGGCTGGGAGCTCCTAGACACAGGGGAGAGGGAAGTGGCTGTCCCCCTGCAGGGCACACAGCCAGCCCTGCCCTGCAGAGCAGCTGCTGCCACCCAGCCCTGGGCCAGCACTCACTGAGGCTGGAAAAGACCTCCCCAGGCTCATCCAGGCCAAGCTGCCAGCCAGCAGCTCCCAGAGCAGCCAGCCCTGCCCCCAGGTGCCACAGCTGCCCTCTGCAGGTCTGAGCTGAGAGGGTGCAGAAGCTCTGGGAGCTGAGGCAGCTGGAAGCTGCAGCCCAGAGGCCTGGGATGCAGGCAGTGGAGCTGCAGCTCTGGGGCTGAGGCACAGAGCTCTGCATCCTGCTGCACAAGCTCCTGCTCCCCCCCTGAGCTTCCAGCACAGCAGGCTGGGCCAGGCCTGCCCCTGCACAGCACAGAGGGACTGAAGCACCAGGCCAGGGCAGCTCCTCAGCTGGCCTGAGAGGGGAGAGAGGCACAGCCTCAGCTGCCTCCCTGCAGCACCACCTCAGCTTCCTCTGCTGGGCACAGCTCAGCTCTGCTCACTGCCCTGAGTGCCTGGGAGAGGAGAGCCAAGAGGCTGAATGCCTCTGCTGCCAGGCTCCCAGCAGCTGAGTGCAAGCCAGGAGCACTGCAGGGCAGCAGAGTGCTTGGAGTGCAGCAGCTGAGCACTGCTGCACAGCAGAGCCTTGCCCTGGGACAGCTCTGCCCTGGCACAGCTCTGCTCTGGGACAGCTCTGCCCTGGCACAGCTCTGCCCTGGCACAGCTCTGCCCTGGGAGAGCTCTGCCCTGGGACAGCTTTGGTCTGGGACAGCTTTGGTCTGGGACAGCTCTGCCCTGGCACAGCTCTGCCCTGGCACAGCTCTGCCCTGGGACAGCCCTGCCCTGGCACAGCCCTGCCCTGGCACAGCCCTGCTCTGTTCCCTGGCCTGCTCAGAGCCCTTCAGAGGGACCTGGCTGCTCCCCAGGCCTCTCCTGCCCAAGGCAGCTCAAGGCTGCCCAGCCAGGGGGAGGCAGGCTGCTGGCTGCCCCACGCCTCTGGCACTCACCAGCCTGTATGGAGAGGTAAGTGTAGAGCTCCTGCAGCATGCTCAGGACCAGCTCCCTCTGCTTGCTTTGGCAGAACTGCAAGGCACAAAGGGAGCAACCATCAGCAGCCTGGCAGGGCCAGGCCAGAGGAGCCCCAGACCCCCCAGGCCAGCAGCAGGGCCTGGCTCAGCCATGCAAGGGCCTGCTCCAGCTGCACACAGGCAGCAGAGCTCTCCAGGCCCTGAGTCAGACCCCAGCTGGCCCAGGCAGCAGTGCCTCCCCCAGCCCAGCCTGCACCACCCCCTCTGCCCAGCCAGAGATCCTTTGCCTCCAGAGGGGCTCAGACTGGAAGGGAGCTCAGAGCTCATCCCCTCCAACCTCCCCACCAGGGACAGCTCTCAGCTGGGCCTCATCCAGCCTGGCCCTGAGCACCCCCAGGCAGGAGGCAGCCACAGCCTCCCTGGGCAGCCTGGGCCAGAGGCTCAGCAGCCTCCTGCTGAAGAACTTCTTCCTCAGCTCCACTCTGACCCTGCTCTGCCTCAGCTCCAAACCCTTCCCCTGGGCCTGGCTCAGAGCCCCTCAGAAGTCTCTCTGCAGCCTTCCCTCAGGCACTGGAAGCAGCAGCAGAGGGCACTGAGCAGGGCTCCAGGATGGAATCTCCTCCCTCCTGAGACAGGGTGACAAGAGGAGGAAGGCTGCAGACACTGCCTGCTGAGCTGAGGAAGTGGCTGGCTCCAGCCTGGCCCTGGCACAGCTCTGCTGCAGCCACAGCACTTCTGGGACAGTGGTGAGGAAGCTGAGTCCCAGGGTGGGAAGTGCCAGCACTCACCCCCTGCCCTGCCCACCCCCACCCAGCACACCTCTGTGCTCCCTGCAGTGCTGAGCTCACAGGGCAGCAGCAGCCTGGGGGAAGGCCCAGGGCAGGGAGCCCCCCACAGCCCAGGGGTGCTCACCTTGTCTGTCTTCTCGTCACAGTCCACAGGCAAGAGATGAACTGCAAGGCAGAAGGGGAGGCTGAGTCAGCTGGCTGCAGGGAAGCTCTCCCCTCAAGCCCCCCTCTGCCCTCCAACCCCTCTGCAGGGCCCTGCTGAGCAAATGCTGCACCCCAAGCACCCTGCAGGCCACACAGTGGGGTGGGTGCAAAGGCTGAGCCAGGGGTGGGGGCTGGAGGGTTCCATAGCTCCTTCTAATGAGCTGCTCCCTGCCCCTCTGCCAGCTGCTGCTGGGCACTGCCCTCTTCCAACCCAACCCTGGCACCCCCTGCACACCATGGCCACTGGAACCAGCAGGGTGAGAGCAGGGATTCAAACCAAGCCTCCTCAAGGCAGAGGCAGAGGCCTCCCTGGGGCTGGAGCTGTTAGCTGGCAGGTGAGGGGCTCTGCCTGCCCAGCTGCCCCAGCCCAGCCCCTGCACACCCAGCAGTGTGCTCTGCAGCCTCCCCCTGCCCTGAGTGCCAGGCACTGGCAGCTGTGCTGCCCCCAGCTGCTGCCCCAGCAGCCCAGTCAGCCCCCCCCGATGTGCAGAGGCAGGGAGCAGCTCCCCCAGCACAGCCCCAGGCAGTGTGCCAGCTCCCAGCCACACCCCAGGCCCCTCTCCTTCCCCTCCAAAGGCAGAGAGTGGCAGCAGCCTCCCTCTGCTGGGGCTGGGGAGAGCTGCTCTGCCAGGCAGGGAGCAGGGCAGGCTGTGCCAGGCAGGGAGCAGGGCAGGCTCTGGCCAGGCAGGGAGCAGGGCAGGCTCTGGGCAGGCAGGGAGCAGGGCAGGCTGTGCCAGGCAGGGAGCAGGGCAGGCTCTGGCCAGGCAGGGAGCAGGGCAGGCTCTGGCAGGCAGGGAGCAGGGCAGGCTGTGCCAGGCAGGGAGCAGGGCAGGCTGTGCCAGGCAGGGAGCAGGGTAGGCTGTGCCAGGCAGGGAGCAGGGCAGGCTGTGCCAGGCAGGAGCAGGGCAGGCTGTGCCAGGCAGGGAGCAGGGCAGGCTCTGGGCAGGCAGGGAGCAGGGCAGGCTGTGCCAGGCAGGAGCAGGGCAGGCTGTGCCCAGGCAGGGAGCAGGGCAGGCTGTGCCAGGCAGGGAGCAGGGCAGGCTGTGCCAGGCAGGGAGCAGGGCAGGCTGTGCCCAGGCAGGGAGCAGGGCAGGCTGTGCCAGGCAGGAGCAGGGCAGGCTGTGCCCAGGCAGGGAGCAGGGCAGGCTCTGCCAGGCAGGGAGCAGGGCAGGCTGTGCCAGGCAGGGAGCAGGGCAGGCTGTGCCAGGCAGGGAGCAGGGCAGGTTCTGGCCAGGCAGGGAGCAGGGCAGGCTCTGCCAGGCAGGGAGCAGGGCAGGCTGTGCCCAGGCAGGGAGCAGGGCAGGCTGTGCCAGGCAGGGAGCAGGGCAGGCTGTGCCCAGGCAGGGAGCAGGGCAGGCTCTGGCCAGGCAGGGAGCAGGGCAGGCTGTGCCCAGGCAGGGAGCAGGGCAGGCTGTGCCAGGCAGGGAGCAGGGCAGGCTGTGCCCAGGCAGGGAGCAGGGCAGGCTCTGGGCAGGCAGGGAGCAGGGCAGGCTGTGCCAGGCAGGGAGCAGGGCAGGCTGTGCCCAGGCAGGGAGCAGGGCAGGCTCTGCCAGGCAGGGAGCAGGGCAGGCTCTGCCAGGCAGGGAGCAGGGCAGGCTCTGGGCAGGCAGGGAGCAGGGCAGGCTCTGCCAGGCAGGGAGCAGGGCAGGCTGTGCCAGGCAGGGAGCAGGGCAGGCTCTGCCAGGCAGGGAGCAGGGCAGGCTCTGCCAGGCAGGGAGCAGGGCAGGCTCTGGGCAGGCAGGGAGCAGGGCAGGCTGTGCCCAGGCAGGGAGCAGGGCAGGCTCTGGCCAGGCAGGGAGCAGGGCAGGCTGTGCCCAGGCAGGGAGCAGGGCAGGCTCTGCCAGGCAGGGAGCAGGGCAGGCTCTGGGCAGGCAGGGAGCAGGGCAGGCTGTGCCCAGGCAGGGAGCAGGGCAGGCTGTGCCCAAGCAGGGAGCAGGGCAGGCTCTGGCCAGGCAGGGAGCAGGGCAGGCTGTGCCCAGGCAGGGAGCAGGGCAGGCTGTGCCAGGCAGGGAGCAGGGCAGGCTGTGCCAGGCAGGGAGCAGGGCAGGCTGTGCCAGGCAGGGAGCAGGGCAGGCTCTGGCAGGCAGGGAGCAGGGCAGGCTGTGCCAGGCAGGGAGCAGGGCAGGCTGTGCCAGGCAGGGAGCAGGGCAGGCTGTGCCCAGGCAGGGAGCAGGGCAGGCTCTGCCCAAGCCCCCTGGGAGCTCTGCCACAGCACCAAGCCCTGCACCTCCCAGGCAGCCAGGCCAGAGGCCTGGAAGGGCTGAGCTGCAGGGGGGCCAGGACTGAGGACACACAAGGGGCAGCTGCAGGGCCAGGAGGTGAGAGCAGGGCCAGCCCTGGGCCCAGGGCTGTGGAGAGCCCAAGGCCAAACTCACTGCACAAAGCAGCAGGCTCTGACTCGGTGCCAGGGCTGAGAGAGCCTCCCGGGGCAGGGGGAGGAGATGAGGACAGCAGCAGAGAGCCACAGCCAGGGTGACAGCTGAGAGGGCAAGGGGAGCAGAGCAGAGCAGGGGAGCAGGGGGGGAGCAGAGCAGGGGAGCAGAGCAGGGGGGGAGCAGAGCAGAGCAGGGGAGCAGAGCAGGGGGGGAGCAGAGCAGGGGGGGGAGCAGAGCAGGGGGGGAGCAGAGCAGGGGGGGAGCAGAGCAGGGGGGGAGCAGAGCAGGGGAGCAGAGCAGGGGAGCAGGGGGGGAGCAGAGCAGGGGGGGGAGCAGAGCAGGGGAGCGGGGGGGGGAGCAGAGCAGGGGGGGAGCAGAGCAGGGGAGCAGGGGGGGAGCAGAGCAGGGGAGCAGGGGGGGAGCAGAGCAGGGGGGGAGCAGAGCAGGGGGGGGAGCAGAGCAGGGGGGGAGCAGAGCAGGGGAGCAGGGGGGGAGCAGAGCAGGGGGGGAGCAGAGCAGGGGAGCGGGGGGGGGGGAGCAGAGCAGGGGGGGGAGCAGAGCAGGGGAGCAGGGGGGGAGCAGAGCAGGGGGGGAGCAGAGCAGGGGGGGGAGCAGGGGCTGAGCCCCGAGCCCGGGCACCTACAGCTCTCCTCTCTCCTGTCCAGCCAGCCCGAGCTCATCTTCGCCAGGAGGATGCCCAGGAAGAGCAGCAGCAGCAGGAGGGTGGCGAGGAGGAGGAACTGGGAGAGGAAGCGCTCGAAGCCCTTGGCCTTGCCCGCCGGCTGCTGCCGGGGGGCTGTCCGCAGCAGCTGGGGCCGGGGGCTCACCCCCTGCCCCGCCCCGCCCCACCAGCCCCCCGCCGGCTCCCGCCGAGCCCCCCAGGGCAGCCTCCGCATCAGCCCCGCGCCCCAGCCGCCGGGGGTCTGCTTCCCGCCGGCGGCAGCCGGGGAGCCCCAGGGGGGCCCGGGGCTCACCTCCCGCTCCCGCCCCCACCAGCTGCTCCCCAGCGCCCTGCCCGCCCCGGCCGCCTCCCGCTGCGCTCGGGCGCTCTGCCCCGCGCCCCAATAGCTCCTGGCCCCCAGGCTCTCCTCGCTGCCGAGGGGCTGGGGGCTGAGCCCCCCGCTCCTGCCCGCGGAGCTGCCCCAGGCGGGGCCGGGGCTCAGCCCCCCGGAGCTCAGCCCCCCAGCCCCAGCGGCGCCGGCTGCAGCCTGGCCCCAGCGGGGCGCGGAGCCGGAGCCCCAGGAGCTGTCCGGGGCCGGCCTGGAGCCGGAGCTGAGCCGCGCGCTGCCCTCCGCCGCCGAGCCCCAGGGCGCCGGGGGGAGGCCTGAGCCCCGAGCCCCCTCGGGGGCCGGCTCCGCGCTGCCTGCCCCCCGGAGCCCATCCAGGGACGCCCCCAGCCCCCTGCCGCTGCGCGCAGACGTGTCCCGCCCGAGCCCCCCCGCCCCTCAAGATGGATGTGTCCCACGGGGAAGGGGAGCTCAGCCCCCCGAGCCCGCCCACGGGGGACCCCAGGCCGTCCCTGGCGGCTCCGCTGCCCTCTGCCGAGCTCCCCCCCCCGCGCCGCGCGGCGCAGCCCCCCCCGCACCGTCCCGGGCCAGGCCGCCCTCGGCCCTGCCGCCGAAGCCTCCCCGGGAGCGCCCCCAGGACAGCCCGTCACCCTCTGCGGGCGGCCCCCAGCGGGACGCGGCCAGCCGCCCCGCTTCCTCCTCCTCCTCCTCCTCCTCCTCCTCCTCCTCCTCCTCCTCGCTGTCGCGGCCGAGGCTGAAGCCGGAGCGCTGCGGGGGGGGCGAGGCCTGCTGCGGCCTGGCAGGGCTGCGGCCCGGGCTCGGCGGCGCGCCGCAGCCTCTGCGCCTCGCCGCCGCCACCTCGGCCCGCAGGCAGCCCAGCTTCTTGATGTAGACCTTGCGGGTGGTGGCGGTGATGGGCCCCGGCTGGTAACCGAGCTCCAGCAGCTCCTTCCGGAGCTCCGCGTCCGTCAGCTCCGCCATGGCCGCGCCGCGGACACCGGGCCCCACCGGAAGTGCTCGCGGAGTCGGGAGGCGCGGCCGCCATCTTGGGAGGGGCCCGCCGCACCCTTTCGAGAGGCCATCTTGGGAAGGGAAAGCGGCGCTTAGGAGGCCTCTGCCGCCCGCTGGTGAGGGAGGCGGGGCATGGGCGCCATATTGAGAAGGTCGAGGGAAGGACCCGCTTGGCGGCTACGGCTCCCGCCTGGTGCCGCCATGTTGGGGAGGTCAGGGGCGCTCTCCCGGGGGAGCGGCGTGGGGGAGCTGCTGCGTTCCCCAGCAGAGGGGAGGAAAGGAGGGAGCGAAGGGCAGCAGGGGCTGCACAGTGTCAGCACCCCATCGTTCTGGGGAGCCCTGCCCGGGAGCAAGAGGGCAGTTGAGCACCGCTCCCCTCCCTCTGGCCAGGCCACGCTGATGCTCTGACGCTGCTGGGGGCACTTACAGTCTCACATCATCACAGCATCACTTAGGTTGGAAAGGACCTCGAGGATCATCGAGTCCAACCTATCAACACAGACCCCATGGCCAGACCCTGGCACCAAGTGCCACATCCAATCTCCCCCTGAACGCCTCCAGGGTCGATGACTCCACCACCTCCCTGGGCAGCACATCCCAATGCCGAACGACTCGCTGGGTGAAGAACTTCCTCCTCACCTCGAGTCTGAACCTCCCCTGGCGCAGCTTGAGACTGTGTCCCCTTGTTCTGGTGCTGGTTGCCTGGGAGAAGAGGCCAACCCCCACCTGGCTACAACCACCCTTCAGGTAGTTGTAGAGGGCGATGAGGTCACCCCTGAGCCTCCTCTTCTCCAGGCTAAACAACCCCAGCTCCCTCAGCCTCTCCTCACAGGGCTGTGCTCAAGGCCTCTCCCCAGCCTTGTTGCCCTTCTCTGGACACCTTCAAGTGTTTCGACGTCCTTCTTAAACTGAGGGGCCCAGAACTGGACACAGGACTCAAGGTGCTGCCTAACCAGAGCAGAGTCCAGGGGCAGTATGACCTCCCTGCTCCTGCTGGCCACACTGTTCCTAATGCAGGCCAGGATGCCATTGGCCCTCCTGGTCACCTGGGCACACTGCTGGCTCATGTTCAGGTGGCTGTCGATCAGCACCCCCAGGTCCCTCTCTGTTTGGGAGCTCTCCAGCCACTCCGACCCCAGCCTGTAGCTCTGCATGGTATTGCCGTAGCCAAAGTGCAGCACTCGGCACTGGGACTTGTTGAATGCCATCCCATTGGACTCTGCCCATCTGTCCAGTCGGTCGAGGTCCCTCTGCAGAGCCTTTCTGCCCTCTAACTGACCAACATCTGCCCCTAACTTTGTGTCATCTGCAAACTTGCTAATGGCTGACTCTACCCCTTCATCCAGATCATCAACGAATATGTTGAAGAGGACAGGGCCCAGCACTGATCCCTGGGGCACACCACTGGTGACTGGCCTCCAGCTGGATGCGGCACCGTTCACGACCACTCTCTGGGCCCGGCCCTCCAGCCAGTTCCTAACCCAGCACAGAGTGTAGTGGTCCAATCCACGAGCTGACAGCTTGGCCAGCAGTTTGCTGTGGGGGACGGTGTCAAAGGCCTTGCTGCAGCCCAGGCAGACCACATCCACAGCCTGCCCCACACCCACCAGGCAGTCACCTGGGCATAGAAGGAGATCAGGTTGGAGAGGCAGGACCTGCCCTTCCTAAATCCCTGCTGGCTGGACCTGAGCCCTTGGCCATCCTTCAGGTGCGCAGTTATTGCCACCAGGATAATCTGCTCCATCACTTTCCCTGGCACTGAGGTCAGGCTGACTGGCCTGGAGCTTCCAGGTGCCTCCATCCGACCCTTCTGGTGGATGGGGACCACGTTGGCCAGTTTCAGTCACCTGGGACCTCACCTCTGAGCCAGGACTGGAGGAAAATGATGGAGAGTGGCTTGGCAGCTCATCTGCCAGCTCTCTCAGCACCCTAGGATGGATCCCATCCGGTCCCATGGACTTGTGGATATCCAAGTGGCTCAGCAGGTCCCCAACTAACTCCTCATGGATTTCCAGGGCACTGCTCCCCGACCCCAACGCCCAGCTCCGGAGGCCACTCGTCCTGAACTCCTGCCCTGCTGTTAAACATTGAGGCACAGAAGGTGTTCAGGACCTCAGCCTTCTCCTCATCCTCAGTCACTGTGTTCCCCTCCAGGTCCAACAGGGAGTGCAGGTCCACCAGGGAGTGCAGGTCCACCAGGGAGTGCAGGTCCAACAGGGAGTGCAGGTCCTTCCTGCCCCTCTTCTTATGGTTAATGTATTTGTAACAATGCTTTTTATTGTCTCTGACTGAGCTGTTCAGCTTCAGCTCCAGCTGGGCCTTAGCCTCCCTAATTTTATTCCTACATAATCTAACAGCTTCCTTGAACATACCTCGAGAAGCCTTCCCCTCCTTCCAAAGGTGATACAGCCTCCTCTTCCCCCTTACCTCCTCCAGGAGCTGCTTGCTCCTCCAGGCCGGTCGCCTTCCCCCCCGGCTTGCCTTCCGGCACGTGGGAACCGCCAGTCCCTGTGCCTTCAAGAGCTCCTGTTTGAAGTAGCTCCAACCAGCCTGAACCCCTTGGTTCATGAGGGCTGGTACCCAGGGGACTTTGCAGACAAGTTTCTTAACCAGGCTGAAGTTTGCCCTCCTGCAGCCCAAGGTGGAGGTTCTGTTGGTGCTCCTCCCTAGCTCCCTGCATATTGAAACCTTCACTCTCTCGTGGTCACTGCACCCTAGGCAGCCTCCCACGATCACCTCTCCCACCAGCCCTTCCCTACTGGAGCACAGCAGGTCAAGCAGAGCCTGGCCCCTGGTAGGCTCACTTAACAGCTGTGTCAGGAAGCAGTCCTCCATTCGCTCCAGGAACCTTCTGGACTGCCTCCTCCCTGCTGAATGAAGTTCCCAGCAGGTATCTGGGAGGTTGAAGTCACCAACAAGGACAAGATCTGATGATCTTGAGACAGCCTCCAGCTGCTTGTAGAACAACTCATCAGCCGCCTCATCCTGGTTGGGTGGTCTGTAACAGACTCCAACCAGGATGTCAGACTTGTTAGGCTGTCCTCTGATTTTGGCCCACAGGCTCTCAACTCCCTCATCTTCCACCTCGAGTTGTGTGGCAGAGATTGACTCTCTAACATACAGAGCCACCCCTCCTCCTCTCCTCCCTCTCCTGTCTCTCCTACAGAGCCTGTGGCCCCCCAGTGCAGCACTCCAATCGTGGGTGCTGTCCCACCAAGCTTCTGAGATGGTGACTACATCATAGTCGCCCTGATGGATCAGGACCTCCAGCTCCTCCTGCTTGCTGCCCAGGCTGCCTGCATTGGTGTCCCTGCACTGCAGCTGGGCTCCTGACTTCTCAACTGACCCTACCTTGTGCCCTACTCTTACCTCTGCAGAGGGACCGATTGCCTCTCCCACCCCCTGCCCAGCCCCCTGCCAGCCTCCACACACAGTTCCCTCATCCCTCTGGGGGCTGCCAAGCTCCAGCCATCCAGCTGGCAGCATGGAGGGGGCTGGGGCTGTGCCCCCGCTGCGGGCAGGAGCAGGCTGTGGGGCCTGGGGGTGCTGCCAGGGCAGGAAGCTTCCTCACACACTCTGCAGCCTGAGGAACCAAACCCAGGCCGAGGCCTGAGCGTTCATTGTGGCGAGGCAGAGATGTGCAGTGACTGCTCTGCCCTGCCTCTGCCTGTGAAGAGCAACAAAAGTGTCTGAAAAGCTGTGCTGTAAGAGCAGGATTTAATTAAAGCTAATGAGAGAGCAGTGAGGAGGGCAAGGGAGAGCAGTGAGGAGGGCAGGGGAGAGCAGTGAGGAGGGCAGGGGAGAGCAGTGAGGAGGGCAAGGGAGGGCAGTGAGGAGGGCAAGGGAGAGCAGTGAGGAGGGCAAGGGAGAGCAGTGAGGAGGGCAAGGGAGGGCAGTGAGGAGGGCAAGGGAGAGCAGTGAGGAGGGCAGGGGAGGGCAGTGAGGAGGGCAAGGGAGAGCAGTGAGGAGGGCAGGGGAGGGCAGTGAGGAGGGCAAGGGAGGGCAGTGAGGAGGGCAAGGGAGGGCAGTGAGGAGGGCAAGGGAGAGCAGTGAGGAGGGCAAGGGAGAGCAGTGAGGAGGGCAAGGGAGGGCAGTGAGGAGGGCAAGGGAGGGCAGTGAGGAGGGCAAGGGAGAGCAGTGAGGAGGGCAGGGGAGGGCAGTGAGGAGGGCAAGGGAGAGCAGTGAGGAGGGCAGGGGAGGGCAGTGAGGAGGGCAAGGGAGGGCAGTGAGGAGGGCAAGGGAGGGCAGTGAGGAGGGCAAGGGAGAGCAGTGAGGAGGGCAGGGGAGGGCAGTGAGGAGGGCAAGGGAGGGCAGTGAGGAGGGCAAGGGAGGGCAGTGATGGCTGCCAGGGAGGGCAGTGAGGACTGCCAGGGAGGGCAGTGAGGACTGCCAGGGAGGGCAGCAATGACTGCAAGGAGGCTGCCAGAGCATCGCTGCTGCGCTGATCCATGGCACAGGGAGCTGTGCTGCAAACGTTGTGGTCCTGCAGCAGTGGCACCTCCAGCGTGCTGGGGCTGGAAGGGGCTGTGGGAGAGCTCAGCCTGCACCCTCCCCACTCACTCCCTGATGCTGAACTAAGCCTCCATAAAGCCTTCTGTGAGGACAGGCTGAGAGACTTGGGGCTGTTCAGTCTGGAGAGGAGAAGGCTCCAAGGAGGCCTTCTTTTGGCCTCCCAGGATCTGCAGGGGGCTGCAGGAAAGCTGGGGAGGGACTTCTGAGGGTGTCAGGGAGGGATAGGACTGGGGGGGATGGAGCAGAACTAGAAGTGGGGAGATTGACATTGGCTGTGAGGAAGAAGTTGTTCCCCAGGAGGGTGGTGAGAGCCTGGCACAGGCTGCCCAGGGAGGTGGTGGAAGCCTCATCCCTGGAGACCATTTTGCTTCTTAACAAGAGATAGAGCCAGGGAGAGCCATGCCTGGAGGGATGGTTGGGGTCCATTCATCTTCTCCTTCCAGCTCCTGTCCCACTCCTCAGGCTCCTGAGAGTGGAAGAAGTGAACTTTCCAAAGCAGAAGGCACCCTGTGCTTTGGTGCACCTCTGAACATCAGAGCTGTGGCTGCAGCACAGGGCAGAGGGTTCCTGGGGCTGCTGTCCCGGGGTCACAACCAGCAGTGCCTCCCTGACCCATCTCTGCTGGGGCCCCTGGCAGGAGCTGCTGGCAGAAGCGAGGGCTGGGGCAGGGCTGCTGCAGCTTGCCTGGGCCAGGTGCTGGAGGCAGAGGGAGGCAGCCCTGCAAAGTCACCCTGCTGGATCTCCTTATGGAAATCTCTGCAGCAGCAGCCCCATCACCATGGTGGGAAACAGTCCAGGGAGCAAGTCCAAGCGGCTCAGCTTCCCTTACTTTCTTGCTGTCACTGGGAACTTTCCTTCCTAGGTGGCACAGGAGAGCTGGCAGCCTGGGAGGCCTCTCGGGTGCCAGAGCTGTGCAGGAGGACCTGCTGGGGACACGGCCCTGCCCTCACCTGGGAGCAGTTTGCCCTCGAGGGGAAGCTGCTGGTTTGCTGTGGCAGGGCAGCATGAAACCTGGGGTGAAGGTTTGGGTTCCCCAGAAGCGCCAAGGCAAGGCCCCCCCAGGGCAGAGCTGTGGCTGCGGTGCAGCTCCTTCCCCTCCGCATCGCCCACGGACAGCGCAGCGCTGCAGCCTGCTTGGCACTGCCTGAGCTCCTGCAGCCCAGCAGCTGCTTTCACTCTCAGCCCCTTGGAACGTGTTGCTTCCTCTCCTCCCCCTGCTCAGACTCATTTCTGGTGATTTCATAGCCCCCCTGCCTCAGCAGCCACCCCCAGCCCCAGAGCCAGGCCGCGCTGAGCCGGGGGCAGAGCTGGGACCCAGCCGGTGCTGGGGGCTGCATTAAGCACCAGGAGAGTTCTCCCCTGAGAGTCCTGGGGAGCGTCCTCCCGGCACAAACAGCTCCTGAGCAGAGCCACAGCGAGCACAGAGCTCCTGTTGGGGTGGGGAGGATAAAATTGGATTGGAGTTGGATGCATTCACACACAGCTCTGAGCTCATCCCTCCACACTTTACATATGTTGGATTTCCTGCTGCCAGTGGAGAGAGGCAGCTCTAAAATAAGCCCAGGGATGTGAGCTGGAGAGCAGCAATATG
This sequence comes from Melanerpes formicivorus, assembly GCF_026170545.1. Classification (NCBI taxonomy): domain Eukaryota; kingdom Metazoa; phylum Chordata; class Aves; order Piciformes; family Picidae; genus Melanerpes; species Melanerpes formicivorus. Next base: position 4,990,627 of record NW_027142398.1, read on the forward strand.
TTCAAGTGGGATTGCAAACCTCCCCTCCGGGCTGGCTGCAGAGGCAGGGGCAGGGCCTGGGCTCTGCCTCGCTCCACAGCTCTGAGAGAGGAGCTCCTCACCGAGGGCTTGTGCTGGGGTGAGCTGGGCAGGCCAGAGGGGGTCAGGAGCACAGCAGAGGAAGTGCAGAGCAGAGCTGCTGCTCACCCCCAGCCCCCACCCCCAGCTCCCCCACCCCACACTCATCCTACACTGGTGCCACCAGTTTGGCCAGGAGAGCCAGGAAACCTTAGCCTCCCTTTCCCTCCTTGCCAAAAGAGAGAGGTCAGCCTCATCAGCCTGGGAGGGTTAATTACAGAGGCTCCACAGCCTGCCCAGCCCTGCCCAGCCCAACCCTGCCCAGCCCTGCCCAGCCCTGCCCAGCCCTGCTCAGCCCTGCCCTGCCCAGCCCTGCCCTGCCCTGCCCAGCCCAACCCTGCCCAGCCCAGCCCAGCCCTGCCCTACCCAGCCCAGCCCTACCCAGCCCTGCCCTGCCCTGCTCAGCCCAGCCCAGCCCTGCCCAGCCCTGCCCAGCCCTGCTCAGCCCTGCCCTACCCAGCCCTGCCCTGCCCTGCCCAGCCCAACCCTGCCCAGCCCAGCCCAGCCCTGCCCTACCCAGCCCAGCCCTACCCAGCCCTGCCCAGCCCTACCCAGCCCTGCCCAGCCCAACCCTGCCCAGCCCTGCCCTGCCCTGCTCAGCCCTGCCCTGCCCTGCTCAGCCCAGCCCTGCCCTGCCCAACCCAGCCCAGCCCTGCCCAGCTCTGCCCAGCCCTGCCCAGCTCTGCCCTACCCTGCCCAACCCAGCCCAGCCCTACCCTGCCCAACCCTGCCCAGCCCTGCCCTGCCCTGCCCTACCCAGCCCTGCCCAGCCCAGCCCTGCCCAGCTCTGCCCTACCCTGCCCAACCCTGCCCAGCCCTGCCCTGCCCTGCCCTACCCAGCCCTGCCCAGCCCTGCCCTACCCTGCCCAACCCTGCCCAGCCCAGCCCTGCCCAGCCCTGCCCAGCCCTGCCCTGCCCTGCCCTGCCCAGCCCTGTCCTGCCCAGCTCTGCCCTACCCTGCCCAACCCTGCCCAGCCCTGCCCTGCCCTGCCCTACCCAGCCCTGCCCAGCCCTGCCCTATCCTGCCCAACCCTGCCCAGCCCAGCCCTGCCCAGCCCTGCCCAGCCCAGCCCTGCCCTGCCCTGCCCAGCCCTGCCCAGCCCTGCCCTGCTCAGCCCTGCCCTGCCCAGCCCTGCCCAGCCCTGCCCAGCCCAGCCCTGCCCTGCCCTGCCCAGCCCTGCCCAGCCCTGCCCTGCTCAGCCCTGCCCTGCCCAGCCCTGCCCTATCCTGCCCAACCCTGCCCAGCCCAGCCCTGCCCAGCCCTGCCCAGCCCAGCCCTGCCCTGCCCTGCCCAGCCCTGCCCAGCCCTGCCCTGCTCAGCCCTGCCCTGCCCAGCCCTGCCCTGCCCAGCCCTGCCCAGCCCTGCCCTGCCCAGCCAAGCCCAGCCCTGCCCAGCCCTGCCCTGCTCAGCCCTGCCCTGCCCAGCCCTGCCCAGCCCAGCCCTGTCCTGCCCAGCCCTGCCCAGCCCTGCCCTGGGCCCCTGCAAGCCTCCCCCCTGCTTCCCCACTCCTGCTGCTTGCCCTCTGGCTGAGAGGCCGCAGGGAGCAGGCAGCACTCCTGCAGTTCATTCCACTGCACAGTTTCTTGTCTCACCTCAGGTCCTTGGTGTTCATCTCTTCTGCAGACCCCCTGTACACGAGTGGAGGCCTCTCAGCTGTGGCTCTCTCCTCTGCAGGGCTCAGCCAGCTACAAAGAGAGGAGAGGACAGGAGAAGTGTCCTGGAATTTGTCACTGGCTCTTGCTGAGGCTTTGTAGCTGCTTCCCTCCCCTCAGCTCCCCAGCTGCAGGGCAGAGTGAATGCAGCTCAAAGCAGAGGAGCAGCCCCCAGGGGGCTACTGGGGACCCTCTGACTTGGAGATATTTATTCCCTGAGAAGGCAAAGATCCAGAGAGAGGAACTTGTGAGCCCCACTCCCCCTCCCCAGGCCACCCCCCTCCACCAGGGCTGCAGGTCTCAGCCCCCAGCCCCCGGGGAGCAGCTCCTTCTGGCTGGGGCTGTGCAAGCAGTGAGCTGCTCAGGCCTGAGCCTCCTTCCAGGTGTCACTGCTGTTGGCAGCTGTGGGAAACTGCACCCTGAAGACCTGGGGGGGGACAGGGGGGAGGAGGAGTGGGGAAGGGGGAAGCAGAGGCAAGGAGAGCTGCTGGGAAGTGTTGCAGTGCTGCTGAGGGTCAGTGCCAGCTGGGGGGCACAGCCACCCCCAAAGAGACAACAGCTGCCCAGCAGAGTGGACAGGAGAGCAAGTGTGGTGTCTGAGGGCTCAGGGAGGGAGCAGAGAGGACACAGAAGCCCTTCTGAGGCCTATAAATATCCTTGTGATGGGGAGCTGGTGAGAGGAGGGAGAGGCAGAACTCCCAGGGCAGAGCTCAGCCTCCTGACAGCGCTGTCTGGGGTGTCCTGGAACAGCTCTGCTGGCAGTCTCTCCAGGACACCTTGGTCCCTGTCCAGCTGCCTTGGGGTGAGCCACATCCCAGCTCAGGCAGCAGCAGCTCACTGTGGAGGAAGCCAGAGGAGTCCCTCCCCAGCTCTCCTGCAGCCCCTTCAGGCACTGCGAGGCTGCTCTGAGGGCTCCCTGCAGCCTTCTCTCCCCAGGCTGAACAGCCCCAGCCCTCTCTGCTCACAGGAGAGCTGCTGCAGCCTGCAGCTCTGCTCTGTGGCCTCCTCTGGAGCCGCCCTAGCAGGCCCCTGTGCTGCTAGGCTGCGTGCTCAGGAGAGGAGGGGCAGCTCCTGGAAGGCTGACTGCAGCTCTGCACAGCTGCAAGACCCTCAGCCGGCAGCAGAGGTGCAGCTGCCAGGGCTGTGGTGCTCCAGCAAGCACCTGGGGCCCGCGGGGGGGTCCCAAACGCCTGCCTCAGGGAGGGTGAAGGCTGCCTGTGAGTGGGGAGGGGCTGGGGATGAGGTCTGTCTGCAGTGCCCCTGGCTGGGGTGGTGCAGGGGGAGCTCACTGCAGCTGCAGGCTGGGAGCCTGCCTGCCTGCCTCCGTGCAGCAGGATTGGTCTCACATCAAAAGCAGAAAGGTTCTGTCTGCACATCCCAGAGGTGACAACCACCTGGAGGGTGGTTAATTATTTGTCACAACAAAAGGAGCCCTCAGCCTGGCCAGGGGAGGCTGCAGGCAGGGGAGAGAAATGAGCCCCAGCAGCTGCAGGGGAGAGCCACAGAGCTCTCCTGGCCCTGTCTGAAGCAATCCAAACTCTGCCCTTCCAGTCTCATGCCTCAAAAGTTGTCTCTGCCCTCTCCCAAGGTCACTTTGGGATGAGTGAGGGACAGACAGAATCCCACAGTGGCTCAGGCTGGAAGGGAGCTCAGAGCTCATCCCCTCCAACCTCCCCACCAGGGACAGCTCTCAGCTGGGCCTCATCCAGCCTGGCCCTGAGCACCCCCAGGCAGGAGGCAGCCACAGCCTCCCTGGGCAGCCTGGGCCAGAGGCTCAGCAGCCTCCTGCTGAAGAACTTCTTCCTCAGCTCCACTCTGACCCTGCTCTGCCTCAGCTCCAAACCATTCCCCCTGGGCCTGGCTCAGACCCCCTCAGAAGTCTCTCTGCAGCCTTCCTGCAGGATCCCCTCAGGTGCTGGCAGCAGCTCTGAGGAGCCCCTGGAGCCTTCTCCTCTGCAGGCTGCACAGCCCCAGCTCCCTGTGCTCCCAGCAGAGCTGCTCCAGCCCTTGGAGCATCCTTGTGGCCTCCTCTGGCCTCTCTCCACAGCTCTGTGTCCTCAGCTCCTGGTATCCAGTTTGAACAGCAGGGCCTGGCCATGGTGGGCACTGGCAGAGCTCAGGGGGTGAGGGAGGAACAAAAACCTCTCCTGGCTGCTGCAGGGCTCCAGCCCCTGCAGTCCCTGGGGCTTTCCTGGAGGTCACTCTGGGTGAACAAGGAGCCAGGGTCTGCAGCCTGCTCAGACAGCAGAGGCAGAGGGCACAGCAGGAGCAGAGGGCACAGCAGGAGCAGAGGGCACAGCAGGAGCAGAGGGCACAGCAGGAGCAGGGTGGCCACCACCACCTTGCCTGAAACCCTTGTGAGAGGCTGAGCAGCACAGGAGAGGAGAGCAGGGTGCAGGGGGAGGGCTGTGTGACAAGAATTCCCTCTGGCTCCTGCTCAGCTGCAGTCTCATTTCTCCCCCAGCTCACCAGAGGTTTATTTACTCTCCCAGTTGCTCCTGAGCTGAGAACAGAAGTGTCTTGCCTGACAATTCTCCTCTCAAGCCTCTCCCTGTAAACAGATTTGCTCTTGAGCAGGCTCTCCAGGGACTGCAGGCTCAGCCCTCCAGCTCCCTGTGCTCCTGGAGCCTGAGCCCTGCAGCTCTGCTGCCTCAGGACCCACACAGCCCCCAGGCAGGACACTGCCAGCAAGGGAGGCAGAGAGCTGCTGGAGGGGAGCCTGAGGCAGCTGCTCTGCTACCTCTGGGGGCCACACTCCTCAGCCCTGGAAGCCTTCCCTGGGGACTGAGGGAACAAAGCCTCCCAGGGTCCAGCAGAGCTGGGGAGGGCTTGTGCCAGCCTGGCTGCAGTCCCCTCCTGGGGTGGCTGAGCAGCAGCTCCAGAGCAGGGCTGATGCAAACAGCAGCTCTGCTCTGTGCATACTCCAACACTCCCTGCAGAGCAGTTTGGTGAAGTCTGGTCCCACAGCTCAGCTGCTCTGCCTGGTTGGAGCCTGAGCCTCAATTAGCTTCAGAAACCTCTTGCCCTGGGTGTTACTGAGAAGGCATTGTTGGGGCAAACCTCAGCCCTGCACTGCATTGCCCACAAATGCCAGCTGGGATGGAAGCAGAGCCCAGGGGGGTTCAGAACCATTCCCTCTGCAGAGCCCCTGCCAGCCACATCCCTCCCCTCTGCCTGCCCAGGAGAGGGCTGCTGGCAGGGGAGGGAAGGTGGCTGTGGCCTTTCTCCTCTCCTCCTCCTCAGAGTCAAGGTGATAAATCCCCTGGCAGCAGCCAGGCTGCCCAGGGAGGCTGAGCTGTCCCTGCCCATGGTGGGGAGGTTGGAGATGAGCTCTGAGCTCCCTCCCAGCCTGAGCCCTGCTGGGGTTCAGTGCCCTCCTGTCTGGGTGCTGATGGGAAGGACATCGAGCAGCAGGTTGCTTCCTCCCCTCCCCACTGCTGCTGCAGGAGCTCTGCAGAGCCTCCTGCCCCTGCTCCCACCTGAAGAGGCTTTGCAGGGCTGCTGGCTGGCAGTGCAGGCTGCAGCTGAGGGAGCAGCAGATGGCCTTGGGAAGGGACAGATTCATCACCAAGGGAGGTCACTTTTCCCAGGCACTGGGCTCTCCCATGCCTCATCCTCCTCACCTCCAGAGATCTGCCTGCCTGCCTGGCAGGTTCCCCATCCATCTGTGCTGGAAAGGGCAATCTGCAACCAGCAGGGAGCTGAGCTTGAAGCATGCCTGGGGCAGCTGGGGGTCACCTCAAAGGTTGTCCCCCTTGTCCTCGACCCTGCTGAGAGCTGGGCTCAGGTCTGGGGCCCTCACTCCTAGAAGGACATTGAGAGGCTGGAGCAGGGCCAGGGAAGGGCAACAGAGCTGGGGAGGGGTCTGGAGAGCAGGGCTGGGAGGAGCAGCTGAGGGAGCTGGGGAAGAGGAGGCTGAGGGAGACCTCACTGCTCTCTAGAGAGTAACCAAAACCCTTCTGTGACTCACAGCAGCCACCAGGCCTGGAAGGGAAGTGCCCCCCAGCCCCAGCTGCCCTCCCCACTGCTCCCAGGAGGATCCCTCTCACCCCCTCCCCTGAGGGCAGTTTTGCTGGGGCTCAGATGGGCCAAGAGCCTGGCAAGGCTCTGCTCAGAGCAGCAGCTGCAGGCACACAGGGGAGTCCAGGGGGCTGCTCTGGGAGCAGGAAGCTCTTTTCCCTCTCAGAGCCCAGGCTCCATCCTGCAGCTGCTGGCTCTGCATGGCTGTGGTTGGGCTCCAGCAGGGGCTGTGGAGGCTGCTCATGAATAGAGCCCCAGGGGCAAACCTCAGAGCAGCTTCCCCAGCACTGCTGCTGGATAAATATTTGAAGCCTCACAGGCTCCCAACACGAGTCCTGAGCTGCAGAAATACTGCAGGGGCACAGCCTTGCCCCTCCCATGCCCCCTCCTGCCTGCCCCCCTCCCATGCCCCCTCCTACCTCCCCCTCCTGCTTCCCCCCTCCTCCCATGCCCCCTCCTGCCTGCCCCTCCTGCCTCCCCCCTCCTGCCTGCCCCTCCTGCCTCCCCCCTCCTGCCTGCCCCCTCCTCCCTCTCCCCCTCCTACCTGCCCCCCTCCTGCCTGCCCCCTGCTGCCTCCCCCCCTCCTCCCTTTCCCCCTCCTTCCCACTGCCTGGGGTCCTTCTCCTAATCCCTGGCTGCAGAGCAGGGCTGGGGGAGGATCCACAGCAGGGATTTAGCCTCCTGCTGGCTGCCCCAAACCCTTCACCCCCTGCTCCTGGCAGCAAAGTCATCTTCCAGCCGGGTGGGGAGCCTGCCCTGCCCCTGCCCCTCTGCTCCTGCAGCCAGCCCAGGGGCAGAGGTTCTGCCTGCCCAGGGAGCTGCTGGAGAGGAGCAGGCTGGCCCCAGGCAGGGAGGGGAAGCTTTGGAGCATCCCAGCACTCACTTTCCAGAGGCAGCAGTCTCAGCCTCACTGCAGATGCAGAGCCCTGCAGGTCTGCAGCACCAACCTCTCCAGGAGCCCCCAGGCACAGCAGCAGCTTTGCAGCAGCCTCAGCTCCAGCTGCATCCTCAGCACCTCCCTGAGCTCCTGCAGCACACCTGCAAGAGCTCCCCACAGGCAGAGCCTGGCCTCGATGCTGCCCAAGGTGTTTGCCAACCCAAACTGTTCTGTGGCTCACAGAGGGGTTGGGAGGAAGCCTCCCAGGGCATCTTGCCCAGCCCCCTGCAGGCAGCAGGGACCCCCTCCAGCTGGAGCAGGCTGCCCAGGGCCCAGCCAGCCTGAGCTTGGACGGCTCCAGGGCTGGGCCCTCAGCCTGGGCAGCCTGGGCCAGGGTCCCCCCAGCCTCATCCCCTCCTGTGTGGGAGCTGGGCTCACCAAAGCCTCCCAGCAGCCAGCTGTGAGGTCACCTGGAGGGGACACCTGGGGACACCTGGAACTCCTCCCTGCTGCCTCTGGCTCCCCAGGGAAGCACAACAGAAGAGGGGAAACTCCTTCCTGGGGGTGGTCTGCAGCCTGTGTCCCATCCCCTGGCAGCTCTCTGCCAGCAGGGTCAGAAACACCAAAGCAAAGCGAGTTGAGAATCCCTCTGAGCACAAACTTCTGCTTGTGAAGCCTCTGAAGCAAGGAGGCAGAGAGAAAAGTTCCCTTGCTGTGTTTTCCTCCACTTTTGGTCACTCCTTTGCCATCCTCCCCCCAGCCTGGAACGAGTGAGGAGAGAAAGGAGAGGAGGTGAGAAGAGAGGCTGGGCTGCAGCTCATCTGCTCCTGCTTTGCCTTCCAGATCCAGAGCCTTGGGTTTCCACTTGGAGGCTTGGGAATATTTTTAGGAATGGCAGAGAAATGCAGCTTGAGGAGCAGGGAGAGGCTGGGGCTGGCTCAGCCCTGGCAGATGGAGCTCTTCCTCACGTCCCACTGCTCTGCCTCCCGGCGTGCTGCTGGCCCAGGGCTCGGCTGGGGGCGACCCAGGGGTCGTGAGGTGCCCCAGCCAGCCAGGGGAGATCCTGCCTGGGACACCCCAGTGCTGGGCTGAGGCCTGGGGACAGAGAACAGAGAGTCACAGAGCTGGACAAGCCTCCAAGAGCAGCAGGTCCAACCCTTCGCCACCAGGGCCACCAAACCCTGCAGTGCCCTGGCCACAGGTTTGCTGAGCACCCCCAGGCTGCAGCACCTCAGGAAAGCAGCTCCCTGCCCCCCTGCTGGGGGCTGCCCTTTGCAGCCTGAAGGAGCCTGGGTGCAGCCTTGGCTCCCACAGACCTTACCTCCTCCTCCTCCCCCCTGCTCAGAGGTCAGGCTGAGCCCAGGGAGGCAGAGCTCTGCAGGGCTGCCTGCACTCAGAGCAGCAGGAGGCTGTGGAGCTCACTGCTGGGGGGCAGGAGCCAGCCCCGGGGGGTGCTGGGGGGGGAGCAGGGGCAGTGCTGGGGGGGGAGCAGGGGCAGGGGTGGGGGTGGGGGAGCAGGGGCAGGGGTGGGGGTGGGGGAGCAGGGGCAGGGGTGGGGGTGGGGGAGCAGTGCTGGGGGTGGGGGAGCAGGGGCAGCCCCGGGGCAGCAGAAGGCTGTGGCTGCCTTGCTGGGGGCAGAGCAGGTTGCAGCTGGGGGCAGAGCAGGTTGCAGCTGTGGTGCTTGGAGGTTATCTGTCCCAGCAGAGGGGCAGCATGAGGAAAGCTTTGCTGAGCTCGGTGCTGCCAGCTCCCAGGAGAGTTCCTGATCCTGCTGGCTGCATCCTGCTGGCTGGAGCTGGATCCTGCTGGCTGCCCAGCACTTATCAGTGCTCTCAGGTGCAGAGGAGCCCTCCCCCTGCAGAAGCCCTCTGCAGCTGATAGCAGTTTATCTGCAGCAGGGGACAAGAGCTTGCTGCTGCTTTATCTCCTCTCAGGCTTTCAAGGCACCAATTCATCCTGCAAGGCAACAAGGAAACAGAGGCTGATGCCTGCAGGGGGAAAAGAGCAGGGTGGGAGCCAAGCTGCTCCCCCCTGGGTGCTGCTCCCCCCTGGGTGCTGCTCCCCCCTGGGTGCTGCTCCCCCCTGGGTGCTGCTCATGGGAGCAGCCCAGCAGTGAGTGGAGCAGCACCAAGCCCCCCTGGCTGCTCCTGCTCCAGCCAAGGCAAAACCTACCAGCAGAAAGCTCTGCAGAGATGCTTGGAGCCATCCAGGCAGGGCTGCTTCCAGCCCAGGCCCCAGAGCTGATGAAATGCCCTTTTAATCCAGGGCTGTTTTGCTGGGGTGATGAATAGCAGCCTGGTGAGAGCCCCTCAGCCACAGAGGCTTTGGAGAGCTCCACAGTAAAGATTGAGAATTAAGGGCAATAAATATTAATGAAAGGAGAGGGGGAAGCAACCCTGCCCCAGGCAGCTGCCTGGGCCCTGCTCGGCTGTGGGGCTGCTGCTGCCCTGCTGCAGGGCTGTGCAGAGCTGCAGCTGCTGCAGGGGGGAGCAGGCAGCCCCCAGGGGGGAGCAGGCAGCCCCCAGGGGGTGCAGCCAGGGGCAGCAGCCAGGGGCAGCAGCCAGCAGTGGAGCGGTGTGGGGCTCAAGGTGTGCCAGCACTGAGTGCCAACCCCTGCTGCTGCCAGGGCTGCAGGTCAAGCCCTGAGCAGAGCCCAGAGCCAGCAGCCTTATGCAAAGGGCTGGGGAGGGGCCCAGGGTGGGCTGGGTGGAAGAAGTGAATCCAATTAGAGGATGAAGGGCAGAGGGAGGGAAGGAACACATCTGGTCTGCAGCAAATCCCTGAGAGACTTCAGAGCAGGGACAGCAGAACAGCAAAGGAGTTGTGGTGCAGGACACTCAACCAGGGCCTGAGGACAGGGCCCAGAGCAGGGGCTGGGGACCTCTGGCTGCCCGAGGACAGGGCCAGGGCAGTGTCATGAGACAGCCAAAGCACCACCAGGCTGTGGCTCCTGGGGCAGCAGGCTGAGTGTTGATGGCTCCCACAGGGACACTGGATGAGGGCTTCCAGGGCTGAGCTGCTGAGGGGCCTGGAGCAGCTCTGGGAGGAGCAGAGGCTGAGAGAAGAGCCTGGGGCAGAGCAGCTCCAGAGGGCAGCTGAGCAATGCTCAGCAAGAGCTAAATGGGTGGGGGGCAGGAGGCTGGGGCCAGGCTCTGCCCAGTGGTGCCCAGGGACAGGACAGGGGCAGTGGGCACAGACTGGACCCCAGGAGGTTCTTGACTTTGAGGCTGCTGGAGCCTGGAGCAGGCTGCCCAGAGAGGTTGTGGAGTGTCTGGAGACTTCCAAACCCCCCTGGGCACTGTGCCCCTGGGCAAGCTGCTGTGGCTGCCCTGCTGGAGCAGGGCTTGGGCTGGGGGAGCTCCAGAGGTCCCTTCCCACCCCTCCACGCTGGGGTTCAGGCTTGGGGTGAGGAGCCAGCCCAGCCAGGCACCAAGGAGCAGCTCTGCTGGCAAGCAGGAAGCCAAAGTCCAAATGTCCTCTGTTGTGTGCCCCCAAAGACTGCTCCCAGCTGGCCACAGCAGCACAGCCCCCAGGGCTCTGCTCTGGAGATGAGAGCAGCATTGACCCAGTTACAGCAGAGCCACAGAGCAGTGCTGCAGAGGGCTGAGCAGCCCCAGTAAGGCTCTTCAGGAGCAAGAAGGTTCAACTGCAGCTGAGATTTACAATCCCAGACCACAAGGGCTGGATCCCTGCTGTTAGCCTGACCTCTGCCTCCCCTCCTCCAGACCAACCAACCCCAGCTCCCTCAGCTGCTGCTCACCAGCCCTGCTCTCCAGACCCTTCCCCACCTTGGTCTCCTGCCTCTGACTGCAAGCCAAGGCCCTGGCCTGAGCTGAGCTTGGAGAGAGGAGCTGGACCCAGCCCCCTGCCTGCCAGCCCTGCCTGCACCCTGCAGCCTGGCACCTGCCTGCCTCGGGGCAGAGCAAAGCTCAGCCAGGGCTTGGCTGCAGCTTGCAAGACAGGAACCTCTCAGAGGAGCAGGCAGCATTTCCCCTTGGCCTGGGCCATCACCTTCCTCACCTCAGACAGCTGCTGAAGGAGAGAGGGCTCTGGGGGCTCTGGGGGCAGTGGGGGCTGTGAGGGCTCTGGGGGCAGTGAGGGCTGTGGGGGCAGTGGAGGCTCTGGGGGCAGTGAGGGCTCTGGGGGCAGTAGGGGCTGTGGGGGCAGTGGGGGCTGTGGGGGCAGTGGGGGCTCTGGGGGCAGTGGGGGCAGTGGGGGCAGTGAGGGCTGTGGGGGCAGTGGGGACTGTGAGGGCTCTGGGGGCTGTGGGGGCAGTGGGGGCTCTGGGGCCTGTGGGGGCTCTGGGGGCAGTGGGGGCAGTGGGGGCTGTGGGGGCTGTGGGGGCAGTGGGGGCTCTGGGGCCTGTGGGGGCTCTGGGGGCAGTGGGGGCTCTGGGGGCAGTGGGGGCTCTGGGGCCTGTGGGGGCTCTGGGGGCAGTGGGGGCAGTGGGGGCTGTGGGGGCAGTGGGGGCTCTGGGGGCAGTGGGGGCTCTGGGGGCAGTGGGGGCTGTGGGGGCTGTGGGGGCTGCCTGCCTGCCTGCCTGGCCCCTGGTGCTGAGCGGTGCTGGGCGGTGCTGGGCGGTGCTGAGCCTGCCTTGCAGCGCTGCCCACTGCTGCAGCCTCAGTGTATCACTCAGAGCAGGGTGTTGACAGCACCGCACGGCGTGGAGCAGCTCACAGCTGAGCCAGGATTGCTCAGCTCCCCGGCAGGGAGGTGCCGAGAGGCTTCTCCAGGGCAGCCCTGCGGCGCTCGGGGAGGTGCTGCCTGCAGCAGCAGCCGGGGGGCAGCAGCTGGGGGGCAGCAGCAGCAGGGGGGCAGCAGCAGAGGGGGGCAGCAGCAGCAGGGGGGCAGCAGCAGAGGGGGGGGGCAGCACCAGCCGGGGGGGCAGCAGCAGAGGGGGGCAGCACCAGCCGGGGGGGCAGCAGCCGGGGGGCAGCACCAGCCGGGGGGGGCAGCACCAGCCGGGGGGCAGCACCAGCCGGGGGGGGCAGCAGGGACCTGCTTGCACATACCATGCCCAGAGGAGGAGGTTGGCAGTGGGGAAGCTCTCCCCACTCCCCAGCTGCCTTCTGGCTCAGCTGCATCCAGCCCTGCGAGGCAGAGCTGCTGAGGAGGAGCAGGAGCAGGAGCTGGAGCTGGAGCTGGAGCTGGAGCTGGAGCTGGAGCTGGAGCTCCTCCTGCCCAGAGCCTCTGTGTGCAGCAGGCAGGGCAGGGGACAGCCTGCCCGGGGGGGGGGGTTGGAGTCCCCATCCCTGGGGGCATCCCAGGAACCTCTGGCATGGCACCTGGCTGGGTGGCCATGGTGGGTCCTGGCTGCATTGGGTGAGCTTGGAGGCCTCTTCCAGCCACAGTTCTGTGGCTCACAGCAGCCCCCAGGCCGGGAAGGGAAGTGCCCCCAGCCCCAGCTGCCCTCCCCACTGCTCCCTCTCGCCCCCTCCCGTGAGGGCAGCTCTGTTGGGGCTCAGGTGGGTGAGGAGCCTGGCTCAGAGCAGCAGCTGCAGCCCCGCAGCAGTGTTGAGGGGGGTGAGGAGGTCGGTTTAGGCTCCCTGCTTCGGAAGCAGGAGCAGAGAGCTCTTGTCCATGGGGCAGCAGCACGGCCACGGCACAGAGAGCCTCCCTCACGCCCCCAGGCGCTGGTCCTGGCCGGGAGAAGCCAGCAGAGGGCTCCAGCCCCGGCCCAGCTAATCCCTGCCTGGGGAGGACCCAGCAAACCCAGCTGTAAATACATCTGTGCCCTCCTTCCCGCGGCCAAAGCTCTCTGATCCGGGCTAAAGGACTGAGCTGCAGGTTTGTGCACACATCCTGCTTTGGCCGGGCAGCTCCAGCACCTCGCCCCGCACCGCCTGTCAGCTCCACTCAGCCTCACCTGCAGCAGGGCAGGAATCCAATTAGAGGCTAAAGGGTTTGCTTCCCCTCCATCTGCTCCCTGCAAGGCTCCAGCTTGAGCTCCCTCTAACCCCTTTCCTGCCGAGGGGGCTCACAGGCCTGGCCTAAGCAGCTCAGTGCCGTGGCCCTGCCTGGCTGCTATCTGATATGGGGAGCTGAGGTCTTCCCAGGGCAGGGGGGCCAGGAGACACCACAGGATCTGCACCTTCCTCCTCCTGCCCATCATGGAGCAATGAGCCCCTCCAGAAGGGAGGGCAGGGCTAGGGTCCTGCAGCAGGACAGGGGAGGGAGGACCTGCTGGGGAGCAGCTCCAGGGAGAAGGACCTGGGAGTGCTGGTGGTGCCCAGGGACAGGGCAGGGGGCAATGGGCACAAAGTGGAGCCCAGGAGGTTCCATCTGAGCAGTAAGAGAAACTTCTTTGGTGTGAGGCTGCTGGAGGCCTGGAGCAGGCTGCCCAGAGTCTCCTTGTCCAGAGACTTTCAGCCCCCCCTGGATGTGTTCCTGTGTGCCCTGCTCTGGGTGCCCTGCTCTGGGTGCCCTGCTCTGGGTGCCCTGGGGCTGGACTCCATCTCTGGAGACCTCTTCCACCCTCCACCATTCTGTGATTCTAATCAAATTCAGGGCAGCAGAGCCAGCCCAGAGCCAGCCCAGAGCCAGCCCAGAGCCATTCTGCATCCAGTGCTGGTGGTCGTGGCTGTGGCTCAGGGTCCTGTGCATGAGTGCACCACCAGCACCTGGGCCCAGATGTTTGCTTCATGACTGATTCCTTTTGCTCTTGCATTCCTCTGCACCCTGCCCTGCACACCCCCTGGCAGGTGGCTCCTGTGCCTCTGCCCAAGCAGCAGGAGGCACACAGAGGGCTGGGCACAGGCACCACAAAGAGCTTCCAACTGCCACCACTCCAGGAAAGGCAGTGGCTGGCTCTGCCTGTGGCTGCAGCCCCGGGAACCAAAGCATATCAGCTGAGTGCAAGGAGCTCTTGCTCTGTAATTATCATCCCTTGCTTTACAGCAGACATGAAAGCCCAGAGCAGCTCAGGGCTGTGCCACACAGTGCTGACAAACAATGCAGCAGAGGCAAGCTCAGGGAGCTCAGCAAGGCGGAGAGAAACCCAAACCCTGTGAGAGGGAGGGAAACCTTCCCCTGTCTGAAGCACAAAAGGAGCAAACCAAGCCTGGCCCCTCAGCTGAACAGGGCTTGGGAGCTGCTGCTGTGCCCTGCAGCCAGCTCAGGAAGCAGCTGGCAGCTGGCTGGGAGCCAGCCCAGAAGGTGCCCCTGCTAGGAGGGACTGAATTGAAGGCATCACTTCCCCCTGTGCCAGCCAGAGGGGAGCCAGGCTGCATGCAGCACACGTCCTGAGGAGCCAGCCCTGCTCCCTGGGGTCCTTTCCCTGTGCCCAGTTTATGCCAGGCCCTGGGGCACTGCTGCAGCTGTCACCAACCTGCAGCCAGCTCCAAACCCACAGCCTCCAGCTCCTGACCCAAGCATTGTCCTCAGCTTGCAGGAGAAACCAAGGCTGTGAGGACAGCTGGAGGGGGACAGCCCCTGCTAGCAGAACAGCTCAGGCTTACCAGCTCCAGAGGCAGCTCCCCAAAGGAGTCTTGCTCCAGACCTTCTGCAGCTCCACATTCAGCTCCCAGAAAGGAGAAGGTCTTGGTCCAGACCCAGTTGAAGGTCAGAAGAAAGGCCTCTTGGTCCTGGTGCTGGCAGTCCTCTGTCTGAGAGGTCTCTGTGTCCCACACATGAAGCCAAGCCTGTGCCACTCCTCAGCTGCAGGAGAGGACAGGGAGCACTGATTAAAGGTAGAAGATCTCTGTGCCAGAAATCCTGCCCCAGCAGAGCAGAGCAGAGCAGAGCAGGACATCATTTCACCTCTTCTCCCCAAAGCTCTGCCTCACTCTACAGCTCTTTACTCTTTGGCAGAGGTCAGGACATCACAGGGAGGTGGCAGAAAGCCTCACACAGGTGGGAGGTGAAAATTGCTTCCTGGAAGATGAAAATGAACTTTCTCAGAGGCCAGAAGTGTTCAGGGGCAAAGCCCTGGGGAAGCAGCAGAGCTCTGAGGGGCTGCTGGCACTGCACCAAGGGCCCAGCCTTTGAAGGTGGAAGTCTTTAACTGAAGAGTTGCTTCCTACCATGGGAGCTGGGAGGGACATGTTGGGACACAGCTCACCCTGCAGGAGTGTGGCCAGCTTTGGCAGGTCCAGGAGCCTGACTGTGGCCACAGGAGGAATGGAGTCCCCCAGCAAAAGCTTGGTGAGAAGCAAGGGCACAAAACTCCTCCAGGAGAAGGTCTTCTCCTCAAGGAAGACCTAGACTGGGAATTTCATGACTGGGGGCTCCAGGGGCCATGCAGGGAGCCACTTCTGGAAGGTGTGGAGATCCCATGGGATGCTTGTCCCAGGGCACCTGGGGCTGGTGTGACCTACTTACTGTCCCCGTGCCCCAGTTCTGCTGGGCCTGGCTCCCAGCACTCCGAGCAGCGTCAGCGATTAGGGCTCCATTCATCCCACCCACGCCCCTCAGCCTTCCTGTCCCGCTGGCTCTGAGACTCCAACCTTGCAGGAGCCTCCCTCAGCCAGCAGGGCAGCCTTGGCTTTGTCAATGGCTTGGTGGAGGGCAGCAGTGGGCAAGAGGCTCACAGCTTAGGGCATTAACAGATCAGGGCCATTAACGCCAGCACATGGCAGAGATTAATGGGAGAGCTAAGGCGCCTTAGGCAGGGCCCCTGGGGAAGGAGCAGCCAACAAGTGGGGAAAGAGCTTGGATGGGATGGAGCCTTGGGGCTCCAAGCTGGCTTTGACCCTGCTCAGAAAGGCTTCAGAGTCTCCTGCCTGTGGCCAGGGGGATCTCACACCCAGACTGGGAGCAGCTTCCTGCTGCCCTGCCTGCCCTCCCAGCACGGCTCCAAGCTGCTCTCGGCCTCTGCATCATCTCTGGAGGGAATTCAGGACATCAATGCTGCTGAGGCTTTGCCTTCCCTCCCTGGGGCACCCAGGTGCTGCTGCTCCAGCCAGCAGTGGCACTTGGCCAGGCTGGGTTTAGAGCTGTGGCTAAAGTCTTCCTAAACCTCAGCGAGCCTTGCAAGGCTGCAGCCCACATTGGTGTTTCCCTTGCAGGGGTGGGGAGGAGGCTTGGGTGGGAAGTGCTGACCAGCAGCTTGCCCAGGAGACAGGGAGTCACAGGGCTGGTTGTGCCCATCCATCCCTCCATCATCCCTCCATGACACATCCATCATCCCTCCATCACCCATCCCTCCCTCCATCCCTCCAGGATGGGTTACTCCTCCTGCAAGGACAGCTGAGCCACACGCATCCTTCAGCCCAGAGAGGAGGCCAGGCAGGAGAGAACTCAGCCCCTGCACAAGCAGGGTGCATGGCTCAAGAGAGCAGCCCCCAACACCTTCTGGTCCCCAAGCTGCAGCCTCTGGGATGGGAGCTGTCCCCTCCTGCCTTTCCCCAGCTCCAAGCCCAAGGGTGGCCCTTGGCCAGGTCAGCAGAGCCTGGTTTTGCTCTGGTGGGGACACAGAGCTGCAGATCTCAGCCCAGCCTTCCCCCAGCAACCTCCCCAGGGTCAGTGGGGCAGAGCTGGGACCCCCTCCGTGGAGTCATAGAGCCATTTGGGTTGGAAAAGCCTTCTGAGGCCACCAAGTCCAACCATCAGCCTCGGGCCGTCCCAGGACCCCCCCGAAGGCTGTGACGCGCCGCAGCCCCAAGCCCTGGCCCAGTTCCCCATCCATCACCCAGCCCAGCCGCTCCCCACCCCCCCCCTCCATCCACCCCTCTCCCAAAGGGCTCCCCCACCCCTCCCCTCCCTACCCCTTCCTCCCCCAACTCCTTAAACAATATTAAACACTTAATGGCAATTAATTCTCTTTAATGCAGGTTTTGGGGCCAACTGGCTGCTTAGAGGATGCTTAAACCGTCAGCCCCTCTCAATCCCGTTGCCCTTGTCATACAAAGTTAGCCAAGCCCTAATCCAGCCTCCCCCCGGAGGGTATAAAAGGTGCCCGGGGCGCGGGCAGGGGCTGCGCACCGCCTCCCGTGCCCGCGGCCTCCTCGGCGCCAGCTCCCTGCCGGCCGCTCCCCTGCCTCGGGGGTGGGGAAGCTTCCTTGGGCTCTCGCTTGGGTTCCCTGCCCAGCATCCTTCCCTGCCGGGCGCGGGCGGGGGGAGGCTGCGCCAGCATGAACGGGACGGAAGGGCTCAACTTCTACGTGCCAATGTCCAACAAGAGCGGGGTGGTGCGCAGCCCCTTCGAGTACCCCCAGTACTACCTGGCTGAGCCCTGGAAGTACCGCCTGGTCTGCTGCTACATCTTCTTCCTCATCTCCACGGGGCTGCCCATCAACCTCCTCACCCTGCTGGTCACCTTCAAGCACAAGAAGCTGCGGCAGCCTCTCAACTACATCTTGGTGAACCTGGCCGTGGCCGACCTGTTCATGGCCTGCTTCGGCTTCACCGTCACCTTCTACACCGCCTGGAACGGCTACTTCGTCTTCGGCCCCGTTGGCTGCGCCGTGGAGGGCTTCTTCGCCACGCTGGGAGGTGAGGCTGGGGAGCTGGGGGCCCGGCAGCAGCCGGTCCTGGAGCAGCTCCTGCAGGGCTTCGGCAGCCCAGCTCTGCGCCTTCGCCGCGCTCCCGGCCGGCTGCGGCGTCCCCCCCGGGCAGGAGGCTCCTCGCTGGGGGAGGCAGCTGGTGGCAGGGGGCAGAGCTCACCAGGCAAGGTGCTGCTGCCCTGCAGCTCGGAGGTGGGGGTGAGAGGCTGGTGCGGGATCCTGATGCCAAGGGGCGCCCACCTGGGCAGGCAGCTGGGAGGAGAGGAAGCCCAGGAAGAGATCCTCGTTTGCAGGAGCAGCCCCGGGGTGGGCTGCCCATGACGGTCAGTGTGTGCCCAAGGGGCCTCCTGAGCAGGCTGCGTGGCTGTCAGAGGCCTGCTGCAGGTGACCACATCACATCCCTGGGTTAGGCTGCCAAAGGTGAAAGCAGTTCAGCTACCAAGGGATAGGCACTGGGGAAGGCTCAGAATGGGAAGAGAGAACCCTCAGGAGAGGCACCCTGCAGAAGGGCTGCAGGCATGGAGGAGTCCAAGACGAGGAGAGAGGTCAGAGCTCATCTGGGGGCAAAAGGGAGATGAGGAAGCTCTTAACCAGCAGAGAAGAGCAGCAGCATGGAGGGGAAGGAGGATTCAGGGCTGCACAGAGCCAGGCCCAGGCTCCTGCCCCAACTGCTGCCCAGGGGAGGGCTCTGGGAGCCTGCTCCCTGCGCAGGGACAGGAGAGCTGCTCAGGCAGTGCCCTGCAGCAAGGCCCTCTCTGAGAGAGGGAAACTGCATCCTGCACCCCACACAGCACCTCGGGGTGCATCTGCCAGCTGCTGCTCCTTGAGCAGAGCCACAGCCACTGCATGGGGCTGCTCCCCACGCTGCAGGGGGCTGCTCCCCACACTGCCTGGGGCTGCTGCCCACGCTGCAGGGGGCTGCTCCCCACGCTGCTGCTGATCTGACAACAGCACAGAGCAGTGCTGGATGCTCTGCCAGGCTGAAGGTCCTGACCCAAGCCAAGGCCAGGCTTGGTCCTGGGCTCGGAGGATCCTATGGGTCTGCATCACTCCTGATGAAGCCCTCTGGGCTTTCAGGTTTCATTTTTCACCCTTCCAAGGCTCTGCAGCTAGGCAGGCCCCAGGAGGCTGCTGTTGAGAGGGAGGCAGGTTTGATGTGCAGCCATTGCTGTGCCAGCAGCAGGTCTGCAGTGAATGCCAGCACAGGGAGTAGTTATCAGCAGCTTATCACAGCTGGGGGCAGTGGCAGGCTCATGGCACCGACTAAACACTCCCAATCCCCTGAAGTTTAATTATCCCCCACAAATCCATCTGCAGGCAGGGCCACCCACACAGCCTCCCCCAGCAGCCTCCCCCTGCACCGGGGGAGGCTCACAGAATACACATCCAGAGGCATCAACAGGTTTGGGCACAGCTGGCAGCTCTGCTGGCAACGCTCTTTGCTCCCACCCAGGTGGAACTCACTCCCCTGCTTTCTCCTCTCTTAACCCTGCCCCCTCGGTGGCCTCCAGCCCCAGCCCCTGCTGCAGCACGGACAGCTCCCAGCCCCTGCTACAGCAGCAAACGGCTCCCGGCCCCTGCTGCAGCGCGGATGGCTCCCAGCCCCTGCTGCAGCAGCAAACGGCTCCCGGCCCCTGCTGCAGCACAGACAGCTCCCGGCCCCTGCTGCAGCAGCAAACGGCTCCCGGCCCCTGCTGCAGCACAGACAGCTCCCGGCCCCTGCTGCAGCAGCAAACGGCTCCCAGCCCCTCTGCACCTCCCGGAGCGGCGTCACAGGACGGGGTGGGGGGGGGGGCTGGAAGGGACCTCTGCACCTTGCTGAAGGATCCCAGATCGGCAGAGGGATGAAGGATCCCCTGGAGATCATCCAGGCCCCCCCTGCCGCTGGATGCCAAGATCAGCTTGCACAGGAGCACCCCCGGGGGGGTTATCCCTTGCTGATCCCCAGCTCCTCCCTTCCCTCTGCTCTCCACGCAGCCACCAGCCCACGGAGGGAGGACCAAGCCCAGAGGAGCTCTCAGCCCTCCCTCCACCCTCCCTCTCTCTCTCCCCCAGGCCAGGTTGCCCTGTGGTCCCTGGTGGTGCTGGCCATCGAGCGCTACATCGTGGTCTGCAAGCCCATGGGCAACTTCCGCTTCTCGGCCTCGCACGCCATGATGGGCATCGCCTTCACCTGGGTCATGGCCTTCTCCTGCGCCGCACCGCCGCTCTTCGGCTGGTCCAGGTGAGCCCTGAGAGCAGCAGGGGACGCGCTGGAGCCCAGCTGAGCGAGCAAAGCTTTGCTCCCACCCGCGGGGCAGCCCTGCCTGCTGGCCTGGCCCCCCGGGAGCTCTCTCTGGGCTCTCCGCAGCAGTGTCCAAGCTGCAGCTCCTCTGCAGAGCACCAGGGCGGCACAGGGCAGGGGGCTGCTGGAGTTGGAGATGCAGAGGAGGAACCAAGCAGGAGCTCACCCCCAAAACACAGTCTGCCACTGCTGGAGCACCCCCAGGGTCCCCAGGCTGAGCCCTCCTGCTGCCCCCAGGGAGGCTGCTGGCGAAGCTGCTGCCCTTTGTCCCTGGCAGGTACATCCCCGAGGGGATGCAGTGCTCCTGTGGCCCTGACTACTACACTCACAACCCAGACTACCACAACGAGTCCTACGTCCTCTACATGTTTGTCATCCACTTTGTCATCCCTGTCGTGGTCATCTTCTTCTCCTACGGTCGCCTCATCTGCAAAGTCCGAGAGGTAACCTGGGGCAGAGGCCTGGGGGCTGCTGGGGCAGGATGGGCAGCACGGGCAGGACAAGGCAGGGGTCCTGGGGCAGAAAGCTGTGGGCTGATCCCTGCCACCCTCCCTGCCCGCAGGCAGCTGCCCAGCAGCAGGAGTCAGCCACGACCCAGAAGGCTGAGAAGGAGGTGACGCGGATGGTGATCCTGATGGTGCTGGGCTTCATGCTGGCCTGGACCCCCTACGCTGTGGTGGCTTTCTGGATCTTCACCAACAAGGGAGCAGACTTCAGTGCCACGCTGATGGCCGTGCCTGCCTTCTTCTCCAAGAGCTCCTCCCTCTACAACCCAATCATCTACGTCCTCATGAACAAGCAGGTGAGCTGCCCCCGGCGGCAGGCTCAGCCCCACGCCTGGGCTCAGCACCACGCCAGGGCTCAGCACCACGCCTGGGCTCAGCCTCTGCCTGGGCTCAGCCTCTGCCTGGGCTCAGCCCCACGCCTGGGCTCAGCCCCACGCCTGGGCTCAGCCCCACGCCTGGGCTCAGCCCCAGCACCTCACCCTTCCCCAGGGGTGGCTGAGGCTCAGCCTGGGGAAGCAGCAAGCTCAGGGACTGCTGGGGGCTCCTGGCCCCGCAGCACCTCCCTGCTGCCCCCGGTGCCATCCTCCTCCCTTTCTCTCCTCTCCTCAGTTCCGTAACTGCATGATCACCACGATCTGCTGCGGCAAGAACCCCTTTGGGGACGAAGATGTCTCCTCCACCGTGTCCCAGAGCAAGACTGAGGTCTCCTCTGTCTCCTCCAGCCAAGTATCACCTGCATAGGCCATGGACAGTTTGAACTGGGGTGGCCCCAGCGAGCCAGGGGATGGAGAGCAGCCCCCAGGCCCCCACAGTCTCGTTCCATGCCATCACTCCCTCCTGCACCAGCACCCCCGGCACAAGCACTCAGCTGCCATGTGCTGTGGTGGCCTCCCCTCTGTGTGACACTCAAAGGTCCCTTCCAGCCCAATCCACTCCATCTGCAGACCCCCAGCCACTGGGACACCCCTGCACCCTCTGCTGCAAGCACCCTGAGCCCCTCCCTACTGACACAGCCCCTCCCAGGGGCCCAGGTCCCTTCCCCAGCTCCTTGGAGCTGCTCAGCTTTTGGGGACTGTCCCCAGAGCCCCAACAACCTCTTGGCTTTGTTCACAGTATTAAAGCAGCAGCAGGAGCCAGGGGCAACCCCAACCTGCACTGCTCTCCTCCTTGCCCCCTGCTAGAATCCCTCTTCCCTGGGGCTCAAGGGAGCGTGGCAGGAGCATTCAGCCCTCACTTCCCAAGTTAGGAACATCCAAGCAGCACTGCAGAGACCCCAGAAGCAGGAATCCATGGCTGGAGCACTCCTGGCTGGCCCTGGCCAGCAGCCAAGGCTGGGGCTCGCTGGAGCTGGCTGCTGGCACAGCTGCTGGGAATCCATCCCCTGCAGTCCTGCACAATCAGTGTGAGAGATGGAGCTGCGA